>NC_137125.1:23068444-24268444 GCF_949319135.1 Squalius cephalus
AGCCTTACACATGCTCTCAGTGTGGAAAGAGTTTCACTCAAAAAGGACACCTTGAAGTCCACACAAGGATTCACTCGAGAAAGAACAATTAAATGTCATTAGTGTGTAACAAGTTTTAGTTTCCAGGTCTAGGGTCCAGGAGAATAACATAAATAAAGTCTTTACACTTGACTTCTGGTATTCTTTCTTTTTATTATTGTTTTTAAAAAAAAAAATTATTAAAGCCGTGATTAAAGGGGGGGTGAAATGCTATTTCATGCATACTGAGTTTTTTACACTGGTAAAGAGTTGGATTCCCATGCTAAACATGGACAAAGTTTCAAAAACTAAGTTGTACGTTTGAAGGAGTATTTTTGTTCCAAAAATACTCCTTCCGGTTTGTCACAAGTTTCGGAAAGTTTTTTTCGAGTATGGCTCTGTCTTACGTAAGATAGGGCGGAATTTCCTTATATGGGTCCTAAGGGCACTTCTCCTGTAAGATCGCGGCCGCGCGCGCACTCGTAGACTAGAGCAAGAGAGTGAAAGCAGTTCGCCATCAAAGCGCCCTGCCCGGCTTTTGGGAAGTCAATGTCACCAAAGAAGTGTGTTTTTGGTTGCCAGGGCAAGACAACCCTGCACAGATTCCCAAAGAACCCAGCGTTAAGGAACCCATGGATGGAGTTTGTTTTTTCAGAGCATAAACGGAGTTGTGTAAGACTGTTGTTCCCTGCATTTCGACGATGATTGTTTTCAAATCCCAGATCCACGGATTTGCAGATCGTCTAATGCTTAAGGATCGAGCAGTCACAATGATAAAGGTTCGCGGTCGTGCGTTGGAACCGGACGGTGAGTAAAACTGTTTGTTGAACAAATGTCTCTGTGTGTTGTCACTAGCTTGGCGCGTTAGCACAGCTAAGCTTCGCTCACAGGGCCCGCCTCCAGCCGCTCGGTTTTTTCTGGAAAGACTCGGTACAGCCTATCTTTCTGTTAAAAATTTAATAAAACAAAAGACTTTTTGGAGATATGAAGGATGCAATATTACTCTATAGGTACTCAAGATTAACAGGAGATTGAGTGAAAATGAGCATTTCACCCCCCCTTTAAAGCATATTCGAAGGCATTGTCTGGAGTCTGTTTAGGTAATGCTATGCAGTAGGTTAGTGGAACACTAGAGACCTTATTCCCAAGTGATAAGGTATGTCCAAATTCGGAGGCTGCGTCCTTTGGAAGGCGCTTTTGATGGCCGATTGCGTCATAGCGGCGCGACAAGGTTGTCCCAATTCAAAGCTGCACCCTTCGAAGGCTGATTGCATCATTGCGGTGCGACGAAGGCTACCCCGATTCAAAAGCGACTTCAAATGCAGCCTTCGTTTCCCCTTAAAATGAAGGTGTAAGAACACCAGCTCAAACGTGAGGGGAATGTACAGTTATTGATTTACTAATTTTCATTTATGAATTATTAATAAATCAATAACTAATCATACTGGCTATCACTTACACAATTTAAAATTACCCAAAAGGTAATACACAGCCCATATAGTTGGATCTCTGTATATAAACAATCAATCACAACGAATTACAATTAATTATAAATGCACAGAGGGGCTATATCAAATCTTGTGAATGCCTACCAAATCAAATTGTATCAGATAATCCGTCTGTCCGCCAGACGAATCATGCGATGTTATTATCAACTCTCAATGAGAGATATTCTTATAAAATCTCAAGAAAATGTATTCTCTTGGCCACAGAGAATAATTGTCTTGTTCACGAGATTATTAACTGGTAGGTCACTCACAAATTTATCGAGCTTGTAACTATAAGATCGAACACATTTAAGAGGCTTTGTTTTATGAGCAGCAGACAGAGACGATCAAGAGTATAATAGTTTTTGAATAAAATGCGATTATGAAAGTAACGTTACAACTACATCTAACAATGAATATATATACGGGACAGTAAAATGAAAGTAAAATAAACAGAAAGGAAAAACAGCAGATTACAGAATAGTAAACAAAGCACAATGTATAGCCTTTGAGAACCAGCAAAGTATCAAAATCACCTTAAACAGGTAAATGTAATACGCATTCAAATCTTGGTAAGAGATCAAAAATACTTGCATTGAAAACCTTGTGGTTGAGATAGGACGGCGAGTAGCCGATGCTTGCGTGTCCGTTGGAAGCGTTCTTTGAATTCTTCCTGAGTGCGCGTCGGGGCGGGAGTTTCAAAACGGTTCACGTGTGATCTAAGACTTGATTTAAGTTCGTTTCACTTTGAGATGTAAGTGAATGAACACTAGACTATTAAAACAAGAAGTCGGGGTTCTGACTAAAACAAAACAAAGTTTAAGTAAAACAAAATAAAGAGACCCGTACGAGAAAAGTAACTAAAAAGCAGGAACAAACAAGACAAAAGAAATACAGAACAGAACTGCCCGGAACGCGGAGTGTAACCGCTTTTCTAGGGTACAGAAATTTCACTCCTCCCTGGGCTTGGGCCAATTGGAACGCGAAATTCCAGGCGGGAGAAATTTTCTTTGTCTCACTTAGGAGTTCGATTTGCATGTTTTATGACAGTCTTAGGATCATGCCATTTCTACTTTAAACAATTATAACTGCAGTAAAATGCATTTTATCATAATTTGGTACCCATATCTTTCCTACGGGTATATGGAGGTTCAATTCAAGACCACATTTGGTATGTTTAAAAGCTACGGCATAGAAATGACTTCTTATTCTGTAAAATAAGCATTAAGAGTTAAACTAACAATCTAGGAATAAGATTAACGCAAAATGTGATGTACATTTACAAATGGGAATGAAAATTGGACTTTTAAAAAGATCCACATGGCATATCTATGAGTGCAACAGTGTGCACATCTGAAACATTATTCCTTTAAGGTTTACAAGAATACAAAAACCCATCACAGAGAAGAACAATCGTGGAAAAGAGAAATTACATTCAGGTTTACATATTTCTTCAATGGTTATACATATAAAATATCTAGGATGAACACTTTAATTCTGCTCCTCTGCCAGAATCTCAGTGAGATTCCTGGCTTGCTGACATTCCGTTAGGGTTATAAAAATCTTTATCAACCTAACCAAAGTGGGGAGGGGGGTCTGATTACCCGAGGATGCCGGCGAACATTCTTAAACTAGAACATTTATAATTCACGGCTATGCATTAGAAAGTCACACCTCTATTATAAAGCAAAACTAATCACACATGCATATAGGAATGTACATACATTAGAAGGTGGTTTCTATTCTAAATTACATACAAAGGACGTGTTTGTAGGTGAGTGTGTGTCTTTGTGTGTTGTGTGTGTGTGTGTGTGTGTGGACAGACCACCTGGGCCTTCGTTTGCAGGGAAGGGGGAAGATTGATAGCAATCTTTGTGGTCTGCCAGTGAGAATCCTAGCCATGTTCTGTTAAATTTCATGCTGGCATGAAAGTGTCAGAAAACAATTTGACCAAGGCTTTCGGAGCTCTTCGGGGTCCATTTGGTGTTATTCTTTGCTTTCTGGGGGGGTCATAAAACACCCCAGGAGGATGTCTCTTACAGACCAGGCGGCTCCAGTTAATGAATTATATTTACCAGGTTAAAAGCTAAAAGCTTTCCCAAAATTTATAATGACAAGTAATCATGAGTCCTGTCCATACGCTACAAAGGATACATCAAAAGGATCCTTCATGGCCTACCCTACCCCATAATTCATTGCGCGCTGGTGGCGACAGGATTTTTATTTAAAAATATATGGCGGGTGAGAGTTTTGTGGCGGCCGACAAATTCACATATAAATTTAAGTATAGTGTTTTAATATATTCAAATAGCTAGCGAAACAAGAGTTAAAAGCCACATGTTTTTCTTTCTTAAAAACTTGAATTTAACTCCGTTACCACTGCATGGCTTCATTTGTCAGGTGGTTTGAGGCAAAACTTGTGTTAATATTTAGTTTTGTTTTACGGAGCAAGGAGCAGCAGCTCAATTTATTAAAATGCGGTCGGAAAAATGACCATATATTTATGGGGGCAAAAAACTCAGCCAGCGTGGTTTGGAGGTAAGACAACAACCTATTTGTTATATTTGCACTAGTCTCACTTGTGTTTTAGAAAAAATACCCCTCACCCTATACAAAGCCCACAACAATAAACAATCCTGCTGTGTCATATTTTGCAGTGTTAACATTGTACTAATGTTAAGATTGCACCCATGTATTAATATTTTTCATAAGTACCTTTTTCTGCTGTTTTAGGATAATTCTGGAGAAAATGGGTCTGCTGGGGAATGTATCTCCCATACAACTTTAAAAAAAAAAAAGTAAGGCCGGCGACACACTGGCTGCGTGGCGTGAGCGTTTCAGCTGTGTGGCGTGTCCGTTTTTATTTCGGCTCCCATGCTAACAGGTTAGAGCTTGCACACTGCCTGCGCTTGTGCCGCGCGGAAAACACGTGCATACTAGAAATAGAACCGGCGCCTATTTTTCACGCAACACGCAAGCATGTTGGAAGCGTTTCCAGGCAAAATAGAATAGGAAAAGATGTTTATATGTTATTTTGACACGAATACATATTAATAAATGACATTTTGATGTTTGAAAGTCTCTAGGTTTTGACATAAATTCAGATATAAATGCAATTTTAAAAAATAATAATAATTATAGATTTTCAATTATTGTACCTGTCAATGCAGAACGAAATATTCTGTAGTCTATTTTGCCGTCAATACTGCCGACGGTGTCTTTATCAGTAGGCTTTATATTTATGTTTAACATGGAGTATACAGGGTACCCGCGGGGTCTTAAAAGCATTGAAAAAGTCTTAAATTTGATAATCTAAAATTAAGGCCTTAATAGCCTTGAATTTGGTATACAAAGTCTTGAATTTCGTTACAAAGGTCTTATTTTTATTTTTTTTATTTTTTTACTTTTCCTAGTATTAAGTTCTACCAGAAAGACTCGGGAGAAGATATTGTAATAATCATGCATTTATTAATGACCCAGCAAGCAATATATGCGATAAGTATTTGGCGTAGGCCCCGTCCGTAACTCGCAATCCGAGGGTACGGATTCAGCATTTCCTGCCTGAAGATGAAGGCAGGGGCACAGCCGACCCCCTGTGAGGTATTGGAAGGGACCGTCCTGGTGGTGGTGGGGAGGTTGGTGGGGAAGGGACCATCCTGCGGTGGTAGAAAAGATGGAGTGAAGAAACCATCTTGTTGGTGGAGGGAAGAAACCATCTTGGTGGTGGTGGGGTGGATGGTGGTGAGTCAAAGCGCTCAGCATCTGCGAACTCAGACAAGTGTAAGTACGGGTCCTTTATACTTCTAGTATTAGAACATGATTGGATAGATGAGAAGGTAATAAGTGACGCAACAATTGAGTCTTCCCGGCAGAACTTACGCTAAAGCTTTCATTTCATACCGTAACAAAATGAACTGTTACTAGTGTAGGCTAATTAAAAATTCATGCAGCGTAATGTTGAGTGCACCTCGCGCTCCACGTCATAGCAGTAAGCGCGAAAGCTCGCGCACCCGTTACTATGGTTACTAGGCAAGTGAGGTAAATTACAGAACAAGATAGTAGCTAGCCTAGTTTGTCGGCTAAAATGGGAAAGTGTCGGTTTAATCCGCTGTGGACAAGGAATCCGAATTACGTTTGGGTCAAGCCTGTGCCAGGAAATGACTGCGAGGCCTATTGCTGTTGGTGCAGGAAATCTTTTAAGCTAGCGACAATGGGTGTTACGGCCCTGGACTCCCATATGAAGGGTGCCAAACACACCGCGTGTAGCACTGCTCGCCAGCGCCAACCACCTATTGGCCCGTTCTGTGCACCGCAGATCTCTTCGGTTACTGAAACAGCTCTGACTATCAATAATGAAGAAATTTCTACAATAGAAATGCCACCACAGCCAAGGAACATTCTATCTTACTGTGGCTCGACACCAACTCTGCGGGCAGAGGTGATGTGGGTCCTTAAAACAGTCTCTGAGCACCACTCTTACACTTCAAATGAAAACGTTACAGAGATTTTTAAAATCATGTTTCCTGACTCCGAGGTTGCAGCTACATTCTCGTGTGGAAGCAACAAAACGGCATATATTACTAAATTCGGATTAGCTCCCTTTATAACGAAAGAACTGACTGACCATGTCAATATGTCCAACGGGTTTGTGATCATGTTTGACGAGAGTCTCAATAAGATGACGAAAAGTAAGCAGTTGGACCTTCATATTCGCTACTGGGTGGACGACCACGTCCAGTCACGATACTTCGGCTCGCAGTTCATGGGTCATGCAACAGCGGTGGACTTGCTCAAACATTTCAAAGTAAGTTTTTATTCTGAATTTTAAAAATGTTGAGTTTTTTTATTTATAAATAATATATGATATAGTAAAGTAACATAACATGACCAAGTGAGCTGTTCTATAATATCACGATTGCAAATGTTACATTGAATGTATAGTTTAATAAACAAGTAGCCTAGCTAATATCTAGTCACTTACAATTTAGACGCAATATCGTTTTGTTCTATTTCACCGACGAAAATAGTTACAAAAGAAAAGCAACACTAAAGTGCTGTGTTTTGTTATTGAATGATTCGGCATTTTGAACAAATCGTTTTAATGAATGACTCAATGATTCATTTATTAAGACGGTGACTTGCTGCCACCTATTGGTTTATTGGTTAAAGGCATCATAGTTTTTTTATATTATTTGTTTAAACATCAATCTCATAAAATTATTTATTACAGTTGCAATTTTGCAGTGTAAATGACTTAATTTGATTTATAACGGCAGCCTTATTATTATGACCGCCGCTAGCGTAGCTAGCGAAAGCGGTCATATAGGGATTGTCAAAGATTTTTTTTTTTTTTTTTCCCGTCACCTTACTGAATTTTTCGTCAACGATACCAGGGACACCGAAGCACCGGGGAACATGAAATTTGGTGGGCATGTAGCCCCACTAGACTTCTAAGGAAAAATTTCGTTTGGTCCCCGGGGGCCACTCCCCCCCCGCACTGGGCCCCCCCAAACCCCAAAAAATGCAGTTTTTCCTAAATAACTACCTGAACCGTGGCACCGAGGATGAAGAAATTTTTATGGTATGTTGGTCTACTAGACTTTTACGGAAAAATTTCGTTTGGTCCCCGGGGGCCACTTCCCCCCCCGCGCTGGGGCCCCCGTAAATTTTTCGTCAACGATACCAGGGACACCGAAACACCGGGGAACATGAAATTTGGTGGGCATGTAGCCCCACTAGACTTCTACGGAAAAATTTCGTTTGGTCCCCGGGGGCCACTCCCCCCCCGCGCTGGGCCCCCCCAAACCCAAAAAAATGCAGTTTTTCCTAAATAACTACCTGAACCGTGGCACCGAGGATGAAGAAATTTTTATGGTATGTTGGTCTACTAGACTTTTACGGAAAAATTTCGTTTGGGCCACTCCCCCCCCCCCCCGCGCTGGGGCCCCCGTAAATTTTTCGTCAACGATACCAGGGACACCGAAGCACCGGGGAACATGAAATTTGGTGGGCATGTAGCCCCACTAGACTTCTACGGAAAAATTTCGTTTGGTCCCCGGGGGCCACTCCCCCCCCGCGCTGGGCCCCCCTAAACCCCAAAAAATGCAGTTTTTCCTAAATAACTACCTGAACCGTGGCACCGAGGATGAAGAAATTTTTATGGTATGTTGCTCTTAAGGGCCCACATCAACCTAGCCCATAATCACTCATTTGTGATTTGCGCCCCTCCCATAAAAAATGAAAATGCAATATTATTCTGCTTTAATCGCCCCTATCTTCAGTGGAGATGTTCAGAACTGCACCATATTTCATGTGTATGATTAACTTGACATCCTCTGGGAGTATCCTCTGCTAAATTTTGTAGAATTTCATCCATGGGGGGGTATAAAATAAATTCATTTATGTGCACATTTAGTGACTGTACACTCATCGGCCTGTAGATGGTGCTGTTGAGCGAAGGGTTGCTGGTTTAGGATGATACTGTCACACACACACATGCAGGAATACAAACAAACGCAAGCATGCACACACACTGACATCCACACGCACAGACACACACCCATACACACACATACAAATCCACATGCACAGACACACACACACAAACACACACGCGCACACATGTACGCACACATACATACACGCACAGACACACACACACACAGACACACACATACACAAACACACACACATACACACACACACACACACACACACACACAGACAGACATGCACATACTACTACTTTTTTTAGGTATATACATAAACACGCAATACAGCCAAATTACTCCACGTCATTTATTTTTGTGGAAAGCCAGTGCAGGCCTGAGCGGCGGTCATATTTTGTACCGCGATGCGGTACATCTAGTTAAAACTGAATTTGATCAAATGTATGAATTTGACAGGAAAGAGAGTGCATATATATAGTAAGGTTTAAAAACTGTCCTTATAAAAGTAAATAACGCCCTGGTGTAAAAATCACAATTATGCAGATTTAAGTATGTAAAGTCTGATGAGAATATTGCTTCAAAATAAATTTGATTTATTTATGACAGACATTATTTAAAAAGTAGAAACATATTATGTCATTAAAAATGTATTGTAACATTATAAAAACTTCTTTATGTGTGATTTAAATGGAAGTAGCTTACAAATAAATAATTTTTAACCTTTAATATTAGAATGATGTACCATCTGGGGTTCCTTATGGTTTAATTTACAGTGAGAGATTTTTTTCTTTTTATGTACTGTACCTGATAGGCCCCAACTTAATTAATATGATATCAAATTGTTTTAATTATTGTTTTTATTGTTTATTTTTTTACTTGAAGGAAATGTCTTGAAGCAAAATGTTTTCTTGTCAGAATGCACCAGAATGCTTCATTTACATGTTTAAATCATAAAAATTGTCTCATGGGGGATAATTCCCCAGACCCCCCTACAACAAATTACTTCGTAAACATGTCACCATTTTCACCATTTGGGGGGTTGCATGTCTGATATCTCACCACTCAGACAGAACCCTTTAACCTTGAGGCCCCAACCTCCATCACACTAACTATTATGTAGGCTATATAATGTCTTTGTTTAAAATTTGCTTTTCATGTCTTTTAGGAGTGTGTATGTGACCTTGACTTGAGGAAGATGGTCTCTGTGTCTATGGATGGACCCAATGTTAATTGGCGTTTTTTTGAGATGCTGCAGCAGGAGCATGCAGAGCATTTTGGGGGTGCTCAGCTGGCAGTGGTGGGGAGTTGTGGCCTGCATACTCTCCATAATGCTGTCAAATGTGGATTCACCGACTGGCATATGGAGAAGTTCCTAAGAGCTCTGCATACAATTTTTCACAATGTGCCAGCAAGAAGGGAGGATTTCTGTAATCTCACAAAGTCCAAAATCTTCGCTTTGCCTTTTTGTGGTCATCGCTGGGTCGAGAACCTCCCTGTGGCGGAGAGGGCCCTTGTCATCTGGCCAGACATGATGAAGTATGTTGAGGCTGTTAGCACCAAAAAGCTTCCTAACCCTGGGACGTCCTCCTATGATACCATTGCGGCTGCAACCAAAGACCCTCTCATTCTGGCAAAGCTTCACTTTTTCATGGCAGTGTGTCGAAGTGTAACACCTTTCCTCACCAGATACCAGACTGATGAGCCTGTGCTGCCTTTCATTGGTAATGACTTGGCTGAACTGCTGAAGGTGAGATGAATCTTCTCATTTTATTGTCATAGTGATTTTAAAATCTCCTCTCGTTCACAGTTACGCTAAGACTACAGCTAAGACTGAATGAATTGAAAATGCAAATATTTTGAATAGTCAGATAAATTAGGCTCATTTAATAATACTGAAGAAAAGAAACATTGTAAAGTCAGAGTGCTTATTTTGTATTGTAAAATATTTTGGATTCTCAAATATGTATATTTTTGTCTTTTCATAGAGTTTGCTGAGGTGATTCATCAAACAAGAACTTCTCAATGATGCCACACCTCAGCATTTGGTCCGGCTTGATGTTAGTGACATGCAGTCCAGGGTTCATCTAAGAGCTGTTGATATTGGCATTGGAGCTGAGGCTGCAATAAAGGTATTTAGGAAATACATAATGTTTGACCAGACTGCTCCTGGTGTCCCTGTTGTTAGACCCGTCTACTCAGCCCCTCACTGGATAGAAGGAAAGAGGAGGGAGAGGAAGCTATTTACTTAATTTAGTCCCCATTCATCCTTAGGAACATCAGCAGCAGAGTAGATCCACTGAGGAGCTTTCTGTCCTCCAGTTCAGAAAGGAATGCATGGAGGGTCTGTCCAAAATTGTGAAGAAGATTCAAGAGAAGAGCCCTTTGAAATTCCCAACTGTAAGGCAAATGACTTGTCTTAACCCAGCTGTGATGTATTCAAATCCAGAATTGTGTCAGGGCCAGATGAAGTGTCTAGTCAAAAGGTTTCTTCAAGACAAGCAGTTAGATGGGGTTGCTACAGGTACATAAGATTAAGTCCTGACGTTAGGCATACAATTTACAAAAGAAACACGTGTACATTTGATGTGAGTGCTTTTTCTTTCACTCTTTCTTTAGGTGATCTGATCATTCAGCAATTTTCACAATTGTTGTCCCTGGAGGTGAGGAATGAGAAGTTCCTGTCTTTCAAGCCCCTCGAGAAGAGGCTGGATGTGTTTCTCCATCCTTATATAAGTCAGCCCTACCCACAGCTCTGGGCTTTCATCAGAAACCTTCTGATCCTCTCCCATGGGCAGGCTACGGTGGAGAGGGGCTTCTCTATCAATAAACAAGTAGAAACTTGTAATATCCAAGAGGACACTGTCATTGCACAAAGAGTTGTGTGCGATTATGTGTCCATGCATGGGGGTGTTACCAAGGTGCCCCTCACACCAGAGCTCCTGTCTTCAGTCACATCAGCAAGGGTGAGGTACAGGATGCATCTTGAAAGTGAACAAAAGAAAAAAGAATCTCAAGCACATAGTCAAAGAAGAATAATGATTGAAGAGGAGTTGGAGCAGGTAAAAAAGACAAGACAGACCATCCAGGAAGTTGCGGAGCATCTGAGGAGGGATGCAGACAAGATGGCAGAGGAGGCTGAGGGCAAACAAGGCAGCAAAATGGCAGAGCTAATTGCCAAGTCAAACGCGTTGAGAAGAAGCTACAAGCAGAAGTTGACAGAACTTGAGAGCCTGGGTGAAAAAATTGCAACCAAGGCAGCAGAGCTGCGAAGGCTGTAGTGTTCAACACATAGTTCAAATCTATTTGTTTATTACAAATCAAATGTGTTACGCTGTTGCGTATGTATTAAATATAACTGATAATTTAAATAAAATGTTTTATTTAATTCAAGTTGCCTACTTGTACATAATTATTTTCTAGGGTTCAAAATTTATACAGATTTGACATTTTCCCCTCATACTTCTGTCAGAATGGGTACGAAGTTGGCATTGAATTTCATTTAAAATGGTATTAAAAAGGTCTTAAAAAGCCTTGAATTTCATTTGGAGGATCCTGGGAGTACCCTGGTATAGGCCTTCCACAACTCTCTCCCCATATGTCGAACAAGGGTGATCCAAATCACGTGACTTGACATTTTCAAGTACACTTCGAGTTTGCAACGATGGACGACGGCAGATTAATTGAAGAGGTGGAGAAACACCGACAACTGTATGATCCACAGGATCCTTGCTATAAAGATCCACGAAAAAAGGAGAAGGCATGGGACTCAGTTGCCACAGCTATTGATTGTAATGGTAGGTTTACAATATATAGCCTACATGTGCATGTTTTGTCATAGGCAACTTACCGGTAGCCTACATGTGGTCTTTCACACATCGAAGTTTGAGGCTGCAGGGTGTACACTTGCACTTCATAAATTCAGAAATCCATTCACCACATAATTAATTAACTAATTGACCTACAAAGCTTTATTTGTTCGTTGGAATATGTCAACATCAAGTTGTTATTTTTGTCACTATTACATTGTCCTAACAATATAATTAGCATTTCAAAAGTTTGTTTGAAGTGATGTGTTCATCTGCCACATACCACAGAAAAATCTCCCCTACCTTTCAAAACACAAGTCACCCAACAGACTATGAAACACAGCTGTTTTCAGTGCAGGCCTATTGACTGTAATAATATAAATAAAATAAGTTGTTTTGTAGAGATCAACATGTCATTCTTTATTTAAGATAATTCTTATAATTAGGAACAGAGAAAGGATATTTGCAGGTCATTAACTGAAGAGTGCCACACAGAACGTTTTAAATTACACACAAACATGACAAACTATATAGGGATCTCCCAGTCACGTGACCCCTAGCCGCGTGTCTGCCATTTTGACGGAATACATCCGTCAGCTACTCAGTGGCAATGGATCTATTATTAGGGGTGGGTAATATATTAGGGAGTATATATTATAATATAATTATTAGTATAATTATTTTATAATTAGCCTAAATATTGCAATACTTTATGCTACAGTATTGATATAATTGCGTGCGCAAAATATCTCGATACTGAACACAATCGATTTTTCCCCCACCACTATTATTAGTGCAGCGTCCGTCAGCTAACTCTTCACGTCATGTCATTGCACTTATTAGCATCACAAAAAGATATATATACACAAGTATATATACAAGAGGAAGATAAAGGAATTAGGAATCATAGATCCATATGAAGCACCACAAGTTCTTTTTACAGGCATTTAATGTGTAGAAAAACTTCCTGACATTGAGTTCGGTGACATTTACAGCTACCTTATTCACTTCCCATCACGCTACACCGGAGCTTCATTAAAAGCATACAAAAGCTTAGCAGGCTATTGGTTGTCATGGACATGTTACAAAAACTAAATAGATGTAAAAAGTCAAGTAACCTTGTATAATTTCATCTAAACTTTATTGTATATTTTACATGCACTTTTATAATTTGTTTACATTTTACTTCTTGTACCTTATATCACAAACAGTTGGAAGCCAAACACCACCATCAGCGTTTTGCCTGTTTATTGCCGCCAACCACTTGTTTCTCCGTTTTGTTTCTTTTGGGATACGGTATAAAGATATTCCTTTTGTATGATCATGTATCTGATCGCATCCAACTGCACAGCATCGCTCGGGCATGATAGGAATATTTCGCAACGAGCTGTAGTATCACTGTAGTTTATATACTGTCTATGAGTATCACCGGCGGTTTAGCATTTTCTATTCCGTCAAGATGGCTGCTCCAAATGGCGTGACGTCACGCGGGATGTCCCTATACAGGAACAGAAAACCATGTTGTTAAATTATTTACAATGAACACTACTTTCCCACATCGAAGTCTGGCATGGCATGGATCCATAACTATGTTGTGATGTGATCACAGGCTCCCTTCCAGAGAATTGAAGAATGTGCTTAATTTCTCACGCACTTCATAGGCATCCTTGCTGCCCCTGTTCCCTCCAATGTTCCTTATAATAGGCAGCTTGTCTCCAGTTTGTTCTGCCTCGTCCTGCCATCTCTGGTTTTGCAATGGGTTGGTGAGGAAGTTGTGCAGGATGCACGAAGCCATCGTTACTTTCAAAAAAATCTAAAAACTTCTTTGAAAAAAAATTTCTGGGTCTCAGGAGGATATGTATAATAGAAAGATAGGATAGGCTACAATAACAATGTAGTGCGTCTTCTGAGTGACGGTCCAACATCAGGTAGGCTAAATATAGGCTCTTTAAAGCTACACAAATTTGTTAATATTATTGAAATAAAAAGACAGCCCACTTACCCATTTTTCAGATTTTGAAAGATGTGTGATAACAGTTGAAATTATTGTCATAAAGGCAAGAGCAACACACCGCGAATCCAAATGTACACTGGTCTGTCGGCGCCCTCCTTCTACGTCACCTAGCGGCAGCAGCGCCGTGTCAGACACGTTTCTGGTGTGCAAAGACACAGAAAACGCCACGCAACAGAAACACCGCAATCATGCCACGGAGCCAGTGTGTCGCTGGCCTAAGAAAGTTAATAGACACATCTTTGCAGAAATTTATTGTGTTGTTGTTGTTTTTAACAATGTTACGCCTGCCTGTTTTTCCCCTGCTGGCTCTGCTACACAGTGCAGACATTAGCTGGGCAACAGGTGCATTCAATCCCTAATTAACTTCTAATACGGGGTCAGTATAAAGACCTGTGTGACTTAAAGTGAACCCTATCACTTCTCTCCCATTCTTCTATGAATGAGAATTCTCCCATTCTTCTCCTAAATATTTTCTGTTAGAAATTCAGCATGCAGTATATAACAGAAAAGGTTTCTTTGTTCTGTAGGAATGTACTGGCAACGTCTGTTCTTCATTATGTGGACCTCTGTGTTCGATTGGAGGAAGAGTCTCCCATTCTCTATTCTGAAGCATTAGAAGGGTCCTTCTGGATCCAAACGTATATGTGGTGATCTAGCCAGAAACTGACCATATTTACATCAAAAAATAATTTAGAAATAAAAGGCATTTTCCTAGCCTGATTTTAGTCCTCTGATTTGAATGCTCTGTTTAAAGTGGTGTGTCTGCTGTGAGACGCCCTGTCAGTGTAAACGCCCACTGCTGTGATTGGCTGACATCTTTGCATATGAAATAGCTACTATTACAAGTGGAACTCTCTCAAAAACTTTAATTACGATTTTACTATTACATCTATTGAGAATAACGAATCGTGTTGATTGCAGTGATGAGCATTGAACAGATGAAAGACAGTCTGTTGATCGCATGAATTAAGAGATTGAACAGTAAACAGTATTGAATGATTTTGAGAGAAAGATAATCTATCTGAACAGATCAGGCATTAGAATAAACATGGTTACTTACATGTTTGTGGCGTTGCTGGCAGATCCATATCATAAAAGTCTGTTTGCAAAGCCTGCCTCGAAATTTACCAAATAATCCACAGTGAAATACACAGAATACAAACAAATAATGCACTGATAAGACATTCACATTGTTGAGGAGAAAAAAAAAAAAAACACTTTCCTGATTCAAATAATTTGTATTATGTATATTTAATGAATTTTATTTTTAATGAATTGTATTTATTATAATAATGTATTTAAATGAACTTATTTTAATTAATTTTATTTATTAATATAATGTATTTTAATATAATGTATTTTAATTTATTTTAATGAATTGAATATTTTTTTAATTAATGATTGTGAATTATTATTGTTGTTTGTATTCTTTGTTTATGTATTACTTCATTAAATGTTTATAAAATGAGGGGGAAAATTAATGGAAAAGGTAATGCTCAGTTATATCATTTTAAACCGACACAAATAAGATGACCATTATTAGCTCTACAGCACGTAATTCATTTTAACCAATGAGACTGCTGGAACTTTGCGTAGCTAACAGTGATGCGCGGGTTGATCCAAAATGAGCAGGTGCCTGCAGTCTCCCGCGGTTACCCGCGGTTACGAGTCATCCAAAAATATTTTTAATGATATTCGGGTCGCGGACGGTCGGGTCAAATTTTAAAGGTGTGTCTTGCAACATGTTATCTACTACTACATTTTTATAAAAAGAATGAGTCAAAAAAGATAAATTACTGACATTTACAATGCACATTAGCTTATCTTTCTGTCGTTGCTATGCAACCATGCACTGCGCTCTCCACAACGACAAAGAAGTTTTAAGAACTAATGGATTTCCACCATCGAAAAACGCTTGCTGTAGCTCTGCTACTATATTTATTTACGGAGAAGAAAAAAACACCCGTAGTTTGGGTGCACCCCCATCCGTCATGTTGACTCGCTGCGCCTGGAAAAAAGGCTTCAATTATTTGAAATAACGAACTTGAGCGCGCAAAAGACGCGATATGTGAACGGCCCTTGGCGAGCTAACGTTACCTCCAATCAGGCCACGAGCTACTGGTAGCTTGCGAGCGACGTGTTGGAAAAGTGGGAAATCCTTATTTACCTTTTGAATGTTGAGCGTTATTAACTTTTGAATAAATGCTGACGCGGGACAAAATGCCCGATTTCCCAACACGTTGAACTGAGCAATGCCATTGTACCATTTTAATAGGCTACTTTTAAACGCATATAGTTCAGTAATGTCAGTTTTATGTATTTTCTGAGAGGGGGCGGGATTTTTGTTGGGAAAGTCGGGGGAGAGCCCCCCCACACCCCTAGTTCCTAAGTCTATGGCCCAATGACGCTACGATGAGCATTTACTACTTTTAAAAAATGCGGGTCAGGAAGCGGGTCGGGTACAATATTTTCTTCTCTTTTTTTTGCGGTCCGAGTTGCGGGCGGGTTAGTTGAAAACGTCGGTCGGGTGTGGGTTGTTAATACATTGACCCGCGCATCACTGGTAGCTAATGATCAGTCATCCATTTGATATCATCCGGTTCTCCCACCCATGAGCTCATTGCTTCCATCAGGTAAGCATATTACATTTCTGAGAAATATCTAATTTATCTAATTTAATAAAAATATCTAACTTTTCAAATTTGTAAAAATCATCAAAATAGTGGCGAATTAATTAATTGGATTAAAAATACACCCATTTTAGCCTGATCATGAGTATTACTTGTTGCTGTTCAAACTACCCACCTTATTATGTTTCAAAAATGGCGGCGCCCGCTCTTAAGTGAATAATGTGCTAGATTTCTGGTAAGCCACTTCCGCTAATCCTAGTATTGTGAACACATAGTTTTGCGTCGACTGTGTTAGTTTGACTGGCAAGCCAACTTTTAATATGGACTACAGACAGACTGGCGTCCTTTGCGCAGTTAGGGTTTGCCATAAAAGCTGGTTGAAGCGTAAAAAAAATACCTGTAATATATTTTGTTTTGACCATAATCCACGCTCCAAAACTGAATATGGATGTGGGGCACCCTATGATCTGCACGCTGCAAGAAGCTCGTCGGCTTTGGATAAAAGCATTATTGTAATGTGTGAACAAGCTGGCAATGCGAGTTGCTTGTTATTTTTATGTTTTAGTCAAATAGTTAACAGTGTATCTGTTGCATTAACCGTTCAATCGGCATTTAGAGTTCTTTGCACGCACATTCTTAATGTATGACACAATGCAGTAAAGGTGAAATGGTCTATGTTAAATTATATTAATGTTCTTAATGCAGCAGTAGTTTATGAATTTCTCATTTGTGTATTTGAGCGACACATTTGTGAGAAACCGCCAAAATTTCTGTACATTTGCTCTTTCCACTTCCTTAATGGCAGACCCATGGAAGATCATCCCTTTAATATTTGGCCACTTCTTTACAATCGAAATGTTACAGCCAATGTAATTTCTTGAACAATAACATGTGGACATTAAAACACGCAAACTCATGAGGGTTTAAACTTTTATTTTGAAGATGCGATGAATGAACAGTTTGAATATTTAGAAAAATATTTATGTATTCTCCTGTATAGTAGGTTTATAGATGATTAATGCTACTGTGTTAAAAGCGCATATTTTTATTACACTTTTTACAAAATTAAATGTCATCATCCAGACTGAATATGCAAGTGATTTCTGAAACTGCTGTATTTAGTAAACCTCTTACCACATTCAGAACACTATTGATTTCAGGAATGAGTTTGCAAATGACGGTTCAGGTCTCTTTGATATCTGAAACTCTTCTCACACTGACGACACGTGTAAGGCTTCTCTCCAGTATGAAGTCTCATGTGAATCTTAAGGTTTCCTTTGCAAAATAAACTTTTTCCACAGTGAGGACAGGTGAAAGGCTTCTCTCCAGTGTGAGTTCTTATGTGAACCTCAAGGATTGATTTGTTTATAAAACTCTTTCCACACTGAGAGCATATGAAAGGCTTCTCCCCAGTGTGAATTCTCATGTGATTCTTAAGATATTCTTTTTGTGAGTAGCTCTTCCCACACAGTTTGCAGGTGTGAGGCTTTTCGCCATTGTGAGCTTTCATGTGTAAATCAAGGCCTTTTTTATTTATAAAACTCTTTCCACACTGAGAGCATATGAAAGGCTTCTCTCCAGTGTGAATTCTCATGTGTTTTTTAAGGTTTCCTTTTTGAGTGAAACTCTGTCCACACTGTTTGCAGGTGTGAGGCTTCTCTCCAGTGTGAATGCTCATGTGGCCTTTAAGGTTTTCTTTGCGTGCAAAACTCTGTCCACACTGTTTGCAGGTGTAAGCCTTCACTCCAGTGTGAATTCTCATGTGTTTTTTAAGGTTTCCTTTTTGAGTGAAACTCTGTCCACACTGTTGGCAGGTGAAAGGCTTCTCTCCAGTGTGAATTCTCATATGTTTTTTAAGGCTTCCTTTTTTAGTTAAACTCTTTCCACACTGATGGCAGATGCAATAATTCTTAGATACGTTTTTCGGTCCTTTTCTTTTTTGTGATGAAGTCTTTTCATCACACTGATCTTTCTCATCATTTTCATTTAATTCTTGACTTTCTTCTTTCAGTGTCATGAGGTCTAAAGCAAAAAAACAACAACATGCAAATTAACACCAGTTTAATAGCACAAAAGAACAGACATCAAAATACTGCATTAACGTATCAAAGCCAACAACATGTGTGCTAGATCCTATACCTATTAAGCTAATGAAAGTGGAGTTACCTTTTTCTCGATAAGAAACTGTATTCTTGAGGACACATCCAAAAAAGCAAGACAGTATAAGAGAGCTGGCAGTAATGAAACCCCTTACCACTTGACCCAAGAGAATTGGTTTATTATGGGCCAATCCCAAATCTGCCATTCATATCTACATTTTTCGAAAAATAATGTCCTCTCAACTATGTTGAGACACTATGCTTCAGTCAGGATAGACCACAACATTATCTTGCATAGCTTGAGTATTATGTTGGCATTAGTGGACAAGCATTAGCATGTTTTAGGTATTATCTGCCTGACTGCTACCACATTTGTCTGAATGAAGATGTCTCATCAAACAAGTGTAGAGTGCCACAAAGCTCAATATTGGGTCCTCTGCTTTTCTCTTTATATAAACTTTCCTTGAGGGACATTTTCATTAGTTTTAACTGTTATGGCAATGATACTCAATTTGATATTTCCTTTCAACATATGACAGTCCACAAAAGTGGGTGGATTATTTGCCTGCCTGCCTGACATTAAACAGTGTAATGTAACTAACAATAGCTATTTACACTGAACAAAATTATAAAAGTAACACTTTTGTTTTTGCCCCCATTTTTCATGAGCTGAACTCAAAGATCTAAGACTTTTTCTATGTACACAAAAGGCCTATTTCTCTCAAATATTGTTCACAAATCTATCAAAATCTGTGTTAGTGAGCACTTCTCCTTTGCCGAGATGATCCATCCACCTCACAGGTGTGGCATATCAAGATGCTGATTAGACAGCATGATTATTGCACAGGTGTGCCTTAGGCTGGCCACAAAAAAAGGCCACTCTAAAATGTGCATTCTGCATTTTGTGCATGTGCCTAGTAATTTTGTAACTACCTCACTAACTGTATTTTTTTGCACCATTTGTTCTTAGGGCAGATCACAGCTAGTGGGTCACAAGCTCTCCGTAAAGTAATGTGTAGTTGCATAATATGACGTTTAACCTCAATGATCCAATAGCAGCCTTCAAACATGTGAGCAGAAGTTGTGTTGAAATGCTGTGACTTTCGGTTAGTTCAATTAGAACATTTAAGTAGCTTTTATAAATGTGCCATTGTCATTTTTTTTACTGGTGTGCATCTTGAGGCAAAACAATGGCACTGACATATTTTACAACGAGTCAGTGCAAGTTGCTTTCAGATAAAACAGCTTAAACATGCATATTAGTCTGGGACTAGCTTAAGACTTTTAGGGTTAGTGTCTAATCTTTTAATTATCCTACAAAAATATAGCCGGAAAAGCCGGATTTATCCAGAAGAATCACACCCCTGAATATCCCACGTGTTGCTGCCACATGGAGTTCAGGAGAAACACTCATCCTAGATCAACTTAAAGAGGACCTATTATGCAAAATCCCTTTTTACATGGTGTTTGAACAAAATGTGTGTTAGCAGTGTGTGTACACAACCACCATAATGGTTAATATTACCCACCACTCTCTTTTAAATCCCCTTAAATCATAAGCAGTGTCTCAGAACAAGCCGTTTATGTGTTTTTTACAATTTAAGCTCTATAGAAGAGAACTTAGTTTAATAATCACGGGATCCGCCGTCTGACATCCAGCTTTCTGTGCGCGTGCTTCGGATGTGTGCGCTCAGAAAACCATATATCCGAAGTTTAGACTGATATGGTTTTAAAATGCATGCATATAACACACTTTCATGACGATGAAGAGCTGCAATGAAAAGTGAATGTGGTAGAGATGATAATTAAAACCAAACAGATGTTTTGTAGTTTTTGTCAGAGTATCTGAGGCACAAGCTGTAAAAGCAGCAGCTCATTTGCATTTAAAGATACATGAGTGAAAACAGCATATTTTTCCTTCCACTTAAAAATAGGCAATTACAGCATGGTATAAATGATCTATGGGGTATTTAGAGCTGAAACTTCACAGACACATTCTGGGAACACCAGAGACTTACACTCACCTAAAGGATTATTAGGAACACCATACTAATACTGTGTTTGACCCCCTTTCGCCTTCAGAACCTCCTTAATTCTACGTGGCATTGATTCAACAAGGTGCTGAAAGCATTCTTTAGAAATGTTGGCCCATATTGATAGGATAGCATCTTGCAGTTGATGGAGATTTGTGGGATGCACATCCAGGGCACGAAGCTCCCGTTCCACCACATCCCAAAGATGCTCTATTGGGTTGAGATCTGGTGACTGTGGGGGCCATTTTAGTACAGTGAATTCATTGTCATGTTCAAGAAACCAATTTGAAATGATTCGAGCTTTGTGACATGGTGCATTATCCTGCTGGAAGTAGCCATCAGAGGATGGGTACATGGTGGTCATAAAGGGATGGACATGGTCAGAAACAATGCTCAGGTAGGCCGTGGCATTTAAACGATGCCCAATTGGCACTAAGGGGCCTAAAGTGTGCCAAGAAAACATCCCCCACACCATTACACCACCACCACCAGCCTGCACAGTGGTAACAAGGCATGATGGATCCATGTTCTCATTCTGTTTACGCCAAATTCTGACTCTACCATCTGAATGTCTCAACAGAAATCGAGACTCATCAGACCAGGCAACATTTTTCCAGTCTTCAACTGTCCAATTTTGGTGAGCTCGTGCAAATTGTAGCCTCTTTTTCCTATTTGTAGTGGAGATGAGTGGTACCCGCTGGGGTCTTCTGCTGTTGTAGCCCATCCGCCTAAAGGTTGTGCATGTTGTGGCTTCACAAATGCTTTGCTGCATACCTCGGTTGTAACAAGTGGTTATTTCAGTCAAAGTTGCTCTTCTATCAGCTTGAATCAGTCGGCCCATTCTCCTCTGACCTCTAGCATCAACAAGGCATTTTCGCCCACAGGACTGCCGCATACTGGATGTTTTTCCCTTTTCACACCATTTTTTGTAAACCGTAGAAATGGTTGTGCGTGAAAATCCCAGTAACTGAGCAGATTGTGAAATACTCAGACCGGCCCGTCTGGCACCAACAACCATGCCACGCTCAAAATTGCTTAACCCCCTGAGGTCGGCAATCACGCCGGCGTGATCTACTCGTTTTTTTTTTTTATCAGTGCAAAATACTCTGTTGATTTTGATTTTACATACTTGTGTTGTACATCATTCAAGGCTGTTAAATGTCTTCTTTTATTTGTGTACACTCATAATAAAAACAAAATGTTGTGTTTTCCGTAAAACAAAGAAAATAAACATGATGCGCGTTCTGCCGTCTCTCTCAATGTGAAACTCATTCTGAAACGCGACAGAAAATGACCTGTAACTCAGCGAATGTTTGTCACACAGACTTGAAACGCATGTCTATACAACGCTTGGAATCTCTATTTTTAAAGTATGTAAATACTATAAAAAACAAATATTCTATTTTTAAGTAATCCATACGAAAGCAGCGGCATGTACAGTTTCTCAAACGCGTCCTCATTAAATTTAATTTGAACACGCCTACGAGCGCACGAGCGATTGACATGCAAATGATCCATGCGGAGAAACGCAGACCTGTAAACGCCCTCATCACCTCAAAACAAAGAAGCAGAGACTTCGTAACTTACTCCTTACTGTGTTTGAAAGACGCGCCAGAGCTTACATTGGATTTAGGCTACCTCAGAAGAAGAAGAACGCGATTTGAAGACAATAAAGATTTAAGGTAAGAAATTTTTACATATTAGTTTGTTATTGTTGCATAAATGTCACATTGCAGTTGAACTGTTGCTAGATATATGGGGAATATTATAATATTTAGACCCGTGTTTACTGTTAAGCCTACTGTGTTTGTGGATATCTGGTCAAACTTAGATATGTATGGTAACCATAATGTTTTATATTTGAGCGCGATCGCGTTTGAATGTATCAGATTTTGCAGCGCGATCGCGTTTGAATGTATCATTTGAACATTTGAAAAGCAAAACGCACCAAACGGCTTCATGTTTTTACTATTATCTCATTTCATATCATCATAACGAATGGAAACATTTGAGGTAACATGATAATCAATATATTTTTCTCTAGCTTGGTTGTTACTGAAATATTTTGGAAGATTTATACTGCTATCTATTGTTATTATTATTTTACCCAGCACTGCGCATAGCTTATGCCTACAAGGCACAACAAACCTTGTGTTCATTATATTATATTGTTACGTCCCAGGACGTATGTTATTTGTGATTGTGTTTCCCTTTTGCCCAACAGCCTGCTGGGAAAAGTAGTTTGTCTGTTCTCCTCTGTTCCTCCCTGTCCTCTCATAGGAGCCTAATTGATGCCACCTGTTCCTGATCAGAGTTTGTGGAGAGGAGCGCATTTAAACAGAGGGAAACTGGCTGTTCCCCAGAGAGAGTGTGGCCTGTCCGCTTTCCCAGACTGTGTTGAATGTTGAAAGACCTTGTTTGTGTTTTAAAGCTTCTTGAAAGTCTGTTGTGTTTTCTGTAGTGATAGAAAACTTGGTGTGCCCCATTTTTGTTGTTGCTTGCTGACGCAGTAGGGAGGTGGGTGCCTCTTTTGTTTTTACTAACCCCTTATTTTCTCCTGTTTTTGGGATAGTCAGGAAGTCAGGTAAGAGAGATGTTGTTTATTTGATTCTTTTGGTTTTATAGGTTAATTAGACTTTCTTACTCCCAGGTAGTTTTCCAGTTTTGTTTGTTGTTTTGGCTTTAACCCCCTCCTGAGGTATGTGGCGTCTTCTGGTACTTATTTGAGTTGTATTTAATTCCTTACCTTACTCCTAACTGCTGTAAAAGAGATTTTTACTGATAATTAAAAAAATCTAAAAGAGATACCCTGTGTGTGTGTGTGTTGAGTGCTGGGATTGCAGACAGAACCAACTCTCTCTCTCGTTCTTTCACTTTTTTTGTTATTCCGTGTGGACATTGTCTTTTATAACAATATGTTACTCTCCTGCTACCCCTAGACAAACAGGGGACGTAACAATATATTGTTGGAAACATTTGTGTGTGTGTGTGTGTATTTTGTGAACTTTAAAAAGCAATTTTAACCAGAAAAATCTAATATTTATTTCCAAAATCGTGCAGGCCTTTCTCTTGATATCAGTATGTTCACTTATTTTTCAGGGCCCAGATGCCACTGAGTCCTGCCGACTTCAACATTCACATGAGTCTCTGGAACATGAACATGGTAAAGTGAAAATCAAACACCTATGTATGTACAATGTTTTTAGGAATGGCACAAAGGTCTGTCTTTGAAGTGTTTTTTTTGGCATTTGTTGTGTATCTTTGGGTTATGTTGTGTTGTAAATAAATCCAAACAATTTAAAAGCCATTCTTTTTTAAATCTCCTCATTTACAGTATTGTGCAAGGTTGCTCAGAATGACAGGGCTATTAGGAGCTATATTAGGATAGGTCCTAATAGGGCCGTTGGGGAGGTTCTTTGTCTTTCTCAGGTGAGAAAAGCTTACATATTAATGAGCTGCCGCATAAGGCTTTCTAACACAAAACACGTCGTAAAATTTTTAAATCAATATATTGTCTTCTCTGAATGAGCAGTCAGGGTGATTTTCACATTGTTTTGGAGCAAATATTCTAGGCTACGTGATACAATTTTCAAAAGTCTTGTGAAGAAATAATCAGTATGGGTTTCATGGCCTTATTTCAGTGAGAATTTTTTTTGTATTTTCACAAACCATGCATAAATGTCATTATCTCAAAACTACAAACTTTTACATACATGCTGTTGATATATTGTTGTAGCAGAGTTTGTGCTGAATACAGTTTAATTAGACTTTAGCCATGAAAATGTCACAAGTAACAGAAATAACCAGAAATGTCAGAGCATGTCAGAACACCTCCAGGGCCCAGAAAACAGCTCAGACCTCAGAGGGTTAAATCACCTTTCTTTCCCATTCTGACATTCAGTTTGGAGTTCAGGAGATTGTCTTGACCAGGACCACACCCCTAAATGCATTGAAGCAACTGCCATGTGATTGGTTGATTAGATAATTGCATTAATGAGAAATTGAACAGGTGTTCCTAATAATCCTTTAGGTGAGTGTATATTACATCTTGTAAAAGAGAGCATAACAGGTCCCCTTTTAAGATGCTACATTTACAACTGAGCTTAATGGAAGATGTGAAAGTAACAACAGATGTTTATTTACTGCATAATTTGTGTTTTTGATTGGAACTGTTTGTGTTGCTTTGAACTATTCAAAGAGTTTGATTTAAAACATATATTATGTTGAAGTTTGTTATTATGTTTGTTGTAAAGTTAATGTGACTCTACCAAGCTATGTCAGCTGGATTTTTTTGTATATTATTTTGTTTATATGCTAATGTTTTTTTTGCTAAATTATAGCTTGATTCAATGAATAACGAGTGCTCCAAGACTGGTTTGATAAAGATGAGAAGAAAAAAATCCCTTATAGACAACAACTGGAAAGTTTATAACTAACATTTACTTTACTCAAAAATGTTCAAAAGAAAACTAACCTGTTTGTTCCTCATTTTCTTCTTGTTTCACACTGAATACTTCTTCAATCCTAATGTCTTCACTCTCCTCTTTAATAAACGCCATCTTTATAATAGTGGCATGTGGATCTCAGTCGCTTCATCAGGAGTTTTTCTGTGTGTTTGTCCTGTTTAAGATGAGAATAATTAACAGAAAGAAAAATAAGTCCACACTAAATCTCTGGGTTTAAATCTCAATGAGCTCTAGTTCAGTAGTTCAGTTCACTGGTAAGAGAGTCAGTCAGAGTGAGAGTTAATGGACTTAAACCTGATTAGACCAAAAACTTACTAGCACTGAAATGTAATAAAATAATACATATAACACAGGCACTTAATATTTATTTTTTATATTTGGAATTTTAATAAATACATTTAATATATTACACTACTTTAACTACAATTGTCGTTACACATGTGGTTTTTCACTTTTGTGTCTATTTTCCGATTAAAAGAATAGTAATTTTTTTTTTAAATGCAAATACTACTGATATATCAGCGAAAATGGACTGTAAAAATTCAAAGGCACAAATATAATTAGGCTACAGTATTCTTTAATTATTGTACGTCATCAGCTCAATTTAGGGATCGTGTGGTTTTTCACTTATTCACACTTTTTAGAGACCCTGTTTGTATTGTTTATATTTCCAGAAAAGAATAATAAACTATTTGAAAGGTAAATAATAACACATAAAATGACTGTAAAAATATAATTAGACCTACATCATTCTTTAATTACTCAGGCATGAAAACAGGTCAGGGGTAAAAAAAGGTGAGAAGGATGCAGCATATATAAACCTATGAATAAAAACTATGGCATAGTAATACCAGTGTTTCTCACAGGATTTTTTGGATCATTGTGGCGAGTGGACCTGTCCCTCTTGGGGGGTTCGGGGGCGTGCTCCCCCGTAATAAAATTTTGTGCTTTTTAATGTTAAATTCATCAATCTGGTGCAAATTAAACAAAGAAAAATTCAAAACTCTTTTAGTTACATTGTCTGTCTACATTACTACTACATAATAATAGTTATAATATTAATCCCATAATAGTTATAGCCATATATTGTAAAACAAATGCACTGAAAAATAAAGGAAACTTTCATAATTAGTTTTGTACTAATTTCTATACTTGAAAGAGTATATTTCTATACTTCACATTACAGATGTGATTGGGTGTACCGATGTACGAGTTTTATGGGCCGTTAAGACAAAAAAACAAAACAAAAAAGTATGAGATGTATCGGCCCAAAAAGCACGTCAGCCCACCGGGAATCTCCCGGTAATCCCAATGGCATTAGCCTACATGCCTGGACGTCACACAAAACAAAATCCTACCTGTAGCCTTTCACCATCCACTTATTTAGCTGCTGTCGCATCAGTTGACATGCCATCTCCTTTCCCCTTTCTTTTTCTATTTTTACCGACAGCTTTTTTGCGTTATCCATCTTTTTCGACGAGAACTCACTAACTTACTCGTTACTGCTCGCTCAGCGCTCACGGCGCCCGCGCCCGCTCGCGATCTCCGCCCTCTTCTATGTCAAAAATAATGACATTGGCAACATCGCTGTCTGTATCTGACAGGACAGTTAACACTGTAAGGTAACTTACCTCAGGCTTGCTTTCCGACCTGCGACTCTTTGTTCGGCGGTGTAAAAGACTTTGAAAACAATTCTGCCCTACTCCGACTCGGATTGGCTGTCAGGTTTCGGCATTAGGAATGATGATTGTTTTTTTTAAAGCTGCGAAGTTTATGGTAACTATAGAGATATAGCGGGTAAATGCTGGCCACGGCCACGACCCCCCCCAATAAATATTTTCTCATCAGATCTGCACAAATCACGTAGGTGACCCATTTTGGTTTTAAAACGGCGAATTTCGCCGAAAGGTGAGGAGTTTTCATGCCTGATTACTGCAAATAACATCACTTGAATGCATTTATAAATCAATTAAATAAAAAATTTAAACAATTATTACAGATTTCAATTTCACGATTTAACTAGAAATTATGCTCCAGCTTGGATCCAACCTCTTATGAAGACTTCAGATGACCCAGCACCTCTGAATAGATGAAACCTACCCCTGCAATGACTCAAGAACATCAAACATGGATGATTATACAAAATTATCATTTTATCATTGCTTTAACATGCACATTAATTTTGCTTAAATGCATATATGATATTTGTAAATACTATAATTTGTAGTATCTTATAAATGTACTTTCTGATATCATCTCATAAAATGCTATACAAACTCTAAGCACTTTTTACTGTATAATTATTTTTTCTAAGGAAGCTTTGAACTTGGCTCTTTACACACTGCACAATCAGCGCATTTTCTGCCCATCGGTGCCGTTTCTCGGCTGCCTCAGAGGGTGCGTTTAACTGGACATTATCCCATTATAGTAGAGCTACTACTCTAACGAAATCCAAATTTTGAGCAATTATTACTGTGGAATTATTTTTTTATGAAGCTTTGAACTTGACATTACACAATGCACAATGAACCACCTGTTTAATTTGTCCATTTCGCATTGCTGTTTCTCATCAGCCTTAGAGGGTGCGTTAAAGTGGACGTTATCCCATTATAGTAGAACTACTTCTCTAACAAATTCCAAATTTTAAGCATTTTTTACAGTGGAATTCTTTTTTTATGAAGCTTTACATTTGACATTACACAATGCACAAATAACCGCTTACTGCGCCTTCAGCCCAATTCGTGGTGCTGTTTCTCAGCCGCCTCAGAGGATGTTAAATTGGACATAAGCCCATTATAGTAGAGCTACTCCACTAATGAAATACAAACTTTAAGCACTTTTACCTGTAGAATTTTTTTCTTTCTGAAGCCTTGAATGACATTACACAATGCAAAAAGGAACGCCTATTGTACATTCAGCCCATTTTACGGCGCCGTTTCTCAGACACCTCAGAGGGTGCGTTAAAGTGGACGTAAGCTCATTATAGTAGAGCTACTCCTCTAACAAAATACAAACTTTAAGCACTTTTACCTGTAGAATTTTTGTTTAATGAAGCTTTGAACATTACACAATGCACAATGAGCCGTATTGTGCCTTCAGCCCATTTTGTGGCGCTACTTCTACGCAATATGACTGGCCATATATCTATGTATATTTATATAAAACCTATATTTTTGACATTTACGGTTTCATAGTGATAAAATCTAATAACAAAATTTCGTAAAGTTTTCATATAGGATAAGATAACCAAAAAAAGTTTAGTAAATGATGAAGATAAATGAATTACTTTGTTTAATGTTGGACAAAATGTATTTTCAGTTCTTCAAATCCAATTGTTATAGTTTTATTATAGTATTTTATTATTGTTATAGCGACAGAAAATTTGTACTTGAAATTCATGGGTGCATAACTTGGAATTGTGCATGTCTACAGTCAAGTAAGGCTAAAATTGTGCATGTCTACAGTAACGCAGCCTCAAAGGCAGCTGAGGTATAGAGCCCCCAATTGAGCCAACAATGCAATGGCTCTTCTAACTGCACTATGTTTGTCAACTTCATGGGTCCATAATTTCAAAATTCTACAGTAAAAATATCTGAAATTGTGCATGATTATATTCAAGCACAGATGCAGGGTATAAAGCATCAGTGAAACGCCCCCAAATGGGACAACAATGTGATAACTCTTCTGTATTGTCAGACTGGGTCCATAACTTTAAAATGTACAGTAACCATGCAATGGTTCTTTCAAGTCAATTCAATTTAATTCATACATTCATTTGTATAACGCTTTTCACAATACATCATTTCAAAGCAGCTTTACAGAAAATGCAGGTTTCTATTACAAAACCACAATAGGATTTTATGAGATATCAGAAAGCACAGTTATAAGATAGCACAAATTAGTATTTACAAATATCATAGATGCATTAAAGCAAAATTAGTGTGCAGTTTAAAGCAATGATAATGATCATTTTTGAATAATCATCCATGTTTGATGTTCTGGAGTCCTTCCAGGTTTCATCTATTCAAATGTGTCTGAAGTCTTCATAAGAGGCTGGATCCAAGCTGGAGCATAATCTCTGATTACCTTGTGAAATTTTAATTTGTAATAATAATAATAAAAAAATAAAGTATTCAATTCATTTCAAAAATTCATTTTTTAAAATACATTCAAATTATGTTATTTACAATAATTAGGCAAGGATGATGTAGGCCTAATTATATTTTTTACAATCATTTTATGTTATTATTATTTGTTATTTACCTTTCAAAATAGTAGCCTATATTATTCTTTTCTGAAAATAGATAGGCCTACAATATAAACAGGGTCCCTAAAAAGTGTAAATAAGAGAAAAACCAAATGGTCCCTAAATTGAGTTGATGACATGTACAATTATTAAAGAGTACTGTAGCCTTTATATTTTTACAGTCCATTTTTTGCTGACATATCAGTATTATTTGCATTTAAACATAATTTATTATTCTTTTAGTCTGAAAATAGACACAGTAACACAATACCTTTAAAAAAACGCGAAAAAGAGAAAAACCACATGGTCCCTAAGTTGAGCGTCAATAAGAAGCCAGCAAACGCGGAAGTTCGCGTCATTTAAGGTGGAACGGATAGCGTCAATAAGAAGCTGCGAATAAGAAGCTGGATTCAGCCTCGTAATTGGCATAGAGAGCTAAATGAGCTGTACATTTTCTGTTACTCATGTGTAGACTCACTTTACTCATAAATAATAACGGTCATACACCGTTACATTCAACAACTATTAAGCCATTTTACAAAAAAAATTAAATCTAAGATTGCCTGACCGGGTTGCATTGATTTAAACACTAGATGTTTAAGAACACAAACCTTTCTTCAGCCAAATACCAACAGATACAGGAGTGCGGCGCCTACTTATGACGTCACATAGCCAAAATAAAAGTCCCGTTCAGACGCTGCTGTCTAAAATCACAAAAGTGGATAGAAATTAACATACAATAAAAAAAAAAATTAAAGAGATGTCAGAATATTTCAAAGTTGAATTATTTGTGAAATACATAAATTAATGTTGTCCATTGATGTGTTGAAAATATTTAGAACCTCTAATGAAGAAGAAAAAAAGTGTGAGGTGTCTAAAAAGCTAAATTGTATAGTGTATAGGCGTACTGTAGCTAATCACTTTTAGGCTACTTAGGAACATTTAATTCGATACTGAGTAATATGACTATGGATAAAAAATATATGACTAATTGACTTTGAGTTAGTCTCTTTACAGACTTGTAGAGAAATTACCCTAAAATTAAAGCCAACCTTTCTCCATATGACGTTAAACAAATTTTTTGACACTATTTGCCCAGACTTAGTGAATATCATAAACAATTGTCTTTTGACTGAGACTGTTCCTGACTGTTTTAATTTAACTTCTGGTACACCCAGTGCTAAATTTAAATAAATAATTGCCGGATCAAAAACAGAAATTAAAAGGCACTGTGACCGACACAGACCATACAGAACATACAATGACGTCACTAAACAGTAAGTGAGTTTCCTGCTATTCTGATTGTTATTAGCAGTTCCATCTTCGGGATCTCTTTTGATCAGAAACACTACCAGCTTTACTCATGGATATGGTAAATGAAAAACATACTTGACTGTCTTTTTGACATTTTGACGATATGAACTTATTTATATTAGAATAATTCATCAGGTACATTCTCCAAACTTGATGCTACTCTTCCAACATTACGCTTTATTGCGTGCTAAAAAAAAAAAAAAAAAGCAGTAAGCACCAACCAATGATCGTGATTTTAACCTTAAGAAAGCTGTTCAAAAATACATTTGCTGAGGGCCAATAGCAAAACATAACCTCCAAATAGATTTGTGTGAACTTTTATCATTTTTGATAAATTTAATGCATCCTTGCTAAAATAGAAGTATTCATTTCTTTCAAAAAAAAAAAAAAAAAAAAAATCTTCCTGTCTCCAAACTTTTGAATGGTAGTGTATAATGTTACAAATGGATCATGTGACACTGAAGACTGGAGTAATGATGCTGAAAATTCAGCTTTGCCATCACAGGAATAAACCCGAGTCTATTGTTATGCTGTAACAAAGAAAACTTTCACACACATCTGATTGACAGAGATGCTTATGTTCTTAATGTTGTAGTTATTTCAGCAAATAGTTTGCTTTGTACATTCAGTTTAAGTGTTAGAGGGTCTATATTATTCAGCTGAACTGGTCACATACATTTTAGACACTAACATTATGTTCTTGCTCCGTCCATGTAATAAATCCAAACTTGTAACATTTTTACTGTATCAGAATGAGCTGAAATATTGTCCATAGTTTGCCATTTCGGGTTGGCTTTTCTAGGCCATATTCAGGTGTTTGTTTATAAATCTTCAGTATTGAACAGTCTAATTGTCTAACAAAATCCTTTTTTTTGCAACTTTATTTTGCCAATATTTTTATATGGACCTTTGAATTTAAAAATAAATATGAATAATAACAAAAAATATGAGTATTCATAAGTTCTAAACCAGGTAAATGAGGGAGATTATGTGTAATGCACCATACAAAGGTTGACTTTTTTTTACTACATGAATTTTTAAATCTATATTTTCTCATGACATCTATAGGTTATAATAAAGAATTAGCCGTCATACTGCATGGCCAATTTTTGTCAGCGTTTCTCTGTCATTTCCAAGGGTGCGTTAAATTTAACACTGGAGCTTGATGCACAGTGTAATGCAATGTGAATGCACATTTGATACTGAACATTTTGTACTGTAATATATATCTCTGCTCAGTTCACATGGGCTTTTCTTGACCATTTGGGTATGACAGTAATACAATGACATAGTGTAATGTGTAACCTGTTAAAAAATACTTTTTGTACAAAAGGGAACACATGGAAAGCATTTTTGTTACTCAGTATTTGATTGATAATTAAAAAATCTAACATAATAATGAATGGATAGCAATAATTCAAAACACTTTATACAAACATTTAGCAATTTATTGGCATTTAATTCAATAAATGGTAATAAAACTTCAAAAGTGAACAGCTATTATGAACTAAGCGCAAACATCAAAAACTAACATAACAGCAAACACAATCAAATTATCAAACAGTAAGATTGAAAAATAGAAATAAAATGCAAATAACAATAAATTTAGTTTTAACTATAAATATCCAAACTGTAATTATTTTATGCATTGTTGCATGTGCAACATATATCAGGAACAGCAATTAGGCTAAAATAAGAGCAAACAGTGCCGCTGCTAGCCATTTTGGTGCCCTAAGCATAATTCCTTTATGATGCCCCCCACCCCGTCCCCGAGAAAAAAAAACGTTTGTTTTTGCCAGTTTAACTTTTTATTACTAAACATATAACTCAATACCAATAACACAATAGCAGCATCACAGTATAAAACTTAAGAACACTAAAAAGAGAAAGTAAAATCTTCACAGCTTTGCTGACTTTGTAAACATATGTAGAATAGCCAACACACACACTACACATTTGAAAGTGCAAACTTTTCTTCAGTAAACAGAATAGCAAAATAAATAAAAATTATCACAATAATCCAGACATGTTTTTCCCAAATTCAATGTCACTTTGAATAAATTACATTTATTAGACAAAATATTCAAACAAAGAATCTCATACCGGAAAAAAAATATAAACATTTAAAACTGAAAGCATGGCAGCCAAGGAGTTCTCCCCCTTTATTCCTTATTTATCAACTATTTGATTAATCTAATCTAATATAGGCTAATATAAAAGCATAATAGAATGAGGTGCAATAATGCACACAATTAAACAGTATTGTTTGCTTTATATCATTCATAATGACATTTTATATTTTTTAGATATTTAACAGGAATTGTTAGCCTACCATGTGCACTGCACTGACTGCTAACGTTAACTGTTACTGAGAAAGTATTAACCACCGTCACGTCAAAATAAACCTTAAACTACTGCTCAATATCTAAAGAAAGATAGTAAAGAAAGTAACACCTAGCTGGCGTCAGTTATTTGTAAAATAGGTAATGTTTAACAGTAAAATCTCAATTTAGCTTGCACCGAAGTTATAAGTTATAATAACATAGTTTGCTAACATTAACGTCAGCAAGTTCGAGGCGCGTTACGATTAGCAGCAGCACATTTCCCGTATTTAAGAATGATTAAACATGGACTTACCTGCAAGTGATGCACGGGCATCAACTCGCAGTGTACCGTACGGTTCTCACCAAACCTCATTCTTGTCATCTTGTTTTTATTTATTGGTCATCTCTGTAGTAAGTAAGTAAGTAAAGTAAGTAAGTAAAATTTATTTATATAGCACTTTTCACAGATAAAAATCACAAAGTGCTTCACAATAAAACATACAGTAACAAAATTCAAAATACAAAAATATAAAATAGAAATAGAAAACATAACAAACAACCATAAAAAAAACCCTTGACTAACTAAAGCCTGCTTTTGAAGAGCAAAGTCTTCAGTTGCTTTTTGAAAAAATCAATAGAGTTTTCACAATGCATAATAAATAGAGGCAAAGCATTCCACAGCCTAGGAGCCACTGCCTGGAATGATTGGTCACCTCTAGTTTTAAAATGAGTATGGGGAACCACTAATAGCCTCTGATCTAATGACCTCCGGGTGGGAGTGTGAAGCTGTATCAAGTCAGTGATGTAAGTAGGAACTTGACCATGCAAGGCTCTGAAAGTAAGGACCAGGATTTTAAATTGAATTCTGTACTGGACTGGTAACCAGTGAAGTGCTGCTAAAACAGGTGTGATGTGTGCTCTTTTCTTAATGTGAGTTAAAAGCCTTGCAGCAGAGTTCTGAACAGCCTGGAGACGATAAAGCTCCTTCTTACTCAAACAGGTAAAAAGACTGTTGCAGTAATCTAAACGAGAGGAAATGAACGCATGAATGATCATCTCCAACTCACTCTTAGTCAAAAATTATCTTAATTTGGAAATATTCCTCAGCTGAAAGAAACAGTTTCTAACTAATTGTTTAGTGTGGAGCTCCAAGGACATAGCTGAATCAAAAACAACACCTAAGCTCCTGAGGCTCGGTTGGACAGATGAGCCTAAGTTACCAATATGCAGTTTTATCTTTGGGATTTTACTTTCAGGGGCGATAATTAGTGTTTCTGTTTTGTCTGGGTTCAGAAGCAAAAAGTTGTCACATAACCACTGTTTGATACTAGTCAGACAGTTGATTAGAGAAGACAGTTTAGAGAACTCAGTTTCTTTAAAGGAGCAGTACAGTTGTATATTATCCGCATACAAATGGTAAGATATGTCACTAAACTGACCAATTATCTGTCAGAGAGGAAATATGTACAAAAGAAACAGAATAGGTCCCAAAACAGAACCCTGAGGTACCCCACATGACAACTCTGCAGTTTCAGACATGATCTGATTCACATAAACACTAAAACTTCTACCAGAAAGGTAGGATGAAAACCATTTTAAAACTGATCCAGACATCCCAACCAGATCACGAAGTCTATTTATCATAACATTATGATCAATAGTGTCAAAAGCAGATGAGAGATCCAATAGCACCAACACTGTATATTCTTTAGAGTCAGCTGACATCATGATATCACTAGAAACTTTAAGTAATGCAGTTTCCGTGGAATGTTTTTTACGGAAACCAGACTGGAAATTGTCAAACAACTCGTGCTTCTCTAGAAAAAGGGTGAGTTTATCTGCTACAACTTTTTCAAAAATTTTTGACATGAATGGAAGTTTAGATATTGGCCTTTAGCTTTTAGGTTGTAGCGGATCCAAACTAGGTTTTTTTTTTATACAGGCTTAACAACGGCATGTTTAAAAAAACTAGGAACAACACCAGTTAAAAGTGAGGTATTAAGCATCTCAACAATACAGGGACCAATGGAGTCAAATGCTTGTACAAATAGCACAGTAGGAACAACATCCATAGGACAAGATGAGGGTTTCAAAGAATGTAACAGAGAGGTGATGTCATGTAATGTCACAGGTGTAAAAGTAGACCAAGAATGAGCAGGAGACAAGTCACAGGCAGAGATCTGAGAAAGTGATGGTGAGATGTTAGCCCTAACATCTCTAATCTTATTAACAAAGAAGTGGAGGAAATCATTACAGTCAGATTTAGATGACAGTTGCTTGAGGGCTAGAGGGAGAAACAATTTTATTAATGGTGTCAAATAAGATTCTGGGATTGTGCTTATTCGAGGATATAAGTTGAGAAAAGAAGCAAGTTCTCGCCTTTCTCAGCATCTCGTTCAAGGTAACCCTTAGTTCTTTAAGGTGGAGCCTACTGTATTAACCTCGAGTTTTGAAGATTTCCAAAGACGTTCTACTTTTCTGCAATTTCTCCTAAAACTCTGGATAGCTTCATCAATCCAAGGACAATGTTTTTTATGGTATACAGTGCTTGATTTAACTGGTGCTACTTTGTCTAAAATAGATAAACACTGACCATTAAAAGACTGAATAAGCACATCAACATCAGTGCATCCCATCAGAGAACATGGGTCAAACAAGGCAGAGAACCTCTCAGCAGTGTCATGATTAATAATCCGCCTCTGGGCCCTAATTCTCAGGGGCGGAGGATCTCGAGGAAAGTTAATATTAAAAAACACACAGCTATGGTCACTCACATGTACATCTTCCACACGTGCATTTACTATATCAAGACCAAGAGAGAAGATAAGGTCCAGGGTGTGACCCTTAATGTGTGTGGGTCCAGTAACATGCTGAATAAAATTAAATAAAAGGAATAAAAGGAAATCAACAGCTGTGTTATATGTAGAATCATCAATATGCAGGTTAAAGTCCCCAATAATTAAAACCTTCTCAAGTTTGATGATAGATGATAGAAAGTCAGTAAAATCAGTCAGAAAGACGCCTGCCGGACCAGGAGGACGGTAAATTAACACACTGTAAAAAGCGTTAAAAGAACCTACTTTGAGCAACTGTGATTCAAAAGAGGAAAAACTTTCAGAGTTTATCACTCTACATATGAAACTATCACGATGCACAACAGCAAGCCCACCACCACGGCATGCCATTCGGGGTGTCCCAGTAACAGAGCAGCCAATTGGACAGAGCTCGTTTAGGTGAACAAACTCATTTTCCCTTTGCCACGTTTCCGTAAGGAACATAAAATCAATATTCTCGCTAATAAAAAGAATAAAGAATAAAAGTTTTGTCAGAAATGGAACGAGCATTGAGCAAGGCAATGTGGAGTGATGATGGCAGACCGGCATCCTCAACAGCTGATTGTGACGGAACTGACCGTAAACAGCTGACGCGGTCACGAGATCTCCAGCTGCGACGAGTAGTCAGTCGCTGGTCAGACAGCACAGTAACCATCGGTAATGGCAGGTCCACGTTCCCATCAACAAGTCGCTGATACAGGAGAGGTTCTCATCCAACAGGTAGAAACATCCCGGGGCACTGCAGGGGAGCATTTTCACCCGCAATCTGAAGGGAAACCGGCCGCAGCCACCGGAATCGTTCTCCGCAACACGGCCAGAGCACCCCCGTCCAGGATTGTCGCCTTCTCTTAACTTGAGTGCCAGCTCTGCAGCCTCTTCTCCTTCTCCTCTGTCTCTTATTGGGATTACCAGGGCCCCTGGTCGTAAACAGGAGCCGGTACTCAGGTGACGAGGGAGGACACACGAGCGGGGGCAGCAGCAGCCAAACCAAACACAGGCGCCATCTTTCAAATGCAGATTTCAAATCTATATCATTATGACTTCAGGCAGACTAAAGGAGGGGGGGGGGGGAAAGAGCAGAGATTAAAATGGATGTAGTATACTTTGTTTACGACACATTTAATTAGCACATAAATTGCTTAAAGAACACTTAAATCACAGGGACGTCTATCGTTTTGTACAATTGCTGCCCCTGGAGTGAAAGAGCCTGTAAATACTGTGATACTCACTAATAATGATGATAATGATGATTATAAAGCTGAACATAATCACAGCAAACAAAATGGCCCACATCTCCAAAATCAACAAACAAGTATACATTGTCATTTGGTGCCTATGATGGCGCTTTCAGATCACTTATCCATTATTTATGTTTTATTTTTATTTTTATATATATATTTTTTATTTGTATGTCGTTATATTTCCTATATTTTTTACTTTAAATGTAATGACGTTTTGGAATAACAAAAATAAATCTCACTGTATTTTAACCATCGGCTGCATATTAGTTTCTCTGTTTTTGAGTATGAGTATTTTGAGCTTATGGAAAACAGGAAAAGTAATTCTCTGACTATATTATTTTGAATAATTATGTATTATATTTTAAATATATGTATTTGTTAATAATTATACTTTTTAAATTATTAATTATTACTGATATTTATCCATTACAGCCAGTGGCGGTTCTAGAGGGGGGCCAGGGGGGGGGGCCAGTAATATGTACTGAATATGTAATGCAAATGTAAAAATATAATGAAAATGCAAATACATTATTGAATGATTGCAAACATGGTATTTTGCCTGTTAATGCCTGGCAGTGCAGTGCAGAAAATTATATGACAACAATAAGGTCTAAATGTAACTGGTCCCTCTAACAGTACAACTGGCCTCAGTTTGTCCCCGCCCCCAGTTGAAATTGTCTAGAACCGCCACTGATTAAAGCTAGCCAGGAAATCCAGACCTAAATCTGAAAGATTAATGGTCTGGCATCGACTAATGAAAATAGCCCAGCTCGAGGGGGGGGCACCAAGCATGCATTTGAAAATCTCACTGCACGCAATTGGATAACACTACGACCAATCACAACAAGCCCCATACGCTTAGCTACCAGCGGAGCTAACTGGTAGATTAGACTCTTGCCGTATCCGGTTTGGCAAAACAGCAAAAACGCCCTTCTTGCAAAGGAACGATTCAAGCGGCATCTTCTGTTCCTCTTTTAGATAAAAATCCAAGTCTAACTCGTTCACTGTAGCGGCCAAAGCCGTTTCAAACAACTGGTATTCATCCATAGCCATCTTGCAATGTTAACTAATGACTTCGCCGTCACAGCGCTGTCGTCATCTGTTTAGCTCGCCTCTGGCCCGCCTATATCAGATAACCCGATGTGATTGGTGCAGCTCGGATACAAGGGCATATTTAATGAGCATCATTACTCGACGCCAGAGTAACTCGCTGAGCAAATTCAACTTGTGCTCTCGCAAGAACTCTGGATTTCCAGGGTACATTACAGCTGCATGAAGAACAAAACTTCCAATCATCTCTAAAGCCTTAATATCTATTATAAAACGCATTTAAACTAAATGAGTGCATGGTATGAGTGCTGAACTCCCTTGTTTTACCTTTACGTTCTCCCACCAGTAATTTGTCCTGAGAATGGCTGCATTGGCCTGAAATTGCACCGCACTCTGATGCAGGGGAGCCAATCGTGGTGATCGCGGTGATGGAGGTGAGCTCCTGATAAATGATGAAAAAATAAGAATAATTTTACCACAAAATGAAAGAAAAGTAGAAGATTTAACATTAAACAACGTCTAGACAAAGTTTTTGTTGAATTGGTACAGATTTTATTTATTTATTTTGTTTTTGTCACACCTGAATCTGAGGAAGGTTCAAGAGAAGATCATCACAGGATTACCCTCTACAGAAGAGGTTATTCATAATTATTCTTTTTATTAATTTTTATCCCTTTATATCGTCACTGAGAGAAAATAAACAAAAAAACTGGCAGTTATTTCAGTTGATTGTTTACATTCTAAATCAACTATGACGAGTGCATCCTCCTGGCCCCGCCCCCAGAAGAGTTCTGAACACTCCAGCCACAGTGCCAGGCCTAAACAACCCCCATATTCGTTCTCTGGTGGCGATCCTTCACTATCAAGAAACATGTGGATGACAGTCACATTTCTTGTCTGAAGGTAAATGAAAATCTATTAAATAAATTTCAGGGGCAGGGGACACGTTTACTTACTTATTTACTTTAAAATATTTTACAGGACCTTGATGAGAATGACACGGTCCTTATTCCAAGAATTGTTGGTGGACAGAGCCCTGAAAAGGGAAAGCACTTCATTTTGTGGGTATGTGTGGATAAAAAAATAAATTTTTACTCAACAGTTGTTACTCTGGTTAAAGCGGTTTCTGTTTATTTTGTAAAGGTCTTGGATGGTTTGCTGAATCGTATTAGTCGTAACGAGTTTACGACTCCACTGGGTACTACAAGTCAATTTCTGAAAATACTTGGGACTTGGGAAAATGGACTGTTGAGTACCCAGAACAGTGGAGGCTGGCTGACTCTAACAACTGTGGGGTTTTGGTTTGTACAGCAAGTTAAATAAATGCTTTCATTTATTTATTTTATTTTTATCTACATTACTTTAACAACTGTGTTTATTGCATTAGCAAACACAATAATTATCAAACAGTAAATTGAAGAAAAAGAGGAATACAATTATTAATAACAATGAATATAATTTTAACTATTTACATGTAAACATCCCTTGGATGGCACATTTGGAACCTTTTTCTTTTCTTTTTTCTTTTTCTGAGTGACTGATCATAGAGGGATGGAGGCATCAGCTCTGGAGGAAACAGTCATGGAGGAACCAGTTCTGGAAAAACTAGCTCTTGAGGCACCAGTCGTGGAGGAACCAGCTCTGGAAGAACCAGCCCACATGTATATGTTGCGATAATCTGGAATATTACACAAAAACACGCACACAATTTTAGTAAATGTTCTTTTCATCTATTGATATCCATTTAGCTTAGAATAGAAGTTATCAAATATTATTTCATTATTATTAGCAATGAACAAACACAAAGCAGCACATACCTTGCCTAGATTGTCCACTCCAATTATGGTGGTGTAGTCTAAAATCATCTTGGGTTTTCTGTCCTCACAATCACTGACTGTGCTTTTGTAAGTGCTCTTGTGCCAAGAGTATAAGAGGTGGAAAAAAGGTCACATGTGATCACGTAGTATTTCAAGCACTACATGTTTGCTTGTGTTGTGCTTCTGCAGGTTTTCCGTTGTACACCTGCATATTCCAGCTGTAGCGGCTTTTGGCATCACAGATTACCCAGATTTTGAGACCATATATAGCTAGTTTGCTCTGCATATTTTGCTTGAATGGGCACCGGCCCCTGAGCCCAAGCAAGCATTCATCAGTTATGTTCAAGGCAGGATTAAACATTTAACTGTAACCTAGGTTAAATTTAGAATTGTTCATTCTAATTATTAATATACTGACTGTTACAATATAATTGAGGCTGTCAAAGTTAGCATATTAACTACATATTTATGTTTTCTTTGCTTAATAGAGTAATACATGGATTAAAAGTGTAAACTACAAATTTATATGGAAACATTTAAAGGGTAAATTTCAGCCTGCTCATGTAAAACCAGTTGTCACGTGAAACATCATGAAATTAATTGTACTTACTTTTAGGCTCAATCCCAATTCACCCCTTGCCCCTACCCCTTGTTTTCGAGTGTACCCCTTGGCCCTTAAAAATGGAACAACCCTTGATGAACCCGATACGTCATCAGTCATCGACGATGGCTCTGACGTTACGGAAGCGATGAGTTTTTACAGGATTTCCCTAACCCAACGACTGACAACGATACCAATATGCCGTCCTCCGCTGTGGCAGTCTCTGTCGTATGGGCTGTCGTATGGGCTGCATCTTTCTGCACTTGTCTGCCGCAACTCGGACAAGAAAACGGAGACGTCTTCAACGCCTGCGAATGCTGATGGATACGTCTGTAGTATGTAGGATGGACAGCAAACATATTAACATATTTTGTTGCAGTTAGCCTAGCTAGATTGTGTGATATGTGTGACTTTCTTTAGCTGTTTGTGAAGCCATCTCGCTGGTGATTCGCTATGCATTCTGGAAACTTTCTCGTAGCCCTCCGTTCGGAGTGTGCCTCTGAAAAATCTCCCGTTTCGAGGGCTATGTAGCCCTACCCCTTCGCCCTACCCCTCTATCGCAACAAGAATCGGGACACCCTACCCCTAGACCTGAACGCGCAAAACGGAGGGGTAGGGCCAAGGTTGGGTTGGGATTGAGCCTTAATCTCAAGTCAGCCTTACTATACAACACAGCAAGACATAGAATAGCCTTATGTTTTACTCATAATGCCAATAATGAATCAGAAGTCTTGCACATTCAAAGAAAATAGGTTACTGGGTGGATAGGCACTGAATGGATGTGTAACATTAGATTTATGTATTTGCAAATAATTTTATGCAGTGTTTTTTTGATTGTTTTTAAAGCGACACTATGTAACTTTTCAACCTTCATAATATATTTCCAAGATCCTTGTGATGGTACATCGACTTACAATAGGTTGAATGACACGTCTGCCATAGCCTGACGGGGTCTGTATCGCTTTTACTGGCACTATGTAACTTCGGGGTTCGGGTAGTAACCAGAGCACAAAAACTACAAAATTCGACTGCTTTACGGCATACGTCACTTCCCCCACCACTTCGTCAAATTTGGACGTGAGAGGCCAACCAGCGTTTGTTTTCGGCTTTCGTGCGTATGTTTTTGTCATGGGGGTTGTTTACACCTGGCCACTTCATGCGTTTTCTCAGATCGGATAGCTATCCGATCGTGAAAAGACCAGGTGTAAATGTCCTCCGAAGCGCATTTGAGACGGATTTGAATCCGATCCCTCAAACCACTTCAGGAGGAGATTTGAGACGCATTCCAGACGAAACTGTGTGTAAATGTGTAAATGCATCTGGTTGTTGAAACCACATGTAAATTGTACTCCTCCCAAAAATGCAAAAAAAAAAAAAAAACGTGTGAGAGCGTTATAGGCTATATGTTATATCCAGATATGATGACGCTACTGGAACACGCATCACCGCAGATGAGCAGCTATTCATAAGACAACGTGCAAACTATCGCAAAAGTGAAAGTAAGTCACAGACGCTTAACACACAATCTTCATCATTAAAAGTAAAGAAACAAAATGATCTTACCAGGGCTGTTACTGCTCTCTCTTATTGCGGTCTTTGATTTTGAAATTTTGATTTTGATAAATCAGATAGCTATGCCTCACGAATTAGTTTGGCAGCTGAACTCAGTTGTTGTGAGGTGTATTTATCACGTAGTCCTGAGGGATATCAGACGATGCTGTTGACGTTGATTCCTGCGATTATCATGAGAACAGTTTTCAATATCTCACATAATCAGGACATAAATAAGCCTAACGTAGAGGTTGTTAATAGTGTAAACGAGCACAATTTGCAAACTATTATGATAAATTGCAATAATCATGTCTAATGACATCATAACGGCCAATGTTATGAAATACATTTAACTTTATTGATGTTATCTGGCATTTTGTAATGTTTACATTCCAATAAAAACAACACAAATTAAATTATACAGTAGGCCTAGACTATAGACTATTTACTTGTGATTTAGCTGTAAAAATCATGTAAAAACGTTATACTATAATATATTTACGACAGTGCAAGTATTCCACAGCGACTCTAGGGGTCGCTGTTTGACAAAAACACAATTTCTACTTAGTGTGGCTTTAAAGGGGTGGTTGATTGTAACTTTAGTTAGTATGTAATGTTGCTGTTTGAACATGTAACCGCATTAGCTCATATAATATATGAAGGGAATTTTAATAATTAATCAGGAATATGATTAATATATATCGCATATTACAGTTACATTAAATTATCGAAGCTGAAAATAGATTGATTGTATATATGAATGATCATCACAATCAGTTATGGTTCATCATTAATATATCAATAGTCTTATTACAGATCGATTATATGAGATAACTTTTAATGGAATTGATTTAGTTATCGAACGATCTGTTCGTCCAGCAAACCGACCGTACGACTTCTTTATCAACTCTCAAGGAAAGCTATCCTTTTATAGATCACGAAAAAGCTATTTTCCTGGCCATGAAAAACAACTTCTCTGTTCTATACAAAAACTAATTAAAATTTAGATTACTGAAATCGTAACGAATTGTAAAGCTTTGTAGCTTGGATCAAACAAATCAGGGACTTTTCGTAATGTGAGCAGACAGACAGAATCAATCGAGGATATATTGGATTTTAATAATTGAACTAATAATACATCGAACTACAGTTACACTCGGAATACATGTATTTACAACAGAAACAAACAAACGAAAACATTACCAAACGAACACGAAAATAGAGGATGAGAGAGAGAGAGATCAGAAAATGAGAGAGGTGAGAGAGTGAAAGAAAAATTTCAGTATGGCAAAATCACAGACAAGTAACCTTTTGAAAGACAACAAGGAATCAAATCACCTTGAAAAAGGGAATAGACAACCTTAAGCAGCATTTAAATTTCGATACTTACATGTGGCATTGTTGTGACTGCGAAAGACAAGCGTGCATGTGTCCGTTTGAGTTGAGCGCTCTGCTCGTGCTTCTGTAGGCGAACAGAATTTGCGGGAAATTCAAAAAGGGTCTTCTTCGAGTTAAAGTTGCTTGCTGCGTTCGCTTCACTGAATGCAGGAAAAGTCCAAAGACGAAAATAAAGACAAAATTTTAAAGAAAAGAAAAGAAAAAACGGAGGAGAGCTCCCTAAGGAGCCATGGAACCGGGAACCTCTCACAGAAAAAGTGCTCTGGAGAAACTTTCTGTGTCAGTCTCTTATGGAGAGGATGGGTTCACGTGTCTGTTCACGCGAACAACCAATGACCGTCCGAGAATCTGAAGCGGGAAAAGTTTCCTTTGTCCTGTCAGACGTTCATTTACATAGTTTATGACGGCGTTTAGAATTCGTCATTTCTACCCAGAAAGATGGTACACATAGAATAATAAATTTTCCTGTAATCTCCTGTATATTGTTGGTTCAGTCAAACTGAGTCGGTTACAGAGATACCAAGAATGACAGGAAAAAGAGGTAGAAATACAAAGTTATATTAGTATGCACGAATAGGAGCATTTATAGTTCACTCCTTCACCTAGAAGATCATATGCGAAGCTAATATGAACTGGGAAACACACAAAAGTATATTGTATACATATGACATGCTTATATTCTAAGTTAATGTTCAAAGTTCATGTATGTGTGTGCGTAAAGGTGCATGGAGAGTTTGTAATCTCTCTGAAGCTGGCCAACGTGACTCCCGTGGAATGTCTGCTTTTCCTGGGTAAGCTCAGCGGGCCCATAAAAGGTGTCAGAGGGGTCATTTTCTCTAGACTTTCTGGTGCTCAGGCCATAATTTGCATCTGGGAGTCAGGAGGTTAAAAGCTTTAGTAATATTTAGCAAAGAATGTGTTTATTTGCTATAACGAACAAATCAAGATTTCTTAGTCCATAGTCAATATGCTACAAACATAAACAACATCTGCAAAATTACAACAGAATTCAAAGCAAAGGAAGATGTTTGCTTTTAAAAGAAATCGCTTTTTAAGGACTACAACAAACGGCTGATAGGGACTACACAAGCTTCCTCCCGGGTTAGTGACATCACTAACCCTAAAATTGACATAAACCCCATCCCCGAGAACACGCAACAAAGGGGGTGAGTCCATGAGAAGAAGAAGAGTTGTTGTAGTAGAGCACATTTGTGAGAGTCTGCTGAAGCTGTTGCATCCGTCTTTTCATATGCAATAGTAACACAAATGCAACAGCATGTCACTCTGTAGGCATCTTACAACAGTTCATAGATTATCATGACAGAATATGCTAATCAAAGACTTGAAGATAGTCAACTCCACATCAACTACATAAATTCATCAACAGCAGCTCATTTGCATTTAAAGTACATACAAAACGACACATTTTTGCTCACCCTTAAAAAGGGACAATTTTAACATGCTATAAAAATTATCTGTGTGGTATTTTGAGGAAAAACTTTACATACACACTCTGGGGACTCTGGGGATTGCATATGAAATAGCTAGTATTACACATGGAACTCTCTCGAAAACTTTTAGCACGATTTTACTATTACAGCCAGGGCTGCATTAAGAGTTCACTGGGCTCCGGGGTGTTGATCAAAAAACAATATAATACATCCATCAAGTTAATAGTCAAACTAACCGAAAATTGGTGGGGTCAATGACGCTGTGTTTTTAGCTGCTCCATCATGGCCCACTTGCTGTTCCACCACTCTGTGATCATAAGCTTTAGTAAAATAACCTGATAACTTGGGGATTTTACTGAGTAGCTCATGTTTCTGAGGAAAATTCTTTCTTTTTTGAGCCCCACTCTCACATTTTTTTTTGAATAGATGACATTTTTACCTATCGAAGACAAAGACTGTTCTTTGCGTGACAATTTTCAGAATAGACTAGAATGAAGTGAAGAAGAGTTGAGGCGATTGATTGGTGGATGCTATATTCTAATAAGGCGCAGACAGTGATCACCTGATAGGCCTACATGCAGCAGCAGGTTGGTCGTTCACAGGTTAAATATAGAATAAATGCATTTGATTGGTATACCAAATTCAAACATGACGTTTCAATTCACCCTGCCCTGTTGCCCACAGGGGTTTGATTGACAGGCAATCTGACAAATCATAATGCCGAATCCGCAATTTTATCCGACAATAAAGCAGTCAGTAGATTAACGTCGGTGGACTTGAACTTGAAAAATTTTCTGAAAATGACATACCCAAATACAAATGTCTGTAGCTCTTAAACCCTATGGTCCACATTGATAACTCTGATATTTTTTTAAACTAGACACTTGAACAGGGCTCTCAAGTGTCACGCATTGAGCGTGACTGTCACTCATTTCGGTCATTTGTCACGCACTCCCACCACACATTGTATTTCTCACGCGGAAAACTATTTATAATATATTTAATATGCAGCGCCCAAATCTGGCCACGCCTCTCTAACTATGGAACTGGCAGGAATCAAGCGCGTCTCCCCTGGAATTCTTAGTCGAGTCTGCCACTTATCAGCCAATCAAAAAAAAAAAAGGGGCTACACAATAGCCAATCAGAAAATAGCACTATTGTATAGAGCATCACAGTCCCGCCCACAGCCGGTGCCGGAAGTAAAAATTCAATACAATTTCTCCATTGACAGTTGGGGTATAAGCCATAAAAACGTAACCATACATGGTAGACTTAAAACCAGCTACGGCTGTACTAAGCGATTGTATATGCTCATATAACCGCCAAAAGTTCATGGGGCACTAACCTTGTTTTGAGATAAATGCCTTTTATTCGCGATGTCTTGGAGAAGTACTTCATTACCCACAATCCTAAACAATCCCACAATCCCACAGTGATGCATCTGATTGGTGGAGCTCGTGTAAACCCCGCGAAAGTTCGTGAAGACTCAAGATAAATAGAAAAAAAAAAAAAACTGTTGCGTTTTTTTGCACGGTATCACTGATGTGACATTTGAACCGAGGAGTCTTCATATATGGTATGAGTCATATCAAGCATTTTATGATGCCACTGTCAAAACAATATTTAGCTTAGACATACCCAGAGCCATAGAGAGCTCTTCATGCATTTACTGAACATTTGTGTAATAATTCATGGCAAGTTAATAAACTGAATATGATGCACTTTCTGGTTTGCTGACCTTCACTTTTTAATTTTCACTTGTTGTTATTAAGAAAATACATTAAATGTTATTAAAATTAAGGATGAACTATAACTTCATGAATAAAATGAGCATGGGCCACAAGTGGGAAATTGTTGAGGCATTTGTCAGCAACCTGCCCGTGGGCCGCTGAAACTGATGAGCAGAACGCCGCGCGGACTGCCAGATCTGCACCCGTGAGCCGCGGACCGCCAGCCATGCTTTCCAGTCTATTTACACAATTACTACTGAAAGAACTGCTATAAACGGCACAAGAAAAAGTTCGCGTGGCTGTCGTCAGATTTTAAAGTCGCTCTAAAGGCTCTTTCGCGGTTGTGGCTTCAGTCGACTTCAGTGAGGCGCGGTGGTTTATGGGATGAGTAGTTCCTTCGCTCGGAAATGAAAATATGTACACAGTCTTGTACCTTTGACTTTTTTTGGATTTTCTCTCCGTTTTTTCACTCGAAATGATATGTTGTATGCCTATGAGTTCAGCCGTAGCTGGTTATCCTCAGACATGCTCTAAAACTCTTTAGATACGGATTTTCGAAAACGTCAATGGGAGAAATGAATGGGAAATTTACTTCCGGCACCGAAGCGCTCTCGGGCTGTGGGCGGGACTGTGATGCTCTATTTGGGTAAGATTTAACGCAACAACCAATGAAAAAAAAGCATGTCCTGGAATTGTTCACGTGTCTGCTACAACGTCTTCTGAAAGTTTCGTTCACCCACAGAGGAAACCACTCTGAGCATCCCTTTGAGAACAGAGTAAGTCATGATCTCCTGTTTTAATGTTACAACAAATACACAACTTGTTTGACACAGTGACAACTTGACTGCTGTTAGAGAATGTTTCCCAGATAATTAGCATCAGTTTTTCATGAGTGTCTGTAACTTAGCCAACAGTTTTACAGCCTGTTCACTGACAACACCTGTTCAGAACAAGTAGTCTAGGCCTAGTCATATTTTCGTTATCACACGATGACTGACATATTGTCACATTATAAACATCTCTCTCTCCAAACAGGCTTACAAATTTTATTAGCACTAAATAAATTAATGTGTATTGCATAGTTGATTTTATAGGTCACTTTTAAAATCATGTCATATTTTATAATTCTATCCTGGCCATGGATGCATTAATCATTGCATCTGTCTTTCAAAGATGTCAAGTAAAAAGCAATTAGAGGAAAGCCCCCTAAAAAGGCTGTCACTCTTGCCTGTCTTCAAAACTTGAGAGCCCTGCTTGAAACTTTGTTACCCAAGAGTCATAATAACTCAAAGTAGCATAGGAACTGAGTAAAACAAGGTAAAATTTACATGAAAGTGACTTGTGCTTTCTTTGAATAAACTTCACTTAGGGAAAAATGGATCAGACTTATGTTAAAGGCCTGAAAACACCATAAAAATAAAACTGAATGTCTGACCATGTTTTGATTGAAATTTGAGGATGATACTCCCAAAAACCCAGTTAACAAATTTTGGTTCCCAGAACGTTCCCAGAATGTTATTTTCAGGTTCCCAGAACAAACATTCTAACGTTCCCTGTTGGTTAGCTAGGAAAGTTTTCTTTACGTTAATAGAACGTTCCCTATAGGTTAGGGGAACGTTCCCGGAAGGTTATAAAAATTTAATTAAAAATCTTTAATATTTCTATAATTTCTATATTATAATTTATAATATAAGTATAACATAAATTATAAATCTAAATTAGGTTGTAAAGTGAGTTGAAAATGCGTCTTTTTCAGGCCTAATTTCAACCGTAAATTCATGATTATATTTAATATTCATAATAAAACAATTCATAAAAGGTTTGCAGACCATTTATTGACACATCAGATACATCTTTCACATAAAAACACTTTCCTGATCACATCTTAAGCCTGCATTTGATCAAGCATACCCTAAAAACAGTTATATTGTGAAATATTACTACAATAAAAATAACTTTTCATAAATATACATGTAAATATATATTAATGTGTCATTTATTCATGTGATGCTAAGCTGAATTTTCAGCATCATTACTTCAGTCTTCGGTGTCACATGATCCTTCAGAAATCATTATAATATTATTATATTACATTATAAAAAATTGCTTATTATCAGTTGTACGGCTTCATATTTTTGTGGAAACTACGATACAGTTTTCAGTATTCTTTGAATAGAACTTTCAAAAGAGCAGCATTTATTTGAAACAATTTTTTTAAAACAATTTTAACGTTTTTACTGTGACTTATCAAATTTTTCTTTTATGTATAAACATTTTTTCTAACATTTTATAAAACAGAACAATGACCAATTATAACCACATTAGAAAACAGTAAAGGGATAGTTCACACAGAAATGTAAATTCTGTCATTAATTACTTACCCTCATGTCGCTCCAAACCCATAAGACTTTTGTGGAGAACACAAATGAAGATATTTTTAACAGATGCCTTGTGTGCGCAAACAATTACCTCTTTATTCACAAATGATGTATCTCCGATGCATGTTGCGCCATAAGATGGCCGGCTCTCTCGCCAACACAACCCTGATGAATCGTGGTGCTCCGTGAACACGTGTCAGAGATGTATATTTTGTGAATAAAGATGCAATGGGGTTTTTTTTTGCACACACACAGCATTCACTTCACTTCATAAAGTTGAGGTTAAACCACTGGAGTCATATTGATTATTGTTATAATGTCTTTACTACCTTGAAAGTTGTAGTTGGATAAACTGTGAAATGGAGGGACAGAAAGCTCTCAGATTTCATTAAAAATATCTACGTTTGTGTTTCAAAGATGAACGAAAGTCTTACAGGTTTGCAACGACATGAAGGTGAGTGATGAAAATGTTTGGTAATGTTTGACGCATTAGGTAAATCAGTTCCTCAGGGGCACCAGTAGATCTCTGCCTGATCTCTGATCTTCTGCTCCTTCCACCATCCCAATCCTGGATTATTGAGCCACGACAGAAGTTTCCACTTTGAATGCTTTAGTCTGGCTGTTTTTTCTCCAGCATCTAAAGTGAGAAAGAAAACAATAACCAAAATGTAAATGTAAAAACAATGGTTGTCCAAAATGTGAAGTATACACTTGAGTTTTCCCTCTACATATTTGTGCAAGATTTCAGTCATAGATAAATTGTAAATGTTTACTTGACTAGACATTACCTGTCTAGCGATGTATGTTTATGCTGAAATATAATATTGGTTTGTGTTTTAAAATCCCCTATCACATGTCATTTTGTAGCCAGCGAACTGTCTCGTGTGATAAAGTTTTGAGCTTCAGAACTTCCGATAACATAGTGAGTTTTTAGGGAGCGAATGTTTCAGTGCACTGTAAGGATTTTGTGATAAAGATGGCCACTGACTACTGAGATAGAGACCTGAGTGATATGCACCCAGAGTTATGCACCTTGATTAGCTTGTTCAGGTGTGCTGGACTGGTTGGAGTAAAGCTCTGCATGTAAGTGGACCTTGAGAACAATGTTGAGATCTCCTGCAATATGTTCTGAACTTACAACACTGGTGTCCAGACCAAAGTTCTGCAGAGTTTCTGGTGGTCCTGGATCAGCTGCTCAGGTCTGCTTAATTGGGTTTGGAGCTAAACTCTGTGATCAGGACTAGATGGCAAACAATACTGTAAAGGGGAGAAGACAAACAATATTATTATGTTATAAATAATTTGTTCTGTGTTCATCTGCTTACCTGTACAAAGTATGCATCATGAATAAGCGGTATATATTGGATTTGATCTTTAAATAACACTGTTTTACTACATTAATACTAACTACAAACCTGATAAAAATTGCATAAATATCCCGCATATTCCATCACATTTTTTAAGAAAACGTGCGGGACATTCTAAAACACTTACGTTTCACACATACTCCGTTTGCAGTGCGTGTGCGGTGCATATTTTTTTCTGCACCCATGTTAACAGGTTAGAGCTTTCACACTGCACACGGATGCAGTCCGTCGATCCGTTCCAGTTGCGGTGCGTATACAGCAGTGCAGAGATCGTTTCCGTACCGAGTCTATTTTTTGCTGTGCTGCAAACGCTGAATTAAAGTGACAACGCATGGTTCGTGTTTAAAATGCACACAGATTGACATGAAAATGTAATAATTTCACCATAAATGCATTTAATTAAATAAAATGTAGGCTAGTAATCTTACCATGAATGCATTTAATTAAATAGTACCATTTTTCACAGTCATCTTTTTATTTTAAGACGAGGTAAAGCAAGGAAAACTACAATTTACTTCAACAAGGCAACATAACGACACTCGTCTCATTCGTGGAGGTGGAAAATAGTTGTGACATGCAAGACTTTGTATAACGATTTAAATAGAAAAGGTATGAATCTGCTGTTTTTGTAAATTAAGTTTTAATTTAAAATGTATGCAATTTTAAGTAGCTACATGGTTCAATATTTTACCACTGCTTGAGCAACTTAATATATAATCTATATAGAAGTAATGTATTGAATAATACGTTGTGTTACGACCTCTCATAAAAATATCAACTCTGAGAGAAGAGACTAGCCTACCTAAACAAGAACAAGTAAACGGCGGAATCAATGCAATTATTTAGGCTATTTACTCACTCACAACAGACGTCACAAAGACTCACAATAATAACGAACATTCCATCCAGTGAACGAAATATAACAGCACGGACAACAACTAGCCTAACAAAGAAAACAAAAATATATGTTTGATCTGTCGACGCTTCTTTCTCCTCCTCCCCAGCTAACAATTTAACGTTCTGGGAACGTTAGTTTTTGGTTCCCAGAACGTTCTGGGAACGTTCCCAAGAACGTTCCCTATTGGTTAGCCAGGAAAGTTTTCTTTACGTTAATAGAACGTTCCCTATAGGTTAGGGGAACGTTCCCGGAACGTTGCCGAAAGGTTCCCAGAACGTTCCCGAAAGGTTCCCGCAAGGTTCTCGTAACGTTCCCGGAACGTTGCCGAAAGGTTCCCAGAACGTTCCCGGAACGTTCTCCTAACGTCTACACATCCTGATATGCCTGTACACAAATTATAGGTCTACAAACATATTCTACATTGTTTATTGTTCAAACACTTAAGAATCCTATGAATATATTATTACAATAAATTGAATTTACAGAAACTATCATTAATAAGTAAATCAATCAGTTTGTATTAAATAAATAAATCAGCACACAATCCATGTTTTTGTCGATTCATTGTTTAATTATCAACCTAAAATAAGTCATTAAAAACAGCGTTAGCAAAATGTATTCAGGAACAGTAATTTACATTTAATATTTCAAACATGAAAATATTTCAATAAATAAAACTGCACAAACATTTTAATTAAAACTATCTTTTGCAAACTGTAGCCTATAACTTTGGCTAAAAAGTTGAAAAAGTATTTATTTATATACAATATACATGAATGTGCCAATCTTCACACCGCTCAAAACATTTAAACTCCCAACACCATCTGCAAATTTAACAAGAAAATAAAAAGACAACGTGTTACATGGACACACAATCCCATGCCAAAATTCAAGCCCTGTAATGGCAGTAATATTCATCTGGAGCAAATGAAAAGAGTGAGGTGGGATTGTGTGTCACAAGCTGTAGGAGATATGAGAGCACGAGCGCTGCTGGTATCATGTATTTATTCAGATATTTCAGCATCAATGTGTATAGAAAAATGTATATATTTCAAAACACTACATTGCATTTATTTATATTGCACTATTTATTATTTCAGACTACAAATCAAAAAAGGAATGTTTTATATAGGGGTAAGGATACCCATTAAGCCTCTCTCTGAAGTCAAATAAAAAACAGAGAAAATAATATTTAAGTCTAGTGAACTCTGACCTGCGAATTCGCTCTACCTTTTATGTATAAGTCTCACCTCCAATGAAGAATTTGAAAACCTGTAACTGCTGTGTTGTTTATGAGAAAGAAAGTGAAAAAAAGTTTGAAACTGCTATCATTTTTTTTTTTAATCTCTGTGACTTTACACCTACAAATTCCACTGTCACAGGTGCTCAGTTTTGCTATAATGAAACCCTCACAGAACATAGTAATAATCAGCCATCCATGCAAAAGCAAAGGTCGGTGTAGTTTACAGGTGCATCTGTCCAGGCCAACGTCTGATGCCTTGATGCCTTCCGCTGGAACCTGAAATAAAAAAAATAGTACAGTTCAAAATCTATCATACATACATCTCATCTGGTATCACAAATTATCATTCCAGGTTCACTTTAAGATATGCTCAATATTAGTGCTGCACGATATTGAAAAATTTAGAGTTTATTTAGAGATATCAGCTGTATGGTTTAGTGCATGCGCTAACGGCTCCAGGTTTGTATCTGGTAAATTACCCCACTAATAATGCCCAGAATGGTACCAAACTACTACAGTAGTACAAATAGGTTCTGTACTCATTAAACGAGGCATTGGAAAGTTTGTAAGTACATCAGGAGTTTATTTAAATAACACTTGCCTGACGGCGAATGCTACTGCTGATGTTGACGTCACTTTATGAGTACAGAACCTATTTGTACTACTCATTTTCCCCGACATAGAGCAGACCGGCACACAACAAAAACTGCTGTTCGGATGTTCCCTTTTCTGATATTTTAGCCTTTGTGACATTTTAATTAAAACAGAAGTAAGAATTTTAGTGTAATAAGCAAAAATTAACAGTAAACTCAGAGATCACCTACCGCTGCAGATGTGTACGGAAGTGAAAAGCGGAAATGCTTAGACCTCTTTCCGGTTCAACCGCTGGGCGCTCCGCATAACCCCTATTGGGGGGATTTTGTAGAGGAGTGAACCTGCATAGAAAATTACAATAGATAACAAGCATAGATAAATACAATAGAAGAAAAACACAGTTGAAATAAGCAGTGCATTATGTTTTTGAGTTAAATCTAACTTATAAGGTACAGAAATTGATTTATCAAAATGTAAAATAAGTCTTCAGTGTAAAAATAAAATAACTATAAAATTAATGTATCTTTGCTAAAGCTACAAGTCATTTTCTCTTTTGATGTTTGATCACCATTGGCGACACAAACAGCTGCGGGTACGTTAGGCTGCTGTCCCTTTAAGACGAATGCGCAGAACTAATATAAATGACACGCATCCGTTTTCTTTCTGTTTAAAACACAAGACAAGAGGAAACTCGCCATTTTGACTTCATTTTGCGTGCACGTGTCTGTAAAAAAAAAGTGAAAGAGAACTGAATTCGGCTAAACTCACCTTCTTCATCTACTGACTGTGGATGGCATCAAGGTCTTGTCCTGAAGAATACAGGGCCAAACAATAGGGATTATATCTCATCTGGAAACAAGAGCAAAGCCATAACTTTAAGAACTCTAATGATATATTTACCCCCTGATATTGCATTGGGGATATCAATTCAAACATTTTTAAAGGCTAAGAGTATGAGCCACAGCTGCCCAAGATATCAAGGGGTTGCAAATTAGTCATGGCTATAAACCTGTATGCATGGCATCTACTTTGTATTTTTTATAAAGCAATGTTCTATGCATTTGTCCCTGTCAAATAAACATTAAATAAATAAATCTGTGAAAAATAACTGCCTAAAGTTGTCGACCCCCTGAACCGCATTTAAAAGTACAAAGAATTTCAGTATTGATCAATAAAAAAAATACATAAATACCTTTGAGTTGGACAGTATGGTGTCAGTCTCATTGGCCAACATAATTCAAAACAGACCTAAAGAAATAAAATAAAATATAGTAATCATCAGGATATCATGTTATCATAATAGTTAAATGAATTATTATAACTATGACCATTATAATATTGTATTAGTCGCCTATTATTTAGCTGATTATTTAGCTTACAGGCTTCTCAAGGACAATCTCAATGAAAAAACTTGGGGTTAATGATTTTAAAATGTGAGACTTATTTCAAAAGCATAAATCTTACAGACCCCAAACCTTTGAACAGCAGTGCACTGCATGTTTGAGGTGGTTTTGCTTACTAGTCATATGGTTCATAGAGATTTTCTTGGACAGGGAGTGCAGCAGGCCATCACAGCATGATGATCTAGGAACATAACATGCTGTTTGTCACAGAGCCAACAATATTACATGTGATAGGTTTATTACAAGGAACCAAGCTAGAACAGAGGTGAAATGCATAAAAGATAAATATATACAAATCTTAAGATAATATATTGTGAAATAAATGCATATGGAATTATCATCATGATTAAACAATAACTCACCCCTTGTTGTAGAGTTTTATTTTTTCTCTCGCTATTCTGAAATCACATTTTAGCAATATTGGTAAGTGACGTCACTGATTAAGTTAACAATACAGTGCATTCTTTTAGGTTAGCCTAAATAAATTAGCTTACTTCCCATTGACAAATTACCAGCAAAACTATCAAAAACTGTTATCTACACTAAATATGTGTTTAAAAACCCAAACTTTCATAAATAAGACCTCAACTTAACGTAACTTAGGCCTAACGTTGTCTTTTGAAAACGGTTAGCTAGCGTAGATGCTAACGGACTTTTTCAAAGACATAAAACCATTTTTTTAAAATAAATATTTAACAGAAGCGTGTCAATTACACGTAAGAAATGTGTCAGGGGCGTTTGTGTGTATTATTTGTGAGATTTTGTTGTCTAAACTTACCTGAAAGCAGTGAAACCAACAGCGAGAGACGGGAGTTTTGTTGTTTGTCAGTTGTCGATGACGTTTCCATCTGCTCTCGCGCAGCGCACGTGCTCCAGTGTTTGATCACGCGCATGCGCATTAAAACACTTCAAAGTCACGCAGCATTTAACCCATTTACTCCTAAAACGCCTGCTAAAAACGCCTATAGAATCCTATGGCATTCTAGAATAAATAACCTTATTTCCTGAGGGTTTTCTGAAAAAATACTAAGAATTGTCAACGTCTACCAAAACCTTAATATCTAAGCCTCTGTAGCACCTAGAAACATGAAATAAAAAGCATTGTAAAGGTAGGAATCACATGTTTTATTCCACCATGCTCCTTTAGCAATATCATACCAACACATTTTTCAAAACATTCTTAAAATCATTATAATCATTATAATTCATCAAAATCATTATACATAAATTATATAAAATACAACAAATACAAATTTTAAACATGCCAACATTGAACAAGGCACCTTGTTATGAGGGAGAGGTGGGGAGGGGTGGGGAAAGTCCTGAGATGGAACAGGGAACAGTCTCAGACAGACACACTGACTGACTAAGTAAATAACTGACAATAAATATAACATAACATAAATAACTGACAATAAATATAACATAACATAACATAACATAAATAACTGATAATAAACTGCTTAACTAACTAACACACATGCACACAGACAGACAAGACAGACAGGCACACTGAGTAACTAACTAACACACACACACACACACACACACACACACACACACACACACACTGAGTGACTAACTAACTAACACACATACACACACACACACACACACACGCAGACAGACAAGACAGACAGACACACTGAGTGACTAACTAACTAACACACATACACATACAGAACACACAGACAGATAAGACAGACAGACAGACACACACACACACACACACACACACACACACACACACAGAGTCATTTATGCCGAACAACGTGATGCATGAAGCACTCGCGGTGCAGAGGAATGTTGCACTGCTTGCACCCCATCAAAGTTGACCCTGGACGTATGTTGGTGCCGCTGTGCTTCAAACAACACTCCCTGCAGGTCTTCCTCTTGTTATTTATCTGCACCAGATCATGTTCAGCCGAAGCTCCTGTTGGGCTGGTGGACACACAGGGAGCACTTCTCGCTGTCACTGGGACGATCAGCTCCTGGGTTAGATCCTGTAGCCAGTCCTTGTAGCCACCCCTCCTGTACGTCCACTCGGGTCCTCCAGCAGACCTGGCAGCGACAAAGGCGTTGTAGCCCGCCACAGTGACAAAGTAGAAGAAGAGCCTCCTCCACCACTTAGTAGACCGATGATGGATCTGGTAGTAACCCACCATCTGGTCCAGAAGATCAACCCCCTTCATGTGCTGCTGATAGTCAGCAAGGCACTCTGGCACCCGAACCTCTGTCTGCCGCTGACCATTGGTTTTTCTCCTCACTGACCCATGAGCAGTCGGGTCATGATAATTGGACAGGACCATCACAGTCTTGGTGTCCTGCCAGACGCAGAAGGTCAGGTCATCCCGCTGCGCCACATTAAATTGGTGTTTGCTCAGGTCAGCCTTCTTGGTTAGCTCCCTATTTTTGGGGAGGTCCTTCCTCCCAGCACGCACCGTGCCACACGCTTGCACCCCCCTGACCTTCAGATCCAACAACAACTGCACACTAGTGTAAAAGTTGTCCATATACAAGCACAAGTTGGACCCAAAATAAGGTTTAGCCAGGTCTGACACTACCCGGTAAGCCAGGCCTGTCTCAGTCTTACCCGCAATGGCCCCCGTGTACACCTGGAAATTGCTGACGTAGCCGGTTTTGCTCTCCGCCATCACCCACACCTTGATTCCCCACTTCACGGGCTTCATAGGGAGGTACTGCCGGAAGGCCAGGCGTCCCTTGTATTTCACCATCGACTCATCCACGCATACAAAGCCATTGACCTCATACAGCGCCTTGAATCTAACCAGGAGGAGGTCCATGAACCGCCGGATCTTCCAAAGCTTGTCAGATTTGTCCAAGGCAGAGTCCAAGTTATCTTGCAGGTGGAGATATCTGAAAATACATATGATAAAGAATTTAAGCCTAACATGTATTTCCATCATTGTATTTATTTACATGTATTATGTTATTTATAGTATTTATATTTATTTATTCATTGTGCCATAATTGTATTACTATTTATGATGTTATTTATGACATCAATGTAAATATCATATAAATAAATACAATGATGCTAATTATAAATACAATACTGGCATAAATAATGCATAGCATAATAAATAGTAATACATTATTTATTTACATGTATTATGTTATTTATAGTATTTATATTTATTGTTATTTATTCATTGTGCCATAATTGTATTACTATTTATGATGTTATTTATTCATTGTTATTTATCCACAATGTATTACTATTTATTATGCTATGCATTATTTATGCCAGTATTGTATTTATAATTAGCATAATTGTATTTATTATTATCATTATCAACCATCATCACCATTATATTAGTAATAGTGCTATAGCACCACTGTCATTACTATTATTAGAAGAGAACGAAACTCGGAAGAGAGCACAAGAAAACAAATAAACATAATAATTACCTCCAGATCATGTCAAAACGGTCCCTTGACATCGCCTTGGGAACGTTGGTTTGATATAACCATTTATTCTGCCTCCAGTAGTCTCGGCGTGATGGCAGCTTTAGGATACCAAAAGCGAGACACAGCCCGAGAAAAGTTTTCATCTCAGTTTTTGAGACTGGTGTCCACTTTGAGTTCGTGGGGGTCTGTCCTCGCGCCTGTTCCGCATAGCGATTAGTTTCGGTCACCAACGTGTCCCACAACTCATCCGTGAATATCATCGAGAAGACATCCAGGGGGCTAGCATCTACGGGGATCGGTTGCTTCACCCCGGATGTACGAGTGAATCGTTTCTTAGCCCGAGGCTCGTAATTATCAGTTCTCCAGTCAACCTGGAATCCCCGAAAGTCATCATCCTCCTCGTCGGAGTCCCACAGGTCCCACTCCTGTGCCCTGTCTAGAGGATCCGGCACAAAATCATCCTCGTCCTCCCTCTCATGGTCAAGTACCTCACAATCTACCTCACAATCTACTTCAATATCACTGCCATCGCTGTTAAAATCATCCATTTCCATTGCTACTAACTTTTCGCTAATTTTCGCCTTGTCACTAAAAACATATGTCGTCAATCAATCATACATTCACGTGCGGTTTTGTATACAAAACCGCACGTGTATGTATGATTGATTGACGTGATTTTCAGCCAACCACATTACATTTTGGTGGTCACGTGGTCTTAAACAAATGAACAAGACCCACCTCGTGTGTATTTGAACCAATGACAGTGAGTTAAATGCCGCAGTTGTCATGAAAACGATGACGCAAAAAAAATGCTGCACTAGGCAGCAACCGGCGGGAGACTCAATGTTGCGCTACGCAGCAACCGGCGGGAGATGGAATGTTGCGTCGTGCAGCATCCGGCGCAAATGGGTTAACATATAGAATTAAAATATATAACATAATTTAAAATATCATTAATAAAAAGTTATTGCGAATAGATCTGAACGTTGTTGGTTATCTTATAACCTTAGGGGACCGTACTGACGACGTTGTCAGTTGAATCTGCCTGTTAATAGTAAGTGATATAAAAATAATAACCTGCAGAGAACATTCTCAGAACGTTCTCTTTAGGTTATAAAAATAAAACCTAAAACCTGCAAGGAAACGTTCTGGGAAGGTTCTCTTTAGGTTATAAAAATTAAACCTAAAAATAACCTACAGGGAACGTTCTGGGAAGGTTCTCTTTAGGTTATAAAAAATAAACCTAAAAATAACCTACAGGGAACGTTCTGGGAAGGTTCTCTTTAGGTTATAAAAATAAAACCTAAAAATAACCTGCAGGAAACGTTCTGGGAAGGTTCTCTTTAGGTTATAAAAAATAAACCTAAAAATAACCTACAGGGAACGTTCTGGGAAGGTTCTCTTTAGGTTATAAAAATTAAACCTAAAAATAACCTGCAGGAAACGTTCTGGGAAGGTTCTCTTTAGGTTATAAAAATAAAACCTAAAAATAACCTGCAGGAAACGTTCTGGGAAGGTTCTCTTTAGGTTATAAAAATTAAACCTAAAAATAACCTGCAGGGAACGTTCTGGGAAGGTTCTCTTTAGGTTATTAAATAACAACCTGCAGGGAACGTTCCCAGAACGTTCTCTTTAGGTTATAAATTTAGACCTAAAAATAACCTACAGGGAACGTTCTGGGAACGTTCCCTTAATGTTATAAACATAGATCCTAAAAATAACCTACAGGGAACGTTCCCAGAACGTTCTTGTTTGGTTCCCAAAAAAATAACCAAATGGGAACCAAACGGGAACGTTAGGGGAACGTTCTGTGTTTGCTGGGTCGTTGGCGTTTATATTAGTCAGCTCAAAAAGATAGAGCGACGCCAAGACAGACAAGGGAGGATGTGTACAAAGAGAATCCTAAAACTTTTTTAAATAAAAGTTGCTGATAACTTCTGGATTTGAAATAAAAATAATGAGTAGGTCTATGTGTTTGTGGCTACAGCCGCGGATCAGTTCCGCACTGCAAACGCAGCATATGTGAAAGCACTATTGCGCGTGCTGCTCCTGCACCGCATACGCACCGCAACACGGACCGCACACGCACTGCACACGGAGTATGTGTGAAACGGGCGTTAGCGTGAAAAACGCTTAACGTGGCTTACTGTACTAAGACAGTGATATTAAATGACCAAACTCAGTACACATCATATTTATATACCATACTGTGTATAAAAAATCAGATGAGCCCAGAAATTGAATGCAACGTGTTTAATTACACATTAAGCATTTTCTTACCATATCCATTATAGAAAACGCTCAGTGTGGCTGGACACCTCATTGATAAATGTGCATAAGTAACAGAGTTAAAGCAATGAGCTAAATTGCTCATTAAGCGTTTTCACAAGTAATGGTAACCTAATTTAAGCCTACTATAGGCCTACTGGGTAACACAGTTCACAAGACTTTATCAATAATGCATAAAATAGATTCAGAATTCTGCCAGGCTTCCCTTTAACCCACAGCAACAGCAACACCAATCAGACTTTGAAGCGGACTAATCGATGATTGGTCGGCTCCAGCTGCAGACCACTTAATTAACCACACTCTGGACAAGCTTCTCACAGGAAAGATGGCGGGTTTTCTAGCTACTTGCTGCTGATTGTTGTTAACAATGTTGATGGATTTCTTGTTCATTCAGAGGTATGTTTAGTTTGATTTACGTTACAAAAGCTTGTATTTCAACTGGTATATAATCGAACAATGTTTATTATTATTATTCTTTATTTCAGACTCATAGGTCCATATAAAAAGGAAAAAGAAAAATACATACAAACATACAATTTTGACAAACAACAGGCAAAATTTAAAAGACATGTATGTGCATATGAATCGTTAAAGGCTAAAGTAGAGAATTTTTTTTTTTTGCTGTTTTTTTTTTTTTTTTACCAAAAACATGTGAAACATTGTGTAACTGGGACATGAATTTACATTTGATTTTATATATAGCCTTGTAGTTTCATATCTACATTCAATTGTCAGCCTTTAAATTACAGCTTGATGCATGGATGGATGAATATTAAACCATTTAACTAGATTAAAAAGTTCGTCGAGACAAACTTTAAGTTGGCTTGAGAAAGCCGGACCAGAAAGTTTAAAGAAGTTTAAAATAGTTTGGAGTTTAAATTAGTTTAAAGTTTAAAGTAGTTTAAAGTTTAAATTAGTTTGAAGTTTAAAGTAGTTTAAAGTTTAAATTAGTTTAAAGTTTAAAGTAGTTTAAAGTTTAAATTAGTTTGAAGTTTAAAGTAGTTTAAAGTTTAAATTAGTTTGAAGTTTAAATTAGCTTAAAGTTTAAATTAGTTTGAAGTTTAAATTAGTTTAAAGTTTAAATTAGTTTGAAGTTTAAAGTAGTTTAAAGTTTAAATTAGGTAGTTTAAAGTTAAAAAGTTGTTGGGGGTTTTCTAGTGGGTTGCTAAGGTGTTCTCGGTGGTTGCTAGGCGGTTGCTAGGGTGTTCTGGGTGGTTGCTATTGTGTTGCTAGATGGTTGCTAAGGTATTTTGGGTGGTTGCTAGGTGGTTGCTAGGGTGTTCTGGGTGGTTGCTATGGTGTTGCTAGGCAGATGCTAAGGTATTTTGGGTGGTTGCTAGGCGGTTTCTAGGGTGTTCTGGGTGGTTGCTAGGGTGTTGCTAAGCGGTTGCTAGGGTATTTTGGGTGGTTGCTAGGGTGTTGCTAGGCGGTTGCTAGGGTGTTCTGGGTGGTTGCTAGGGTGTTGCTAAGCGGTTGCTAGGGTATTTTGGGTGGTTGCTAGGCGGTTGCTAGGGTGTTCTGGGTGGTTGCTAAGGTATTTTGGGTGGTTGCTAGGCGGTTGCTAGGGTGTTCTGGGTGGTTGCTATGGTGTTGATAGGCGGTTGCTAAGGTATTTTGGGTGGTTGCTAGGATGTTGCTAGGCGGTTGCTAGGGTGTTCTGGGTGGTTGCTATGGTGTTGCTAGGCGGTTGCTAGGGTATTCTGGGTGGTTGCTAGGCGGTTGCTAGGCGGTTGCTAGGGTGTTCTGGGTGGTTGCTAGGCGGTTGCTATGGTATTTTGGGTGGTTGCTAGGGTGTTCTGGGTGGTTGCTAGGGTGTTCTGGGTGGTTGCTAGGCGGTTGCTAGGGTGTTTTAGTGGTTGCTATGGTGTTGCTAGGCGGTTGCTAGGGTGTTCTGGGTGGTTGCTAGGGTGTTGCTAGGCGGTTGCTAGGGTATTCTGGGTGGTTGCTAGGCGGTTGCTAGGGTGTTCTGGGTGGTTGCTATGCTGTTGCTAGACGGTTGCTAGGGTATTCTGGGTGGTTGCTAAGTGGTTGCTAGGGTGTTTTGGGTGGTTGCTAGGCGGTTGCTAGGGTGTTCTGGGTGGTTGCTATGGTGTTGCTAGGCAGTTGCTAAGGTATTCTGGGTGGTTGCTAGGCAGTTGCTAGGGTGTTCTGAGTGGTTGCTATGCTGTTGCTAAGGTATTCTGGGTGGTTGCTAGGCGGTTGCTAGGGTGTTCTGGGGGGTTGCTATGGTGTTTCTAGGCGGTTGCTAGGGTATTCTGGGTGGTTGCTAGGCGGTTGCTAGGGTGTTCTGGGTGGTTGCTATGGTGTTGCTAGGCGGTTGCTAGGGTGTTCTGGGTGGTTGCTATGATGTTGCTAGGCGGTTGCTAAGGTATTCTGGGCGGTTGCTAGGCAGTTGCTAGGGTGTTCTGGGCGGTTGCTATGGTGTTGCTAGGTGGTTGGTAGTTGTCACAGATGGTTACTATGGAGTTTTTATAGAGTCCTTAGCATGATCTTGGTATGATTTAGCACTTAACTAAATGATATTAGCATGTAGCTATTCACTGCTAGCATGTGTAGCATGTTGGAAGTGCTGTTTGCTAGCATGAGTCAAAAGAGCCAAACCTCATCTCTATACGATGTTCTGATACTGAGATATAGGTCTTGCAAAACGGTTGCTAGGGTACTCAAGTTTGGTTGCTATGGAGTTGCTTGGGAGCTTGAAGCTTTAAACTTAAGAAGTTTAAAGTGGTTTGAAGTTTAAAGTAGTTTACGAGTTTTGAGTTTACAAGTTTAAATGAGTTTAGAGTTTAAGTTTAAATGAGTTTAGTGTGTGTGTGTGTGTGTGTGTTCACACACACACACACACACACACACACACACTCAGAGCTTATGAGTTTAGAGTTTATAAGTGTATAAATTGATGAGTTTATAAGTGTTAGAGTTTTTGAGTTTAGAGTTTATAAGTTTTAAATGAGTTTAGAGTTTATAAGTTTTAATGAGTTTAGAGTTTATAAGTTTAAATGAGTTTAAGAGTTTAAGAGTTCAGAGTTTATTAATTTATGAGTTAAAGAGTTAATAAGTCTATGAATTCATGAGTTTATAAGTTAATTAGTTTATAAGTGTATGAGTTTAGAGTTTATTAGTTTAAATTAGTCTCATTGGCTAATATAGTATATAGAACGGCAGTTTGGTTTAGTCTTCAAGGTGTTTAGATTTGAATTTTCGTCGGTTGGTGAGTTTGAATGTAAATTTGAATTTTTTAGAACTCCCCAATGTAAGTCAATGGGAGTTTTTCCGAGTTTTGATCGGCATTTTTAGGAAAACCGTAAGTCCGATCAGTCTAAAAAGATATAGCAACTAACTTCAGATCAGTTTGAGTGTCTGAGCCGAGTTTGGAGTATGTAGTGTTAAAGCTCTAGGACGAGTTTGAGTCAACAGTTTTTAACAGAAGAATAATAATAATAATAAGTTTAAGTACAATATCAGTAAGTTGGCTCTCTCAAGCCAACTTAATTAAATAGGGGTTATGCGGAACGCCCAACGTTCGAACCGGAAAACAGGTATAAGCATTTCCGGTTTGCACTTCAGTACGCATCTGCAGCGGTAGGTGATCTCTGAGGTAACTTATTTTTCGCTTTTTTAGAATACAATTCTTATTTCTGTTTTAATTAAAATGTCACGAATGCTTAAGTATCAGAAAAAAAATTTTTTATAAAAAAATAAAATGCAGTCTTCATTTGATTGTTTTAATCGTCTGCAAGCAAATATAAAAGTTTAAACTACTGATAGCATACAAGTCTAAACTAACTTACTGATAGTTAGCTAACTCTACATCGGGTGCCATTAGCAAAAGCTACATATACTAACTTACATACCTTCATAATCATGAATAAATGAGGAGGCGTAAAAACGTAAATCCTTTATCTAACGGAGTACTCGGGGCTCTGGACGTCCGTTTGGCAATACGATGTACATCTGAAATGGATAGAATGGGTAGCTCCTGTAAACACCGGCTATAAAAAGGTCGCCATTCGTACGCTGTGTTTACCTCAGTAGCTGACGACCGGAAGTAGTTATACCCGTTCTGTAGAACCCGGAAGCATGTTCCGCATAACCCCTATTGGTTTGGAAAAGAACTTACTAAATTTCTCCATGTAAATCCTCCTAAACTGTTCAAGCTACAACCACTAAACTCAGACTAGACCTTCAAACTGTTCTGACTTGAGTTGCTTTATCTATTTAGACTGATCAAACTTGCTGTTTTCCTAAAATTGCTGATAAAAACTTGGGAAAATCCCATAGACTTTCATTGTGGAATGTTCAAATTGAACCAAGACGATTTAAACTTCAACTGCCTAAATTCAAATTTTGACAGTTGGAGAGGCTCATTAGACTCCATCAGCTGCCATTCTATGTACTATTTCTAATTCATCGAGACTCATTTAAGTTTTCTTTCTTTCTTTCTTTCTCTCTTTCTTACTCATCTTGCTTTCTTTTTAACTAATCTTTCTTTCTTTCTTTCTTTCTTTCTTTCTTTCTTTCTTTCTCTCTTTCTTACTCATCTTGCTTTCTTTTTAACTAATCTTTCTTTCTTTCTTTCTTTCATTCTAACTCCAAACTAAATTCAAATTTTGACAGTTAGAGAGGCTCATTAGACTCTATGTAGGCTACCATTTCTAATCAATCAAGACTCATTTAAGCTTCCATTCTAATATTTCTAAACTGAAAACCTTCAAACTTCTACAAACTTTTAAAACTACTAAACTAAAACTTAAACTAATTAAAACTAAAAACCTTCAAACTTCAAGCTTTTAAAAATTCTTCAAACTTTCTGGCAAGGCTTTTTCATGCCAACTTAAAGTTTGTCTTCAAACTTTTTCATCTAGTAGAATTTGTCTATATACATGAACATGTCATACTGTACTTCAAATTTGAACCAAATGGTTTATAGATATGAAACTACATAATATAGTCTGCATATGGATATGGCATACCCTTCTTCAAATTTGAAGCATTTGCTAGATAGATAGATAGATAGATAGATAGACTGGCATACAGACATTCATACATAGAATATACATCTAAAGAATATATAGCTAAAGAATATATAGCTATTAAATAATAATTATGTAACAGAATAGAGACTCAAGAAAGAGAAAATGATGATGAACAACAGTTTATTTGAGATAAGGTGGTAGACAGGAAATACTGGCGAGTGTGGCAGATGCAGTAAGGTGAAACGTGAATGTAACCAGAGTGAATACTGACAGTCTATTGTGTTGTAGAAGATGGAGAAGATCATGGATGACAGACGGTGAGGGAACCGGTGAGTAGCGGAGTCACAGGAAAGAAGACATGGAGGACAAGGAAGACAATGGAAGTAACATATACTTTGGATTTAGCAGGAACAACAGGTAAGTGAGTCCTAACTCAAAACAAGACCAGACAAAGTGCCAGAGCTGTGATGATGAGGATATGATGTGCAGGTACAGGTGATTAGTATTCAGGTGATGATGATCTTTGTGATTTGGTGGTGATGGAGCCTGGCTGGACCCTGACAAATTATATACACACACACATACATATGAAGAGTTCAGATGCAAAAGCCTCTAAACGCCACCTCCGTCAAAAATGAGATAATGACATTGAGTGAAAGCTATGTGAACATAGTACACGTTCAACAAATATATTTGCTTCAAATCGTCTAAATCTCAGCCTCAGCCCATTCAGAAATATCAGTTTGTTGGCAAAAGCCTCTAAACGCCACTTCCCTTTGGCAGCAAAAGCCGCTACGTCCCGAGAACCAATCAGAAGGCGCGAATCAGTACAGGCTGTTTCAATAGAGCGGCGCGCTGAGGAGAGAGATTTTTTGAGACGGCTGAGGAGATTGTTTTGGTTTTAGATTCAGATTTTTTACATTTTAAAGATGGAGTACGATGAAATGGATGAGCCTGTCCTACTGACATCAAATGGCAGAAGAAAACGTCGTTTACCTCAAAACTCTTCCCGTTACAAGGCAAAAGAAAATCGGTACAGTGGAAATGACTTGGTTGCAAGTGTAGCATGCACCCATAACAGTTCCTGGTGTCGTGCTGTAACTCTGAACGAATCTGATTTATTATACATCAAACAACAGCTCTTTTTCACCAACGACAAAGTCAAACAAGATGCCATTCTTCTGTCTCATATGGATGCTATGCCATGTAAACGGAGGAGACAACAAGTGGAGGCTGAAGAGAAGAGAAGACACAGAGATGTATCGATCAAGTATGCCGTTTTGAAAGAAGATAAAACGAAAGTTCCCGTCTGCCATGCTTCATTCCTGAGCATTTTCTGTAAGTACAAAGATTTCCTCATCAAAAGTTTCTATTTTTGCATTAGTAAAAAGTATTTTTATTATTTTTAGTGTTTTAATTTTTTCAAATTTGTTGTTTGACGTCGTCAAAGCCATGTTTATCCAGTTATCTTCCTCTAGTACGTGCTCAGTACACAGGCTAATTTTTCAACAGTTAGTTATTATCTGGTAATGCATCTCTGCGGTATTAATGGACATACATCTTACTTAAAATATTATCAGTGATGGTCAGAGGCTTCCTAAATTTGTTAAAAACAATAACAGAATCAGAAAGAGCTTTATTAAGTATGTTTGCATGTACAAGGAATTTGTTCTGGTGACAGAAGCTTCCAGTAAACAGAGACAACAACACACAGAGAATGAAAAATAAAAATAGGTGAATAAAAATACACACACATATAAAATACATATGTATAAATAAACAAACAAGCAAAAAAAAATAGACAAAAATTGTATGTGCAGGTGAGCTATAGATGGAATAATTTATAGGGATAGACTCAGATGGGTGGAATCAAATAAATATAAGTGATATTGCACATATTATTATTGCAAAAGAGTAGAGCATTTAATATGAGTAGACCTTTGCAAAAAAAAATGTATAACTGTCAATTCATGTTTTTAAATTGTGTGTAATATGGGTAATATGCCTGCATGATTGGTTTCATTTTTATTTTCATTTTAGGTGTCAAGAAAGACAGAGTTCAAAGTATTGCAAAGTACTGGCTTGAGAACGGCAAAGCACGTCCTGAAAATCGTGGTGGTGCCAGGGAAATTGAAGAGCAAACTGCAAAGAAGGACATGGTTCGAAAGCACATACAGTCTTTTAATTGTAGAGCAAGCCACTATGCCCGCTGTGGTGCACCTGGGAGAAAGTTCCTGCCGAGTGACTTGAGTGTGGCAAAAATGCATCAGCTGTTTCTTGAGCAGAATCATCAACAAGTTTCCTACTCACTATACTGGAGCATCTTTGTGTATGACTTCAACCTGGCTTTTGGTCATCCTGCCAAAGATGTGTGCTCTTCGTGTGTCAAATTCCGCATTGCAATCAATGATCCTGATCTGACTGCAGAAGAGAAGCGGAACAAGATTCTTCTTTACACACTTCACCGTCGCCGAGCTCGTCAGTTTTATGACACACTAAATGACGTGGGTGACACATTCACGGTCTGCTTTGATATAATGGAGAACCTGGTCCTTCCTAGGTCTGCCATCTGTCAAACGTATTACTCACGGCAGGTATACTTTTATGTATTCGGTGTGGTTCGTCACCGTGGCAGAGGAGAACCCCAGAGTCGGAATGAGATAAATCTGTACACCTGGCTAGAATATGAGAACTCAAAGGATAGTAACATTGTCGCCTCAGCTCTACATCATTACTTCACCTCAGTGGCTAGAGTTGATCTGCGCCAGTGTCAGAGCCTCCGCCTGTTCTCAGACTCTTGCTACGGCCAGAATAAAAACATTAATGTTCTGTCAATGTTGTTTGCCCTGCGTTCTCAGCTGTACCCTCAGCTCAACATCACTTACTTCTTTCCTATCCGAGGGCACAGTTTCCTTCCGGCTGACAGAGTGTTTGGAAGGATTGAGCAAGATATCCGGAAGCATACAACTATTCTGTTGCCGGAAGAGTATAACAACATTTTGCTGAAGCATGGCACTGTCTATCAATATGGAAAGGACTGGCAGTGTTATGACTTCAAAGAAGCAGCAGCCAGGTTCACAACAACTCAGAGATCATTCAAAATAAGTGAAGCAAGAGTGCTGCAAATCTCTGGAGATAAGCTGGGGCTTAAGCCTGCGTTTGCTGGTGAATTTTGCCAGCACTCTGTGCTGAAGCGGGGTAAGAAGTGGTTTCAGTTCAAGCCGGCTCCTCTTCCGGATGTGAACTGCGTCAAGGAAGCAAAGAGGACTGATGTCTTGAAGCTGCTGAGTGAGTTGGGAGCACCAAAAGCTGTGCAAGAGTTCTATGAAAAAGTCCTGGCAAGTGATGGTGGCAAGGACATTGAACAAGACCTTGAGGATGAATGAATGACAGCACCTAAAAGTGTCTGAGAGATGTCCTTTTTTTCCACAGTACTGCCTGTGTTTTATTTGCTAGTGTAAGCTATTGTAAGATATTTGTAATTCACAAAGAGGTCAAGTTCTCTTGTTATTTATTGTTATCTTAATGTCGCGTTACATTTCATGAATTATTTTATTACATACAATGAATCTTTTCATGAATCTTATATGCAGTTTATATTGGAACATATTGGAATTGTTTAGGATTTTCAAATGTTTTATTAAATTTAGAATACCTGTTTTGTGCACTGAATTTTTTATATTTGAGATATACATTATATTACTTTACACTACTTAAGTCTTATAAGCTTCTTAAACAAAATACTATATGCACAGATATTGATGTTTAAGAATGTTGCTCTGTTCTACTTGATTATACAATAAACTATTTGAATCGCCAATTTTTTTTGCCAGTGTGGTTATACTCTGTGAATCTGCTTTTGTCTTTATTCAGACAGGGCAAAAAGGTGACTGCAGAGAAATGGGGTGGGATTTGCAAATAATTGCAGATCTCATTCAACCCCCCTGTAAAGAGGTTTGTCTACTGTTTAGTTTTGAAATGATTGTGCTCTAATATTTTTCAGTGTTTCTAGTTAATTTTTTTGTGATTTTCCAGCTATTTACTATGTCGTGTCCCAAAGAGGTGGATTTAGAGGTTTTTGCGAAAAAAGCACAAGTGGATTTAGCTGTTTTTGACGCAAAAGAAAATCTAATTTGTTAAAAATCACTGAATTGACTAAAGTGACATTTTTGAAAAAAAGTTATTTTATTCACTGACTAATGACCTTATCAGTACCTTTAAAATGAAACTACTGGATGTGAACATAAGATCCTGATAAAAAATGCTAATTTAAAGAAAACAAGTCTGACGGATTTAGAGGCTTTTGCATCTGAACTCTTCATATATATATATATATATATATATATATATATATATATATATATATATATATATATATATATATATATATATATATATATAAATATAAATGGTATACATTATCTATTCAATCTATCTATATACACTGTGTGCATATGTATTATTTATGATTTTCTGATCACATTTTTTTTCCCCAAGCACATTTTACCAATTCCAACCACATTAATCTTAATAACTACTATTAATTTTGTATATATATATATATAATTGTTTATGAAGGCTGGAAGTGAAAAACGAATAAAATGAGCCAAAAAAGAGATTTAAAAGGTGCTTGGGAAAAAAGTATTATCAGAAAAGCAACTTGCATAATAATTAGGCACACAGAGTATATATTATTATTCCACACACACACACACACACACATATATATATATATATATATATATATATATATATATATATATATATATATATATAATATAATAAAAATATATTATATATATATATATATATATATATATATATATATATATATATATATATATATGTGGAATAATAATATATATATGTAATAATAATATATATATATATATATATATATATATATATATATATATATATATATATATATATATATATATATATATGGAATAATATTATAATATATATTTTATAGTATTTTTAGCTTTCTTTTTTGTCTTTTTCTGGGGTATTTGCAACAGTTCACTCTCAAATTTATCTATCAGTGAAACCTGCACTATTCCATTCACAGTGTTAACACATTTCATTGTGTTGTTTCAAATGTGTTGCCTCAGGAACAGCACATAAGACATTTATGATAATCAGTGCAAGCAACATCTAACCGGTCAGCTGACTTTGTGCATTTAAGGTGGAACCACTGTCTGCAAATAATGCACAAGATATAGTCATCTCTGTGCTCTGGGTCACCCTTACACGTTGAGGTTAAGCAGAGAGTCCAAGTCTTTGCTGTTCGGTTGTAGTCTTTTCAAGGTACCAGTGTAATCTGCTTTGCTTACATGTACTGTTTGTGTGACTGCTTCATATGTCTGTACTTCTTTTTTAAAGCATTGCAGTTTTTTGTGTGAGAGTCCCACCCTTCTGACCTCTGGAGGCTCATACTTTTCAATAAGGGTATGAATCCACATTCTTGCCTTGACACTGTTGACTGGACCTAATGGTGTGTTGTCAATGATAGCACAAGCATTCACTACAGCAAAGACACCGCAGTCATACCCATTTCCTTGTTGTGGAGTATTCACCACATCTGAAGTTTTCCAGTCAGAAGCCAGAAAGTTTTCTGTTGCTGAAGTGTACATGCAAGCTACTACGTTCATTAGTTTTGGAGCAGCATGCTTCAAAGTTTTAAGACTGTGGATTGAATTGAACACTGAGATATCTCGCTCTCTGAAATTTACAGTGGCAAGAACCCAGTGATAACCACGGCCAGTAATGTCAGTGTTGAAGGGAATTATGATTAGATCATAATTTAGAGCCTTTTTTGCAGCACAAAACTGCAAAATTGGAGTAAAGTCTCCTAGTCCAGCTAGCTGGTAAAGGTATGTGGGTGCACATAGAATTGAGTCTGACTTTTTTTGCTGATGAATGAAGACATTAATTGCCAATTGTTTCCCCTTCAAGCCAGGTCATTGGAGAAAGACAGCGACTTTTGGGAGAGACCTTTGCCCAGTCACGAATGATGTCATTGATGCTCATCCAAGGAGCAAATGAAGCTGATGTACTGTTTGGTGTGGATACTCTGGAAAGGTGTGGTTCTAGAGGCAGAATGTCGCCATTTGAAAGCCAAAACTGGTAAGTGTTCTCCTCTTTTTCAGCACCTGGTCGTGCTGGCACGTTTGACAATGTAGCTTTATCAGAACACTCCTGCTCTGTATTTTTTTTATTTTCAGCATTCAAAGAAATTGATGGCATGCTGTCCACCAAAGAGGCTGATTCATATGAGCACCCAAACTGGCAAGTATCTTTTCCAGCATCAGTCTGTGGTGGCTCCTTGGACAGAGCAGCTGTATCGGAACACTTATTTTGATCTGTTTTGTCCTCCTTTTCAGCATCAATAGGAATTTGTGGAATGTTGTCTACCAGAGAGTCAGGCATTGAAGACAGTAAGGAGTCTGGTGCCGGGTTCACCAAATAATCATAGTCTTTTGTTCTGGGTTTTTTCCGGCCCGATTTTGTTTCATTGCCTCTCCTCTCTTCCGCATCACTGAGAGGCTGTATGTTCGATTTGTAGCAAAGTGAAGCCCCGTAGCCATTTCTACTGCAAAAATGTGGTAGCATTTTCCAGTGCTGGGACAAGAGCATAATGCACCATTTGCAGTATTTCGAACTACATGTACTGATTCGTTTGAGGGACTTTTCACGACAAACACTTTCAATGATGGATTTAGACTCACCAGACCCATTTCAATGACTATCTTGGCCAAAGATGTCTGAGAAGACATAAGTTTAACTCCTTCAACTTTGCATGGCTCATTTTCTGTGTTGGTCTTGATCCTTTTGATAATTTCTTCCAAAGGAAGAAAAGGGGGCATTTTCACATCCGTCACTGCTACACTAAGGTTCTGCTTCATTGCATAGTTTCCCAAGCCACATTTTGCCCTCTGAAATTCAAATAAAAAGTATGACTGCATGTAGTACAGTGAGAGCACCATTTCTCGCCATTCATTTTGGGATTTGATCATTTTGTTGATGCTCTCACTTATATTGTTTGTTGGTGTTTTGTCTGTAAATGCACAGAATTGTTTGGTGTAGTATGCAGCCATGTTTTCACAAATGTATGCTTTCAGGTGATGGTCAAAGTAGCAGAGGAATCCTTCTGACCATACTTTTTCAAAGGCATCATAGCGGGCATCAAACTCATTTGGACAGGAGGAATCAATGAGCTGCTCAACGTGGTCTTTTAGGACCTTCACATCATCCCTTTTCCCCCCATGTGTCTTAACCCAATATTCCACATCTCGTAAGATGTGGTTGCGGCAGAACACTATACTTAGATTGGTAAAGTTTTTTTTCAAAGCACCTACAATTCCTTTCTCCCTGTCAACGTCACTGGTATCTTTTGGTATTTTTTTGAGTCCATTCCCAGCTTTCCAAAAATCTCAGTCAGAAATTTCTCATGGTGTTGCATGAATTTACGTTCATGTAACATGAAGCCAACTGGATACACTGGGTCACTGACCAGTGCAGTGTTTCTCATAGCCAGCACAGACACATAAAAATCCCCCATTTGAAATGTTGTGTCATAACGTACCATTTGTGGGTACTCAAACCTCACTGATTCATCTAAGTTTGCACATGACAAATCAACAATGTCTGTCATGCCGGCATAAACAAGAAGGTCCGGGAATGTGGTAATGTGCCATATGAAACCAGGTAGTTGGTATGCCAATTCATGCAAACTAAACAGTTCATCGCGTGAGATGCGTTGGTTGCATCGTTGTGCATATACTGTGTTCTGGACTTGTTTAAGGTTTCGTGGGGTGTTTACTGCCATGTGCTCCAGATTAACACTGCATTTTTTAGCAAGGACAATTTTGTAGATGTTTGAAGGGGCTTGACCGTGGTCATTTAAAAGTATGTCTGAGAAAACTTATTTTTTGGAAGGAATAAACACTCTGTCCGTTTTGGCATTTCCATGCTTTCGTGGTACATATATGGTGTCATTTCCCAGGTAATGAATCAAATAGTAATTTGTTGCCAAATTTTTGTCATCATTAACCAGAGAGTAAATGCACTTCCTGAATTCTAAAGTGGTGCCTTTTTCACATTCACCAGCTCTAATGTGATAGTAGCGTTTCAAAACTCTTCCCCCATACTTTCTAATGTTGTGATAATTTGAACCTTTCTGCTTCCACATCATTTGATCAAATCTAAAGTCCAGGTTTATCTGACTGTGAACTTTTGTAAAGGAACACATCACCACCCTTTGGATGTAATGGTGGTTCTCTGGAAATTAACTCCTTGTATTTTTCAACCTCATCTAGAATTGCTTTTTTTTTACCTTAACTGAACAGCTTCGGAGTCATTGGAATGGTTATATTACTTATTTCGGGTTGAATGGTGGTCGTTTCGCACCCCCCTGGTGCCTGTGAGGGGAAAATCTGCACTTGAAACTTTGAGCCGACGGGCCGCCGCGTCAGGAAGTATCGCGTGATATCAGGTCTCGCGATGTAAACAATTGCTTTACGGCCAAAAAAAATCTGCTAAAATGCTGTCATTATTGCGCTTCCTCACGCTGTTCGAACCCGAATGAAGAAGACGTTTTAAAGAATGTCCCATCTGCTTTGATGTCGTTGATCTACTAGCCTCTGGTGTCTGAGAATCGCCAACGAGTTTTTACAACAGTGTTGTCAAATATCTATTCCGAAGCTGTGGGGGGAGCTCTAGAGAGAAAACTGCGAGCAAAAAGCGAGAATACAGCGAAGAAATCCCGAAACTACTGAGCCCTGCTTTGTTTTTGCATTAAAGTCATTTTTTTTATATTCACCTGTGTCCATGTGAATATACAACAAAGGGGGGAAAAAAAGACAAAACAATGTAATACAACAAAATATAATTATGATATATTATATAATAATATATAATAAAATATAATATATAATAAAATATAATAATATATAATATATAATAATATATAATATATAATAATATATATAATATATAATAATATATAATAAAATATATAATAACAAATAATAAAATATATAATAAAATATAATATATAATAAAATATAATAAAATGCTTTTTAAGTGATGTTGTTTCGGTGTTTAAACTACTGTGATGTTTAATGTTTTTATGGATGCATTATAGGCATATTTAATGTAGTGATTGTTAACAAAATGTTTAGAAATAGGTGTAATAATATTCAGCACAAGCGTTTTCATTCAACGAGATAAAAAACACCATAAAACAGGGCCGCGGGAAGTGGGGGTGCTGGGGGTGCTGCAGCACCCCGTTTTCACAGAATTGTAAATGCAACGCATATGTTTGTTCATTAAAATGTATTCATTTTTAGCATTTATTCATTTATTTGTAATAAACACTTTAAGTGGGCTATTTAAAAATTGTTATTTATAAGTTAAATTATCTTTTTAAAACATAAGCGCAGAGTGAGTGTTATGTAATATTGTGTGTGTGTGTGTCGAAAGAATTTGTCGCAGCTGCTCAAAAAAAAACAAAAAAAACCAGTCAAAAACCCCACTGTCAGTGTTTTGTAAGGAACAGGCAAATATGTAAAATATAGCAGGAGACATTTTAATTGTTTACTAATAAAACAGTTATTTTTATGCCAGTGTCGGCTAGACAAATGAAGTTGACGACTCGCGATCTTCGCAGCGCCAGAGAGAAATGCACATTTCATGCGAATTACATAAGCAGCGCAGTCTGTTTTCTTTTGTTTTGAATTGTTCTGCTTAAAAGTAGACATTTCAAGTTATCTATATGTCTCAGGTCTGTGAGGCAATAGGCTACCTATTATAGGCCTACGCTGAGTTTCGGTTCATTTATGAGACGAGCTCCAGGTTCGCCAGCGCCTCCGTGTCCTGATTATCTATTTTCTAATAGCCTATATTTACTTATAAATCCAGACAATGTATAGCCTATAAATCCAGACAATTGGTTGATGAATCATCGATTAAAATTAAGATACAATTAATACAAAACGAAATTAAATTTAAAGACAGGCTTTGTGCTTTCAGTTTGAGGTCTCTGTGAAAGCTTTAAAACATTATTTTAGTGCCGCTTTAGAGCGCTCACGTCCGTAATGGAGAACTGTCTGTAACATTTTTTTTTTTTTTTGTGTGTGTGAAATAAATTTCTAAAAAAATGCGACTTAGTCCAGTGCGACTTAGGCTATAGGCCTATATGTTTTTTTCTTCCTCGTGGCGCATTTTTTAACTGATATGCGACTCCGGAGCAATAAAATAAAAGGGACTCCGGAATAAAAGCAGAATCAATAAAGTCAAAAATGTGATGTGCAGTCAGGTTTGAGTGTGTGCGCGTTTTTTGAGGAGTTTTACAGTCTTGATATTGTTTCTTATTTAAAATGGGTGACGCCCCTATCCCCCCCCCCCCCACCCCACAAAAAAAAAATCAGCACCCCCAACCTAAAACCTCTTCCCGCGGCCCTGCTATAGAACGTTTTGTGCTGGATTTATGACAAATCATGTATATGCTTGCGAACGTATGATATTAAAATAATAACCTGCAGTTCCCAGAACGTTCCCAGAACGTTCTCTTTAGGTTATAATAATAACCTGCAGGAAACGTTCTTGGAAGGTTCTCTTTAGGTTATAAAATAACAACCTGCAGGGAACGTTCCCAAAACATTCTCTTTAGGTTATAAAAATGGAACCTAAAAATAACCTGCAGGGAACGTTCTGGGAAGGTTCTCTTTAGGTTATAAAATAACAACCTGCAGGGAACGTTCCCAGAACGTTCTCTTTAGGTTATAAAAATAGAACCTAAAAATAACCTGCAGGGAACGTTCTGGGAAGGTTCTCTATAGGTTATAAAAAGAAAACCTACAGAGAACGTTCCTAGAACGTTCTTATTTGGTTCCCAAAAAAATAACCAAATGGGAACCATATGGGAACGTTCTGTGTTTACTGGGAATGTAGTTCCTGTAAGCTTTTATTCAAGAAAAGTCTAATGGTGCGTTCACACTGGACGGGAATAGCGCGTCAGGCGCGAGTGATTTCAATGTTAAGTAAATGCAAAGATGCGTTATGCACGTAAAAAATTCCTGCGGCGCGAATGAGGCGTAGAGCACGGCGCGGTAGACGCGAATACACCTCATTCGCGCGTCTGGCGCGTTAATCGCGAATGATTTTATTTGTGCTTTTTGTGCATTCACGCGTTTGACGCGAATTCGCGTCTGCCGCCCGAGTTGAAAAATCTGAACTTCTGCGTCAATTCGCGCCACGTTAACCAATCAGGAGCCTGCTTGCTGCTGTCACGTGGTGAAGTGACAGTTTATAATGTTATTTTATGTTTGGCGTCAATAAATTATTTTGTAATATGACTAAAATGCACAACAAAGCTAATCTTTCACATAAAAACTCGATTTCAATATATGAGAGATACTCATTTTGTATTGAATGCTATTTATTCCATATCTATTCTAATTATATGAAACATTATTAATCTATTGTAAAGACAACAAACACAATTTAGTGTATAAAAAATAAAAATAAAAATCACAGGACAGGTTTCACTTTTGGAGGCTGGCTCCATTTATTATCAAAACAAAAATAAATGACAGATTAGGTGGGTGCGGGCGAGGCGAGGGTGAACCTCGCGCCGGGCTGTACAGTGCGGGCTCGTCAGGCAGCGACCACTCGAGGCCGAGGCTTATACGGCCTACGTTGTCCTCGTCAGCGTCCTCACCGTTAGGTCCACCAAACCTAGCTCCTGGAGCAAATTGTGAAACTCCTGAAACCCTCCGGAGGGTCTGGTGGACCCGAGTACAGCGACGATGTCCCCTACGCAGCTGTTTCTGCTCTCCAGAGCATATACGAGCTGTGACTCTCTCGATTAATGCTAATGCTAATGCTCGATAAACATCTAAAAAAGATGTTGCGCGTAAATTTCGCTTCAAACTTTTGTTTTTACGCGCGTCAATTTCGCTCTTGACGCGCGAATGGACACAAAGTGGTCAAGCGTATAACTAGACGCGGCAGGCGCAAATTTGACGCGCTATTCGCGTCCGGTGTGAACGCACAGTTAGGAGTAAACACTACATACTACATACATGTATATCAATTCAGAACTATTCTGCCCATCAAACCACACAAGAAAAAACTATTTCAGCACAACATTTTGACATTTTAACAAAATACTCTTTATTTTGAACAATTCTAATAGCAAAAACAGTGAAACAAAAAAACTCACTTTATGTATATATTCCAAAAGTGATTGTTTTACAACTAATGAATAAAATATATAAAAAGAAAAAAAATAATTTGTTATTGCAACAGTGGTTTTTACTCAAATAAATTACAATAAACTGATAATTATAATGAATATCCAATTACCAAAAAAAAAAGCAACCGCTTATAGTATTTACAAAGTTTAGAAAGAGTCAAGTCAAGTCATCTTCATTTATATACATTAACAATGTAGATCGTTTCAAAGCAGCTTTACAGAGATAAACGTATAATTTATGGTAACAGAGATTGTTTTGGCTTTATAGCGGTTCTTTAGTAAAGTTATTTTCCAGCTAAGGTTAGTTATGATTGATTCGCTTCCGTCGGAACAATCATTTGTTATTAAATTAGGGGCCGCTAAGACGACACCATTCTCTCTACACAGACTTTAAACGCGAACCTGTGAGAAACGCTGACGGCAGTCACATGCGCATTAAGAATTGGTTCTATAGTTATGTGCGTTTGAATATACTGTATGTACGCAGGTTTGTAATTCCCTACAAACCAAGCCTAAACAAAGTACTGGCGTTTCCTTATAATTTTGGTACAGAATTTTATTTTATTTTATCAATTCGGGGTAGATACGCGAATTGAGTTTCCCCACAACGTTTTATCTGTAGAGTGGTAAAGGGATCCTCCATAGGGAGAGACTAGTTGGCACTTCAGCACTGCGTTGTCATCGGGTCCAGGCGCAGGTCCTTCATCAGATCTGGATACGGCCTGGATCCAGCAGGCTGCGGGAAAACCTCGGGATAAACAAAGACACTAAAATTAGCGTAGATGCCATTCTTCTTATGATGTAACGAGTATATCAGGATTTATGGGAAGTGTTCCCGGTTCCAGCTGACCTAATCTATGCAGCCTAACATTGAATTATAGAAGTCTATAATGTATTATGTGAAAGCTAGGTCAAAGAGATGTGTTTTTAGTCCAGCTCTGAACTAACAGAGTGTGTCTGCTTCCCGGACAATGGTAGGAAGGCTGTTCCAAAGTTTTGGTGCTAAATAGGAGAAGGATCTACCGCCAGCAGTCGATTTTGATATTCTAGGTATTATCAACTGGCCGGAATTTTGAGATCGCAATAGACGTGAAGGACTATAATGCGTTAAGAGCTCGCTCAAGTACTGCGGAGCTAAACCATTTAGTGCTTTGTAAGTGATCAGCAATATTTTAAAATTGATGCGATGTTTAATAGGGAGCCAGTGCAGTTTTGACAGAACCGGGCTAATATGGTCATACTTCCTGGTTCTGGTAAGAACTCGAGCTGCTGCGTTTTGAACTAGCTGTAGTTTGTTTATTAAACGTGCAGGGCAACCACCCAGTAGAGCATTACAATAATCTAGCCTTGAGGTCATGAACGCATGAACTAATTGTTCCGCATTTGTCAATGAGAGCATATGACGTAATTTAGATATATTTTTAAGATGGAAAAATGCAGTTTTACAGACATATTAAAGACATATTGATCAAGGCAGGCAGTCATTACCAAGGTTTTCTCTCTAACCAACTGGAAACCAAAGCCACTGAAAGACAGGAGAGATAAAGTGTGTAAGCAGAACAAATAAAATTTGCAACACTGTGTATGCATGTGTGTATGTGTGAGTACTTACCTAGTACTGCCTCACGCCAGCATGTCACATTTGCTCCAATTGTGCCGACTCAGGAAACACCCGCTGCAAATAAGAGGGGGAGAGAAAAAAAAGTGTCTAAGCAGAACAAATAAAATTTGCAGCACTGTGTACGCATGTGTGTATGTGTGAGTACCTACTTACCTAGTACTGCCTCACGTCAGCATGTCACATTTGCTCCAATTGCACCGACTCAGAAGACACGCACTGAGAGAGAGAGAGAGCAAACAAGCAGAACAAACACAAAGTCCAAATAGAATAGGAAAACTTGGTCATGTAAGTGTGTGTGTACCCCTGACCGCTAATGTCTCACACCAGTGATGGCTTCTCTGCTTCATCTCTCTCTTCGGAACTGCAAATCCAGCTAAACTTGGAAACATTTCTGGAACAACTATTAGAATCGAATGCTTTGAAAAATGTAAATTAAAAAAATTACGAACATTATAAACAAGATGATTAATATTTTCCACCCTGCTTATGCCAGTCATTGTAACAGTCCCTTTTAGGCAGAAAGCACAGTGGCACCTCACACGTTGCACACATGACTGGTGTCTTCTGAAGGCAGAGCTTGCACTTTCTCCGTCCAGCAGTGCTGTCGTCTGTAATGTATGTCAGGTTGTGGCAAGCATCATTTGAAGCCCGAGGAGCAGCTGTCCTTGATTCTAAGCCTGCGAGTTTCAGAACAAGCGTTTCCCTGAATGTTTCCTGGGTCAGGGGTTTTTCATTCCTAGCTCTGGCCAGATGCTGATGCAAAATGAAGGCATTGACCACAGCAATATCCACAAAGTGGAAAAAGAAGGTTCGGTACCACTTCCTTGTCTTGTGGAGCACTTTGTAGTATCCAGTGAGGGCATCCGACAGGTCCACTCCCCCAATTAACCTGTTGTAGTCCAGCACAGCACCGGGAATAGGCACATGCACCATCTTTGTTCTTCAACCTCCTTTGCACTGTGTCACCTTTATATGCTTTGTGGAATGTGGAGCACATCAGCACTTCCCGGGTGTCTTTCCATTCCATAAACAGCAGCTCATCCTCTCTGAGCCATCGCATGGACCCTCGTGGAGCATTCCGTGGTAGTCTGTTGGTGATTGTCTTTGGGAAACCGATCCTGTTCGGACGAATGGTGCCACATGCCCAAATCTTCTTATAGAGGAGGTCTCTGAAAAGCATGGGACTAGTGTAAAAGTTGTCGACATATAGCTTGTAACCAGTGCCCAACATCTTTTCATCTACGAGCGCCATGACAGACTCATAGCTCAGCCCCTTCTGAGATGGCATGGACTTACCCTCATACACAAAGAACTCACAGGTGTAGCCACACAGGGAGTCTGCCAAGACAAAAAGCTTGTAGCCCCATTTAGTGGGTTTGTTCATGTACTGCTTGAGTCCAGACCTCGCCTTGGATGCCACCATCCTCTAATCTATGGAGATGTTCTGATTTGGATGAAAATGTCCTGCAGGCATCCCTAATGTTGTCATAGAGAGGCTTGATCTTCCCCAAGCGGTCATAGGGTGCTGTTCCCTTCTTCTTTTCGTTTTCTTCATCATTCTGAGGATTGCTAAGATGAAGAGCGTTTGTGATGGTAAGAAACTTACTACAGGACATGATCTCAGTAGGAAGGGGAACACTGTAGATTCGGGACCTCCTCCAATAATCAGTCAGGGCAGAGGCCTTCACGAGACCCATGTAAACAACAAGTGTCAGGTAGGACATTAAGTCTTCAACCGAGATGTTGTTCCATGGCTTTTCTCTTCCTTGCTGATTTTTGCCCCCATAGATATTGGTGTGCTGAACGATGGTCTGCAGCACAGACATTGAAAAGAAAAGATGAAACAACTGCAGTGCTGTGTAGGATGCAGTTGTCACCAACTGTGGCCCAGGTGTACGAGCAGGCCTAAATACAGGCTGTGAAGGTCCAATATCCTCCTCATCCACATTGTGCCATCTTTCCTTTGAGGTGCTAAGAGACACGGTAGGTACTGACTGGCTCCCCCTCCCCCGGTACCCTCCCCACTGACTTCTTGTAATCCTTTCCTTCCATTATTGTTATATTCAATGCATCATAAATATAATGTGTGTGTGTGATATAAATATTATGTCTGTATGTATAATATACAGCCCTATCACCTACTCGTGTAGCCTCGTGTCTTTGCTAGTCATGTCCACTGTCATTTTATAATCAAAAACCTAACAGGAACAGAAAAACTGCCAATACTTGATAAACATAACATTTCAAGACAATGTTGAAACTTACCAACATCTCTTCTGCCGAATCGACGCTCAACACCGTGCTCTCTCTGTCTGAAATGCATCTCTCAGCGTCTTTCTGCTGCTTTTCTTCGCTGCTCCTCATCACCTCCTCCAGAACACTCTCAACACCACAAAAACTCTTCTGTAGTCAATGATCCATGATGGAGATTGTCAAATATAACTTCGGAGAAAATCCATGAGTTGATACGAGCTCCGTGTCACGAAAACAATACCTTATGGTGCGTTCTATTATTGTCAATGAACCGACTCGGCCCTCGGATATGACGTCACTTCCACACTTCAAGCGTTCTGGTTTGTTTTGCGCGTCCGAGTAGGAGAAAAAACATGGACGCCACCCGGAAAGCTGTTGCTATGGTAGCACTGGCCGAGTACCAGGCACTCCAAAAGTATGTGCTTCACTTCCACAACACAGAGGAAGAACTCCAGAAAGAGTATGACACAAGATGCAGAAGGTATGCTCATATTTCAGTATGTTTGGTCATAAGCTAAAACCTAAAGGTAATGTTTCATGCATGTTTTTGACAACTTGTGCAAGATGCAAACTTTGCTGGCGAACGCAGCGAAAAGTAGTAGAAACACTGTTACATTAGTTAAAAGACATGTATTAACGGCAGTTTGTTTATCTCATTTTCTTTTTCTCATTCACATAGGGTTGTGGTATCAGCTGTGCTGCTGTCCAGACAGCAGATCATCCTCAAGTCTGGAACGGAGTGGGAGATCATACTAGATATGATGACAATACATTTGCCCGTCATTTCCGGATCAGAAGAGCCAGGTTTGAGCAACCATGGACAACCATGGACTTCCCCCCCCTTGCCTGTTCCCAAAAAGGTCCTCATGTTTCTCTGGTATATGGCCAACCAGAACAGCTTCTGAGAGATATCTGATAAATTTAATTCTTCCTAGTCAGCGACGCACAGAGCCATCCTTCAAGTGCTGACCATCATGTCAGGGATCGGCACAAACTTTGTGTCTTGGCCAAGGGGCTATGAGAAGAGGATGTCTTCTGCTGTCTTCCAGCGCATCTCTGGCCTCGATGGAGTCATTGGGGCGATAGATGGTTGCCACATCAGGGTCCAGAGGCCACCCATCAGAGGAGGGGATTATATCAACAGGAAGTCCTACTACTCTGTCCTCCTCCAGGGAATTGTCAATGATGAAGGCCGATTTGCTGGACCACAAGGCAGGGTGCACGATGCCAGGATGCTGCGGGGCTCCACTTTTTACACTGAATGGCAGGAGAAGATGGGGGACTATCATCTGCTCAGGGACAGTGCCTATACTGGTCAGGCCTTCCCCTTCATTGTAACACCTAAGCGTGACAACAGGGCCCTCACCGATGCTGACAACCAGCAAAATTACAACATCAGTCAGGGGAGGGTCATCGTTGAGCAGGCATTTGGCAGGATGAAGTGCAAGTGGCGGCGCTTAAGAGACCTGCAGAACACCAAGATGGACATTGTGGTAATGATTATCATGGCTGCATGCTTCTTGCACAACTTTGCTCTTGGAGCTGTGAATGGCTGTGATGAACACCCAGAGGGATGTCCAAGAGAGGAGGATGGCAACGAGTAGTTGTGACTATTGTCATCTAATAAATATCTATTTTCTTTTTACACCTTTTAAACAGTTTCACTGTCAAGTTTCACTGTCAATTTTCTCCCCCTTTAAGTCGTACCTAGAACTGTCCTAAACCTAAAACCCACAGAGTTAGACTAGATAGATAACACTCTCCTAAAATAACTTTATATTTTTTATTAGTAGAGTAAAGTGGTGCTACATCATGTGATGTAATGTTCATGTATTTCTAGGTGTTGTAATACAAAGTGTTAAACCTTAACTTAATGCATCATTGTGCTTCACAGGCCAGTGAGGTGTTTTTTGTAGCTGAAAAGACTGGTAACATTCAACCATGACAAGGCTTGGTTAATATTAAAACAATATTTTATTGAAATGACTTGAAATAATTTAAATTGCACAGAACTGTGCTTTGTTTCCTTTTTTATGGTCATTCACAAACACCATTGTATTCTAGTAGTCTGGGCCACTGACAAAAATGTATTAAATAAATAAACTGTATAACGGCATGTAAACAGTTCAACCCATACCAACATACATTAACATGAACATGAGAATAAAAATAATAATTTTACATCTTCTCCACCATCTGGGCAAGCAACCTCTGGAATCCCTCCTGGGATTCCTTCATTTGTGCCAGGGTCTCAGCGTGGCGTATTTGGGAGGCCGCCTCAGACTCTCTAAAGCCCCTTTCACACAGAGATTCCAGAAAATACACGGATAAAGTGACCCGGGATTTGACCCGGGTTTGTTTGATTTTGGTTCATTCACACTGCCAGTGATTTTCCGGAATCAGTGAGTGCGTTCAGAAACAACCTGTAAAAATCCCGTAGAGACACGTGACATCGATGTGACTTGTAATGTCTCAGCAGCATCTTAAGTTTACTTAAACCATGCTTGTGCATTTTTTTTTTCTTATTTGATCATAAACACATTATGTACCATTTCACTAGCTGTCGAATGATCCCGGCTTCAGCGTCATCACTACGACACGGCATTATTACGGCTTTTGTTCACACAGCGCGCATTCCGGGACTGAAAACGGCAATGTTACTAGGTCCCCAACTGGCATCGATGCCGACATCAATCCCGGGTCGTGTTTGCGTTCACACAGAGGGCGTTCTGGCAATTTCCCAGCAATTTGCCGGGATCATCACGCTGTGTGAAAGGGGCTTAAGATATGCCAACAGCTCATCCTCCCTCTGGCACTTTTGTGGCCTCCTTGGGGTGTCAGGGAGCATGGTGGTAACAGTGGGATGAGGAACACAGGAGGACAGAGGAGGTGATGGAGGGCTGGATGGAGCTGGAGAGGGGGAATTGGTCAGACGCACAGGTGAGGGAGCGCTAGTGGACTGTGCAGGTGAGATGTCTGGTGCAGACACATTGACCTGTAGTGCATCTGGCCTACACACATCCAGGCCCGTGGTTGTTCCCACAACAGGGAAGACAATGGTGACTTCCCAAGAGGTCATCCATCTCAGCAAAACACTGAAATTTACTAGGGCCCCTCCCTGTGGACGAATTGTTGTCCTTTACTTTTTTGTAGGCCTCCACCAACGTGTTCCATTTGCTAGCCACCTTGTCTTGCACAAAGGTCTGCTTGAAATGGTGGCTCAGCTTGCCAGTAATATCCACAGCAGCTTCTTGGACTTCCTGGCCAGCTTCAGGCGCTGGTTCAGGTCATGGAGGGACCTGGGAGGGCCCTTACCCTCTGCCTCTATTTGCAGCCTCTATTTGAAGGCAGTGGCTCCCACCTGGCTGATATCTGAATCAGAAAAGAAAAAGAAAGAAAGATGTTAGCACAGCCCTCAGAGTTTAATAATAGTGCATGTGCATTAGTATCTCACCTGTGCTTTCAATGCACACCAAGTTAACCGAGGTCATGAGCCCCTGGTCCAAGTAATAACCAGCCACTGGGTTGGCTGGTTGTTGAAAAAAGGGCCCATGAAAGGGCCGGGTCCTCTCCTGGTCCCAGTACAGATCCATCTTTCCATCAATAAACACTATCAAAGCACAAACACCACTGCACATCTGCAGGTGATAGGTGCGTGGGAAAAAAGACCATGTGGGTAGGTCAAGTAATAAACAAAAAAAGGAACTCCCGCACACTATCCGTACTTACAAAAAAGTATCAAAAAATCTTTATTAGCAACATTTCGGTCTCACGACCTTCATCAGGCATATACAAACTTTATACAAACATTACAAACTCAATCACATTTAAAATAATCACATGACCAATCAATGTAAATGTGGCAAGACTCGAGTGGAGGGTAAAGTGATTCACTATTAAATTAATCCGACTACGCCACCCTGGTGGATAGCCAGGGAAATAACTCCCGATAAGGACACACAGGTAAGTTTTACCATTTGAAGACAGAGATGACATGAGGAACAATACAAAAATACACTATTATAAAATCAACAGCGTCAATAAAATTCTTGCTCTCAGGCATTTCCCAACATGACAAAAATAAATATCCAGGGCCAGGCGTAGTGGGAACAAGACAGGCCGGCTGCAACTCAGGAGGTCGTCCAAACCCACCTCAAATCACAACAGATCAAACCACGCGCCCACACCATAAAGAAGTGTTGTCAGCATACACAACACACTGTGAAACACACACTACCGAATGGAGCAGCTAGCCTCCCTTGCTCCACACCTAGTTCTCATTGGCTCCTGGAGAAAGAGGGAAGAGACAAACATTAACAAAGAATGTTGCCAGGAAGCAAAACAAACAAAACACAGAAAATGTTGCCAAAAGCAAAACAAACAAAACTAATACAATGTTGGCAAGAAGCAAAACAGCAGCGGCATCACATATAGCGGTGTCACATGTAGCGTCTTTAGTTATGGCTTAGAGCAGTGGTTCTCAAACTTTTTACACCAAGTACCACCTCAGAAAATATTTGGCTCTCCAAGTACCACCATAATGACCAATATGAAAATACAGTAGTGTAGTAGGCCTAACTATTCAGCTACAGTTATGCACAGCTCAAAAATGAGGCAGCTTAATTTCTAATAAGAATATTTATTATTGTCAGCCACTTTAAACATTGTAAAAACACAGTTTGAACATTAACACTGCACTGTACTGCTTACATACAGGTAAATAAAAAACTTAAATAATGATTCAATGCAAATGTATAGCACCTAAAAGTGAAATAAAAACTAGCCTACTGTACTTAAAATATTAAGTAAAAAAAAAAGTACTGTACTTAATAAAAAAAAACCCACAGGCTGTGTATTCATATTTAACCTTTTTAAACGTACATTTAAAATATTCTGGCTGACCCCTGTGAGTTTTTCAAGGCGATCATTAGAACTGATCACTTTATTGTTTCCATGGTGACGCGTCATTTCTTGTCACGTGACACACAACAGCCACAATAGCGCTGAATGACTGATCTGCTTTTATTTCATTTTTTTATTCAAAATATTCACAAATTTGTTAGCTATGGCATGAAATATTTGATATTCCGATTGTCAAATATATGCAAGTGGAAGTGTTATGTTGTTTAAACACCTTTATAACGATTGCGTTAGTTGAGCTAACGTTATGCGCCGTCATGTTAGTTTGTGCCACTGTTCAGAGAATCAGATCTGTTGTATTTACGTTACAGCACGTGAATTCATCCACTTCTCCCGAAATACATGAAAGTAAGTGGCCAGTGAACTGGGAGAAGAATAGAGTTAACTTTAAAGTTACTTACACAATGTGTAACACAATCTGATATGAATAAAACGTGTCATCAAATTATAATGGAAATTATTATTATTTCCACTTCCATATACATCAGTGTGTATTTTACAAATTCTAAATGTATTGTTTTTCTAGTACTTATGTGAATTTAAATGTCTGAAACCTAAAATAAACATTATGTGGTTAAAAACACTGAATAATTGTGATATTTGACAGCGCCTGAGTGGCGCGCGTCCGTCTCTGGCTCAGCGCCAGTCAACTGCGAATTGCGAAAGCACATTTGAATTTAGCAGTTGATCACGTGATGCACTGGCCGTTCTACTCACACCGGTGTAATCGTATCGTACACTCCAGGGACCAGCCAAGACTTATCACACAATAGACAGTAAAAGATCACACCGGTTTGATCTTGCGTGCGAAATTCAGTGATTCCTCTGCGTACCACTAGACGGAGCCTGCGTACCACTAGTGGTACACGTACCACACTTTGAGAACTTTAGGTTACTTACGTAACCCCGGTTCTCTGATAACATGAGTGAGGTATCTCACTATGGGAAACGCCTCTGGGTGTGACAGATCTGGAAGTACCAATTACACCACGTCTGTCAGTTGACAGACCAATCACGACAGTGATGCGGGAGTCCCCCTTCCCACATATATACCACTGCCAGTGGTCCCTACTTCATTCTCTGCATATCTCTTCTCCGTGCACTACAAGGAGGGACGTGTGGTGAGATACCTCACTCATGTTATCAGAGAACCGGGGTTACGTAAGTAACCTAAAGTTCTCTTTCAAACATTCGCTCGGTATCTCACTATGGGATATAGACAACTCCCGTATTGCAGATATGCTGTCTGAAGCAGGCCTGTCAACCAACTCAGTGATGCATGTAACATAACAATCCCCAAAGAGTGTTTTTTTATTTTATTTTTTTATACACTTAAGACGGAATGAGCCAGTGATGGCTCAGTGACATCCAGTCTATAAAATCAGACAAATGTGTAAGGCGAAGCCCAACTTGCTGCAGCACATATGTCCTGAACTGAAACGCCCTTAAACAGTGCCCATGAGGTAGCCAGACCTCTGGTAGAACGAGCCCTCAGCCCTTCCGGAGGACAGAGACCACTGCTATTATAACCTAATATAATAGCTTCCACTACCCAGTGGGACAGGCGCTGACGCGAAATAGGTTTCCCCTTATGAGAATCAGCCCATGAAACAAACAACTGATTACTCTTCCTTAGCGCTCTTGTTCTGTCCACATAGTGACGTAACGCACAGACAGGGCACAAGCAATGAAGCCGCGCATCCTCTGACGAGAGAAAAGGCTGTGGATGGAAAGCCAGTAAATCCACCTGTTTACAGGAGAGAGCTGACTCGCTAACTTTAGGGACAAACGCTGGATTCGTTTTGAGAGTTACTCTCGAGTAGTCCATAGCGAACTGCATACAGGAGTTATGCACCGATAATGCGTGAAGTTCACTCACCCGCTTAGCGGTCGAAAGAGCCAATAATAAAGCAGCCTTTAGCGAAAGGAGCTTTAATTCAACACTCTCTATAGGCTCAAAAGGGGGCTGAGATAGTGCGTTAAGGACCACCGACAGATCCCACGGCGGAATCAGTGGCTTTGAAACCCTGTTCAAACGTCGTGCACCTCTCATAAACCTGCATACAAGCGGGTGTTGACCTACAGTGTTTCTGTCAACCCCCACATGACACGCAGAAATTGCGGCAAGATAAACCTTAACAGTTGAAAAGGCTCTGCCCTTATCCAAAAGTTCCTGCAGAAAACACAACATATCCGCGACAGAACAGAGAAAAGGAACAATATGTCTGTGTGCGCACCATCGCTCAAACACAGCCCAATTCCGATCATATGCCGAGCGCGTTGAAGCAGCTCGCGCGTTCTGAATTGTTTCAATCACCCTCGGAGGCAAACCTGTCACACTCAAGTTTAACCTCTCACGGGCCAGGCCCAAAGAGCCACTTTGTCTGGGGCTGGGTGAAATATCTCCCCACGCGCTTGCAAGAGAAGGTCCCTGCGCAACGGGAGGGGCCAGGGCTGTGCGTAAAGGAGCTGAATTATCTCCGTCAACTACAACTTCCCTGGCCAGTTCGGGGCAATCATTATGACCGAGTGACCGTACTCTCTTATCCTTCTTAAAGTTGGAAAGATCAGACTCAGTGGAGGAAACGCGTACAGTAGTGCGTTTGGCCATGGGTGCGCCAGAGCATCCACACCCATAGGCGCACCGCTTCTCGCCAGAGAGAAGAACAGAGGACACTGAGTGTTTTCGTGCGAGGCGAAGAGATCTACGGCAGCCCGGCCGAACCTCTCCAACAACTGGCTCACTACCTGAGGGTGGAGAGTCCATTCTCCATACAGAGGATTCCCCCCGGACAAGAGATCCGCCCCCACATTCATTATTCCCGGGACGTGGGTTGCCCGTAGTGAATGAAAATGCTTCACGCCCCACAAGATTATATTCTGTGCTAGACTGTGAAGCCGATGGGAACGTGTGCCTCCCTGGCGGTTTATGTATGCCACCATCGTTGTGTTGTCCGACCTGATCAAAATGTGGTGGTTCCGTAGGAGCCGCACAAAATGATTCAGAGCCAGATAAACTGTTAACAGTTCCAGGAAGTTTATGTGTGCGTTTTGTAGCGAGACGGGCCATTTCCCCTTCGCTATCCTGCCCTCGCACACTGCACCCCAACCTGTGAGCGACGCATCCGTCGTTACCACCTTGGGACGAATAGTTTGAGATAACGTCTTTAACCCTTTCACACGTAAGTTTAAAATATTCTGGCTGACCCCCCAGCGTGAGTTTTTCAAGGCGACCGTTATTTAGAATGTGTCACTTTATGGTTTCCATGGTGACGCGTCATTGCTTGTCGCGTGACACATCGCAGCAACAACAGAGCTGAATGAATGATGATCTGCTTTTATGACATTTTTCCTTTTTTATTCAAAATATTCACAAATTTGTTAGATATGGCATGAAATATCTGATATTCCGATTGTCAAATATATGCAAGTGGAAGTGTTTTGTTGTTTAAACACCTTTATAACAATCGCGTTAGTTCAGCTTTATGCGCGATGGGCGCCGCCATGTTAGTTTGTGCCGCAAGACGCAGTTCAGAGAATCTGTTGGATTTACAACACGTGAATTCATCCACTTCTCCCGAAATACATAAAAGTAAGTGGCTGGTGAACTGGGAGAAGAATAGAGTAAACTTTAAAGTTACTAACACAATGTGTATCTGATATGAATAAAACGTTATAATGGAAAGGATTATTATTGCCTCTTCCTTTGACATCAGTGTGTATTTTACAAACTCTAAATGTATTGTTTTTAGTACTTATATGTCTGAAACCTAAAATAAACATTATGTGGTTGAAAACACTGAAAAGTTGTGATATATGACAGCTGAGCGCGCCTGTCTCTGGCTCAGCTCCAGCCAACGCGCGAAAGCACATTTGAATTTAGCAGTTGATCACGTCATGCACTGACCGTTCTAATCACACCGGTGTGATCGTACGCTCCAGGGACCAGCCTCGACTGATCACACCGGTGTGATCGTACGTGTGAAAGGGTTAAGGTCAACATTTTGAACTTGTATTTCCTGAGGTGTTTGTTGAGGTTCCGTAAATCCAGAACAGGACGGAGACCCCCCCCTCTCTTGGGAATGACGAAGTACCGGGAGTAAAAACCCTGATGGCTGTCCTCCGGCGGCACAACTCTAAATAGCGCTTTTGCTCAATAAAGAGGCTATTTCTTCCTCCACAGTCTGAGCTGACTCCCCCTCTGCTGCTGACATTAACACAATGTTGAAAAGTGGAGGTTTTTCAGCAAATTGCAGACGATAACCCTGGCTTATTGTGGATAAAACCCAGGGGTGTACTGCGCATGCGCGCCAGCTCTCCGCCTGAGCAGCGAGCGGACCGCAGCAGCTCTCGTCTACTAGTGATGCGGCGGCGCCCTCTAGTGGTGGAGCTGGGGACTGCAGCTCTGATTTTGACAATTTTGTTTTTGTGTGTGTTTTTATTTTCAAACATAGCTGTGCCCTCGGCCCACTGCCTGCATGCACAGGGAACGTGTTTATTATTTCCATAGCACACATGTCTTTTGGAAAACAGGCCTCTGCCCTCTGTTGTAACCCCATGGGTGGAGGGAGGGAAACTTTTCTGTGAGGCACTGGGGGAACTGGTGCAAACTTCACATCTGAACTGGTCATTATAGAACTTGTGAACAGTTTCCCTGTCCGACGCCTTCTCTTGGCTGGAGGGGGAGAAAATGACCGTTCTCTTTGAGGGAGGATAGCAACAGATACTCCGTGAGTGCTGTTGCTCATCCCTTCGTTCTGAACCTGATGAAATACTAGGTTGCCCGCCGTTTCTTCCCTCCCTGAGGCTGGACGGTGTCTGGCTGCACCCGCTGCAAAGGAAGGTTTACCCCTCGGCTGAGCTGGCTTAGACTGTGGCTCAGAACGCTGAGGCTGAGAAGGTCTAGGGCTTCTAAAAACTGGCCGACCACCCCCTTGTGGGGCTTCAAACCTGGTCCGTGGTGGATGAGAAGCCCTAATGGTGGATCTGCGAGGGAGGCAAGTCTGGAAAGCCTCACCCTCCTGCTTCTTTTGATCGCACCGTTCTCTCATAGCAGTGACCGATGCCCCAAAAAGGGCTTTGGGCTCAACTGGAGCATCGAAGAAGTCTGCTTTCTCTCTGTCTGACAGCCCTGACAGCCCCAGCCAGAGAGCTCGCTCGCCGACCACTGCCAAGCCCATGCTGCGGCCGCAGCTCTGGACTGCACCTCTGGAAGATCTCAGGTTGAGATCTGCAATAACACAAATCTCTTCCCAGAGGGCTGGGTTTGGTGACCCAGCATCCATTTGCCTCCCCATCTCTTCCATAAGCTCTGCCTGATAAGCAGTGAGGAGAAAGGTGGCATTAACCCTCTGAGGTCTGAGCTGTTTTCTGGGCCCTGGAGGTGTTCTGACATGCTCTGACATTTGTGGTTATTTCTGTTACTTGTGACATTTTCATGGCTAAAGTCTAATTACACTGTATTCAGCGCAAACTCTGCTACAATAATATATCAGCTGCATGTATGTAAAAGTTTGTAGTTTTGAGATAATGACATTTATGCGTGGTTTGTGAAAATACAAAAATAAATTCTCACTGAAATAAGGTCATGAAACCCATACTGATTATTTCTTCACAAGACTTTTGAAAATTGTATCACGTAGCCTAGAATATTTGCTCTAAAACTATGTGAGAATCACCCTGACTGCTCATTCAGAGAAGACAATATATTGATTTAAAAATTTTACGACGTGTTTTGTGTTAGAAAGCAATATGCGAAGGGGCGGATCACCTCATTAATATGAAAGCTTTCCACACCTGAGAAAGACAAAGAACCTCCCTAATGGCCCTATTAGGAGCTTATCAGGGCCCATCATTCTGACCAACCTTGCACAAAGAATGAGGAGATTTAAAAAAGAATGGCTTTTAAAATTGTTTGGATTTATTTACAACACAACATAATCTAAAGATACACAACAAAAAAGCACTTATTGAAGAAAGAGACCTTTGTGCCATTCCTAAAAACATTGTACATACCTTTCATTTTCTAAGGTGTTTGATTTTCACTTTACCATGTTCATGTACAGAGACATGTACTGTGAATGTTGAAGTCGGCAGGACTCAGTGGCATCTGGGCCCTGAAAAAAAAAAAAGTGAACATACTGATATCAAGAGAAAGGCCTGCACGATTTTGGGAATACATTTTAGATTTTTCTTGTTAAAATTGCTTTTTAAAATTCACAGAATACACACACACACTCACACAAATGTTTCCAACAATATATAATGAACACCAGGTTTGTTGTGCCTTGTAGGTATAGGCTATGCGCAGTGCTGCATAAAATAATAACAATATAGCAGCCTATATATATTTTCAAAAAGATTTCAGTAACAACTAAGCTACAGAAAAATATATTGATTATCATGTTACTTCAAATGTTTCCATTCGTTATGATGATATGAAATGAGATAATAGTAAAAACATGAAGCCGTTTGGAGCGTTTTGCTTTTCCAAAATATGATACATTCAAACGCGATCGCGATCAAAAATATGATACATTAAAACGCGATCGCGATCAAAAATATGATACATTAAAACGCGATTGCGATCAAATATAAAACATTATGGTTAGGCCTACCATATACATAGCCTATCTACGTTTGAGCAGATATCCACAAACACAGTAACAGTAAACACGGGTCTAAATATTATAATATTCACCATATATCTAGCAACAGTTCAACTGCAATGTGAAATTTATGCAACAATAGCAAACTAATATGTAAGAATTTCTTACCTTATCTTTCTTGTCTTCAAATATCGTTCTTCTTCTTCTGATGTAAATCCAATGTAAGCTCAGGCACGTCTTTCAAACTCGACGAAAAGTGAAGTGAAGTGTTTTGTTGTTGAGGTAATGAGGGCGATCGCGTTCCATGTGGAGATTTGCATGTGAATATCTTTTGCGCGAGTGGGCGTGGCCGAATTAAAAATAATTAGGAAGCGTTTGAGAAGCTGGAAATCTTGTTGGTTTTATACAAATTACTTAAACAGAGAATATTTGTTTTCGTTTTGAATCCGATCATTTAAAAGTACACACTTAAATGTTTATAAAGGTGTATGGCTCATAAATGTGTAACAAGTATTCGCTGAGTTTTGTTTCAGTTTATAGACGTGCTCAAGAAAAAAAAGTTCACCGCGACGGAGAGGCAGAACGCACACACTGTTTATTTTCTTTATTTTACAAAAGCACAATGTTTTGATTTGATTGGAAGTGGACACATACAAAAGTAGAAATACCACAGATTCTTTTTTTATATTTATTTTTTCTGTATGACCATAAATGACGGAGAAATTTAAGTTTAAAGTGCTACAATGTGGAGAAAATCCAGCAAAACGCGCCGGCGCGTTTGTCGACCTCAGAGGGTTAAGAGCTCTCACTGCCAGTGCAGAAGAGCGATACATTTTCTGAAACACTGAGGCCGTTAGACGATCAGTGCGTCCTGGCAGTGAAGCTGAAGCCGAGGAAAAAGCTGTCCTGCGGTTAGGGTGGAGATGATGTGCAACCGACAGCTCGACAGGAGGGGAATTTGACATCCCAAACTCCTCCATTTTATCCACATCCAGCCTAGAAAATCCCTTTACGGGAACTCTGTGAGAAAATGGCTTATCCCAGAAACGTTTCATCTCCGAAACGCACGCGGGGACCGCTGGACTGAGCTGCTTAGCTGGTGGGGCACGTGACGGCAGTCTCTTGCCATCATAGAGATCTCTCTCTGCCCCCTGGCCCGTCTGCTGTGATGGCCAGTCTATGGAGAGTTTTGCCGCCACCCTCCGTCACATTTCCAGCAGGTCGAGCTCCGCCTGAGCTGGGAAGGGTGAACCCTCGCTTAACGCGCTGTCTGGCCGGGGTGGATTTGGCGGGAGGATCGCATCCTCGTCATCATCCTCACCATCGTCCTCTAACAAACGAGCGATGGCCTCATCGTCCTCGTCATCCTCCTCTCTCACATCCGTAAGTCCTACGGATCCAAAGAGGGGAGGTAGTTGCGGGGAGAATTCGTCCATGTATTCGCCCCAGCTGCAGGACGCCGGAGGCTGTGTAGCCTCCTCCGCGGGTGGCGGAGAAAAGCAGGGAGCTCCCTTGTTTGTGTTCGCGACACGCACTCTTCTCTCTAACACCCTCGACGGGAAGAGAGAACAGTGAGGACAGCCCTCGGGGTTAGTGAGGGCTGCTTGTGCGTGTCTCACCCCCAGGCATGCAATGCATAAAGGATGAGGATCCTTGCCCGATATCATCGAGCCGCACGCACACGGGCGAGAAGTTTCTGCTTCCGGTCCGCCGTTTACAGAACTTGAAGTTGCCATAATAATAGTATATAAGCTCACCGCAACGTGCAACTCAGAATAAGGAAATATCTAAGAGAATTCGCCGTAACGCGTTAATTCTCTTAAAGTATACCAGAATCAAATAACACTGTTACAGTGGAAAAGAAAACCTGCTAACAAAATAGCTGCGTTCAGCGACGTACCTTGACGGCTCGTCTCAGAACCGTTAAACAACTATTTCAAGACAGGTCCTACTGAAGGATAGCTTCCAATTTGATCTTCACGGGGAAGAGATCGAAGAATGAAGTAGGGACCACTGGCAGTGGTATATATGTGGGAAGGGGGACTCCCGCATCACTGTCGTGATTGGTCTGTCAACTGACAGACGTGGTGTAATTGGTACTTCCAGATCTGTCACGCCCAGAGGCGTTTCCCATAGTGAGATACCGAGCGAATGTTTGAAAGAGAACCACTGGCTTAGAGATAATGATGTTCCATTCCCCATTTACGATTTAGGTAGAACAACCACCAAACGCAAAGCTGTATGGTTACTCTTTGTCTACCGGCCAGCATTCACACACCTGTAGCGTGTTGTTACTGCTGAGAGTGAAGTCCGCCACAAAGTTGCCATAATGCCAGCACCGCCAGACCCGCTCTAACTAAACTCTGAAGAAACGAGAATGGAAACGAAAATGCCAGGAAAGGAAGAACCCCAACTTACGAGGAACCGTACACCCGTCAAAATAAAGGTCCTTAAATATTGTGGCCACTTCCACAATGAGGTCATTGTTCTGTCAAAGCCACACTTAACCAGAGCCAATAGGAGGGCAACATCACTTATCCTGCCACATAAAGATTATGATTATGTACAGATTAAGATGAGGCTTGTCATTTTTTTTTTTTTTTTAAATAACTTGGTTGACGACTTGGAATTTACCTCGGAAGTTGACTCTTCTAGAGTCCACTTCCTAGATATGTGGATACAGAAGAATGAAGGAAATTTGATTACTACCTTGTTTACGAAAGAGACCGATCGCAACACACTCTTACTCGCTACCAGTTTTCATCTGACTTCTTTAAAGAAAGGACTGCCTAAGAGTCAGTTCTATAGATTGAGGAGAATTTGTTATACTGATTCAGATTTTATTGAAAAATCGAAGATCATGAAAAAGAAATTTTTAGATAGGGGTTACCCTTCAGAATGGGTTGATGAAGCATTTAAAGGGGTCATATAATGCCATTTTTGTACAAGCTAATATGATTCGTTAGGGTCTAAATTAAAAGTTTGTAATATAATTAAAAATTCTCATTAGTATTGTAAGAAAACACTCATTTTACCTGGTCAAAAACAGCTCTGTTTTCAGCACGCCATTTAAGTGCATGTGTCTTTAAATGATAATGAGCTTTGCTAACCCCGCCCCTATGTTCTGTGTGTACACCGTTTGTAACACAATAACCATAAATAACCATAACGCGTTGTTCATTATAAACGTGGGATTATGAATTATATTGAGAACGTTGTATATAGAAAAACATGCCGTAATGTACCCTGAGTGTAAACAGCCGCATTCATCGTGAAGAGTGCTAGCGATTTGCAAAGATTAATATAAAGATTAATATAAAGGTTAATAAAACGTTACACTCACTTCTTCTTCTGGAGGTGCAGCAGGAACACGAATAGTTGGTACTGATCCTTTTTTCAGGAGCAGCTTCTTAGCAAAACCAGCTTTATACTGGCCCTCGTTTATAAAGCAGTCTGGCATGTGAAATGATTCACGCAAACATGAAAGCATTGACGCTGATCGTGGGGAATATTCCCTTCGAAAACAAAACTCAGCCACTGCATCTTCAGCGGTTCGGATTTAGGAACATCAAAATGACTGCTGTGTTCCTTATTACACCCAAGAACAGAACACCACAATCGCTTAGACACCATTCTGCTCATAGACAGTGCTCCAGCGTATCAACAATGATGCGCGGACTATGATTGACAGCTCGCTCACGAGCGAGGGCGGGTCTGTGTTGAAACGCTGCTGTCAATCAACAATCGTGGGAGGGGCGTCCGACCGTGTGACGTCACGACGTGATGATTTCAGAGAGGGGAAAACATATAGGAAGATTAAAAAAAAAAAAAAACACTGGATGGATTTTTATCATTTTATGATGGTTGTGTACAGGCACTGCCAACACACATTTCAGTACAATCAACTTGTAAAAGTGCATGTATCATTATATGACCCCTTTAATACATCATTTCAAAAGACACGTTATGAGTTGTTAAAGAGGACAAAAAAGTAAAAAAAGCACTAAAACATATATAAAAACATATATATAAAAAAACATATATAAAAAATATGATAAAACATTTTTAAAAAGCATTGTCATTTGTTGGCTTCTGATCCAGAGCTGAGTGAAATTTTTCAGCATATGATATTGAATTGCTTTTACAAAGGCGTGAACTGTTTGGGATTTTTACCATTCAGACTTTATCACCTAGGGGTATGTATGATGAAGCATTATTTAATGTGACATTATGAAGTGCAGATATATTGTTTACAATTGTCTGTACCTGTCTATGATGATGATGTGGCACTAATTATGTATTTAATCACTGAGCCTAATTGGGTGCAAATGGATCTTTACATTGATTGGTCATGTGATTATTTTAAATGTGAATGAGTTTGTAATGTTTGTATATGCCTTGATGAAGGTCATGAGACCGAAACGTTGCCAATAAAGATTTTTTGATACTTTTTTGCAAGTACGGATAGTGTGCGGGAGTTCCTTTTTTTGTTCATCAATAAACACTAAAAATGAAAAACTGTATATTACACTCTGTATCTTTTGGGCAGTATGCTATAATGTACAGTTATCATTCTATCACACTGCAAATTGAAATACCAGTTTAAAACGCAACATTGAGATTTAACCCACATAAAGCACTTTTCTAGTAAAACCATAGTTTATGTAGGCTACATATAACTATATCAGTTATATGTAGCCTAGTAAATTAGGTGAAAGCCAATCTGTAATAAGACTACACCTTATCAAAACGCAGCCATTTGAACTTCTAAAATTTTTACTTTATTTTATGTTTTGGTTAATCTTCTGTTAGCAACACTAGCCACGTTAGTAACACCTGTTTTAACCCTCTGGGGTCTAAGGTGTTTTTGGGGTCCTTGAGATGTTCTGACATGCCCTGACATTTGTGCTTTTTTCAGTTGCTTATAAACATATTAATGGCAAAGGTGTAATTACACTCTATTTAGCACAAACATGGCTACCATAATATGTGAGCAACATGAATGTACATGTTTGCATTTTTGAGAGAATAATGTTTATGCATGGTTATTGAAAAAACTAAAAACTAAAGTTTCTGAAATAAGGCCACAAAACACATACTAAATATGTGTCAATAACACTTTTGACTAATGGATCAACCGTTGGAAGCATCTCAATTTATTTTATTTTTTTTCCACAAATTGTGCTTGCAAATTGGCCTATAATATCCAAGGAAAACATGTCTAGTAATTGTACCGTTAATTCTCATACTGTATTTTCAGTTTTGGAATATGTATCCTCTCCCCAAATTTGTCACTAATAAAACACAATAAAAATTTGTCACTAATAAAACACAATAAAAATTATTTAAAGAAAAGGCTTATATTTACCTTTTAATAGTTTGTTTACATCTACCTTGTAAATATATATTTTTTTAGTAAAAAGGTTACAATTACAACAACAATTCAAGTGTAATCTTTCTTTGTAAAAACTAAAGAATACATTTTATCATACATATTTCAAAGTTAAGGATTCATTACTTAAATATAGCCTAGGCTACATTGGAATAAACACTATAACATATTATTTGATTACATTATTTTTGACAACATACATACTATATTTAACATATGAGCAAAAATTGGCAAACAAAAGCTTATTTGAGGTGGCAGATATTTTACAGTAAAAATGTATAATCTATTTAAAACTAATCAACAAAATGTTGTCTTTCTTATGTCTGTAACAGGTCTTTAGTTTTTATTATAAGAAATATAAATGTTAATTTGCAGTTTAATACGTTGCTTATACAAATACATTTTATTTCAACATATTTCAGTCGATTTTTACTCAGTATAACAATACAGTTTGCTAAAAGCGAAACATTCATTCACACACAGAAACGCGATTCAAATTTAAACCGACTTTTTGCCAGTTGTGGTAAACAGCGCGCATCTCTGCCGTTCATTCATTCACACACAGAAACGCGATTCACTTGAGAATGAAAAAAAAAAACTTACTACAGTATTCCATAGCTCAGGATCCGTTGTCCTCGAAATACCAGCACTTCTGAGGTACATTTTCCATTATTATTATTACGATAGTATTATCCTTCACAGCGCCACGAGACGGTGTAAACAAGTACAATGATCTGAATAAGCTTGATGTCTTTTCTCGAGCTGATATGTGGGCATTCACAGGTTTGCGTGGATTGCCTCAGTCATTTGCGTTTGAATAGCGCGCGCTCTCCGTGGGCGGGGTCAAATTAAAATTAATGAGCTGAGATGAGAACGACTGACATCTCTCTCTTTTCATACAGATTGCATAAACTGAGAATATTTGTTTTTTATAAAAAATACTTCATATAAAAGGAGAATTCAAGCTTCATGCCTGTGTGTCTGTGTGACTGTTTGACTGAGTATTCGCTGAGTTATGGTTCATTTTCGGACGCGTTTCAGAATGGACTTAACTGACAGAGAGAAGGCAGAACTCGCTTCGTGTTTATTTTTCTTTATTTGGCAAAAAGCACAACACTTTGTTTTTATTGTGAGTATTCACACAAAAAATACACACTTAACAGGATCGATTGATGTATAACACAAGCATATAAGATAAAAATTAATATTAGTATTTTGATTATTTTTTGCACTGATAAGGAAAAAAAACGAGCCTATCGCGCCGGCGCGATAGCCGACCTCAGGGGGTTAAACAAGGCTTCATTCAATATTGCACTCACAACAAGACCGATTCCCATACCTACAGGCAGTGATACGGATGCAGTAAGGTATTTTAGTAATACGAGTGATTAAAATCGTCATTTAAACAACCAAAGCGGTCCAAAAACAATGAAAACAATTCATACTTACAAGTCACACAGGCATCTTGGATTCTGTATCGGAATTCTTGCTCGGTGTCCTCACGGTTGTCCGACTTCCAAGCTGGGAAATCCGAGGAAAGGGATAGACATAGTTGGTGCGTGTCTTCCTAGTCGGAACTCCGACACAGATAAATAATAAAACGCACCATTAAGCCCCCTTTCCACTGGACACGACATTCGCATACAATTGTCGCATTTCGCCCCCTAGTGTCAGTTGCACGGAACTTTGAAATTGGTTGTGAAGCAACCGTTACCCTCGGCTATTCACAATGATAAAATTAATGATTTTAATAAATGTAATGCATGCATGAATATATCCACACAAAACAAATGACCCTCAATACATCTAAAATAAAAACAGTCGATTTTATAGATCTAATCAATATAAATATTGATTTAATAATTATAAAATGTTTTTTTCTGCCATAATTATTAATAACAGCCATTTTGCAGAAAATAAAAATATTGATAATTCTAGCTTCGCGCTCATAGTTTTGATTAGAATACATCACATCCGGTCGACCGGTCGCATACGGTCTAGACGCAGAAGTTCAGATATTTCATTGCATCCGAAGCTCAAATCGGATCCGTAATTTCCGCATACGCATATGATCGGAACTCCACGCAGCTCCCGTACTACTCTCCATTGGAAATTAATGACTTCCGGTCCGACGGCTGTCGTGTGTAGTGGAAAGGCGGCTTAACCTGTGCACTCTGTGCGTAAAATTGCGAAAGCGCACGAGCGAACGACAACTTTGCGCACTTGTATTTGACAAATCTGCTTGCGTAAACTAAGCAAACTGTCAATCACTGCAATCGTGTTTTAGTTGGTTAATACTCCCATCCATCAAAACTTTGCTGATTAGACATTGGCTGGCTTTATCCAGCCGAAAACCGAGGTGCGAGATTGACAGGTCGCTCAGCCTGTAAGGCGCTCCCTTGGTATTTTGATCAATTACAAAGCCTGTGATTGAAGGAGAGAGAAGGGGAATGGCTCATTTTATCTGGGCGAGTCTAAACTACGGGAGAGAGATGGATTTAGAACGTTGGAATAGATTAGAATCGATATTTCATTGAAAATGAACATGATGGAGTACTCTAACTCCAAACGCTCATGAAAACAAAGGAGGATATTTAGTTTTTTCCCCTATTGTTTCCATTGTTTTGGATTAAAAAGTGGGATGCATTTTGAAGAGTAGACCCTTACAATGAAATGTATGCTGGTGTTTCTTAGATTTGTCCGAACTGTAGTAATGATATTGCAGTAAATAATTTAACAAAACATGCATTATTTTTTGTTTTGTATTGAAATGCTTAAAAGGTCACAGACTGCTGCAGCTCAGTTGGTGTGTAGAACAGAGGTTCTTTGAAACAGAGAGGCTGTGCTGTTTAATTCAATTCACATTGCAATTTTCTGTGGTTTTAGCAAGCATGTCATGCTTATTTGACACAGGGAAAGACAACATGGACAGTATTTTGTCTGCTGTTCGTCAGTATTCAAAAAGACTTTTTATGTGATGAAGACCTGAAAATCCCCATTCACTGCACAAGTGCAGACCCTGATAGTGTGTGTTTTACACACGACATCGATGGTGTGGTTATTGAGGTGAAAGAGCTTTGTGGAGTGGTTGGCCATGTACATTATTTGTTCCTCACTGAATTCCAGCCCCACATGATTGGCAATCACTACGCCATTCTCAAAAAACACACAAAACTGAGCCGGTACACAGAGAAAGAAATCTGTGTATTTGCGCAATTGTGGTTGGATGCTTGGACATGTGGATGGTGGCTACTTTTTCAATGTCTCAGTTGTGCCAACAAACATCTGTGAAATGAATGACATCTTCATTAATCCAATATGTGCACAGCTGAAGACAGCAGAAATATTGAACTCAGTTGTCACAGAGTTCAAGTGTTTGCTGTGTGACCTGGCACCCAGAAATATGGAGAGGCCTTCTATCCAGAAGGCAAACTTTATGATTTGTCAAGACTAAATGTTGTTGATGGTGACCAGGGCTTTTTATTTATGCTGCTTCAGAAGAACTTTTGATGAGGTCAGGCAAGGTCTCAGCATTAAAATTGTCCTAACACTGACCCAGTTTGGACAAAAGTGTGTGTCCTTGCACACTGCATGTTATGTGGATACGTTATGGTGTACATGAGGTTTTCTCTGCTCTGAGTATGAATGAAACTGAACTTCTCCAATCTAGGCCATCGTGAGATGGATGTCTCTAGGGCACTTAGGGACGTGTTCAAGGAGGCGGAGCTTGGATACAGTTTTAAGGAAGTCAATGATTTTAAGAGTTCACTAATCTTGTTTTAAATCTAAATGCTTAGTCTCATTTTAATACAAAAAACTAATGATGACAATTCTTAAATTAAAAAAGGATTATCTTGTTTAGTAGCTCTGGTTTTAAGATCTTTTCACACAAATGAAGAAATAAAAAATAATTACCAGGCTATTTTTAAGTTAATTTCACTACATGCACTGTATTGTACACGTATTTTACTACATCTTTCAAGAGATTTCACATTTTTATTAAGCCTAGATATGTTTTCTTGTGCCTTGATATGTTTTCTTATTTCAAGAAATCTTACTAGGTGTAAATATCTTACTGTACTGGCAGATGATTTGACTTGTTTCTAGTCTGTATCTTAAATTATGTTTTTATTTAGACCGTTTATGCAAACCGTTAATTTGCAGTGTGAGCTGGAGCTATTCTGTTAATACTTATGTACATGTTATCATTTTCGTTTTTTTATTGTTACTACATTTGCAAAGATTAAAAAAAAACTTCTTTCACGTTGTCATTATGAGGTATTGTTTGTAGAATTTTGAGGAAAATAATTAGTTTAATCCATTTTGGAATAAGGCTCTAACATAACAAAATGTGGAAAAAGTAAAGCGCTGTGAATTTTTTCCGGATGCACTGTAGATAATAACACTTACACTCACACACACTCACTCAGAAACACACACACTAGTAATCTGTTAATATTATTTTATTTATTTTATTTTTAAATCCAGATTTAGGAGGTTGAGCCTGTAGGGGAACATTGAGGTTGTGGGGGTTACAGAAATGCCACATACTAACTAAGCAGCAATGATGAAATTTACAGGGTTCCCTCGCAGCTGTACTCAGGTACCATTGAAGACATTATCAAGGAGCTGCCAATGAAAGTCGTCCTGCTTCATATAAACCATAGAGTGGTCAGCTTTAAAGCAGAATATTAAGTTTTATATTATAAGTATTTATGGGCCGGTTTCCCGTACGGGGATTAAGCCTAGTCGTAGACTAAATGTCATTTTAAACCTGGATTTATTGAAGTAGCTTTCTTACACATGGATTACAATAGTCTCAGACTTGCACTAGTCTAGACTTAAACAATCGGATTTCTAGAAGTAGGATTAGACCTAATTCATTTCTAAATGAAGTCTTAAATTAAACCTGGTCAGAAGCAGGTTTAACCTCAGATTAAAAACGTATTGCCTCAAGGCTCACGTCCACAGTAGCAGAAAATGGATTACCTCGACTATTTCAACGACAATCAGAGACCACCACCAAGACCAGAAAGAAGGTTGCTGAAAGACAGGAGCAACCCACTAAATGATTTTGATGATTTACATTTTCTTGACCGTTTCCGTATGTCAAAGGAAAATGAAACAGAAATAATTGGTTTGCTGCAGCCCAAGCTTTCAGGTGACTTAGTCAGGGGCACCCCTATTTCTCCTTCCTTACAAATATTAATTACCTTAAGGTTTTTGGCATGTGGAACCTTCCATCGTGAAACTGGGGATTTGTGTGGTGTAGGTGAATCAACAGTGTGCAAAATAGTACACAAAGTCTGCAGTGCTATATGTGAACTGAAAAAGGATTTCATCAAATTCCCAAATGCTGCTGAACAGGCCACCTAAAAAGTAGATTTCTATGAATATGGGAACTTCCCTGGAGTCATTGGTTGTATCGATTGCTGCCACATTCCCATCAAGTGTCCCTCTACAGCAGATGCTGAGGAATTCAGAAATCGTAAAAACTGGTTTTCAATAAATGTACAAGGAGTGTTCACTCCCACTATGCAGTTCTCCAATATTGTTGCACGTTGGAAAGGTTCAACTCATGACTCAAGGATTTTCCTCAACTCCTCTTTGTACGGTCAGTTTGAAACAAGACAACACTCTGGAATTCTACTTGGTGACAGTGGGTATGCACAGACAAACTTCTTGTTCACCCCTTATCTCCATCCAGTCAGACCAGAGCAACAGCGCTATAACCAAGCTCACATGCTCACCAGAGGGCTAACAGAGCGCATGTTTGGTGTATGGAAGAATCGTTTCCAGTGTCTCCGAAATACACTGCGGTTTGAACCTAGGAGGTGCTGCATTGTTATTATTGCAACAGCAGTGCTTCATAATTTTCTTAAACAGTGTGGCTGCCCAGACCCTGATATTGAAGATGATGATGACCAACATGTCCCTATCGCTGAGCTAGCCAATGACAGAAATGGACTTGCTTGCAGAGATGCTTTTGCTTTGCAGCACTTCTCATAAATGAGCCTTGAGTGATACATAAATGATTGGCATAGACAGGTAAAAAAAAATTCAGGAAATTATTTATTTAACTGAGATTTTGTTCCAAAGACAATTGACACTGCTGCTGCTTCATGTCTCTCTCTTTCATAGACAACTCAAGATGAAGAATTTTCATTTTGACTTCATGTTCTTCTTTTAAATATTGTAATTCACGTTCATGGAACTCTATGGCAAGTTTCTCATGAATGGTCTTCCTTTTCCCTCTTGACCTGCTGCCTGGATTAGAGACTGCTGGATGCTGACTAATGCTACTGCAGGAGACTGGATGCTGCTGCATGTTGGTGCTGGCTGCTGCTGGATTCATTTGAGCATCTTGACTGTTCCCAAGTCCTGTGTCAAGATCAGGTCATCTTTGTATGGAAAAAAAATGTAGCATTACATTTGACTTCAACAATAAAGGTCATTACATAATTTCTGTTACAAGACATGACTTGCATTTAATTATGTTGGATGGGATAGCACATGTTACTGTAAATGAGACGTGTCCTATCAAATGAGTCTTTGAAAGATTCCTCACCTGAACTGTCCAAATGGTCATCATCTGGAATACCTTCCAGGGGTTGCTGACTTTCAATAATCCCAGCCAACAAGTCCCCCAACTCCTCTGTGTCTGGTGGAACTGGGAGTCCCCCACCTGTCTTGAAACGCTCTTGACGCGTAGCAGCAGTTGTTTTTTTCAGGTTTATTTTTATGTTTTTCCACAGGACCTTTACAAGACAATATATACTCTGAAGTAGTTGTTCTATATAATATTGTTTTCTTTTTACATTTCATTAATGAAAACATTTATAATTGACTGATTTGTAAGAATGGGGCAACAATAAATCTTACCTGAACTTGTTGGAGTGTCCGTTTGGTTACTTTTTCATTTGAGTTGAATTCATTCAATATGGAAATCCATGCCTTCTTCTTCTTGTTTTCTGTACCTGAATCATGCTGTTTGTTTTCAATTACAGGATAGTTTGATACAATTTGTTTAAAAAGGGTCTTCTCAAATTCACTGAAGTCTTTTGAGCGTTTTCTTCGGCCTTTATCCATTTTTTGGTTAAGTGTAGTGACTCCTGTTCCACACACTCCTTAAGACTAATGAATTACAAGTATTCCATACCAGGTTTTTATAGCAACCTCTCCTTAGCCACATGTGCATGCCATTAATCTAATCGGGTTTCCAAAAAATGATCTCACTTATCCTTGATTACCTTAATCTGAGACTCTGTAGTCTAGAACTAGTTAATCCAAACTTAAGCAACATCTCAGAAAGTCAGTTGTTTAGTATGGATTAATTTAAGTAGAATTAGCCTAGTCCTGGTTTATTTTAAGACCTTAACGGGAAACTGGGCCTATAAGTTTAATATTAACAGTTTTGGAAATGTATATAGTTATGGTTTGACATTTTTGCAGTTATTTGTTCTTGTGTATGTTAAAGTATGTTCATTATTGTTCATTATATTCAAATTCGAGTATATATTGTATTATCAATTTTATTACACAATCATTAAGGCGGTGTCTGTATACTTAAACTTCACCACCCCACAGACGGGTTCAAAAACTTAAACCTTAAAGCTGCAGTCGGCAAGTCTGGCAGATTGGGTCGACTTAGCCAAAATTTTGAATGTTTACAACTCTCATGCCCCTCCCCCACTACCAGCGAGCACCCTCCCATCGAGTTTGTGCTCGTCAGTGCGTGTGCACCAGATTTTCTGTGAACGCGTCCGTCTCTTCAGCATCGATTAACACCATGGACTCGGAGGTAGGCTGTCCTGGCTAATCTACCCATAGAAATCAATAACCGAGGAATTGGAAGCTTGTTAGTAGATTTTCTCTCCGCCATCATGCTTCATACAATCCAACACACCTGTTCTGTCGGAGCATAGTGTCGGTTTCAGTGAATATGATCAAAAAAATCTTGCCGACTGCAGCTTTAATGCTATATACACTAGCTGCCAAAATTTAGAATACAATTTTTTTTTTAACGCTTTAAAAAAATGTCTCTTATGCTAACCAATGATGTAATAATTTTATCCAAAATTCTAATATTATTACAAATAGTGATTTTCTATTTTAATATATTTTTAATTTTTTTGATATATATTTCTCGTGTGTATTTGAGTGAAACATTTTTGAGAAACCACCAAAATTTCCATATTTACACTTGTTCCAAACCTTTGAGTTTGAGTAAATGACACGTTTTGGGTGAACTATCCTTTTAAACTATCACCGCCAGTAGGTGGCAGCAAATAACAATAATAATAACTTATATAATAATAATAATAATATTATAAGTCACTTATATTAACTTCTTGTCTTGTAACATGCCCATGTTAAGTTGTTACTTCTATGCAATTCTGAAAGCCTGCGCAATGTCTTTTACAATGTAACTTTCACACTACATGAGTTTGGTCTTATGAAAAAACAAAATTGGTCATTTGTAAAAATAAAACAGGGATTTTATTACCTGTAATGACAGAAATATGTTTAAAGTCCGCCTGTGGTGAAAATCAAGTTTTTATTGTTGTTTATATATCTATGGGGTATTTTTAATTTGCTTTCAGACAAACCATGTGTAAAGTCATAAGTCAACACCATTGCTGAGTATTTTCTCCTAAAAACGGCAGTGAACCAAAGACTTGGGTACGTTTACACGACAACGATATGCTTAAAACGGATAAGTTTTTCCTTTGAGTTTTCTGTGTACAGATGACATCATTGTCAAAACGATCCACTTTCACAAGGATCCATGAAACAACAAAAAACACTGTATTCTGCTGCCTGGCCAATAGATGGCGATGAAATGCTATAGACTGAACACGTAAAACGCATGTGCATGACGTCATCGTCTTCACACATTCACATTTTTGCTGTTTATGTGGAGACCGTTTTCAAAAACATGCACTTTGAAACCCATTTTCAAAAGTTTGCGTTTCCATTATTGTGTAAATGAACGGCCGAAACGCATAAGTTTTACTTTTTTAATTGAAAATGGCGTCGTGTAAACGGCCCCTCAAAAACACAGTTTGAGATCGCTGGTGTTTTTGACATCACAAACTACCATGTAATCAATCAGTCAACGTGTGATTGCAACGAGTGGATCTCTGAGCTGCTGTGAGTGAGCGGAGGTGGGACTAATTTGCATATTCATAGAACCACGTATACAAAATGAGGCAAGAGTGTAGAGTAACATTCAAGCTGTTTTAAGGCATAACAAATTTTTCTCAAGGAATTGTTTAAATATGTAATTTTGGTGATCAAAATGAGTTTTAAAGGATAAAATTCACAACAGGGGGACTTTTAACAAAATGCCTATACAGCTCAATTTGTTACGGGATTCTATCAGCATCAAAAATGTAGTAAATTAAAGGGTCTCACATCTCCATAACTTTTCATTTAAGTGAGATGACAAAATCTGTAAGTTTGATGATTTTTATTACACTTTACAAAATTAAAAGTCATCATCCAGTGTGAATATGCAAGTGATTTCTGAAACTGCTGTATTTAGTAAACCTCTTACCATATAACAGAACACTACAGTTGATTTCAGGAATGAGTTGGCAAATGCTGTATCAAGTCTCTTTGATATGTGAAACTCTTCTCACACTGAAGACATGTATAAGGCTTCTCTCCAGTGTGAAGCCTCATGTGAATTTTAAGGTTTCCTTTATGTATGAAACTTTTTCCACAGTGAGGACAGGTGAAAGGCTTCTCTCCAGTGTGAACTCTTATGTGAACCTCAAGGATTGATTTGGTAATGAAAGTCTTTCCACAGTGATTGCACATGTGAGGCTTCTTTCTAGTGTGAGTTATTACATGATTCTTAAGGCGATTGCTGTCTGTGAAATTATTTCCACACTGATGGCATGTAAAACTGTTTACTCTCAAGTGAATCTTCATGTGCTGATTAAGGTTTACTTTACATCTGAAACTCTTTCCACACTGAGAGCATATGAAAGGCTTCTCTCCAGTGTGAATTATCATGTGATTCTTAAGATATTTTTGTGAGTAGCTCTTCCCACACAGTTTGCAGGTGTGAGGCTTCTCTCCACTGTGAAGCCTCATATGGGAATTAAGGTTTCCTTTGTGTGCAAAACTCTGTCCACACTGTTGGCAGGTGTAAGGCTTCTCTCCAGTGTGAATTCTCATGTGGGATTTAAGGTTTTCTTTGCGTACAAAACCCTGTCCACACTGTTGGCAGGTGTAAGCCTTTACTCCAGTGTGAATTCTCATGTGTTTTTTAAGGCTTCCTCTTTGAGTGAAACTCTTTCCACACTGTTGGCAGGTGTAAGGCTTCACTCCAGTGTGAATTCTCATGTGGGCTTTAAGGTTTTCTTTGCGTCCAAAACTCTTTCCACACTGTTGGCAGGTGTAAGCCTTTACTCCAGTGTGAATTCTCATGTGTTTTTTAAGATTTGCTTTTTGAGTAAAACTCTTTCCACACTGATGGCAGATGAAATTGTTAAATATGTTTTTCTGAGCTTTTCTTTTTTGTGATGAAGTCTCTGCGGATTTTTCTCCAGTCATGTCACGATGCTCATCACACCGATCTTTCTCATCATTTTCAGTCAATTCTTGACTTTCTTCTTTCAGTGCCATTAGGTCTAAAGCAAAAAAACAACAAAAAACACGCAAATTAACACCAGTTTAATAGCACAAAAGAACAGACATCAAAATATTGCATTAAAGCATCAAATTCAACAACATACTAGATCCTATACCTAATAAGCTAATGAAAGTGGAGTTACCTTATCTCAGAATCTCTTCTCTATTTGTTAACTGTTTGCTTTTTTAGGACACATCCTAAAAAGCAAGACAGTCTAAGAAAGCTGGCGGTTATCAAACCCTTTACCATTTGACCCAAGAGAACGTCTCGGTTACGTATGTAACCCTCGTTCCCTGAGTAGGGAACGGAGACGTTACGTCGGATGACGACGAATGGGGTTTCGCTTAGAAATCCTATCATCTTCGAGTATTAAAACACGAGCCAATGGCAAAGAAATGCCATGGGTCTGCGGAATTTGCATAGCGTAACTCCGCCCCACCCTGGGGGTATATAAGGAAGTCGCTGGCAACATGCAGATATGTCTTCGCTGAGGAGCCGAGACTGAACTCAGGCGTTCCAGCGGTACAGCGGAAGTGGCAGGGAGACGTAACGTCTCCGTTCCCTACTCAGGGAACGAGGGTTACCTACGTAACCGAGACGTTCCCTTTCGTTGTCACTCCGAGTTACGTCGGATGACGACGAATGGGGTTCCCGTATAATCACGCCACCTCTCGACTGTCTTCCAGTGCCCTGCGTAAGTCTGAGCTCCCTGTCGTGAGACTAGCACGGACGAAGGAGTCCTACTTAACACAGGAATACCAAGGTACACTGGGAAGCATATCCAGTGGAAATATGCAATCATGCCCAACCCGAAGGGGGGGACTTGGAATACACATATGACCCCGAAGGGCTGCATACGGAGTAACACTGGGGTGTCCAGCCGCAGGTGGAATATTTCAACCCCAGGGGTGGCAAGGTGGCTTGCCAAGGGAAAGACACATGCTAAAAAAGGCTTACAGTGGAAATACACATGTGGGGGTCGCCCGAAGGGAACCATGCACATGGAGACACCTAGCCAACGTGAAAGCTGCCAGTGGCATAACTCTGGCGTTGACGTCGTCAGTACTGGAGGAGACTCAGGGCTTATGAGGCTCACCTGAGGAATATCGCACGTATCCCGTCCGTAGAGAGGAATGGCGAGCAAGCGAAGACACCTGAGCAGAATCTAGCACCGGCTAGTTGAAGCGAGTACATGAGAAGAAACTGGCTCTACTCGGAGATTGTAGAATCTCGCGAATGTGTTAGGTGTCGCCCAGCCTGCAGCTCTGCAGATGTCTGTTAGCGAGGCGCCATGCGCTAGAGCCCAAGAGGATGCCACACTCCGAGTGGAGTGGGCCGTCACACCAAGGGTGCACGGACGACCTTGCTGCTGGTAAGCCAAAGCAATGGCGTCCACTATCCAGTGAGACAACCTTTGTTTGGAGAGAGCCTTTCCCTTCAGCTTCCCACCATAACAGACAAAGAGCTGGTCTGAGGTCCTGAAACACCGCGTTCTGTCTACGTAAGCACGAAGGGCGCGTACTGGACAGAGCAGTGCCAAGGCTGGGTCTGCCTCCTCCAAGGGCAGCGCTTGCAGGTTCACTACCTGGTCTCGAAAGGGTGTGGTAGGAACCTTGGGCACGTATCCAAGCCGGGGTTTCAGGATCACGTGAGAGTTAGCCGGCCCGAATTCCAGGCACGCTTCGTCAACCGAAAATGCCTGCAGGTCCCCTACCCTCTTGATGGAGGCCAATGCAACCAGGAGCGCTGTCTTCATTGACAGGAACTTAAGCTCCACTGATTGCAGAGGCGGGAGCACTCTGCAGGGCAGTTAAAACCACTGAGAGGTCCCAAGAGGGTACGAGGGGAGGACGAGGAAGATTTAATCTCCTGGCTCCCCTCAGGAACCTGAGGATCAGGTCGTGCTTTCCCAAGGACTTACCATCAACTGCGTCGTGATGTGCGGCAATGGCGGCAACATACACTTTCAGGGTGGAGGGAGACAGCCTTCGCTCCAACCCTTCTTGCAGGAAGGAAAGCACGACACTGATGGGGCATTTTGTGGGTTCTTGATGTTTAGAAGAACACCAGGTGACGAAGAGGTTCCACTTCAACGCATAGACATGTCTCGTGGACGATGCTCTAGCGGAAGTGATGGTAGCCACCACCGCTGGTGGTAGGGTACTCAAACCTGCCACACGTGGAGGTTCCAAAGACCGGGACGAGGGTGCCAAAGGGTGCCCCGTCCCTGAGAAAGGAGGTCCTTCCTCAGAGGAATTGGCCAGGGAGGAGCTGTCGCAAGGAGTATGAGTTCTGAGAACCAGGTGTGGTTGGGCCAGTATGGGGCAACCAATATGACCTGCTCCTCGTCCTCCCTGATCTTGCGCAGGGTCCGCGCAAGAAGGCTCACTGGGGGAAACGCATACTTGCGTAGGCCCCGCGGCCAGCTGTGCGCCAGTGCATCCGTGCCGAGCGTGCCCTCGGTCAGGGAATAAAACAGGTCGCAATGGGACGAGTCGTGGGAGGCAAACAGGTCTACCTGTGTTTGCTCTTTTCCCAGTTGACCCGAAGGCCCAGACGGGCTAAGTGTTGGAGCACCAGATCCCTGTGTTCGCAAACCTGGTCTCGAGAGTGAGCTAGGATTAGCCAGTCGTCGAGATAGTTCAGGATGCGAACCCCGTGTTCTCGGAGGGGAACAAGGGCTGCCTCGACGACCTTCGTAAAGACGCGAGGAGACAGGGCTAGCCCGAAAGGGAGAACCGCGTACTGGTATGCCTGCCCCTCGAAAGCAAACCGTAGAAACGGTCTGTGTCGAGGTAAAATGGAGACATGGAAGTAGGCGTCCTTCAGGTCGATCGCTGCAAACCAATCCTGTGGCCGCACACACTCGAAAATGCGTTTGGCCGTGAGCATCTTGAACGGCAGCCTGTGAAGGGAGCGGTTCAGGACGCGCAGGTCCAGGATCGGTCGTAACCCACCCGATTTCTTCGGAACAATGAAGTAAGGGCTGTAAAAGCCGGACCTCATTTCGGCTGGAGGGACAATCTCGATCGCACCCTTCGCCAGTAGGGTGGCGACCTCCGCTCTCATGACAGGGGCATTGCCACCGACCATAGTGAAGCGGACGAGCCTGATGGTTCTCGCGACCCAGCGGGACAGTCTGGGAAGCTCTAGCCAGGCTTCCAGAAAGTACACCAGCGGGGTCATACGAACCACAGACGTACCGTCGGGGGTGCAGCGAGGCGGAATGACCGGCCCAGGCGTGGGTGGCATAGCGGCCCGGTGCGGGGGCACGGTCATTAGCCGCGTCCTGCCAGAGGAGGCCAGGGGAGGACCAGCGTCCCACGGGGGCGTGCTCTGGCAGGGGTCTGGCGACAGAGGGGGATGAGAGGAGCGTGGCCCGTGGGCGGCGCGTGCTCTCATCCGCACACTCCGTGTGCTCAGAGATGGGATAGTGAGTTCTTTCTTTAACCATTTTAGGGTGCTGCCCGTCGTGGGACGAGCAGCGGGAATGGGAAAACCAAGGATTCTCCCCCGGCCCTCCACCGGGGGAAGGAGCGGCCCTGCTACCGGCTCCTGTACAGAACTCATCGCCATCTCTGAGCAGCCCGTCTCAGGAGCGCCGCTTAGCCTGGCGTTTAGCGGGGCGCGGGGCGGGAGAGGGCTGTGGCGCCTTCCTACGGCTTCCTCTACGACGCGACCCGGGAGCAGCGGACTGCTGGGGCCGATCGGGAGGGGCGGGAACCGCAGGAGGGCGCCCTCGGCGGCGAGCGGGCTGAGGCACCTGTGCCGACGGCTGCGCCGCCGAAGCAGCGGGCCGCCGGGGCAGGACATGTTTTAAAGCCTCAGTCTGCTTCTGGGCAGTCGAGAACTGCTGGGCAAAATCCTCGACTGCACCGCCGAATAGGCCAGCCTGGGATATGGGGGTGTCGAGGAACCGGGTCCGCTCGGCCTCCCGCATATCAGCCAGGTTTAGCCACAGGTGTCGCTCCTGGACCACCGAAGTGGCCATCACCTGACCCAGCGAGCGTGCGGTCACCTTCGTCGCTCGGAGAGCAAGGTCGGTGGCGGCACGCAACTCATCAAAGAGTGCTGGGTCAGACCTCCCCTCGTGCATATCACGCAACATCTGGGCCTGGTAGACCTGCAGATTCGCCATGGCATGCAGTGAGGAGGCCGCCAGCCCCGCAGCTCTGTAGGCCTTCGCCACGAGGGTGGAAGAGAACCTACAGGCCTTGGAGGGGTGCTTTGGGTCCCCGCGGGAAGAAGCACTCTGAGGACACAGCTGCATCGCAACAGAGCGTTCAACCTGGGGAACCCCAGTGTACCCTTTGGCGGCCGCCTGATCAAGGGGAGGCAAGGCGGAGGCGGTCGCCGAACGATCACGGGAAGACAATGGTGCCTTCCAGGACCTCGTGACCTCCTCATGCACATCCGGGAAAAAAGGCATTGGGGTTGGCCGCCGACGCGGATCAGCAGCCGCACCCAAAAACCAATCGTCCAGCCGCGAACGAACCGGCCCAGGTGGCGGGGACCACTCAAGACCGATCGCCGCGGCTGCCCGGGAAAGCATGGCCGTCATCTCGGGATCAGACTCGGACAATGCTGGGACACCCGAGGGTGGCAGCACAGCCGAATCCTCACTTCCCGAGGACTCCTGCCCACCTTGTGATGCAGCGATCGACATCACGTCATCCTCTGGAGCGCCGAATGAAACTCGCGGCAAGTCAGAGGACTGTACAGCGGTTTCCACGCGGACACTCGCGGGTTGCACGGGAACAGAGGGAAGTGTGGAGCGTGGAATAGTCGGCGCTTTGTTCCACACTGTAACCCTCAGATCACCCTGGCCGCCAGCCGAAGTACCAGCCCTCTCGGGACCAGTAGATCGGGGTGCGGATGAGGGGACTCTCACATGAAGATCATTGAGTCTCGATCTCAACCGTGCGATGGGCATGTTCCCGCAATGGGAACATGACTCATCCACAAACGCTGCCTTAGCGTGCTCGACACCCAGACACACAAGACAGCGATTGTGCCCATCAGAGTCAGACATGAATAGACCGCAACCAGAAGTGCACGGGCGAGGCATCTTTAAAAAGACGTGCCGCGTGCAATGCTCTTTTGTGAAAGGAGATTTCTCCGCAGAGTGTTGAAGCGACCAGGGAGAGAACACACAAACTCTGGCAAATCACTGCACAGATCAGCAGGGAATGTGCACTCGCTGGAACTCGCTGTCACACCAACACCTGGAGAGAGGCTCGTCTCGAAGAGATGAAGAGATAAACTCAGGATTTGGCTGTGGAGTGAAGTACATCAACTTGGCTCCGAAGCGAAAACATATCTGCATGTTGCCAGCGACTTCCTTATATACCCCCAGGGTGGGGCGGAGTTACGCTATGCAAATTCCGCAGACCCATGGCATTTCTTTGCCATTGGCTCGTGTTTTAATACTCGAAGATGATAGGATTTCTAAGCGAAACCCCATTCGTCGTCATCCGACGTAACTCGGAGTGACAACGAAAGGGAACTGGTTTATTATTGGCCAATCTGCCATTCATGTCTAAAATATTCGCAAAATAGTGTCCTCTCAACTATGTTCAGTTTTAAAGAGAAACTGTTCTTCAGTCAGGACCACAACATTCTCTTGCTTACCTTGATAATTATGTTGGCATTAGTGGACAAGCATTAGCATGGTTTAGGTCTTATCTGCCTGACTGCTACCACATTTGTCTGAATGAAGATGTCTCATCAAACAAGTGTGGAGTGCTACAAGGCTCAGTATTGGGTCCTCTGCTTTTCTCCTTATATACACTTTCCTTGAGGGACATTTTCATTCGTTTTTACTGTTATGGCAATGATACTCAATTTGATATTTCCTTACAACATATGACAGTCCACAAAAGTGTTTTCCTGCCTGACTCCTACATTTTTAAAGGGGACATTAAACAGCGTAACTTAACTAACGATAGCTATTTAGCATGTATAACGGGACAGAGTAATTTTTGAAACGGCTTTATGAATTAAACCTTCTGCATTTCACCAAGTCAATAATTAAAGTTGAATTTAATATCCACTGTCACCATCTGGCTGATGAAAGCAGTTCATTTTGTAAGCTAGTAGTCCTTACAAGCTTTTTCAAGCTAGCAGTAGTAGGCATATGAGACATACCGGACTAATACAAATATAACGTGGACCACAGGTCTTTGAGATAGATTACAAAATATGACACTGGAAAGCTTTAGTTTGAGGTGTTATTCAAAATACTTTGTTCTACAAAAAGTGTCTGCAAGCTTACCCTGTTTATGGAGTGTATATTTTGACAACAATGATAAACTGCATGGCTATGTTTTTTTAATTAGTTATATCTTACAGTGAGTTTCCAGTGGCAGTGAAGGTGGAAATCTGCTCAGATACCTGAGTGAGCTTTGTCAGGCTTTTGGACACCTTTGTACTGGGCAAGCGTGACTGTTGTCTCCGTTTTTAGTGGTTGCAATGCCACAAGGATGGACACAGACTTGCAGATCAGACCAGACACAATGTCTTTTCTTAAAGTAAAAAGTCCTTGTCCACCTTTCTTGGTGTGATCACAAACTGTTGAGCACCTTTGGAGTACTACGTTATGCCAGCCATTTGTAAGTTCTTACTTAAATTGGAAAGCCTTCAAATATGTGAGCAGAAGTTGTGTTGAAATGCTGTGACTTTCGGTTTAGCCTTCATTCTTTTGCCTTACATAACTAATGGTAAAATAAGTTTCCATTAAATACTGACAGGGTGGATTTTGGAATAAACTGCTGCTTCAATGTATATGTAATGAGTGATTATAATCAAGGTATTAATCAATATTTTTCCTTCTAAATATCACATGACTTGAATGACTTCTCTAGGCTTGTGAGATTTTACTTTGTTATAGAAGTTACCAGTGTGATAACTGAAATGTTCTTTTCATGTATTCTCTAATGTCTGTATTTGATATGAATGGAGTAACAGCGCTTGGTCATTTAGCCTGGCTTCCAGAAATGAAATATGGAAAGATGTTTTGTTTGAGAAAGATCTTCAACATGTGTCAATACATACATACATCTGTTTTTCTAGGGTACTATGAAGTCTATAGTTTAAGGGACCATCTCTTTGTTAAAGCCTTACTTTCCAGTTAAACTAAAGTGTAGCACTCCTTGAGAGAAAGAACGTATTATCTTGATGTTTTGAGTAAACTCTCCTGTTTATAGTTAGAGCCAGGCCAAATCCAACCTTGGAAAAGCTGTGTGTCGGTGTGTGTGTTAGTCTTTTTGGTTGCAGGTTAAGGAACCACTGGCATTATTAGAGATTGACTGAGTTGTTGTTCTGGACAGGCTGGCACCCAGCAATACAGATCTGCGACCTGGAAGGTCATGACGTGCCTAACTTCAGGGTCCGAGTGTCAGCTGCATAGTCAATATAGATATGATTCAGTCTATCTGTTTATGTGTGGAAAATTACTATGTTTATCTATTTCTTAGCCAATGAGAATCATTCAACCTGAAGCAAGGACGTAGCTTAGACCTTGGAACCTTTAGACTTCCTGCTCAGCTACTGTTTGGACGCTCTTGTTTACTGCTCCGCGCTATGCTCTATCGCTTTTATATTTTTATATTTTATCCTATGCCTAATTTTAACTTCAGCAAATCAGCACAATGCTCAAACGACAAAGATTGCTACAAAAAAGCAGAATTCTTTTATCCGACCAGCCTCCCACTGAAAGCCATCAGCTTACATTCTGGGGAAGGGAAAACACAACTGCCTACATTCAAAAGGATAAGAGAGAAAATTCCTCTTCTGCCACAGACTTTTACAAAGGATTGCAGTTCTAGAAACAAAGTTATTTGTGGGACCACCAAATCAGACGGAACACACAACAGAGCTTCATCATGGACGCCCTCAGCATACAGCCGGTGAGTCCCATGAATCTAGTGCTCCTCGACAGGCCATACTGAGTGTAGAGAAACAAGCCGTAACTGATCAACATACAAATCGATGGAACAAACAGGGAGCAAGACCCAAAGGCACTCGAGACATCAGATTGTCACGGGCATCATATATTGCCGCAGTAGCATCCTCTACCCCAGATACGGCTCTGACAAGGATTGCAAACACTGGTCTCCTACCACCGCCTATACATCTTGAGAACAGATTTGAAGTATTAATGATTGTAGATGAGGAATCCCCAAAAGTGATGTATGTGATCAAAAAAAGATCGAATCAGCCAGTAGCTAACACTGATGCTAACTGCAAGGTCGAGCCGACAGCGGCACTCAGCTCAGAGGCGCAGCCGAGCACAGGACTCTGATAGTGGGTGACTCCATAATCAGAAATATTAGCAGCAGGGATACAACTATGTGCTGCCTTTCACATGCAACAGTGCAGTGTGCGCCAATCCTGAATTTGCAAGTGGAAAGACTGAAAGCTTCTCCAGAGAGGAAACGGATCTGCTCATGCACGAGGTTAAAGCGCGCAAGCAGACCATCTACAGCACAAGCCGGATTCCACCATATCTTTATGTACACAATAATAATGTTTAATAAACAACTTCTGATGTAAACAGGGAACTTCAGAACATTCTGTTGAAACATAAGACTGCAAATCGACTTATCATTCATGTGGGTAAGAATGAGATTCATAAAGAGCAGTCAGAACTCCTTATGAAGAATTTCAACTTTTTGAAACACTTAAAAAACTGAAAGTTCAGACATTCATCAGTGGATCACTCCCAGCAAGAGGAACAAACAGGTTTTCACAGTTGCTTGGGCATAATACATGGCTTCAAAAAACCTGCAATGTAAAAGGAGTGAACTTCAAAAAGGAGTGAATCTTTTCTGGAGTCAGAGATAAATGTTTCAACAGGATGGCCACCACCCAAACATACTTGGTTCAGGAGTGTTAAAGGACAATATCTACTTCTCCCTCAATCATCCTTCTGCAGTGTGTGCCAATCTGAATGGCACACACACACACTTGGACACAGTATGAATGACCACGGGACTTCACTTCAGCAGCAAAATGGACATGCGGTTGACATATCACACAAGGACAATGATAACACCACTCAGCCACAACAACCTCTGCTCACGGACACAATCTCAGCTGAGCCCTGCCCACAGAGCTCACCACCGACAAACTGTGACACATTAGAACTGCTTGAAGGTTCAGCACCCAAGGACGACTTCCTGGAAAACAGCCAGGAAAACCAGGACAACATATTACAGCCTCCGATAACACCAGAGCAACAGCCCCTCTCACCAGACACGTTATTCCTCTCTCCAGCATCTCCACTTCTGTGCTTCTCAGAGAAAATGGAAGAACTGGTGTATGCTGGAACCAAACTATCCCACTCTATTGCTGCGAGCCCCCAGCCTCTGCCACAACGCCGGGGCCCACACCCTCCTCCATCTGCTCGAGGTGAACCAAAAACTGATACCAGCTCTCAGTGATATGTGTCGGGTCCCCTCTATGATAACAGTAACTTTCTCAAATGTTTACAGAACAAGCGGGAACCCAGTGTGCCTGTATCTTTCTCTATTGCTGTTCTATTACATGATAGAAAGTCTAAGGCCTTCAATAGCCGTACAGCAAACCTAATCTGGTGCCTATTACACGACAAACTAAGATTGCTGTGGGGACAAAAAGTAAGACTGTTAAGTTAGCACTTTTAAACATCCGCTCACTTAAAAATAAAATCACTTCTAGTCAACGACTTAACCACAAACAACCTGGATTTTATGCTTCTAAATGAAATCTGGCTAGAAGACAGCTGCAGTGCTACAATCCTCAATGAAGCAGCCCCCCCTAACTTTACTTTTATGAGTGTCTGCAGAGTGGGTAGGAGAGATGGGGGTGTAGCTGCTCTATTTAAAGACAATGTAAGCAAATATCATTTGGGAATTACCCGTCTTTCGAATATCTGGGTATTGGGTTAAAAGGTGCTCCACGCATTTTACTTATTATTATTAACAGGTCTCCAAAATACTCTTCAGTCTTTGCTGAGGACTTTACAGAACTGTTATCAACAATTACCTCAGAGTTTGACTGTTTTGCCATTGCTGGAGATTTCAATATTCACATAGATAAAGCAGAAACCAATATGGAAAATGAAATTAAAACGGTTTTAAAAACTTTTGATCTGACTCAGCATGTACATGGACCTGAACAGCCTCTAGATTTACTTATCAGTAAGGGTCTAAACATTTCATCGATTGTTATTAAGGATGTAGCGCTGTCTGATCATTTCTGTATTTTCTTTGATATATTGATCTCTCCTGCCATTGAAGCTAGATCTGTGTCTATCAAAAAGAAATGCTTAAATGAGAACACTAGTGTACTATTTATGAGGGCTATATCCTTAAAGGGATAGTTCACTTTGAAATTAAATTTTGGTATGTTTTAGCTTACCTCAAGTGCATCCAAGATGTAGGTGTCTTTTTTTCCGCAGTAGTTTAAATTTTGATATTTTTAGGTCAAACCGTTCTTGTCTGTCAGTCATATAACGCAGGTCTATGGTCACCACCTCAAAGAGCATGAACAGGAAAGTCCAAATTAAACAATTCCCCATCGTAAGTACACATTAATGGCCTAAGACACGAAACGAGCGGTTTGTGTGAGAAAACGAACAGTATTTATATTGTTTTTACCTCTTGTACACAACCACGTCCAAGTGATCAGAGGGCTGCTTTCATTTTAATACACAGATCTAATATACACATGCAATATCTCTCCCTGCGGTTTATGTTCACAGACATAACCGACTGTGATAAAACTTTGTGTTTTTGACAGTTTAAGCGATGGGTAGTTGACGTGACGTGGCTTTTTCACCGTCACAGAAGATAAAAAATAACAACGACGACAACGACACACATGCATTATATTGCACTGCATATAATGTGTGCTGGTCAACTAGTCTAAAATTAAGAAACCCCTAGAAAACAGTAAAAAAAAAAAAAAAAAAAAAAAAAAAAAACCAATTACGATAGGCTACTTAATTTATTATTCCAATATCCAAATATGATACTAAATACCACAGGGAAAAGGGCTTCTATTTGTGACGTGCTGTCTTTGCATTTGAACATTGCACATTTTAAACAGGACATGCATTAGCTGAATAAATGTTAGTCAATACAAACATATTTATAGAAAACAGTTGACAATGAATAGACAGGAGTCCAATAATAGCAAAACGAATCACTTCTTCTAAAAAGAATATCAAGTATTTAGACGAATCTGACATATAATGAGGGCTGTGTTAACAGTAAAACGTCTGTCATTTAACAAATTTTAAAAACACGGATGGATAATACAAAATGCTTTCTGACATTTTGACAGAAAAAAAACAAGCAAGAACAAAATTTAAACTTAGTACGTCAATTTTTATTTTACAATTATCTTCTCTCTGTGTGCGCGAGTCCGTGTTTGTGAGAGAGCTCGCGCAGCACTGATACAACGGTACTTTTTAATCAATAAGTAACTAACACAATTAACACAATAACGTAACACATGAAGGCTACGTTTCTCATCACTGAGAATGAATAAATAAACGCCTGTTTCTCCAGATTCGCGCTTATCAATAATCCACAAATCACATTACTTTCATAATCACTAAGCCATAACGATTTCAAATTTATTACGATTTATCGTTCAGCATTAGAGCATTTTATTATTTGTATGGCTGAATGATGTCTTCCTCTTTTCTGAGTGACCATGAATAACGGAGTATTTTAAGATAATCCATCCGTGTGATCATCGAATCCATAGGATTAAGTTAACTCAATGTGCTTATCAAAACTCAAAATGCTTATCCGCTGCGCAAAATGCGTACAGGTTGGCAGGTCTGCTACTCCAAGACGGAGTTAAGTCTTGTCATCATCACCAGGAGTGATCCTGCATAGAGACTTAAGTTGTTTCTGTTCATATCCTGAAGTGTGTTCTTGCCACAAATCAAAGAAGGTGGATTTTGGAAATGCTTTGGAGACTGAATCAATGACTCATTTGAGGAAGGAGATAGATGCACACAAGGAAAATCTGTATGATGGCAGACCTTATGATGGGCAGATCATGGAGGTTCATGGAGATGAACTAAAAATAAACTGCATGAAGCAAAAGAGTGAGAATTAATTTGTGTGGCTGGAGAAACTTGACTGCATTTATGACTCTTTTTATGCAATGACTATCTTTGTCCTTTGGTGTGACGTTTTGTCCTATGGTATGACAAACATAAAACAACAGAAAAATATACTTATTTTAAAATATCTTTTTAAAAGAAGAGTCAAGTTTGGCATTAGGGGAGTTACAATAATATCTCCTCTTAGATAGGTACAATTTCAAACAGTTTTGTAAGGTTGGCGAAAAAGTTTTATTGACATTCGTAGGTAAAGGTTTATCAAGTTCATCTATTCATGGTGAAAATTATTCTAATTAGTACTTTCATGTAAAATAAATATCACTTTAAGAAAATAATGTTTTAATAATGTGAACAATTCTGTCTCAAGTATTTTTTTTATGTTATTTAATATAATTTCTTAGTACTTTTTAAATGTCACACCATAGGACACATTTACAGTACTGTTGAGTGAAAACGTGAAAAAAATATCATTGACAAAATGAGTGACCACTACCATTTTCTGAAACTGCAGTTTTCATACTATTTTTTCTTAAAAAGTTATGTTTTCCAAAAAAAGTATTCTTTTTTTTTCTTGGCCATTTGTCAACTACCCAAGCGCTATAGAAGAGAACTTAGTTTAATAATCACGGGCTCTGCCATCTGCCATCCAGCTTTCTGTGCGCGTGCTTCAGATGTGTCCGCTCAGAAAACCATATATCCGAAGTTTAGACTGATATGGTTTTAAAACACATGCATATAATAAACTTTCTTGACCATGGAGAGCTGCAATGCAACGTGAACGTGGTAGAGATGATAATTAAAACCAAACAGATGTTTTGTAGTTTTTGTCAGAGTATCTATAATAAGAATAAATAGGCAATTACAGCATGGTATAATAAACTATCTATGGGGTTTTTAGAGCTGAAACTTCACAGACACATTCTGGGAACACCTGAGACTTATATTGCATCTTGTAAAAGAGAGCACAACAGGTCCCCTTTAAGATGCTACATTTACAACTGAGCTCAATGGAAGATGTGAAAGTCATATTTTAATATGGGAAAAATATTTTATTATTTTGTTTGTGTGCAAATGTTTTGACATATGACTAAACTATTGCTTGATTCAATGAGTAACGATTGCTCCAAGACTGGTTTGATAAAAATGAGAAGAAAAAATGTCCTTATAGACAACAATTGAAAAGTTGATCACTAACATTTACTTTATTCAAAAGAAATGTTCAAAAGAAAACTAACCTGTTTGTTCCTCATTTTCTTCTTGTTTCACACTGAATACTTCTTCAATCCTAATGTCTTCACTCTCCTCTTTAATAAACGCCATCTTTATAATAGTGTCATGTGGATCTCAGTCGCTTCACCAGGAGTTTTTTCTGTTTGTTTGTCCTGTTTAAGATGAGAATAATTAACAGAAAATATATCCAAACTAAATCTCTGTGTGTGTGTCTCAATCAGCTCTAGTTCAGTAGTTCAGTTCACTGGTAAGAGAGTCAGTCAGAGTGAGAGTTAATGGAATTAAACCTAATTAGACTAAAAACTTACTAGCCCTAAAATGTAATAAAATAATACATATAACACAGGCACTTAATATTTATTATTTATATTTGGTATTTTAATAAATACATTTAATATATTACACTATTTTAATAATCACAGTTGTCATTATGCTTTGTTTCTCTTTGCATTTACACTGTTTTGACCAGCACGTGACGTCAGACGGCGGTAGTTCGAGCGCTTTGAATCAATGAATCATTTTGAAGTGTTTGGTTCAATTGACTCGGAGTTTCAAAAGGCTCAGTTTCTCCATCACTACTTGCCATTGAGAGAATTCCTGTTTACCATAAAGTGGCATAGAGCCGCACATTTTCTGTTACTCATGTGTAGATTCACTTTACTCATAAATAATAACGTTCATTAATGGTAAATTAAGTATTACTACATTTTACAAAAAATAAATCTAAAATCTAAATAAATAAATCTACATAAAATCTAAGATTGTCTGAACGGGTTGAACTGATTTAAACACTTGGAATGTTTAAGAACACAAACCTTTCTTCAGCCAAATCCCAACAGATACAGGAGCGCGGCGCATACTTGTGACGTCACATCGCCAAAATAAAAGTCCCGTTCAGACGCTGCTGTCTAAAATCACAAAAGTGGATAGAAATTAACATACAATAAACAAATAATTAAAGAGATGTCAGAATTTTTTAGTTAAATGATTTGTGAAATACATAAATTAAGGTTATCCAATGATGTGTTGAAAATATTAAGAACCTCTAATGAAAAATAAAAAAGTGTTAGATGTGTCTAAGAAGCAAAACAGTATTTTTTAACAGTATCAGTAACAGTACTTTATTGAACAAAACAAACAACCAGAAATGTCCTTGTACAAAATATGAAATGTCTTAATTAGACAACAGAAAAGCAGCATAGCACAAGAATAAAGAAAATATAAAGAAATACAATTAAATACATTTGGGTCAATATCACCATAGAGTGCCTTTCAACCCTCACAATACTCACACATTTTGATTTTAATTTACCATTCGCTTTATGTTATGTCATAAATAGTAGACACTCAAGCACGATAATAAATATATTTTCTGAGCTCCCATGCTTTTTTTTAGATAATAATGGGGCCATTTTTCGGAGCATAAACCATAAGATATGTCCACCCTGTCATGGACATATATATTACTGTTAAATACGTTTTCATTGCAATATTAAGATGCAAATTAAACTTTCTGAAAGGTATGATGTCCCTTTCCTAAACAGGGTTATTTGTTTGCTTTTAAATGATAAATGCATAAAAGATTTTACGTAAACCTTGTGTTTTTAAAGAAACTCATACAATTCGAACATGTATTTTTTTTCTTATTTGGAGAAAAATTTGATACATGGACGCAGTTTTTTGTTTGCATGTTATTCCCCCCACACCCAGCTATTGAACACATTGGATTATATAGGTATGATTGAATTATTATTATTATAAATATTATTTTAAAATACCAAGATGACAGGGTGGACGTGCACACGAAGGAGTGGACACATAAAGCAGAACACAAAAAGCATGACAAAATATGACAATGAAACATTTATTTCTTCATAACTTTAATTTTTTTTATTTATAACTTCAAAAATATATAATTACATTCTTAATCACATTGATATGACCAATAATTTAGAACGGCCTCTCTGGTTGAGATGAAAAGGGCAGGGAGTTAAAAAAAAATCCTTTTAATCCATTAAAGGTAACAATTTGTTTTTTTATTTGTGGCCAATAATTTTGAAGTAAATACATTTTGTCAATTTGTAATATTTACAACACATGTAACAACATGCCCCAGACATTTAGAGAGAAAAAAATACATTAGTTTACAGAACACGATTCGATCTTTCAGTTGACCCTTGCCTGAATGTACTCCAGTGTGGTTCTATTGGGTTTTACATTAACTAAAAACCTAATGTAAACACCACATAACAGAGAAACACACTTCTGAAAATAAATCTGGATATACATTCACAAACAATAACACGAGCAATAAGTCATTTTAAAGAACAAATTCCTGTTCATCTAAACTGCTCTTCGATATACCTCCATGAAGCCTTGTCTATCTGTACAGAGCGTTTATTGAGAGCTTGTGGCTCTGTGATCAGACAGATAATCTGTTGGTCTGCATACCAGGTAATATCTTCTCTGGGACTAGGCCAGAAGAATTAATTTATCCCATTCCGGTGCATGCACTTAACCATAATGGTGTGCTCCTCCACTTTAATGATAATGCCAGGATAGGCTTCGTCTTCATAATTCACCACACACACCATTCTCTAATGTGTTTCGCCTCAATGAATTGTGGACACCATCTGGTTTCAGTTGTACCATCAAATGCAGGGGCATGGTTATGTTCTTCACTTACAGTTGCCTCCATTAACTGGTAACAGGGACAATCCAACATACCTGTCTCTCTCTTGCAGAGACATATGATGTCCCAGTATTTCAGTTTGCCTGGTGACACACTTAGCACCTGATGCACCCTCATTGTTCCTTTTATTGGAGCAATGGCAGGTATCTGATATGTGATGAGAAGAGAGATGGTATGAACTTGAGAATTCAATGACTTATAATAATTTGAACAATAATGTTGTATGTATGATGTATCTAAGCTGTTCTACAACCAATACTTTGAATCCTGGCTCTGTTCATTTTATCCACAATTAATTTTGTATATATACATACTCTGAATTTTCTTTCAGCAGATACATACAATAAATACGTGTATATTACGTTGATAAATGTAAAAAGTTTGAACATTGTAAAAAGTTGTAAAAATGTAGGTTATTTTCTTACCTCTGGCTTTGATTCAACATCTTCTTCACTTATGTAAAATAACTCCACTGAAGAATTGGTATATTTCAGTCTTTCATAAAGGATTAATGCATTGGGGATGTCCTCTCCATGTCTGATGGCTCTGTCTGCTGATCTCTTCAATGCTCCAACCAACACCATCTGGTGCCCCCTTGCCATGTCCTGCCTCAAAGTAATTCCAGTTGATATTTTCAAATTCTAGTTTATATGGTTTTGTGGAAAGTAGGTAGATGTTCCCTTTCTGCCGATATTGAGTGGCTGGCCCGTCACTGAAGAAGTGAAGTTTTTTTTACTTCAGGGAACCTTTGCCTTATCATACCAAGTGCTGGGTCAAGGTGGGCCCAAATAGCTGTAGGGTCATGTCGCCGACTTGGAGAAATGGAGCAGAAGGCGAGAGGTGACTGGTCTTCAGCAGTGTAAAGTACCCCTGTATGGAGAGTTGCCTGTTGGTGCGATCCTCAAAAGTGGACTGCTTGAATTTCTTGGCTGTATTTGCACAAGTAATTTTCACTAAAATCAATCTGCAGCATGTTAAGCTTTAGCAAAACAAGCAAACTCATATGAAGAAACTTTATCAGTTGAAAAGTCAGCAGCTACTCACCTCAGCAGTTGAAATTCCCGCCACTGAAGAGATAAAAAAAACTGTTGTGCTGATGTCACTAATGGTGATGGCCTTTTCTTAAAGGGGCAGATTCTGCAATACGACAGGGTGGACAACCATTCAAGGGACATGGACAAACTCTTCTTTTTTATTAAATAAAATTTATTTTTTATTAAAAAACAAAATGATCAATACACTCAGTTTGAGTAATATCTTATTTAAAGCAACACTAAGTAGGATTTTTTACCTTCAAATAATGTTTCCAAAATCGTTTCAGTGTGATAAAAACTGTATAGTGTAAAAAATCTACTACACTATTTCAGTAAAAAAATATTTCAGTCCTCCTGATGTTCTCTTGTATACTTTCCTTGTGTGGGCTTCTAGGTCGCTAGCACCTTTATCTGACAATGACACGTACGTGCCAGCTTTGCAGGTCCTGCATTCTGCTTCACACGGATCTCAACCGAGACGAAAACTCTGTAAATCATTTTCTCTGTAAATCATCTGTGTCACGATGCAACTGTGTCCGGCGACCGCTAGCTCATGGAATGGGGATCCTCGTCTCCCCTCTAAGGCCTGTAAGTTCTCGTCCATCCTTATGGGCAAGGCTTACAAAGCCTGTGGGTAAGCCGCTTCTTCTCTGCATGCCATGGCGCTGCTTCAGTTCCACCAGGCCCAAGCACTCATGAACATGCACGAGGGTAGCCCAGACCGTGAGCTCATGGGTGAGCTCCGCACTGCAACCGACCTCTCCACCCGGTCACAACTTCTCACGCACTCTCTGCTGTCATGTAGAGACAGGTAAGTGTTGCACCATACACTCAGAACCGGCTTCGGGCCACCTTCGGGTCCTTCGAGCCGTGTCCCAGTTCTCTACCACGCTGCCTCACCCTGAGTAGGCTATGTCTGTGGTACCCTTGATCCCCCTGGGCGGTCTGTTGAAGCACTAGAAGGTGCTCCCGACCGATCCAGCCGGTTCCTCCGTACAAGCAGATATTCTTCTTATAACGTCACGTTAAAACAACAAATGTTACGTTATTCTCATGATGTCTGAAAATAAATCATTAAGGAAAATTGACAGCTCATTCAGTCAAGCTGAAGGATCAGCTTTATTTGTAGGGAAAACTTATGATTTGAAAAAAATCTAAATGCAGTAGGCTCGTCAGGAATAAGGTGGATAGACCCCATCTTGATGAGTTAGTATGTTTAATATGGTGTGTTCAGATATCCTGGATGTTGTTGCCCCTTTTTAAAATGGCTTAATGATGAAACTCGGGCTGCTGGAAGGAAATGGGAGGAAAATGGAAAGAAACTGGAACAGGGACAAATTACAAATCTCTTACAATGTGCGAGATTGTATGATTGATTATCAAAAATCTGTTAAGACTGCAAAAGCAAAATACTTTTCAGATATTGCAAAAAAAAAAAAAAAAAAAAATGCACATAGTCCAAAAATGTTATAAATCAATGCCTAATCTCTATCCTGATACCTCCTACAGCTTGTGAAAATTTTCTCTCAGCCCATACCAGTTTTATCATATTTATTTGAATTTACCAGTGCCTCACAGTTATCTGGTACAAACTCTCCAAAAAAGAAGCCCACCTTATGTTCATTGGATGTTGTCCATCCTCTCATTTTAATAGATACTCTTGACATTATAAGTCCCAGTTTATTATCAATAATTAACTAATTCAATTTAAATATCATATATAAACACATGAATAGAAAATCATATATAAACTTTATTCTTATGAAAATATCTGAAATGGCTTAAGGAACACAGTCAAAGTGTTTCTATCTTCTTTTTATTCAGCAACAGCTGTTGTTGTATATTCTGACTTTCTGTGCAAGGGCGCCCTCCGGCTTCCAGCATGAATTAAACAGACAATGTGTTTATAGCACTCAATAATGCTCACACCACCCTATTTTGGGTAAAAATATGACATTTAAAGTAAACATAATAATCTATGTTTTTCTCTATTGTAGTGTACTGAAGTGTTACTTTCTAATGATTTATATTTATAGGTTGCATTTTTCCTATAAAATGAAAGTTTTCTGTAAAGTAAAATGATCTTAATTACTATATTGTTGTATTCTTAAAGGGATATTCCTCCTAAAAATTAATATTGTCATTTAATCACCCTCAAGTTGTTTTGTTTTAATTCTCTGTTCTGCTAAACACATGGATATTTTGAAGAATGTTTGCAACCAAACTGTTCTGGGGCATCATTGACTTTCCATAAATTGGAAGTCAACAGTGCCATAGAACTGTTTAGCTACAAACATTCTTCAAAATATCATCCTTTGTGTTAAGTAAAGAAATTCATACAGGCTTGGAACATCTTGAGTAACGATGATAGAATTAAGCATAATTATGCATAAAGTATTGGGTGGGACTGTCATTTAAATCACAGTCAGTCAGCATCTAGCCTTGTTTGAGGTTACAAGGGATTCACCTTGTTGTTGTGCTTTATATAAAAGGATGTACCTGATTCTCGTTTTTGAAATTGTTTGCCTTTTGAACAAGATCAAACTCACCAAACTCAAGGAAAACATTGTTAATTTATTGTCAATTGCTGGTTTTGTTTTCATTTGTTTTTTTAACTTGGAAAATGTTACTAAATTTCACAATTACAAAGATACACATACCTTATGTTTTGTTTTCCTTGTATTTTAAATCAGGAGGAAACTGACACAAGTGGAGATTCTGATGAGGAACAAGATCCAGAATACATTCTAGACTCTGAATCAGATACAGATTCAGATAACCCCCATGCATATATCACTATCTGATGACACTTAGGTCTGGGATAAACGATTATTTTTTAAACGATTAATCTAGCGATTATTTTTTTCGCTGCATCGATTAATCTTCCGATTATTTTTTCCAGTCCGATTCGATTTCGATTTGATTCGATTATCGATTATCTCCCCATTAATTGACTAATAGCAATTTATACATGTTGATTTACATATCTGAATGAAAAAAAACATGAATTCCTTAACATTGCAATATATGTTTATTGCTCTTGTTATGTCTTTAACAATCATTGATAAGACGCTCTCAGTAAGTATGGCAGCCTCCTGGTTGTATTTTTCTTGCGAAAGTAATTTTCCACACTATTCTTCTTATCCCTGAAAACATAAAGTACACACACACACACACACATTAAAATAAATATAATAATAAACCAACAAAGAACAATATACGATTTTTCTATGTATCCACCTCAGCCTACAGGCTATGCCCATTGATTAAATATCAACAAGTAGGCTAATCAAATCCTATGTGTGTAACATAAATGTCACTGTCACATTCACTGTCTGTCATCGTCCTGTCTGCACTACAGTTCCCAGAATCCTCCTTGTTTCCACACCTGAACTCATGGTGCGTTCAAGTCATCTCGTATAGATCGTATTTACGAGTTGAACGCACTTGAACGCCACCACAATGTCGTAAATACCAGTGGGGAGCTCGGGATTTTCTCTAAGCTCCGATCTGTACGAGTTGGGGGCGTGTCAGTGATTAACATGGCGGAATACACAATACGTAAAGGTATTTAGCTGTGATATTGTCAGGCTTTTCTATTTACAGCGCAGTTAGCTAATCGCCAACACAGAATATGATAGTATTATAATATAACAATGCAACATGTAATGATGTGTTGGCAGTGGCTTCATAAATTAATTAAAAACATAAAAATACAAAGTATACCTGATGCACATTTCTTTGTTCTTCATTTTCTAGAACAAGAGTTTAAGAACCTTACTGTATTTTTGTGTAATTATTTAAGAGAAAGTACTTCGCCATTTTGCTCCGACGAAAGTGACTTGAACGCACATGCCGTTATAAGCACGACTTCCCACCTCGTACGTACGAACTTCCCAGGAGGACTTGAACGCACCATAACTCCCTTCATTACCCACCGGATCATCATCATTATCTGCATCACCTGTCTTGTGTTCATCTGTGTGTGTATTTAAGTTCCTGGTTTTCACTCTTCACTTGTCGGTCAATGTTTAATGTTAGGTTATCTTTGTTCTGAGCACACGCTCCCTTTTGTTTGTATTTGTTTAATATTGAGAATTAAAACCTTGGAATTCATAATCTTCGTGTTCGTCTCCTACTTCATCCACCCAGAAGCCTGACAGATTGACCGACCATAAAGGAAAAGATGGAGATATGGAGGCAGGCCTTTGTGGGAACCCGCCAAGCTGTGTTCCGGGGTATCCGTGGAGGTCACAGGGGAGGATATGGGCGATATACCCGCACAATCGAACCTATCTCCAGGGATGACTTCTCTGATCTCCCTCCTCTCATCAGCCCAACCAAGCCTGCACTTCACGCCAGTCCAGCCGAGCCTGCACTTCACGCCAGATCTGCCGAAGCCAAGGCAGTATGCGTCATGCCCGCCGCCCCTGAGACTGTGAGCGTTATGCCCGCTGCGCCTGTGACAGACAGCGTCATGCCCGCAGAGCTTTTGTTTTCTTTTATTCCGTCGACCTTGAAGCTCCCTTCGCCGCTGGTTCCGTCCAGCTCAAAGCCTTCACCGCTGGTCCCGTCCAGCACAGAGCCTTCTTCACAGCTGGTTCCGTCCAGCAGAGACCCTTCACCGCTGGTTCCGCCCAGTTCAGAGCCCTCTTCGCCGCTGGTTCCGCCCAGCTCAGAGCCTTCTTCGCCGCTGGTCCTGCCCAGCTCAGAGCCTTCTTCGCCGCTGGTCCTGCCCAGCTCAGAGCCTTCTTCGCCGCTGGTCCTGCCCAGCTCAGAGCCTTCTTCGCCGCTGGTCCTGCCCAGCTCAGAGCCTTCTTCGCCGCTGGTCCTGCCCAGCTCAGAGCCTTCTTCGCCACTGGTCCTGCCCAGCTCAGAGCCTTCTTCGCCGCTGGTTCCGCCCAGCTCAGAGCCTTCTTCGCCGCTGGTCCTGTCCAGCTCAGAGCCCTCTTCGCCACTGGTTTCGCCTAGCTCAGAGCCCTCTTCGCCGCTGGTCCTGCCCAGCTCAGAGCCTTCTTCGCCGCTGGTCCTGCCCAGCTCAGAGCCTTCTTCGCCGCTGGTCCTGCCCAGCTCAGAGCCCTCTTCGCCGCTGGTCCTGCCCAGCTCAGAGCCCTCTTCATCGCTGGATCTGCCCAGCACAAAGCCCTCACCGCTGGATCTGCCCAGCACAGAGCCCTCGTCGCTGAATCTGCCCAGCACCGAGCCCTCGTCGCTGGATCTGCCCAGCACCGAGCCCTCGTCGCTGGATCTGCCCAGCACCGAGCCCTCGTCGCTGGATCTGCCCAGCACCGAGCCCTCGTCGCTGGATCTGCCCAGCACCGAGCCCTCGTCGCTGGATCTGCCCAGCACCGAGCCCTCTCTGGTACCCGGGACTTTTCCCAAGTATTTTTTGGGGGGGGGCCATAGGGCTCCGTCCTGGCCACTCGAGGGGCCATGGCCACCTGAAGGGTCTTCTCCGCCATGGCCACCTGAAGGGTCTTCACCGCCGTGGCCACCTGAAGGGTCTTCTCCGCCATGGCCACCTGAAGGGTCTTCTCCGCCATGGCCACCTGAAGGGTCTTCACCGCCGTGGCCACCTGAAGGGTCTTCTCCGCCATGGCCACCTGAAGGGTCTTCTCCGCCATGGCCACCTGAAGGGTCTTCTCCGCCATGGCCACCTGAAGGGTCTTCACCGCCGTGGCCACCTGAAGGGTCTTCTCCGCCTTGGCCACCCGAAGGGTCCGGACCGCCATGGCCACCCGAAGGGTCCTCACTGCCGTGGTCGCCTGAGGGGACATCACCGCCGTGGCCACCCGAAGGGTCCTCTCCGCCGTGGCCACCCGAAGGGTCCTCACCGCCGTGGCCGCCCGAGGGGTCGTCTCCGTCCTGGCCACGCCCACAGCCTGCTCCACCGTGACCACACCCACAGTCTGCTCCGCCCTGGAGGCTTCTTGCCTTGTCTCCCTTGCCTTGTCTTCCCCGTCAGCCTCCAGGGCGCCCACCCTCCCACCCCTTTGGTCTTTCTACGGCGCGAGGACGCGCCTACCGGGAGGGGGGAGTAATGTCACATTCACTGTCTGTCATCGTCCTGTCTGCACTACAGTTCCCAGAATCCTCCTTGTTTCCACACCTGAACTCACTCCCTTCATTACCCACCGGATCATCATCATTATCTGCATCACCTGTCTTGTGTTCATCTGTGTGTATTTAAGTTCCTGGTTTTCACTCTTCACTTGTCGGTCAATGTTTAATGTTAGGTTATCTTTGTTCTGAGCACACGCTCCCTTTTGTTTGTATTTGTTTAATATTGAGAATTAAAACCTTGGAATTCATAATCTTCGTGTTCGTCTCCTACTTCATCCACCCAGAAGCCTGACAGTCACTTGCGCAGTCACGGCATGAATTAATTTGAATTAACAGTAACTTAAACACTGCAGTTTGAATGATGTCCTATATAAACAAAATGACGGAGTATGTTTTTATGTTTCCAATATTCGATCGCGCCCGCGCCACACACACACACAAATATAATTAAACACTTTGCGACTTTTCGATCGCGCCCGCGCCTCTCTCTCTCTCCCAATTAATGTCCCTCATTACATTAATTAATTTGCACGTGTGTTTTATTTATTTTTACACCTCGACAACTTATTATAGCCTAACGTTACTCCAACATCAAGTGCAAAGTGGGGAGTTGGAAAAAAAAACTTACTGCTTCCGGGTGGCGCCTCTTCAGGTGCTGGTGCATTGCCGTGGTGCTAGAATGGAAGGCCATCTCCATTTTGCAAAGACGACATATGATATCACGGAATTGTTTCCTTTTAAATTAACAAATTTCCATACTTTAGAGGAACAAGTGCGTGCCGCCTTGCACTTCTGAAAGTCTGAGGAGCCACTCGTGTTGCTACTACTCTCCGGCACACTTTGTTTTGGGTCTGACGAATCGACGCGCATACTTTGCGTCGACGTATTTATTTAATTTTTTTTCATCGATGACGTCGACGCGTTGTCCCAGCCCTATTGACACTATAACACCAGTCAACACTATTGAAAAATCAACAGATAAAACTTCAACTGATAAAACTTCAGAAGACAAAACTGCTGTTTCAAGCAGAGGGCAAAATTTTTGCTTTGTTTGCCAAAAGCCAGTTTTCAAAATAGCACGACATTTCAGAACACACATAAAGGAGGACAGTGACATTGCAAAGGCTCTTAGTCTCCCTGTCAGGTCAAAAACTAGGAAGGAATTGCTTGAGAAACTTAGGAATAGGGGAAACTTCATGCACAACAATGAGGTTCTAAAGAATCGATCTGGTTCACTCAAAGTGAAGCGAAAGGCTAAAGGTGACTACAAAAATTATGAGTACTGTATCCACTGCAAGGGGATGTTTTTACGGCCCGAGTTGTGAAGACACATGAAGAGGTGCTCCTCCAAACCAGGAGACAATGAACATCATGGCAGAAAGCGAGTTCTTGGCCTTGCAGCAGTGGTAAAATCTGCGTGCTCTAGCACTGAAGATGGCGTGGTTAAAATGTTAAGTCGTATGCATGATGACGAGATTTCAGGAATTGTTCGCAACGACGTTTGCCTGCTACGGTTTGCAGAGTTTCTTTACAGCAAACATGGTCATGATGCATCAAAGCATGACTATATACGTCAAAAAACCCGCCAACTTGGACGTTTCTTACAGACTTTGAGCAGAAAGTCCTCAATCCAATCTCTAGGATGCAATAAAACCAAGCAACTTTATGAAGGTCATTGAGGCGGTAAAGGAGACGGCTGGATTTGACAAACATAACAACAGTTACAAAATTCTGTATTTTAGAATCCTGCTTTGAGCAGGAACTGTTTCATGAATTACACCAAGGTACAGTATTCCTCAAATTGGGCAGATATTTTAAAAACTCTCTGTGTTGTGTTTGGTTGTCTAAGGGTGCTTTCACACTGGGCTCGTTTGTTGCGGTCCGAGCCTGAGCGAGATTGTTCCGAGTGTTGGTCTGGTTTCACACTCAACTTGATTCTATCGAACCCTGGTGCGTTTGCGTGCATCTTACGTCATTGCAAAGATGCATGCTGCATGATAGAAAACATAACGCAGGTCAATATATTGTTTTTTATTCATTTGGTGCTATAATGCACAGCTGAGTAAACAACACATATTTACTGTGTGTGTGTGTGTGTGTCGCATAAGGTGGCTTTCTGCTGCTTGCAAACGGACTCTTTTGAGGAGAAAGTGGATTTCCATTCATTTGTTGCCCTGATTCCACATGCTATGCGCGAATACACTGCAGACTCACTCTGGCTCATATCCAAGGTAAATATCATCCCTTACATGTGTTTTATTTAACTAAATACATTATAATCAGCTAAAACGCAAGTGCAGGTTACTTTACTTCTTGAACAAGTGCGCACCCAAGTTTGTGTTTCTTTCACATTCATACGAACCTCCTCCAGGTAGTCTCGGGTTTGGTACCCCAGTGCGCACCCGGGTCCGCATGGCAGCGTTCACATTAGCGATTATTCATGCGAACCGTGCCCCGTTCCGAACTAAACTGCCAGTGTGAAAGCATCCTAAGCAATGATTGGTGCCAGTTCGGTAAGGCCACTGTTACATATCTGTGGGCCTAATTCACCCCCCAAACCTGATGAAAACTGTCTGATGATGTTGTTCTGCCTTTAACCTGCTTTGCAAGTTCAGAAATAGTTTGTGTGCTCTGATGTATGTCAGAAAGCATTTAGCTCTTGTGTAGCACTCTAGTTCTGTTTGCGCTTGTTTTCTCATTGCCCTTTAAAGGAGAACTCCGGTCAATTTTAACATTGAGCTAATTTTTTTGTACATTTGGAGTGCTGTCAGTACAGAGAACAACGACAAAAATCGGTGTTGCCTACACTGTGTTATCCTCTTTTTAAAATTTGCACCCTGTTGACTTCAATGGGGCAAGTTTTAAACCTGCTTTTAGCCTCTTAACATCCTTGATGTGTCATTACAAGTGCACAGCCATGTGAGTGATTCCTTCAGAGTCAACACGCGTTGAATCTGACTGCAGTAGATGTGCAAGATATGAATAAAAATGATGTTATTTCAGCCAGCGCTCATACCTGTATTTACATCCTGTTTTCGGTTTAAGTCCACAGTAGCCAATTGTCGAGTTCACGCGCATAGGTTTAGTACGTATGATCATGCGCCCAAACTCGACAATCGACTACTGTGGACTTAAACCGAAAACAGGATGTAAATACAGCCATTGAAGTCAACAGGGTGCAAATTTTAAAAAGAGGATAACACGGTGTAGGCAACACCGATTTTTGTCGTTGTTCTCTGTACTGACAGCACTCCAAATTTACAAAAAAATGAGCTCAATGTTAAAATTGACCGGAGTTCTCCTTTAAGCTAGATGCATTACATTGAAATCATTACATAGAAAAATCCATGAGATTAACTTTTGCACAAACTCTGCTACAATAATATGTCAGCAGCATGTAAAAGTTTGCGTGGTTTGTGAAAAAACAAAAACAAAATTGTCACTGAAATAAGGTCATGAAACCCATACTGATTACTGAAGACTTTTGAAAAATGTATCATGTAGCCTAGAATATTTGCTTAGAAACTGTGAAAATCATCCTGACAACTCATTCAAATAAAACAATATATTGATTTAAAATTTGTAAGTATAGTCCATGTATTGTGCCAGAGACCAATGAATTTTCCCCCCAGGCAGCTGGGAGCAAATAGGCTCATTCAAACCCGCCCTAAAAATGTCCTTGAGGACCACATCATTAAAGTCCAACAGGTGAGAGAGTTCACAAAACTCTGCCACATAATCCTCAATAGTGAGGTTGTCTTGACGAAGACAAAGGAGGGCAACTGCTGAGTTCATAGTAAATGGTCAAGTATTCTGTAAAGTGATCCACTGGAGGCAAGTTGTAAAGAACCCAAGTGCAGTTTATTACAAATAAAAAACATGAAACAAAAACATGGCGTGGCATGAAAACAAAAAGAAAGACATGAACTTACACAACAACAGAAAACAGTACTTGACAAAGACACATGGCAAACATGAGGGCTTAAATGCACAGACTAATGACAAGACAAGGGACACCTGTGAACAATGAACCAATGACAACATGACACATCAGACAAGGGAACACATGGCAGGATCACATGACTAACAGGGAATCACATGACAGACATGGAAACATGACATGAACAAACCCAAAACGTGACAATACATAAAGGGCAGCATAAAATAATAATAACAATAGCCTAGCATGCAGCCTATAAATCATTAAAAATGAACACTTCAGTAACACTGCACTAGAGAAAAATATGGCCTATGGATTATCATATGTTACTTCAATTTTTTCCATTCGTTATGACGTTATGAAATGAGATTGGAGCAAGTAAAAACATGAAGCCTAATGTTTGGCACGTTTTGATTTTCAAACGCACGGCGCAAGTGACTCAAACTCACAGCGCATGCAGAGAGCATACTGAAGTGATCGAGCCGCTCCAAACTATGAAACATTATTGTTACCACATTATACATATCTACGTTTGAGCAGATATCCACAAACACAGTATTTAACAGTAAACACAGTTAATGTCTAAACATTATAATATTCACCATATTAGAGTAAACACTCACACTAGCCTACTTTTATATCATGCTGTGTTTTATTATCGAACATAAAAACATCCTCGTGTCATACATGTATATAAATTTAGCATTAGGCTTCATGTTTTTACTCCAATCTCATTTCATATCGTACATTTTAGTCTGGCACCAGTTTGACTAGTTGCTACAATGTAAAGTTTATGCAACAATAACATGCTTACTATTATGAGTGGACATGTCTTACCTTAAAAATCGTTCTCATCTTCAAATTGCATTCTTCTAATTCTTGCAACATCGACACTGGTATCTGAACTGAATTTAATCAACAATGAACTGAATAACTACATTGCTGTCTTTTGTAGAACTGTTTACAGCTGAATTGACCTAGTTTCAAATTGATTATTGATGACGGTCAGTCACAATGTTATTGATCTGAACTGACCTGAGTCTTTTAGGGCTGTTTTACAGCAGAATCTTAATTGTCTCCACAGCTACTGTAAGTCGCTGCCTCTCTTATCCACTTCACTAGAACGCTATTTCCCAAAATTCTGTTGCCAACCCCATCCTGTTTGACTACGAACTGATTGTTGGGTTTGCCCATCCTGGTTTGACTATTGCCTGTTCTGTTTTTTTGATGATGGCTTTGAATCTACTGACTCAGCTTTGTCACAGTAGACTTCACCAACCACCGAACCTGCAGCTCAGAACTGAAATGTCAGCATAATGAGAATTAAATGAGGCAAGGGTGTAGAGTTACATTCAAGCTGTTTTAAGGCAGGAATTTTTTTTTTCCAAGGAAAAAATATTTAAATATGTAATTTTGGTGATCAAAGATGAGTTTTGAGGTATAAAATTGACTACAGGAGGACTTTACCATGCCTATAAAGTTATACCTGTTTCAGGATTCTATCAGCATCAAAAATGTAGTAAATTAAAATGTCTGCGTGACTTTTCATGTAAGTGAGATGACAAAATCTGTAAGTTTGATGATTTTTATTACACTTTTTACTAAATTAAATGTCATCATCCAGAGTGAATATGCAAGTGATTTCTGAAACTGCTGTATTTAGTAAACCTCTCTTACCATATAACAGAACACTACAGTTGATTTCAGGAATGAGTTTGCAAATGCTGTATCAAGTCTCTTTGATATGTGAAACTCTTCTCACACTGAAGACATGTATAAGGCTTCTCTCCAGTGTGAAGCCTCATGTGAATCTTAAGGTTTCCTTTGCAAAATAAACTTTTTCCACAGTGAGGACAGGTGAAAGGCTTCTCTCCAGTGTGAGTTCTTATGTGAACCTCAAGGATTGATTTGTTTATAAAACTCTTTCCACACTGAGAGCATATGAAAGGCTTCTCCCCAGTGTGAATTCTCATGTGATTCTTAAGATATTCTTTTTGTGCGTAGCTCTTCCCACACAGTTTGCAGGTGTGAGGCTTCTCGCCATTGTGAGCTTTCATGTGTAAATCAAGGCCTTTTTTATTTACAGGTGAAAGGCTTCTCTCCAGTGTGAACTCTTATGTGAACCTCAAGGATTGATTTGGTAATGAAAGTCTTTCCACAGTGATTGCACATGTGAGGCTTCTTTCTAGTGTGAGTTATTACATGATTCTTAAGGCGATTGCTGTCTGTGAAATTCTTTCCACACTGATGGCATGTAAAACTGTTTACTCTCAAGTGAATCTTCATGTGCTGATTAAGGTTTACTTTACATGTGAAACTCTTTCCACACTGAGAGCATATGAAAGGCTTCTCTCCAGTGTGAACTCTCATATGATTCTTAAGATATTTTTGTGAGTAGCTCTTCCCACACAGTTTGCAGGTGTGAGGCTTCTCTCCACTGTGAAGCCTCATATGGGAATTAAGGTTTCCTTTATGTGCAAAACTCTGTCCACACTGTTGGCAGGTGTAAGGCTTCTCTCCAGTGTGAATTCTCATGTGGGATTTAAGGTTTTCTTTGCGGGCAAAACTCTGTCCACACTGTTGGCAGGTGAAAGGCTTTTCTCCGCTGTGAGTTCTCATGTGGACAGTAAGGTTTTTTTTTTTAGTAAAACTCTTTCCACACTGATGGCAGATGCAATAATTGTTAGATATGTTTTTATGAGCTTTTCTATTTAGTGATGAAGTCTTTTCAGTCTCTGTGGATTTTTCTCCAGTCATGAAATCACACCAATCTTTCTCTTCATTTTCATTTAATTCTTGACTTTCTTCTTTCAGTGCCATCAGGTCTAAAGCAAAAAAAAAAAAAAAAAAAAAAAAAAAAAAACCCGCAAATTAACACCAGTTTAATAGCACAAAAGAACAGATATCAAAATACTGCATGAAAGTCAACAACATGTATGCTAGATCCTATACCTAATAAGCTACTGAAAGTGGAGTTACCTTATCTCAGAATCTCTTCTCAATTTTGTTAACTGTTCGCTTTCTTTAGGACACATCCAAAAAAGCTAGATAGTCTAAGAAAGCTGAAGGTTATCAAACCCATTACTACTTGACCCAAGAGAAAAGGTTTATTATGGGCCAATTCCAAATCAGCCATTCATGTCTAAAATATTCGTAAAATAGTGTCCTCTCAACTATGTTCAGTTTTAAAGAGAAACTGTTCTTCAGGCAGGATAGACCACAACATTCTCTTGCTTACCTTGATAATTATGTTGGCATTAGTGGACAAGCATTAGCATGGTTTAGGTCTTATCTGCCTGACTACTACCACATTTGTCTGAATGAAGATGTCTCATCAAACAAGTGTGGAGTGCCACAAGGCTCAGTGTTGGGTCCTCTGCTTTTCTCCTTACATACACTTTTTTATTAGTTTTTACTGTTATGGCAATGATACTCAGTTTGATATTTCCTTACAACCTAAAAAAAAAAGCTGCACAACTCTTCAAGTTAGTAGTATTTTGAACATGGCAATCCACAAAAGTGAGTGGATTGTTTTCCTTCCTGACTCCTAAACTTTTTAAAGGGGACATTAAACATGCTAAATAGTTATCGTTACTTAAATTTGGCTGTAAAATGGGACAGAATCATTTTTGAAACGTCTTTATGAATTAAACCTTCTGCATTTCGCCAAGACAATAATTAAAGTTGACTTTAATATCAGCGGTCACCGTCTGACTGATAAAAGCACTTCATTTTGTAAGCTAGTAGTCCTTACAAGCTTGTTCTAGCTAGCAGTAGTAGGCATATAAGACATACCGGACTAATACAAATATAACGTGAACCATACGTCTTTTTGCAGTCTATCACAAAAATTGAGCACCTTTGGAGTACTAGGTTGCACCAGCCATTTTTAAGTTCTTACTTAAATTGGTAAGTATAATCCACACAAAGGTTTAGTAACTGCTAGTTAGTTTGTAACTAACTCTGTACTTTATTTTGTTGCACCATTTGTTCTTAACTCAGATTGTAGCAAGTAGGTTACAAGCTCTCCATTAGATTAAGCCAGGATTAGGCCTTAGTTCAACTAGGACATTTAAGTAGCTTTTATAAACATGCCTTAGAAAAAAACATTACTGGTGTGAATCTTGAGACAGTGTTTCTGAACTCTGTGTTTTTGACAGTTTAAGCACTATAGAAGAGAGCTTAGTTTAAAGGGGGGGTGAAATGCTCATTTTCACTCAATCTCCTGTTAATCTTGAGTACCTATAGAGTAGTATTGCATCCTTCATATCTCCAAAACGTCTTTAGTTTTATTATATTTATAAGTTAAAGATTGGTTGTACCGAGTCTTTCCGGAAAAAAACGAGCGGCTGGGGGCGGGCCGTGTGGGCGGTGTGCTATAGCTGTGCTAACTGATCTAACAACAACACAGAGAGACATTTGAAGTAGTTTACTCACCGTGACTGCTCGATCCTTAAGCATTAGACGATCTGCAAATAAGTCGATCTGGGCTTTGTTTATAAAACAATCATCGTCGAAATGCAGGGAACAAAGAGTCGTGCACAACCTCCGTTGATGCTTCGAAAAAACAAACTCCATCCACTATTCCCTTAACGCTGGGTTCTTTGGGAATCTGTGCAGGGTTGTCTTGCCCTGCCAACCAAAAACCCACTTCTTTGGTGACATTGACTTCCCTAAAGCCGAGCAGAGCGCTTTGAGGTAACGTACTGCTTTCGCTCTCTTCTCTCTCTGGTCTGCGAGTGCGCGCGCGGCCGCGGAGAAGTGCCCTTAGGACCCATATAAGGAAATTCCGCTCTATCTTACGTAAGACAGAGCCATACTCGAAAAAAACTTTCCGAAACTTGTGACAAACCGGAAGGAGTATTTTTGGAACAAAAATACTCCTTCAAACGTACAACTTAGTTTTTGAAACTTTGTCCATGTTTAGCATGGGAATCCAACTCTTTAACAGTGTAAAAAACTCAGTATGCATGAAACAGCAATTCACCCCCCCTTTAATAATCACGGGATCCGCCGTCTGACATCCAGCTTTCTGTGCGCGTGCTTCGGATGTGTGCGCTCAGAAAACCATATATCCGAAGTTTAGACTGATATGGTTTTAAAACGCATGCATATAACAAACTTTCATGATGATGAAGAGCTGCAATGAAAAGTGAATGTGGTAGAGATGATAATTAAAACCAAACAGATTTTTTTTAAGTTTTTGTCAGAGTATCTGAGGCACAAGCTGTAAAGGCACAGCCCTCTTCTGGAAAAGTGGGGTAGAGAGCAGCAGCTCATTTGCATTTAAAGATACATGAGTGAAAACCGCATGTTTTTCCTAACACTTAAAAATGATCTATGGGGTATTTAGAGCTGAAACTTCAGACACATTCTGGGAACACCTGAGAGCACAACAGGTCCCCTTTAAGATGCTACATTTACGACTGAGCTTAATGGAAGATGTGAAAGTAACAACAGATGTTTATTTAGTGCACAATTTGTGTTTTTGATTGGAACTGTTTGTGTTGCTTTGAACTATTCAAAGAGTTTGATTTAAAACATATATTATGTTGAAGTTTGTTATTAAGCTTGTTGTAAAGTTAATGTAACTCTACCAAGCTATGTCAGCTGGATTTTTTTTTTATATTATTTTGTTTATATGCTAATGTTTTTTTTTGCTAAACTATTGCTTGATTCAATGAATAACGAGTGCTCCAAGACTGGTTTGATAAAGATGAGAAGAAAAAAATCCCTTATAGACAACAACTGGAAAGTTTATAACATTTACTTTACTCAAAAATGTTCAAAATAAAACCAACCTGTTTGTTCCTCATTTTCTTCTTGTTTCACACTGAATACTTCTTCAATCCTAATATCTTCACTCTCCTCTTTAATAAACGCCATCTTTATAATAGTGGCATGTGGATCTCAGTCGCTTCATCAGGAGTTTTTCTGTGTGTTTGTCCTGTTTAAGATGAGAATAATTAACAGAAAGAAAAATAAATCCAAACTAAATCTCTGTGTGTGTCTCAATCAGCTCTAGTTCAGTAGTTCAGTTCACTGGTAAGAGAGTCAGTCAGAGTGAGAGTTAATGGATTTAAACCTGATTAGACTAAAAATGTACTAGCACTAAAATGTAATAAAAGAATAGGCTACATATAACACAGGCACTTAATATTTATTATTTATATTTGGTATTTTAATAAATACATTTAATATATTACACTATTTTAATAATCACAGTTGTCATTTTGCTTTGTTTCTCGTTGCACACTGTTTTGACCAGCACGTGACGTCAGACGGCGGTAGTTCGAGCGCTTTGAATCAATGAATCATTTTGAAGTGTTTGGTTCAATTGACTCGGAGTTTCAAAAGGCTCAGTTTCTCCATCACTACTTGCCATTGAGAGAATTCCTGTTTACCATAAACTGACATAGAGAGCTAAATGAACCGCACATTTTCTATTACTCATGTGTAGATTCGCTTTACTCATAAATAATAATGTTCATTAATGGTAAATTAAGTATTACACTGTAACATTCAACAACTATTGAGCCATATTACATAAAAAAATAAATTAAAAAAAATCTAAGATTGCCTGACTGGGTTGCATTGATTTAAACACTAAATTTTTAAGAACACAAACCTTTCTTCAGCCAAATCCCAACAGATGCATGAGAGCGGCGCATACTTATGACGTCATATTGCCAAAATAAAAGTCCCATTCAGACGCTGAATTTTTCCCATGCTGTCTAAAATCAAAAAAAGTGGATAGAAATTAACATACAATAAACAAATAATTAAAATGATGTCAGAATAATTCAGACTTTAATTATTTGTGAAATACATAATGTTGTCCAATGATGTGTTGAAAATATTAAGAACCTCTAATAAAAAAGAAAAAAGTGTGAGATTATGCCTATACAGTATACCGTTTTGCTTTTTAGACAACTGTAGCTAATAAATTTTAGGCTACTTAAGAGCATGTGATTCAATACTGAGTAATATGAATATGAACTTATTGAATATATGACTAATTGAATTTGAGTTAGTTTGTTATTACAGACATGTAGAGAAATCACTCTAAAATTAAAACCAACCTTTTCTCCATATGACATTTTTGCCTTCAAGATTTGTTAAACAACATTTCTGACACTAATTGCCCAGACTTAGTGAATATCATAAACAATTGTCTTTTGGCTGAGACTGTTCCTGACTGTTTTAAATTAACTTCCGTTACACCCGGTGCTAAATGTGAAAATAAATAATTGCCGGATCAAAAACAGAAATTAAAAGGCACTGTGACCGACACCGACCATACAACTTAATTTTTCCCGGAACATACAATGATGTCACTAAACAATGACGGCACATAACCTCCAAATACATTTGCATTAACCGGCGCTAGCATGATGCGTGCACCATGGTGTGAAGCGAGCATTTTCAATTAATTCCTATGGACGCTTTACGTTCATGCATGAGAACTGAACTGAACACGCTCACTTTATGCCAGTGTGCACGCACCGTCACCATGTAATGCACTTGTTTATGTTGGATCATTTAAAAAAAAAAATACATCTAAGAGCAGAGCTTTTCTGCATGGCCTCCAGACTCTCCTAAGTTTCTGCTGATGGCTATCCTGGGCAAATATTCACCTCAGCTCTTTTTGCTTTTTTGACTCCAAAGGCTGCAGGTTTTAATTAAGGCTGCTGAAGTTTCAATTCAGCATCATCCAAGAACTTAAGACAGCAGGCCAAGCAGACTGTGAGCTTGTAGACCCAGCAAACACAGAACGTTGGCTACATTTACGTTTTAATTTTTACTGCGTGATAAATATAATCAGAACGGTTCATATGTTCATTGTCTCCACCGTTCGCAAAGACCCGCGCCCCCTTTAGTTACTGTTGCTTTGTCCAACAAGCTACGCCGCTCTCATGCCACACATGTTCTCACGCAGTGAAATACCTCACGAAGCAGAGAGGACACTGACAACACACTGACAGACAGGACAGACCAGGTTACTGTTGATATGAAACGAAGTCTCAACTTTCAAATTTGGCAATTTTGTCAATAAATACCGTTTTGTGGCTCTTTAATGTGTCTGACAGATCGCTGTAGAGCCTCAGTTAAAGGAGAAGTTCACTTTTAAAATGAAAATTCTGTCATCATATACTCACCCTCATGTTGTTTCAAACCTGTATGAATTTCTTTCTTCTGCTGAACAGAAAAGAAGATATTTAGAAGAATGTCAGTAACCAGGCAGTTTTTGGGTCCCATTGACTTCCATAGTAGGAAAAAAATATACTATGGAAGTCAATGGGATCAAGTCAATGGGATCAACCGATCATCTCTTCCTTCTAGTTCATTTATAGCATCAAATAAACATGAATGAACATAAGAAGGAATGTTGTTTTAACCGCGGAAAGACGTCAGTACACACACCCTTTTTCAAGTTCAAATCCTCCAACGTTGATCTAACGTTACTAACTCTCCTGACTGCTTTGTCAGACACAAATGGTGTCAACCAGAAATGGATAAATATTAAGTCTGCTGTTTAAAACAAATAAAGAATCAATGTAGGAGAATAGTTATTATGTGCAAACAGCTGGAAACTCAAAAACTCAATTCCGATTTGAAGCTTAATTGTGACATAAACACGCACATCAACCCGATCACTTGTTTAGCGTTCATGTAAACACTACATTTAGATACATCAATCAAAATGAATTCAGGGTGTCATCAACACTCAAAATGTCCCTCAGCAACATGTGTTTTTGTTGTTGCTCACTTTTTTTTTTTCAGTAACTCTCAACATTATCCTGACTGAAGCACTTTTTTCAATCTATAAGAATAATATAATCAACCTATGTTAGCCTATAGTTCAAAGTTAAATATATTAATATTAATAAGCTGAGTCATTACGTTTATTTGACGGTGATTTCACATTTCTTGTTTGTATGAAGGCTAAATACAAATAAAATATTAACAATAGGCCTAATTTATTTGTACCATTTTTATTTCTAAAATATTATATAGTTTTATAGGAGGAGGTTTCAGAGACTTGGTAAATTAATTTTTCATAAGTTTGTAGGTACAGACATTCATTGTGGATGTTCTTGGCAGTTTTTCCTGAGGCTTTTATATTGTTCATATCGATATCGGAATTATATTGTATCGACCGAAATTAAAAAATATATTGTGATATAAATTTTGGCCATATCGTCCAGCCCTAGTTCTGTCACAAACTTTTATCACAAGTCGACTGCACTTTTAATAGCAGAGACTGAATACAATTTTACAAATCAAGAAATATACAGTAACACAGATCTAGAGATATAACACAATTTGAGCAATTTTGTTCTCCACAGATGAACTGTGCACAACCTGAGCAGAGTTCCACAGCCTTATATATGGGTCGACTCGGGTTGTGACGTCACAAGTAGTGATGCTCGGTCGCGTTGGCCAGTTGCCAAGGGATTTTTTCGAATGTTTTTGTCATGAGACTATACAGCGCAGATACATGCAAACAATAACTGCTATTGAAGTATATATCTACAAAAATCAAAATGAGCCTTTCCATGAATGAACAATGGCGAATAAGCAGTGCTGGAAACAGTACTGAAAAGTTTTACTTGAGTACAAGTAGTGTTACATTGCTGATATAACTCAATTACAAGTAAAAGTACTGATGTCCAAAAAGTATGTAAGTAAAAGTAAAAAGTACTCTTTTAAAAAACTACTCAGAGTACTAGTTACTAGATACTTTTTAGCCGGCGATATTTCATGAAATGCTAAAATATATTTAATCTATCAAATCATAGATCTATGTAGAAAATAGATGAAAATACTTCCAACAAAACACTTTTACCTTACCGACGAAGTACATGAATTAGTGGTCACGATACTGGAATTACTAACTTCAATACGATACCTGGAAAATATCAATATTCAGTATAATTTTCAATACCACGGGGAAAACTGCCACATACTGCAAACTGCCATATAAATATTTTAATAAAAAAAAATAAAAAAAATTTCATCCATTTTATCAAGGCAATCATTATTTTCAAGCTTCATAAAGCACAAATCTCATTGTAACAGAAATCCATTTAAAATGGAGCAGTTTACAACATTAGATTACCTTGCACAGGCCAATCGTTTCATAAGACCCCAGTGTATCATCAGAGGCCACGGGTATTCATTTTGTTTTGTCTGTATGTTTTTCCATGCTGGGTTATTTTTTTTATTCAAATGCTTGAAGTAAAAATGTCGAGTATAGGTTTTTTAGAACTAGTCAGTGTTTATGATCAGAAAAATATGTTTCTTAGTTGTTGTTTTAGTGTTACTGTGTGTCATGTTAAGTGTTTTAAAACGTTACACAACATTCAAATGCAAACAATGCACCCTCCCTCACTTTAAGCTAACTCAAGTCAGCTCCTGAGACGAAGCACACTATATTTACTTTTTTCCGCTCTATCCAGCTCACAACTGAGCTCCCAAGCCTATCAAAGCATGCTTCATTGTTAGTGTGGATTTGGTTTTGTGATTTCACCCGTCTGTGAAGCGCTCGTCTGTGTGAAGATGAGCCATTCATACTGATAACAGGAGCAATGAACACTTTTCATGATTTCAAAAACACATCCAGGGCCATATCGCATCTTGACACAAACCAATGAAAATAATAACTTGCTTGTCAACTGGAGATGTTTACTTTGTTTTAGGTAGATCAGTGCCTCAAAGCGTTTCCAAAAGTGTTGCGCACATGTTGCACCCGTCCCACCTGCAAATTATGCCTAGGACTACATTCAAAAGAAAAAAGAAAAATTTGTCTCTACAATTAATAGCTCATGATACAAACATTTAAACAATTAAATAATGCATACAAATTTACCTACATGTTTTACATGTAACATTTTATAGAGTTGTCATGGAACTTTTTTACCCAGACAAAGAGCCATATAAGAACCATTATTTCATAGAGCACATAACTGGGATATTAACTGATCATTAGCAGAAGTTTGGTTGTTATTTAAATGGTCACAATCATGCTTGCTTCTTATTGAATAGCTACATAATTGCGCAACTGTTAAACATTAACACCCTACTGTAGAAAAAACGAAGGGCTCATAGTGTTAACGTTTACGTTAGCCTACTTAAATTCAAATTATGCAAATTATAAAGTAATTTCAGTACTGTGATTATGAACTAATTTTACTTCAATGGTTTCACTTGAATGTATCTGCTACCAGATTTCTCAACGAGCCGTGGCTGGTTGAGAATGAACTGTTCACTTTCTAACTTTTCAAAGTCTGTGATTATAGCGCCACTTAGCGGTGAATGGCAGCAAATACACGTCCCTAATGTTGTCACCACGGGAAAGGCAGCAGTATTATTCTGGTTGAGAACTATCTGTACTTGTTGAGTTAACACAGCTTAATCCATGTGAGTGGAGCTTTCATTTTATAAGCTGAAAGTGCAACAACATTCAGGATGGGTCAAGTAGAAGTGAGTACAAATGTGGTGTTGCTGAGAGTGGTTTAAAAAGTGTTTTCTTTGTGAGTGGAAGGAAGTTTTCAGCCAAGCACTGTACACACACACACAAACACACTCACAATAGTGCTTATTGACAGATGTGTGTGTGTGTGTGTGTGCGCGTGTGTGTGCGTGTGTGTGTGTGTGTGTGCGTGTGTGTGTGTGTGTGTTTTTACTCTGCCCCACAGGACGTTGAATTGAATTTGAATTGGAATGACAGGAAGTGGAATTAAATTCATGGCAATTCAAAGAAATTCCACACAGTCACACAACAGAAAGACTGTGTTGAGTCTCGCATACATTCAGTGTTAGGAAGGTTACTTTGGAAATGTTATTGCTTACTGTTATTAGTTACCCATTATAAATGTGGTTTGGATTACTTTATTTGAATAACTTTATCAATGCAAAGCAATTTCATTTTAAGTTGATTAGTAACTAATTGAATTAAACATTTTACCTCAGTAATACAACTAAATACAATTACATTAATTTTGTAATTTAATAATAGAAATTTCATTTCACATAACTATTTACTCCTCAACCCTGCATACATTTTGTTCTAAAATAGATATTGATCAAATTCTTGAAATAAATTACCCCCTCAATGTTGTTTAATTAGTTTTGTTTTTAACATTGCTTTTAACATTCATTGCTGGGGGAAAACATATCCTTTTAATGTAATCTGTACAAGTAGTTCAAACTAATATCATTTATAATGCAATCATATCTGACATATACTGTATACACTGTACTGTGCTTCATTGTTAAACACTTCACTTAAAATATGTATATTAATTTCTTTGAATTTTTTTTTTAAATTGCAATTCTGCTTCCTTTAATTCAAATTCGAATTGTAATTCTAGATCCTGTTTTTGACATCAATTCAAATTAAAAAATTGAATTGGAATTAAGGAGTCATTCTCAATTCAATTCTGAATTGTGCACAAGCCTGGACAAAAGACTGTTAATAAACACTTTTTGACACCAGTGACTGTTCTTAACATCACGCCTCATCACACTGATTTACAGACACACCTGTTTTGCACACGGCACTCAAACACAGAACCAGGAAACAGGAATCACATGAGTTCAGGGAAAGTGAAACTGAAGTGTAGTTGAGCTGTTGTGTGTTTGTGTCTCTGTATTCATGCAGTAAAATGGCAGAAGCCAGATTTTCTCAGGATGAGTTCATGTGTCCAGTGTGTCTGGATCTCCTGAAGGATCCAGTGGCCATTCCCTGTGGACACAGTTACTGTAAGAACTGTATTACAGACTGCTGGGATCAGGAGGATGAGAAGAGAGTCTACAGCTGTCCTCAGTGCAGACAGACCTTCAGGCCAAGACCTGCTTTAGCTAAAAACACCATTCTGGCTGAAATGGTGGAGAAACTGAAGAAGACTAAACTTGCTGCTGACTGTTACGCTGGAGCTGGAGATGTGCAGTGTGACGTCTGTACTGGAAGAAAACACAAAGCCATCAAGTCCTGTCTGGTGTGTCTGAACTCTTACTGTCAGAATCACCTTGAACAACATGAGAGTTTGTTTAAAGGAAAGAGACACAATCTGACTGATGCCACTGGACGACTACAGGAGATGATCTGCCAGAAACACGACAAGCTCCTCGAGGTTTTCTGCCGCACTGATCAGAAGTGTGTATGTTTGCTGTGTGTGATGGATGAACATAAAAACCACGACACTGTTTCAACTGCTGCACAGAGGACAGAGAAACAGGTATGAGCTTACAGAGATCCCATTATGATAATTTACAGGCTCATTCAACACACTACTAACACTCTTTACTTAGCGTAAGCCTTGGGCATTAATTTATTTATTGAGAAATATTGTGACAGTTTGTTCCCGGATGAAAAGCCAAGACTATAAATGTTTCAGGGAGTTCAGAAACAGTGACAATGATATAGAGAATATTCAAGTTCAATTCTCATTCAAGTTATTTCAAACTGGTATGACTTTCTTTTTTCTGACGAAGACAAAAGAAGGTATTTTAAGGAATGACTCATCTGTCCACATATTGAAAGTGAATAGGGTCCAAAAGTTTCAGTCTTCAAAAAGGACATTAAGGTAGCATAAAAGAAATCCATAACAACTCCAAGGGGGGTAAACTAGGCTGCGTTACACTCCACTTTTAGATACACACTCGCAAACTTCCTTCTCTGGGAACCCGTCGCCATTTTGAAGAGCGTTCCACTTTGCGAAGTGGACGAGGGAAGTTTATAGTTTGTCACACCAGAGAAAAATGTGTTATTAGCCACCCAGCCAAATTTGAATGATAAAAAAAGCCGGCAAGTACATAAAATAAGCGATCAAAATCTTGAAAAAATGAGCAGTAGTCTCTGCTCTCAAACGCTGGGGGCGTGTCCGCTGGCTGCGCTGAAACCACGCCCACTCGCGGGAAAGCTCGCTGCCGTCGACACCATAGACATCATATCTATGGTCGCCACACTCAACTGTCACCGCTACAGCCGGAATGGATGCTCGTAGCAGCTTAATTTGTTTTACAAAGCCATGCATGTTCGAGCCTGGACTACCTACTATAATTATAACATAAGCACACAAGGCAACTTACACTCATTGGTGGGCACGCACTGCCGACGATGGCACCAGTTGTCGGCGCGACGGGAGGATGAAGGCCGAGGCGGGAGATAGTCGGTTCGGCCACATTCACCAGTAACAGCGGATTATCAGTGAATGAATCCCAGTTGTCTCCGACGAAAGTTTATAAAACTATCCCGTGTAAAATGATCACTACAGAGGCGGGTTTTGGCGGTGATCCTCAGCTCTCCATCAAGGTGGCTCTTCACAAAATTAATCCACCTCTTGTTGATATGATAGTTTTTCGGAAATTTAAATAAGGACAGCGATCTGTTTTGTACGTGATCGCATCCAGGTAATACGCATTTCCGCGACGAAGGCATAGCTAGCTAGCAAACTGTAGGATGTAGTAACTAATAGTACTGACAGTAACTCGCGATTGAGTTGCAAACTGATGTGAATGGGCTCCAGTGCGTCATCAAGTTGGGGCGTGTCCAGGAGCTCAGGGGCTCCAGTGCGTCATCAAGTAGGGGCGTGTCCAGGAGCTCAGGGGCTCCAGTGCGTCATCGAGCCCCCCTTTTAGCCCCGCCCAAAAAATCCAGAACACAGCAACGGTGAAAAACTGTTTAACGGTCTAACTCCACAATTCAATACTTCAGTTCACAGTCTTTGTAATATGATTTAGCAATACATTTCTAACATTTCTAATGTGTTTAGAATTTTTTTTTAGAATTGCCTTTACAGGGACTTTAATTATTTTGAGAATTAATCACATAGTGTATAATATATTCATTATTATAACACTTGTAGCTATTGATATTTTTGTTTTTTGTTGCTGTTCACTCTGTACATGCTACCCTTAGGAGATATCATTAGGAAGCATGGAATTAGCTTCCACTGTTATGCCGACGATACTCAGCTCTATATTTCTTCACGCCCTGACAAAACTTACCAATTCACAAAATTAACAGAATGCATAGCTGATATAAAAAATTAGATGACTAGTAATTTCCTACTACTTAATTCTGAAAAAAAAACAGAGATTCTAATTACTGGACAAAAAACATCCTCACGTAATAACCTAAAATACTGTCCAACACTTGATGGCTGCTCTGTTAAGTCTTCATCGTCGGTTAGAAACCTGGGTGTGCTCTTTGATACCAATCTTTCATTTGAAAGTCACGTGTCTAGTATCTGTAAAACCGCATTTTTCCATCTTAAAAATATATCTAAGTTACACCATATGCTCTCATTGACAAATGCGGAACAATTAGTTAATGCGTTCATGACCTCAAGGCTAGATTATTGTAATGCTCTACTGGGCGGTTGCCCTGCACGCTTAATAAACAAACTACAGCTAGTTCAAAACGCAGCAGCTCGAGTTCTTACCAGAACCAGGAAGTATGACCATATTTGTCACGCTATACCAGAACAGGAGACCAGAATACAATTTAAACTCAAACTTCATTTATACACATGTGCAACCCCCAAGAATCCCTGGAGGCAACTGAAGGTCAAACTCAAAAGGCAATGAACTTAGAGTCTCTGGGAATACTTGAACTCAGGAAGTGTCTTTCAATGCTCAAACTCAGGAAGTGTCTTTGAATGCTCAAACTCAGGAAGTGTCTTTGAATGCTCAAACTCAGGAAGTGTCTTTGAATGCTCAAACTCAGGAAGTGTCTTTGAATGCTCAAACTCAGGAAACGTCTCTGTAGATAACAGTCTTAGTAGATCTTTGAGACTTAGATGTAGACTCGTAGATACACTGAACTTGAATGCAGACTCATAGATGCATGGAACATAGACGTAGACTTGTAGATACACAGAACTCAGACACAGACTCGTAGATACACTGAACTTGAATGAAGACTCACAGATGCATAGAACATAGATGCAGACTCGGTAGACACTAGATCACCGTAGACACTGGAATCATCTCGAGAGAGGAAACATGGAATCTCTCGCCGATGACCTTTGGAACCAGTGTTAAACCACACAAACTCTTGATACTCCGTCAATATGGGGATCCACCCCGTTTGTGCTGACAAAACTCTCAACGACACTGGAATCACCCCAAGTGAGGAAACACTCACCAATGATCTTTGGAACCAGTGACAGGTAACCAAACTCGACCCAGAACATAACATCAAGTCACATTAATACCCAGCAGTGAGTGCATGTGAGGGAGCTGAATATAAAGGCTGGTGATGAGGTAATGAGGAGATGGAGTTCAGCTGCGGTGACGAGGGAAGTGAGTGCAGGTGTGGATCCAGGGGGATGCTGGGAAATGTAGTATGTGACAGGGCCAGGGAAACCGTGACAATATTAGCCCTGTTCTGTCAACACTGCATTGGCTGCCTATTAAACATCGCATCAATTTTAAAATATTGCTGATTACTTACAAAGCACTAAATGGTTTAGCTCCACAGTACTTGAGCGAGCTCTTAACGCATTATAGTCCGTCACGTCTATTGCGATCTCAAAATTCCGGCCAGTTGATAATACTTAGATCCTTCTCCTATTTAGCACCAAAACTTTGGAACAGTCTTCCTAACATTGTCCGGGAAGCAGACACACTCTGTCAGTTCAAAGCCAGATTAAAGACACATCTCTTTGACCTAGCATTCACATAATACATTATAGACTTCTATAATTCAATGAATAGGCTGCATAGATTAGATCAGCCGGAACCGGGAACACTTCCCATAAATCCTGATGTACTCGTTACATCATAAGAAGAATGGCATCTACGCTAATTTTAGTGTCTTTGTTTATCCTGAGGTTTTCCCGCAGCCTGCCGGATCCAGGCCGTATCCAGATCTGACGAAGGAGCTTCGCCTGGACCCGGTGTCAACGCAGTGCTGAAGTGCCAACTAGTCTCTCCCTATGGAGGATCCCTTTAACACTCTACAGATAAAGCATTTTCAGGAAATTCGTTTCGCGTACCTACCCCGAAGTGATAAAATAAAATAAAATTCTGTATCAAAATTTATAAGGAAAGCCTACTTTGTTTAGGCTTGGTTTGTAGGGAATTACAACCTGCGCACATATATTCAAATGCACATAACTATAGAACCAATTCTTAATGCGCATGTGAACACCATCAGCGTTAATCACAGGTTCGCGTTTAAATTCTATGTAGAGAAAATGGTGTCGTCCTAGCGGCCCCTAATTTAATAACAAATGATTGTTGCGAAGCGAATCAATCAAAAATAACTTTAGCTGAAAAATAACTTTATTAAAGAACCGCTATAAAGCCAAAACAATCTCTGTTACCTTAAATTATACGTTTATCTCTGTAAAGCTGCTTTGAAACAATCTACATGTCATGAGTCTGGTTCTCTATCTGGCTTTTCCTGTCCTTTTCCCCCCTCTGCTGGTCAATGCTGGTTATTCCTCTCTCTTTCCCTTTTCCCCTTCAGCTGATTCTCATTAGCTGTCATCTCGCTGATTCATTTCACCTGTTCTCTCCTCTAGCCTGCTTGCTATTTAAAGGACAATTCCGGTATTTAACACTTTGAGTCTATTTTGTAGTTTGTTTTGGATGAACAAGAGTGGTGGACAAAGAAATTTTGACAATGGTTCCTGTCGCGACTTTTTGACTATTTTAGAATTGCCCATGACCGCATTAGAATGGGAGTCAATGGCCATGCACAAACATGTCCTTAAAACAATCCTTAACGTTCGTTTTCAAAACTGTGCAACTCACCGAGTGGTTAGTGGTGTTCGTTGATGATTAAAAACAAGTAGCGTAGCGAAATACAGTTTCTGTCGTGTTTTATTTGGCATTTTGTAAAATCCATTGATTTCCGTTGGAGGACTCATTGCTCGTTGATATTACTGCGCTACCGGAAACGGAAAGGGGTCTGTTTACATTTGATTGTAGTCTTTTAGGTCTTTTCGCTCGGTTCTCTGTCTCTCAGAAGGCTAGCGTGAGCAGAGCAACGGAAGTTGCGGAAGAGCGGAAGTTTATACGCGGTTGTGAGGTATCTGAAAAAATAGTTCCACTATAGAAAAATAAACGGATTGAAATCATACATTGCGCCGATATATTTGTTTTTAATTATCAACGAACACCACTAACCACTTGTTCATCCAAAACAAACTACAAAATAGACTCAAAGTGTTAAATACCGGAATTGTCCTTTAATGTTCCCTGTTTTCTTGCCATTTGCCGGATTATTTCGTTTGAGTATCATGCTGGTGGCTATCTACAAACCCTGCTGTTCCTGTCTTGTCATATCATGTTGCAGTCCTGTCTACAATCTGGGTCAGGTCAGCTAAGCCGTTACACTGTCTATTAATATTCTCTTCTACATTGTGTCCAGCCCTCCCGCTGTCGACGAACGCCCTGAACAGACTTTGTGCGTTGCTACGCTCTGCCTGTGGAGACGTGAGGTTAAGAGTCTTCTAGCCGGTCTCCCTGATTTCTGCTGCCTCTCAGTCACGCACAAGAAAGTTGAGAGAGGGTTCCTGTTTATAAGACTGTTGACTGTTTAATCTGCACTAATTGCAGCTACCTGAGTTCCTGTTTGAAATGACTGTTTTATCTGCACTATTAGCAGCTACCTGAGTTCCTGTTTGAAAAGGCAGTTTATCTCTGCTTCATCTGCATTTACCTGCGTTCCTGTTCGAAGAGACTTTGTTTTCTGCTCTCTCAAAGAAATAAACTCTGACTCTCAAATTGCATTTTGGATCCTATCTCTTCCTTACAACAGAATAATCCGGCCAAACTGATGGATCCAGCGAATGAGAGAACCATCCACACTGCTGTCGAACTGCAAGGTGCTATGTTAGGAAGACACGATGAGGAACTTACCGCTACTCGTCGTGTGGTCGAGACGCTGGCCGCTCAGCTAACTGATTTGTCCACCCAGGTCCAGTTGATCAGGAGAGAACCACCGCCACCTCCAAGATCGCCTGACACACCGGAGCCTCGTGTCAATAATCCTCCGTGCTATAGTGGAGAGCCCACTCAATGTCGCTCGTTCCTCACGCAATGTGAGGTAGTTTTTTCCCTCCAACCAGTCACTTATGCCCGTGAGCGAGCCCGGGTAGCTTATGTCATTTCACTTCTGACTGGGCGTGCACGTGACTGGGGAGCGGCTGCGTGGGAGGCTGAGGCTGAATACACCAGGCGCTTCGACACCTTCAAGGACGAGATGTTGCGGGTATTCGATCGTTCAGCTCACGGTGAAGAGGCTTCTCGCTTGCTTTCTTCCCTGCGCCAGGGAAGACGATCCGTGGTGGATTACTCCATAGAGTTCCGTACTCTCTCAACCACCTGCGGATGGAACGAGACAGCCCTTGCGGCTCGCTTTCTGGAGGGACTCAGTGCTCATGTCAAAGATGAGGTAATTGCCCGCGAGCTGCCTACTGATCTCAATCCACTCATCGATCTCGCTATCCGGGTGGAGAAACGTTTTGATCTTCGTCGCCGCTTCAGAGGCGCTGACTCCTCCTCCTCTGCTTCCGTGGCAGCGCCCACTCCACCCATCTCCACACCTGTTCCAGAGCCAATGCAACTCGGTGGTCTACGTATCTCAGCTAAGGAGAGAGAACGACGTCTCGTTAATCGCCTCTGCATGTACTGTGGAGCTGCCAACCACTTTGTTTCGAGCTGTCCTGTAAAAGCCAACGCTTGCCAGTAGAAGAGGGGGTACTGGCGAGCGCGACTTCCATGACCTCCTCGTCCTCGTCCTGCACAACTGTTTCCATTACTCTGAGCTGGGCTGGTACCACTGTTTCTTGTAAAGCGTTAATTGACTCTGGAGCTGAGGAAAATTTCCTTGACGAAACTTGGGCTCACAGACAAGGTATTCCTTTGCGGAGCCGCAAACAGACCACACCCCTTTTTGCCTTAGATGGTAGTCCCCTGCCCAGTATCAATCTTCAGTCTATCCCTTTAGCTCTCACTATTTCAGGAAACCATCATGAGACTCTTTCCTTTTTAGTTTTCCATTCTCCCTTTTCCCCGGTAGTTTTAGGTCACCCCTGGTTAGTCAGACACAATCCTCACTTCGATTGGTCTTGTAATAATATTCTTTCATGTAGTCTGTCTTGTCATGTCAATTGTCTGTTATCCGCCAATCCTTCTGTTTCCCCTGTCTCAGTTTCGCAGGAGGAGCCGGCTGATTTGACTGGGGTTCCGGAGGAGTATCACGATCTGAGGGCGGTCTTTAGTCGGTCCCGGGCCACTTCTCTCCCTCCTCACCGTCCCTATGATTGCTGTATTGATCTGTTACCCGGTACTTCTCCCCCTCGCGGTAGATTGTATTCTTTAACGGGTCCTGAACGTAAGGCGCTTGAAAGTTACCTGTCAGATTCGTTAGCCGCCGGTACTATTGTCGCGTCCTCTTCGCCAGCAGGTGCGGGGTTTTTCTTTGTAAAAAAGAAGGACGGCTCTCTCAGACCCTGTATCGATTACCGGGGGCTTAACGAAATTACCGTTAAAAATCGTTACCCCTTGCCACTTATGGCTTCCGCGTTCGAGCTTTTACAGGGAGCGAGAGTCTTCACTAAATTAGATCTGCACAACGCATATCATTTAATCCGCATTAAAGAGGGGGACGAATGGAAGACCGCTTTCAATACCCCTCTAGGGCACTTTGAATATCGGGTTCTTGCGTTCGGCCTCGTCAACGCACCTGCAGTCTTTCAGGCATTGATCAACGACGTACTGAGAGACATGCTTAATGTCTTCGTCTTCGTATATTTAGATGATATTCTGATTTTCTCACCCTCTCTTCAAGTTCATGTCCAGCATGTTCGCCGTGTCCTCTAGCGCCTCCTGGAGAATCGTCTGTTCGTAAAGGCAGAGAAGTGTACGTTTCATGCCCACTCCGTCACCTTTCTTGGTTCTGTTATCTCGGCGGAGGGGATCAGCATGGATTCCGCTAAGGTTCAAGCCGTTACTGAATGGCCTATTCCCGAGTCTCGAGTCGCGTTACAGCATTTTCTTGGATTTGCCAATTTCTATCGACGCTTTATACGCAATTTCAGTCAAGTCGCCGCCCCGTTATCTGCTCTTACTTCGGTCAAGTCGAGTTTTAAATGGTCAGAGTCTGCTCAAAGGGCTTTTGATCAGTTAAAGCATTTATTTACTACTGCACCTATTCTTGTGACCCCTGATGTATCCAAACAGTTCATTGTCGAGGTTGATGCGTCTGAGGTGGGCGTTGGGGGGGTTTCTCTCCCAACGCTCAGACTCAGATAATAAGGTTCATCCGTGCGCGTATTTTTCACACCGCCTCTCGTCTGCGGAGCGTAACTATGATGTGGGGGATCGTGAACTCCTTGCCATCCGTCTGGCATTAGTCCAGTGGAGACAATGGTTAGAGGGCTCGTCCGTCCCGTTTGTAGTCTGGACAGATCATAGGAATCTGGAGTACATTCGTTCTGCCAAGAGACTTAATGCGCGTCAGGCTCGCTGGTCATTGTTTTTCGCTCGTTTCGATTTTACGATCTCTTATCGACCTGGCTCTAAAAACGTCAAGCCAGACTCCTTGTCTCGTCTTTTCGACCCCACGGATGCCGCCCCCACGCCCCGGGAGATAATTCCCCCGGGGCGTGTAGTTGGCACCGCCGTCAGGGGCATTGAAAGACTCGTTAAACGTGCTCTGTCTCATTCAATCGTGCCGCGTAATGTACCTAAGAACCTCCTTTTTGTCCCGGTTTCCGCTCGCTCGGCAGTCTTTCAGTGGGCTCACTCTTCCAAGTTAACTGCTCATCCCGGCGTTAGGGGCACACTAGCTTCGGTCCGTCAACGATTTTGGTGGCCCACTGTAGAACGCGATATTCGTTGCTTCGTTGCATCTTGCGCAATTTGCGCTCAGACTAAGTCTGGTCACTCTCCGCCAGCTGGTCTTCTGAGACCACTTCCCATTCCGTCGCGTCCTTGGTCCCACATTGGGCTTGACTTTATTACCGGCCTCCCTTCCTCGGCTGGTAATACTGTAATCTTAACCGTAGTAGACCGTTTTTCCAAGTCCGCTCACTTTATACCGCTTCCAAAACTCCCCTCTGCCAAGGAAACAGCCCAAGTTCTGGTATCTCACGTTTTCAAGAATCATGGGCTTCCCTCTGACGTCGTTTCTGACAGGGGACCTCAATTCGCGTCCCTGTTCTGGAAAGAGTTCTGTCGTCTGATTGGTGCGTCCGTCAGCCTCTCGTCTGGTTTCCACCCTCAAACCAACGGGCAGGCTGAGCGCACTAACCAGATAATCGGTCGTCTGTTACGCAGCTTGGCGTTTCGGAATCCCTCTTCGTGGGTCGAGCAATTACCCTGGGCAGAATATGCTCACAATTCTCTTCCGTCCTCCGCTACTGGGCTCTCGCCTTTTCACTGTTGTTTGGGGTACCAACCACCCCTCTTCTCCTCACAAGAGACAGAGTCCAATGTTCCCTCCGTGCAGGCTTTTATAAGACGCTGTAAGAATACTTGGAGACGGGTGAGAGCATCTCTATGTCGTTCTAGAGTTCGTGTTCTAAGAAATGCTAATAAGCGCCGTGTCAAGAGCCCTAGGTATGTGTGTGGTCAAAGAGTGTGGCTTTCCACTGTCAATTTGCCTCTTCAGGCACCGTCTCGAAAGTTGGCTCCTCGTTTTATTGGACCTTTTCAGATTTCCAAGGTCATCAATCCCGTCACGGTTAAGTTGAGACTTCCTCCCAAGCTCCGGCGCATTCATCCAGTTTTTCACGTATCCTGCATTAAGTCAGTCGTGCGCGTCCCTTCTCGTATTTCCGTTCCTCCTGTTCATGCCGTGGGCACGTCTGTCTACACTGTACGCAAGATTCTTGATATGCGTCGTCGTGGTCGTGGGCATCAATTCCTTGTGGATTGGGAGGGCTACGGTCCTGGGGAGAGAAGTTGGGTTCCTTCCCGGGACATCCTGGACCGCTCTCTCATTGATGATTTCCTCCGGAGCCGCCAGGACCCTCCCTCGGGAGCGCCAGGGGGCGCTCGCTGAGGGGGGGGGCACTGTCATGAGTCTGGTTCTCTATCTGTCTTTTCCTGTCCTTTTCCCCCCTCTGCTGGTCAATGCTGGTTATTCCTCTCTCTTTCCCTTTTCCCCTTCAACTGATTCTCATTAGCTGTCATCTCGCTGATTCATTTCACCTGTTCTCTCCTCTAGCCTGCTTGCTATTTAATGTTCCCTGTTTTCTTGCCATTTGCCGGATTATTTCGTTTGAGTATCATGCTGGTGGCTATCTACAAACCCTGCTGTTCCTGTCTTGTCATATCATGTTGCAGTCCTGTCTACAATCTGGGTCAGGTCAGCTAAGCCGTTACACTGTCTATTAATATTCTCTTCTACATTGTGTCCAGCCCTCCCGCTGTCGACGAACGCCCTGAACAGACTTTGTGCGTTGCTACGCTCTGCCTGTGGAGACGTGAGGTTAAGAGTCTTCTAGCCGGTCTCCCTGATTTCTGCTGCCTCTCAGTCACGCACAAGAAAGTTGAGAGAGGGTTCCTGTTTATAAGACTGTTGACTGTTTAATCTGCACTAATTGCAGCTACCTGAGTTCCTGTTTGAAATGACTGTTTTATCTGCACTATTAGCAGCTACCTGAGTTCCTGTTTGAAAAGGCAGTTTATCTCTGCTTCATCTGCATTTACCTGCGTTCCTGTTCGAAGAGACTTTGTTTTCTGCTCTCTCAAAGAAATAAACTCTGACTCTCAAATTGCATTTTGGATCCTATCTTTTCCTTACAACACTACATTGTTAAAAGCGCTATATAAATGAAGATGACTTGACTTGACTTGACTTTTGTTTGTTATTCTATTTTTCCCCAACAGCTTTTTACCTATAGGATTTTATATATTTAATATATGAAGAGTTCAGATGCAAAAACCTCTAAATGCCATCTGAAATTTCCTCCTAGAATGATCATTTTTATGAAGCTCGTATATTTAAGTTCAGTGGTTTCACTTAAATGGCAATGAAAATTACCTATTAATTGCCATTTAAGTGAAATTATTGAACTTAAATATACGAGCTTGATAAAAAAGATAATTCTAGAAGAAAATTTCAGATGGCATTTAGAGGTTTTTGCATCTGAACTCTTCATATTTTCTCCAACAGCTCATATGCATATACAATGGTGAGTAAAACAACTTCATAAGTAAAAAGGGGGTTTAATAATAAACCAGCTGTCAGGAAGTAGAGGCAGATTCAGTAGCGAATGATCAACTGTTTATTGTGGGCTAACACCAGATTTTCTGTAGTCACCGCAGGAGTGATCAGGAAGCCAGGAACCGAGAACCAGTTGAGAAACGAAGAGTAGTTCAAGGAACACAGACGGGACAGCCGAGAATGACGAGCCACAGCGCTAATGAGCTGATCAGCCAAAATCAACACAAACACACACACACACACACACACACACACACACACACACACACACACACACACACACACACACAGGGAGAGAGAATGAGTCCCAATGAATCCATGAACCGTGACACCAGCTCAATAGTAGCATTTAGAACTTCGCCAGTGCAAAGTTTGTAAATTGAAGCCAATGAACCTTAACTTCAAAATAGACGATTGAAGCTCTCCCTTCAATATGCTGTCAAAATAAAGGGAAATAAAACCAATCCAGCTTATTCTACAATCTTCAACCCACAATTTACAACTTTGTATGAGAGTAAACCTAAAAGCATTAGATCCTTTGGTATTCGTATTAAACCACATTTGGAGAACTTAAATACAAATATTTTAAATCAAATACAATTCAATTCTATACCTCCCTGGAAATTAAAGAAGCATAATATCAATTTGGATTTAGCTTATCAGAGGAAAGGAGTGACTCATCCAAATGTATATAGACAGCAATATTTGGACATAAGAAACCAATTTCCTTTTCATGTACCTATATTCACAGATGGTTCGAAGGTGGAAAATAGTGTAACGGCAGCAATGGTGACTGGACATCAACGCTATGGAATCCGTATTCCTAAACAGTGCTCAATTTTCTCTGCTGAAGCACGTGCTTTACTTTTAGCTTTGGAGCATATTGAAAATACAGTACAAAAACATTCTATAATTTTTACAGACTCAAAATCTTGCCTTCAAGCAATGGACACGTTAAAAATTGATAATCCCTTAGTGGACTCCATCTTAACCAAAGTGGATTATCTGCTCAATCAGTTCTTCAGTATTATCTTTTGCTGGGTTCCAGGACATGTTGGACTTGCAGGAAATGAGCAAGCTGATGCAGCTGCCAAGGAAGCTCTTAATAAGGAAATTAATGAATGTCAAATTCCTCCCTCAGATATTAGACCGATTATTAACAGATATATTTTAAATAAGTGGCAAGAAGAATGGCATATGTGTAAGAATAATAAATTGTATGCAACTCATCCGGAAATTAAAACCAGGACCTTTCTCAATTTTAAAACTAGACTTGATCAGGTAGTCTACACCAGATGTCGAATAGGTCATACAAGTTTGACCCATGCTTTTTTACTTAAAGGTGAAGACCCAACATTATGTTTGTTTTGTAAGATTCCTTTAACTGTCAAACATATTTTATTAGATTGTCCTGGTCTTAACATAAGTAGAATGCTTTTTTATGAAGTTATTTCAGTTAAGGACATTTTTAATGAGATTATACCTGAAAAGGTTTTGGATTTTTTATCATATGTTAACTTTAAAAAATATATTGTATAATATGACTTGTTGATTATCTTTGTTCTATTCTTATTGTGTTTATATAATATTTGTGTTTTTGTAATTGAATTTTTGCCATGAAGATAGCTCTGATTGCTGACATGGCATTAAATAAAAAAGATGATGATGATGATGACCAGCTCAATAGTAAATTAATTGATCAAGTGCGTTCTATTTAAACCAGTAGTGGGCACTCGTACAACGTAAGCAATGACTGAGTGAACAAGACAGAGGGTAGTTAGTGAGTGAAGGGCATAGAAATTTGATTAGTCATGATGTCACATGCATGAGCCAGTGGATTAGAGGTTATTGATGCATCACTATATTTGATTTGGGCTTTAGAAACAGAGACAGTCTTCAGAAAGTTTGGAAAGACATGAGGATGAGTAAACAATGAAATAATTTATATTTCTAGGTGAACTATCCCTATAAAACTGGCATTGATGAAATAATGCTGGCACTTATGAATTAACCTATAATCTTGATCTTTAACCCCTCAATCTCACCACTTCTCTGATACTGGATTCATATCTGTTTAGTTGATGATTAATGTGATGTTTCTCCTGTCATTGGTTTGTCCTTTAGCACCAGCTGAAGGAGACACAGAGGTCGTTCCAGCAGAGGATCCAGCAGAGAGAGAAAGATCTTCAGCAGCTGAGAGAGGCTGTGGCGTCTCATAAGGTGAGTCTGGAGAAGAAGAGAAGTTTGAGACATCTCAGTCAGGACTCACTGAAGCCACTGTGTGATTGTGATGTGTGTCCTAACAGCGCTCTGCACACACAGCAGTGGAGGACAGTGAGAGGATCTTCACTGAGCTCATCCGCTCCATTGAGAGAAGCCGCTCTGAGGCGACACAGCGGATCAGAGATCAGGAAAAGACTGCAGTGAGTCGAGCTGAAGGACGACTGGAGCGACTGGAGCAGGAGATCAATGATCTGAGGAGGAGAGACGCTGAGCTGGAGCAGCTTTCACACACACAGGATCACATCCATTTCCTGCAGGTAACAGAGATCTAGAAGAACAGGGTCATAGTGGACTTGAGCAAGAGACTCACAGAGAAACATTTCATGAGAGCAGAATGAGCCGTTGACTGATGATTATATAATAACCGAACACACAGATCAACACTTCAGTCAGACTCTCATCTGATCTTCTTCTATTGAAAGAGATGCACTTATAAATGCAGTTCAGCTCTGGAAATCTTAGGAAACTTTTTTCTGAAAGATTTATTGAGATTCCAGACAGCAACAGCTCAAAACTTCACTAATATTTAAACACTTTTTTTATATCATTGTGAAATCCATGAATTTGATGGCACCAGTTTCACTACTAAAGATCAACAAGAACCACATAAATCTGACAGTAGAACAGGTTATTGATGAAGTGTGGAGGAGATGAGCTTTGATTTCTGTTTCCTGTAGAGTTTCCAGTCTCTCTCAGCTCCTCCTGAATCTACAGACATAAATGACAATCCCTTCAGTTCTCTCTCCTCTTTTGATGGCGTGAGAGAATCTGTTCGTCAGCTGAGAGACAAACTGGAGGATTTCTGCAAAGAGGAGCTGAAGAAGATCTCTGACAGAGGTAAAGACCTGGAGATTCATCAGCTCTCAGAAATGATCCTCCATCATCTCATATCATGTAGAAGATCATATTAGAAATGTCTTAGGAACGGATGCAGGGATCATTTTCTCTTGACATGATAATCACACTCTTCATGTCTGTTGATTTCCACAGTCACTTTCACCAACATTGTTCCCAGAACCAGGAACGACTTCCTAAAATGTAAGTCACTAAGAAAACAAGCAGAAAAACTCACTGAGTGTCTTCATGTTCTTCCTGTAGAAGGTGAAAGAAAACATGACAGAAGAGTTTTAGAGTTGATCATGTAAATTAGTGTTTCTCAACGGAGAGAACATCGAGGGGCGCTGGAAGCAATATCAATTGACTCGTGACTTTAACAAAGATGTAAATCAGGGGATTCAACATATTCTTCAAAAACAGGATGTCCTCTAAAACTAATGAATAACTATTATTATTTTTCACTGAAAGCCAATTAAAAACATTCATCCAAGATTTAGAGGTAAAATCACAGTAGTAAAAAAGCTTCAGGAAAGTAAGAACAAACTGAAATCTCTTCTGTAAAAATTCCTCTATGGATTTATCCTAAACAGAATTTTGTAACAAATCTCTTTAACCTTTGAGGAAACAGATAGAAATTTAAAGAAAGCTCAAGATTGCCAAAGGCCACAGCACTGAAAATCACCAAAATAGGCCTAGAATGCTTAAAAACGTTGTAGATCAAATTATTACAAAAAAAACACAATGACCCCAAATATTTGAGATATTTGAATGGTGTATATATTAGGCATAATTATAATAAACACAGAATAATAACCATTAATATACAGTAAATGATACACTGATGTAAATGATGATTTGCACAGGATATCTGGTAAACTAGTAAACCATATTATTGCTCTTCCTGCATTGACACCATTATATGAGAACTGAACCGAGCTGGACGATGACGTCACTGTTTTCTCCAGAGCGGCTGTATAGATAAATGAACTAAATTAACAACTTTTTTACAACAGAAATGAATCAACACTGAACTTACTTAAGCTGGACAATGACACTATTTTCTTCTAGATCTGCTGTACAGACGAAACTACGGAAGCCCTGAAACGCAACGTCAAAAAAAAAAAATCCATAAAAAAAAAAAAAAATTCTAGTATTTCGAGATTAAAGTCGAAACGTTTCGAGATTAAAGTTGAAACGTTTCGAAAATAAAGTCGAAACATTACCAGAATACAGTCTTCTGTAGAAGTTGCGTGTGTGTGCATTCATAACGGCGCGCGTCCACTGGTGCATAGGGCATGTTTCCAATTCTGATTTTGTGTGTGTCTGTGTAAAGAAATGCACTTGTGAAGTCGAATTCCCTCGGACATGGATCTACACAAAATAGCTTTTTACTTTTATCTGGACTTTCAACAAAAAGAAAATTCGACAGGTGCCAATCTACCAACATGCATTATCATGGCGTTGCCTATAGACGACCACACAGACTCCGCCGGAGTAGGTTCACAATGTGGTCGAAACTTTATGTGGCAGTGTTTTTGACGTGTTTTCGTGCTCGTCTATAATAGGCAACACTATCTGGGTCGAGAACACTTAACAGTAACAGCACTGATTCCCTCTTCTGGATACATTTTAAGTGCATCATTCTGTATCCAATCATTTGGCCGGATCCCGTGATTTCCTCAAATATAATAACCACTGGTGGTGGTTGAGGAGAGATTCCCTGAAATGATTGAAAAGCGCTTTTAAGTGTAGGCCTACAGTAAACATATGAAAGCGCTATATAAATGCCTCATTCATGCATTCATTCATTAAGATGGATATCTTGATTCAGTCTGAAAAGTGTTTTCGCCTGTAGGCTAAAGTCTATTTCGGCGCAGTATTATATTATATATTATATATATATTATATTTTATAACGTCCTATAGCCTAATGCCATGTTGGTAGACCTGTAGATTTTCCTTTTGTTGAAAGGCAAGATAAAAGTAAAGCTATTATTTTGTGTAGATCCAGTTTACACACACACACACACACATACACGCACACGCATGAAAGCCTCTGCGAAATAACGTGTGAAATAACGTGAAATAACAATGTGAAATAACGGCACACACGCAACTTCTACAGAAGACTGTATTCTGGTAATGTTTCGACTTTAATCTCGAAATATTTCGACTTTATTCTCAAAATATTTCAACTTTAATCTCAAAATGCTAGAATAATTTTTTTTATGGATTTTTTTTTTTTTTTACGTTGCGGTTCAGGGCCGTATGAAACAAACTTTATTGCATTATTTTCCTGTTATCAATCTGTATTGATCAAAGCGCTAAATATATAAAGGTGACTTGACTACTGAGACACTGCTGATATATTGAACATGAAGAGATCAGCTATAATAAAAGATCAGACAGATTCATAATTCCTGATTCTGATGTGTTTTCTCTCCATCAGATTCCCATCAGCTCACTCTGGATCTGAACACAGTGAATAAACGCCTCAGTCTGTCTGAGGGGAACAGAGTGATTACTGACACTGGCACAGAGCAGCCGTATCCTGATCATCCAGACAGATTTGATGTGTATCAGGTGTTGTGTAGAGAGAGTGTGTGTGGACGCTGTTACTGGGAGATTGAGTGGAGTGGTAGTGTGTTTATATCAGTGTCATATAAGAGCATCAGCAGGAAGGGACGGGGTATTGAGTATGAGTTTGGATATAATGATCAGTCCTGGAGTTTGTCATGCTCTTCCTCCAGATACTTATTCATACACAATAAGATAGAGACTGACTTGCCTGTAAAGTCCATCAACAGGAGAATAGGAGTGTATGTGGATCACAGTGCAGGAACTCTGTCCTTCTACAGCGTCTCTGACACAATGAGCCTCATCCACACAGTCCAGACCACATTCACTCAACCGCTCTATCCTGGGTTTAGGGTTTATTATAAATCATCAGTGAAACTGTGTTGATGAATGAGAACAGACTGTAGAGAGATTCTACCCATAATGCTTTGAGCTGCATGATAAATCAGTAACAGTGAGATGTTATAGAGAAGTGGTTGGCAACTTTGTTTGGACACACACTCATTCTGACTGGATCGCTATACGTTAAAACTTCAGTTTACACTGAACTTCATATCACTGAGTTCACGTTAAAGAAAGCAAGATATGAACTTCATTTTATTTATCATCAGGCAATTTCAAGATCATAGATGCGGCATTAGCACTGGAAAGATAATTTAGTGTCACTACTTTTAATGAAGACGACTGTGTGTTGAGCTTCAGGATGTGAAAAGGAATTTCATTTAAAAATCCTACCAGTGAGAAAAGAGGTAGAACATTAACAAGACATTGGAATAAGAAGTTTCATTTGCTTTTCAGTTTTCACGTCGGCTCGCTGACGAGATGCTCAACTTCTCTCTGCGATGCGTAGCGCAGAAACTACTGTAATAGCGCTGTTATATCTGTGTATCGGGAGCTGTTATAACACAATCTCGCATATTTATTTTTTACCAGTTTAGGAGGAGTCATATTTACATTTGTGGCTTCAACAACCAGATGCATTTTGTCCAGTTTCATCTAGAATGTGAAAAAATGCCCTCTTTCGTATCCATGAACAGTTTCCACATGCATCACAGTCATTTTGATGTGTGTGGGATGTTTAATAATGACTCTCTATATTTGGTTGAATATCTCTGAGATTTATAGCATTAATTGTGTACAGCAGAACAAGCTGTCAGTCAATAACTAGTGTGATGCGCAGTGGTTATGCTAATGGTTTATCAGAGCTGCGCACTAGAGGGCTGCATTGGGATTGAGTCCCGCCGGGTCCCACGGGACCCCGCGCAAATCTCGCGGGAGCGGGCGGTTTGAACTTTGCTGCGGGCGGGAATGGGCGGCTAAAAAAACACTGCGGGATCGCGAGGTAACCTAGCGACATGATGGAGATGTCAATAATGGCACTTTTCCACTACACAGTACCAGCTCGCCTCGGCTCGACTCGACTCGGCTCTGTTTGGTTTTCCACTGTGTAAAAGTTGTATCTGCTTCCAGGTACTTTTTTTCGTATCACCTCCGGCGAGGTTCTGAGCGAGCTGAGGCGATACTAAAATGTGACGTGAAAACACGGCAGACTGCTGATTGGTCAGAGAGAATCGTCACTATTCACTGCGTCATCATTGCACACGCCAGACAGAGTATCCTGAATAAAAAACAGCAAAAACAAAACCATCCAAAAACAGCATACACTCGATTTCCTCCATTGTCCTGTGTGTATGTGTCCAGAATACATGCCGGCCAGGGAAACGAAACAAACAACCCCATGAATCTCTTTAATAATAGCAATACAAATACGTGTTTTTTTCCTGCGGGACGGGAGAAGACACAAAATCAATGCATCTCTATTATTGTGCGGGAATAAATTCTCAGAGTTTTGCGGGTGCGAGTGGACATAAATATTGCGGGAGCGGGCGGGAGTGTAACACATACGTTGCGGGAGCGGGCGGTAATGGTCAGAAATTCGGCGGGTGCGGGCGGGAGCGGGATGAAGAAAACAGTCCCGCGCAGGGCTCTACTGTGCACTTTAATAGTATTTATAACTCCTAACTTAATAAAACTAGCTGTGTTACTATGAGGAATGATTACATCAAGATGTAGATCTGTATTGTTAATGGAGATGATGATTTTGCAATTATACTGCATTGATTAATGCTTGATTTGCTTTATATTGATGTAACCTAAGTAGTAATAATGCTTTTGCTTAAGTAGATGTATGTTACCCAATTACTAATACTGCACAGAATATGTATTGTGTGATTTCACTATTATTAAGAAAACTACTTACATGAAATGTATGTATTGACTGATTTAGAGTAGAAAGCACTTATGTATTAGAAATAGTTTTTATGATAAATGGAAAATGTATTAGTTAAGGTGTATGTTATAGACGATCAAGAGAAGAAAGAAGAGAAAACGGGCTTGAAGATACTGGAAAGGAATGCACCGTAAAGAACTGAAGGCGTTGGCGAAGGATTTGGCAGCACTCCATGTGATGACGTCAGAAGAGAGCTTGGCACCAGCGTTTGAACGTCTATGTATAAAAGACTGAGAGAGAGACTGAACGGATTGGAGACTGAATAACGCAGTGTCCCTCGACGCTTGAAACCAGCTGATTGTACCTTGATTGAAACTTATTTTTGTAACTTTACTATTGTACTTTTATATAACTTTTGTTAACTTTAATAAAACTTATATTATTGGCAAGTTTTTGTCTACCAGAGTAATAATTTAAGAACCTTAAGCAAGAACTGACCACAGGGAAGTGTGCTGAGCTAATTGTAAGTACTTTTTGAATGCTTATAGTTTTGTCCAGATTCGACTTTCCTTACCTACCTGAGAATAATAAATAAATAGGTAAAAGGTGTAAAGATTAAAGGACACACCATAAAACAGTATGCAGGTACGAGGAACTTTATCTGAATGAAATGCATACACCTCTCACTTTTACTGATGTCATGTGCCAGCGATTGTGCCATAGGTTGCTGACTTCTGTTATAGTCTCTTATTTTTTCTTTATTACTGTCCCAGTCATCAGCTGAAGTGCTGTTTGTCGACCAGTGGGCTCTCCATCATAGACTATTGTTATTCTGTCAGGGACTACACTACCCATAATCCTCTGCCCTGTTTCATCATCACAAATTGACTTCACTCTGTCATTCATTGCTAGGTTTTTATTTTTTATATGTTTCCACTGCATTTCTGGACCCTCAGTTTCCTGCATTTTCCTGTTTTCCTGCGGTACCTGCTTTGTGTTTGTTTTCGGATGGTTTATATGTGTTTTGACCCTTTGCCTGCTGTATTGACCGATTCTAGACTACTGTCAAATAAAGCTGTGCTTAGATCTTCTCTCTTCGTGTCTCTGTGCAGTACGTATCAATTACATCAATACTACAGCTGAACTTGCGCAGTGAAATAACACGTCAGAATAAATGTGTTTAATGAATCCTCATATAGACAGTAAGATCAGTGTGTGTTTGTGAGTCATGATGATTTACGGTGTGTATCTGTACTTTTCTTGCAAGAAAACCAAAAGTCTATAGGTTGTATTTTTTTAACAGTGTAATGTTAGCTACAGTATGCCATTGACAACCCAGCCATAGACAACCCAGACAACATCACCAAACATACCTGGATGGCGACTAAATTTCGACACGAGAAGAAAGGGGTGGTGACTCGTGACACCATACACTCTAGCCAGCCAGTTTATAAACACTCTACTGCAGCCCCCTGGTAGGATGAAACAACTCAGTGAGTAGACTAACCCCCAATTTCCACCGGCTGCGTTACGGCTCCGGCACGGCGGCGGAGTCAATAGGTTTCCATTAAAGTCAATGAGTGTATTTCCACTGAATGCGGTACAGCTGCGTTCCGACTCCGGCGATCCGCAGCCCTCCGGAGCAGATACGCAGAGCTTCTAATTTTGCCGGATGCCGGAGAGCTCCGCAGCACTACAGGGCAGAGTGCGCAGGACAGGAAGTCGAGCAAAAAACAGAACAAACCAAACCAAAATAAAAGATCCGGTTAATTTTCAAAATAAAATACACCATGATCATGGCGGATCATATTTCCCTACACTACACCTTGAAAACGTCATAATATACCATTCGTCATAACGTTCTGTTTATAGAAAATACATATCGCGCGATCATACGTGAATTAGCGAGATCTCGTGGGTCCTCGTGACTTCAGCTGTCAGTCATGGACGCAGCCGTTCCGCAACAACTCCGGACCTGGTGGGTATTGACGGACGACGGAACACGGAGCTGTCACGCAGCGGAGCCGTTACGCAGCCGTTACGCATCTGGTGGAAATTGGGGGTAACCAACCACATGCAGGCATATTTTCTGTTATGTCAAATTCCAAATGTATGTCATCCAAGGTTCCTGTAAGCAAATCAAACATATGTGAACCTTTCAGGCATCTGAAGGTAATGGAAACAGACCTTCTTTCCAGTGTAGATTCATCAATCTAGTGTGCTTTAACACCAGTGTAAATGACTGTGCTGTCCAACAACCAGTAGTGGGACCTATATAATCTTTTTTTTACCTTGGCGTCTGATTCCTTGATTCTTAGCTTCACAGTTGGTTTGGACAGCTAAGCAACTTACAGCTAAGTTGCATTGTATGGATTTGATTCTTGAATACTGGAAGTTCAATTCTGATAAAGGACTGAAGGCTTTCACAGACAAACTCAGCTTCATGCTAGTCAATTGTGGAATGAGCAACCTGCCAGCAGGACACGGACAAGTCTTTAATCTTCATCTGTTTCACAGCTGAATCACACCTCTGTTCTTCAGTTCTATATTTTCAAGACATATTCATTGTACTGCTTTAATTTCAATGGAGAAAGAATTGTTTAATGGAATTCATGTGTTTTTAATGGGAGAATCTGAAGCACTTTTTTGTTGAATTACACTTTTGCTGAAATAGTACCATAACTTGTTTACAACTTTCAGGGTTTGTACGGGTGCTTGAAATCCTTGAAAATGCTTGAATTTTGGATAAAATGCTTAAATGCTTGAAATTGTAACTGTATTTCTTTCACAACAAATACCTATCTGACTGAATAGTTCATTTATTAAAGCAGCGCTATGCAGTTTTGGCAATTTCTTTTTTTTTTTGCGTTTTGCGCTTTTTGCTCGCGGGTTCCTCTATAGAGCTCCCCCTACAGCTTGGGAATAGATAGTTGATATTAGATATTCAGTTAGGGCACATTCATTTGTGGAATATGCAGTGAAAATAGCCTTTAAGTTACAGCACAGTAACTGTAACGTTAACTACCCGCAACTTAAAACCTGCAAACGTCAGCCCAGTGCATAACAACAATCGTTGATTGCTGAACAGAAATCGTGTCAGATGGAGTGTCATACAAGTAGCCTACTGTAAGGTTGAGGATGGCCTTATGCAATATTTACACTGCTCTATTCCAGTAGATAAATGTATATGTCTTGGCAATGAAATACATTGTTTTTTCTATTAATATAGGCTATTATATCAGGCTGGTGCCTGTATTATTGTATTTGTATTATACTGTATTATATACCCAGAGTCTTCTGGGTTAAAGGGATAGTTCACTTTGAAATTAAATTTTGGTATGTTTTAGCTTACCTCAAGGGCATCCAAGATGTAGGTGTCTTTTTTTCCGCAGTAGTTTCAATTTTGATATTTTTAGGTCAAACCGTTCTTGTCTGTCAGTCATATTATGCAGGTCTGTGGTCACCCCCTCAAAGAGCATGCACAGAGTCCAAATTAAAACAATTCCCCGTCGTCCAAGTTAAACAATTCCCCATCGTAAGTACACATTGATGGCCTAAGACACGAAACGAGCGTTTTGTGTGAGAAAACGAACAGTATTTATATCGTTTTTACCTCTTATAACACAGCCGCGTCCAAATGATCTGAGGGCGCGGGCGGGTACAGATATATACACTAGACGTCGCCTTGGCTACTGCAGTTCATTGGAACGAAACCGTAGCCAAGCGACATCTGCTCGTTTCGTGTCTTAGGCCATCAATGTGTACTTACGATGGGGAATTGTTTAACTTGGACGTCGGGGAATTGTTTTAATTTGGACTCTGTGCATGCAAGGGGGTGACCATAGACCTGCATTATATGACTGACAGACAAGAACGGTTTGACCTAAAAATATCAAAATTGAAACTACTGCGGAAAAAAAGACACCTACATCTTGGATGCCCTTAAGGTAAGCTAAAACATACCAAAATTTTATTTCAAAGTGAACTATCCCTTTAAAATGGAATTACAGGTTGTTGTTGTTGTTGTTGCACTGTATCAGATTTTGTTCAAACCTTGTCTATATCAAGAATGTGTCAAAAAACCAAGGCCTGTAAAATATTTCTGTTCAAATCCTGTGTCTTCATATTTTCAGCCCTTGAAAATACTTCAGTTTTACAGCCTGAAAATCACATTTTCTGGGAAGCAATATTTGGACATTAATATAATGAAAAGTGTTATTCATAGGCATTATCTACTTAGTGATACATTTTGAAAAATAAAACTTGAGATTTGCTTAAATATCTGTTCTTTCTTCTATTATGAAACACAATTTGGGCTGTTTATAGCATTATCTCTTTTAATGTGATAACTAAATAATAATTTTGACTATGTATTGGTATGTCATTTACGGTGGTAAAAAAGGTGCTGGAAAAAGCTTTAAAATGGACCTTGAAAGTGCTTGAATTTGACCTTGGAAAAGGTGTACGAACCCTGAATTTTACTTCTTCATATAATTTTACTTCTTCATATGGAACAGTACTTTTCCCAAAACTCATTTAGCAATGTTTTTGATAAATCGGCTCACCTAAATGTGCCTTTATTCTGGTAAAATGGTTCAGGAAGACTGCTTATTGTACTACTTTACCTAAAAATAAAAAAATCTTGAAATGTTTATTGTCTCTCTTTTCCTTTTTTATTCACAGATTAACTTGTAATGGGTAAAGTTGATGTGATACAAAACTGCAACTCGGGTTGTCAAATATAGAAACATTTTTACATTAATATGTTACAGCAGTAAGAAAACATTTCTCTAGCTTACGTAATGAGTAACCATTGGTGTTTATACAGATGTTTGTTTTAATCAATTATATTTCATGCATTAACCTTAAAGTCGCCATGAAATCAAAATTGACAATTCTTATTTTTTTTCATGTAAAATGATTTACTGTAACTGTGCACTTCATTGTTATTTTTTATAATCACCTTATAATCTGAAAAGTTGACATTATGCCCCCTTTCACAAGATGTAATATACATATATGGTGTCCCCAGAATGTGTCTGTGAAATTTCAGCTCGAAGTACCCTACAGATAATTTATTATAGCTTGTCAAATTTGCAAATTTTTGGTCCCTTTAAATGCAAATGAGTTGCTGCTCCCAAACCCTGTTCGGCCAATCCTTTACACAAGCTTCTCTATAGTGACATTTCAGACTGTCCTCTATATGTTAGCCAAATTTCATAACTTTTTACCATATGGTTCTATGGGCTGCGATAGACTCCCAGAGCAGAAGAAGAATAAGAAGAATGCCAACGGATACAATAGATGCCATCACACTTTCGTGCTTGGCCCCTAACAAGTATTTCTTCTCTCTCACAGGTCTACAGGTCGCATACTTCTGTACTATATAGTAGGCCAAAACAGAATGTTCCAAGAGTAGTACGTTCGAATTCACAGTATTAATAAAACAGTACGCAAAAAATACCCAAATGACCTACCACTTCCGGAACGATATTAAAGGACAAGTTCGGTATTTTACACTTAAAGCCCTGTTTACAGATCGTTTCTGATGAAATAGAACGGTTAAGATTAAAATGTGGACACATGCTGCTGTCCCGAGAATTTTAGGTTTATTTCGCTTTCCCCCCCATCTACACAATGGCAGCCTATGGGCACTGGAACAATCCTTCATAAAACACATTAAACTTTCGTTTACAAAGACGTGAAACTCACCGAGTGGTCAGGGGTGTTCAATGATATGCTCACAAAAAAATCGCTGCAAAAGATGCTTTCCAACAGGTGTTTTACCATTCGTTGTAAAACTGTGGACCTATTTTTCCAAACGTCTCACACCTGTAGATTCTTCCGTTGAGAGCTTGAATAATAAACACTCCAGCCCAGTTGGTGGCGATAATGCACCTTTGCCAATTACAAGCAAACCACTGGCATTTCATTGAATACACAGAAGAAGCAGAAGAAGAAGCGGCGGAGTAATACCGTACCGCACACAGCCCATCCAATTCAAGTCAATGGAGTTGGACAAAAACTACGATAAAACCTGTTGGAAAGCATTTTTTGCAGCGATTTTTGTGTGAGCATATCAGTGAACAACCCTGACCACTCGGTGAGTTTCACGTCTTTGTAATCGAAAGTTTAATGCGTTTTAGGAAGGATTGTTCCAGTGCCCATAGGCTGCCATTGTGTAGGTGGGGGGGAGAAGCAAAATAAACCTAAAATTCTCGGGACAGCAGCATGTGTCCATATTTTTATCTCAACCGTTCTATTTCATCAGAAACGATCTGTAAACAGGGCTTTAAGTGTAAAATACCGAACTTGTCCTTTAATGTGCGTATACGAAGAATGCGTCTGAATATGCCTACTTCCCTACTATATAGTAGGTGAAAATGGTATGTGTAAAAGTAGTATGTCCTAATTCACATTATTCATTAAAAAGTAGACGAAAATACTCAGATGGCCGACTACCCAGCAAACACAGAATGTTGGCCACTTACCCAACCTTCTAACAACGTTTTAACAACATGGCCAAAAGGTTGCTATAACTACAGTGTGTGGTGAAGGTTGTTACAGCGTTGTCACAATGTTGACACTGAACCACAATTCAGGGCCATTGCTTAAGGTTGTGCCAAGGGTGTCTGGACAACCACTGGATGATATGTACTCGTCACTGCCCTGTAGTGCGAAAATCAGCCTTTTAAATTTCAACTGACCGCTGAGCTCAGTGTGTCGTCTCATTCTTCTTCGAGCAAGGATAAAAGAGAATTGCATTCAATTTACCTCAGCTAAATAAGATACGTAATTATTCAAAAACAATCAACAACTTCCTTGTCTAATGTGACATTTATTTGTTCAGTCTAACTGAAGGGACAGAATAACGCTAGTTGATAATTCATGGAGTTTGCGATCTTGTATAGTGTATGTTAATGTTAGCTATATTTCTTTTAGCTTTCAGATATCCTTAAATCCTTACTGTTAGGAAAAGTGTTGAACATCTGGTCAGGTATGACAAATATTTTAACTTTATGCATGTTTTCTGGACTAACTCCGGTTGCCGACCTTTATCGCCCGGCTTTCGACTGCGCTCCCGTCTGCCATGTACAGAACCCGGTTTTGTTCATTAAATGTTCTGATCTGCCTTTGCTTTTTATGTTTTACTTATTATACTTAAAAGAATGTTGTATATTCGTTTATTTAATTTTTGTTATTTTTTCACAAATGTATGACTTTTGGAAGTGCAATTTGATTACCATATGCAGTTTTAATAAAGTTTAATTAATGTATAACCTGTCATTTTTACTCTTCAAAGTGTACACTTGCAGGTGGTGATTATAATTAATTTACTGTTAGGCCCATTAAATAATAATAATGATAAACAATATTTAACATAACATGCTAAATGGGGGATATCTATATCTAGCACAAAAAAATTAAATTGTCAGACCGTCATCTCTCAATTGCTGAATGTCGCACAGCAACGTTTCTACAGCCCTGTCGCGTCTTACGATTCTATGTTGTTACAATGTTGCGAGCACGTAGACAGCGACGTTGCCATAGTAGAAATGCAACGTGCCACAGATGTTGCCACAATGTAAATGAGTTAGCTTCTCAATTGATGACAGTATATCTGTATCCACAGTTCCCCTTGACAAGACAGAAGCGTCACTTACAGAGAGGAAGGACTGAATGCTTGGGGTTTTATGACTGGATTGCAAAAAGTAGATCTGAAACCGAGGTAAGCTCAAGGATCTCATTTCCAAACATGAAATCCATAAATTAAAGTCTAAAATTGACCTCAAATTGACACCATAAGGTCATAAATAGATGCAGGGAGTCCTCCTCCGAGAATTTAACACTGAGAGCTGCCATCAGTCAAGATGATCTTAACTTGCTGGGGTCGGCGCAATCAATTGTATTTTTTCCTGAGAACAGCGAAAATATGAAGGTAAATTAGTAGCAAAACTCGAGAGCACAGATGTGAATTTGAGAACTTGTACACTCACAGCTCCGATGTGAAAACTTGTAAAATAAAAATCTGAACTTGAACACTGAGATTTGCACTCGCAGACAATAGTCACAAACCTGCATTCTGAATTAGAAACTTGAAAATGCCATTCACAAAAATACAACGACAGACACAAACTTGTAATACATACTTGCACTTTTTCTAACATTCAGATTCGCAGTACAAATTCAAATTGGCACTTGCAACTTCTCAAATCTGTCACTGCAAGTTCAAATTTCACGCCTTGACTTCTGCTACTATTTTCACGATATATTAGGTGCAAAACTGACTTGTGCCCTTGAAACTCAGTAGTGGCGGGAGGATGGGAGGAGGGTTGCGGCAATGGAGTCGTTTTATTGGTTGGCGCCTAGCCAATGAATCTGACACTCATTTTATTCTGGAGACTGAACAAAACTTGTGGTCTGCTGACACACTGGACCGTACTCACATTTACAGTTAAGTCAATGAAGGAAGATTTTTGGTTAACGCTGCCTCTGTTTTGTTTTTTTTACCTTCAATTGTGAATGTTTATGTATTTTACTGCAGCTTTCCTGAAATCTTCACCTCCATTATGGATGAAAGTACCTCTGAAGGAAGTGCCTCATTACTAGAGGTTTCCCAGACCAGTACAAGAGTACAGAACACTACTGTCCTACTTGGTCCTGACCATGAAACACCTGGGACATCAGTTTTAATCTAAAAATGCACCATTAATGCGTGAAGGTAGGGATTTTTTTAATTCTCTTAAAGTTCTTTTTTTTTTTTTTTTTCTCCATGTATACATTTCTTTTTTCTCCATGAGTACCATAGTATGAAGAAATGTAACTAACAATGTATTTGTTTTATTTTTTGACCCCCAGACTGGAAGAGGATTGAGATTCCAGAAAGGGCAGCAATATTGTACAGAAGGTATATGCTTCAGCTAAAAGAAGATGAGCCCTCACTGAAAGTTAAAATTGATATTAGAGAAGACATGGAGGACCAGGAGGGGAGAGTAGACCTCTTCACTGCCGACTGGAAGGTGTAACATTATTTCACAAATAATGTAACATTAAAAATTGCTTTGTTTTAGTATATATAGAAGATATTGACTACTTACTGTCCTGTTATTATTTCATACACTATATTAATTTCATTATTTATATTTTTATGCTAACATTGTTGACAAATTGTTTATATATTAAAGTATTGTACTATTTTTAGGTGATGTTGCCACTGGGGATGGTGTTCAGCGCCATTTTTTCAGCATGGTGATGCACAATCACCATTTTAGTTGTTTCAAGAATTCACACCCCCAGAATGATAACCCTGTTGTATATTACCCCTCATGCGGTTCAAAAACTTTACGAGACTTTCTTCTGATTGTAGGGTAGTTTTCTGAAGTCAGTTTCATTCATTTCCATTACAATGTCATTCAATAGGGACCATCACTTTAAAGCCACAATATGGCTGCAAAATCATAATTTTAGTCCACATTACTCATCCTCTGTCTTAAAATATCTGAAGTGAAACCGTAGTTTTGTAAGAGACACCAACTAATATGTAACCCATTATTCACTGATAATCTTAATCTCTGTCTTGTTTATGTTTTGTACGAAGAGAAACAAGACAGATAATTTAGACCGGGAAGAATCAGAGAACATCAGTGAATAAAGACTAAATTGTCGGTCTGATTGTCACCCAAAGATACTGAATTTCTTTAAAAGACAGAATACAGCACATGAGTTGTGATTGTGATGACTAGTTGGAGATTTTGCATGCTTTTTTAAGACTAGAACAATGGCATGCAGTATGGAAATGGCAGTTAAGATTCTTGCAAAGATCTTTAGTATTCCACAGCGAAAATACAGCTATACAGGTTTAGAACAACATGAGGCTGTAGACAAGATGGCAATTATCTTTTTAGTGTATACTAACTCTTTAATAAAGAGATGTCTACTTTTCTTATCGATGCTTTGGTTTCTTATGCTTATGCTAAAATTAAATGTAAGTGGCACTGTTTTATTTGAAGGCCAAGCAGAGCACCTCATTCCATCCACCTCCCAAGTCCTTTTACAGAGTGACTTGTTCTTGATGGCAGGCAGGATGATTGGTCATTCATTCCTTTATGGTGGGCATAAAAATTAATATACTTTTTAACCACAATTGTTCATCTTGTGCTGGTCTGCGACGCGCCAGGCATTACGTAATCATGTTGGAAAGGTCATGCTGGACGTAGGTGGAAGTAATACATGTATTAGCAGGTGGATCCCCACAGACAGCAACCATCGTGCTTGAAGATGTGGCTGACATCGACTTCAGGGTGACAATACAAATGGTAGGTTCGTATGTGCCATATTGTTACAGGTAAATGTGATTCTATATTTACTTGTGTTCTCTTACTATTTATAAAGCTTGCCATAGATGATGATTCAAAGTATGAGAAAGGAGATGTGCTTACTGAGGATCAAAAGGCAGCCATTAACCAGCTGGCATTGTCTTTGGACCTTCCAGTGTTGACAGCAACCAACCGCACTTGGCTGTTACACAATCTTCTACAGCATGCAGTAAGCTTTAAATGCACATTTTCATTTAGAAGAAATTACAAGTTATGCAAATTTGATCAGCAGTGGACCATAAAATTTGACTTTAAAAAGTATAAATGGGCAAAAAATCAAAACAGGAATCAGAATAACCCACAAAAATACAATACTAATCAGTATTTCCTACTAGCATTAATGAACCGTCAAATTGGACTAATCAAATCTTCATATCTGCCACATTCAGGTGCTCACACGAACCTCGCGACAAATAAAACAGCTCAGACAAGGACTGAAGGACTCAATGGTATGGCAGTTACTGGAGGCCCATCCTGATGTGGCATCTGTAGTTTTTCCAAGACAGTCAATGGCTGAACTGCAGTATTCGGGTGCTTTATTCAATTATACTACCACTTTAATCTTCAGTACATTCATTTCTAAATTGGTTTCATATATGTACAGTGCACCAATGTTAAATACTAGTATTATAATTAGGTTGTCTTAAACAACATCATCTGGCCCGTGGATGAGAAAGAGGAGGAGGAGGATTTTGATGAACCCCCGTTTTCGATACGATATATATTGCGTTTTTTTTTAAAGAATTGTGATTTTACAAGTATTGCGATTCGATATTGTGATTTTTTTTTTTTTTACACTAGACCATGGAGAAAAGTTCAATAGTACACTTGTACAGACTGTATATGATGTATAAGATGAGTCATATTTACAAAAACAATTCATCCCATTTTTCTGACTTATTTTAGAAGCATCATACAGTACTACATTCTCTTTAATAAATGATTCAATAACAAATAAATTTTTTAACAGTCACTTTTCTGTTACTTGAAACAATGTAATCGATAAATGCATATTTGAACTTTAAACTTTTATCCCATGACTTCTATGATAATTTGAACTATTGTATCACAGAAATAATGATACTATGAGGAAAAGACTGCTGTTTCATGAATACTCTCTCTGGGTCAGCGGCAGCACCAACACAGGTTTGAATGTTGCGATATGATTTTGTCAAAGGTTTAATAGACAGACGAAATGGAAGAAGATCGCGTGGATGAATGAAAGATGAATCATGCAGCTCTACTGTCTTATTTCTCTCTCAGCATATGAGTAGCGCTGCGCGAGCCTTGCAAGGGCTTTTCAATGCATTCAGTCTCACAACGCTTTCACGCATCCACTTATATTACGTCACTCAACAGCCAAAGATAACGACACATTTCATCCCCTGTTGAAACGAAAGTGGCTAACTTCTGTCAACCTCATCTATAAGCAAGGGCACAAATAAAGCAGTTTAATTTGAATTAATATCAATTCTGTAATAAAAAAATAGATTTTAAAATCGTAAAAAATAAATAAAAAACCGCGATACCTAGAGATCAGGGGTTCTTAACCTTTTTGATGTCGGGGCCCAAATTTTACAGTACAAAGTGGCCCAGGGCCCATTCAAATATTAGCACTGTATTGGTTTATTGATCTCACCCTTGGTTTGATTTGTATTCTATAACTAAATGAAATCCACCTGCAGTTTAACAGTTTATTATTCATGTGTATGTAAACCTGCACATACAACAAGATGCCAAACACACAACAATTCATGGAACAAATCAATCTGCATCAAGAACAAATTTAGGCTCAAGTCAGGCATATTAACACAAAAATCAGTTAGATTTGACAAATTTCACTTACAAAAAAATAGAAAATGTATATAAATAAAAATAAATAAAATAAAACAATAAAATGTGTTGCTAAAATAAATAAATTCAAAATAATATTTCAAATTAAATAAATAAGTTGTAAATGAAAATTGAAATATAGTGCAAATGAAAAAATATAGTTTCCTGCACATACAACAAGATGCCAAACACACAACAATTCATGGAACAAATCAATCTGCATCAAGAACAAATTTAAAGGCTCAAGTCAGGCATATTAACACAAAAATCAGTTAGATTTGACAAATTTTACTTACAAAAAATAATAAATAAAATAAAAACAATAAAATGTGCTGCTAAAATAAATAAATTCATAATAATATTTTTCTAATTAAATAAGTTGTAAATGAAAATTGAAATAAAGTGCAAATGAAAAAAATACAGCTTTATAATCTGCAAAATAATTTGATAATTGTTTCAGCAGTCTACATTTTTGCATGGCAGAACCTGAAGTTGCTCTTCATATTTGTTATAAATGAACAATAACAGTCACAACAGTCCAATTTGAACAAGCTACAACTCCCTATTTATGTTCCCCTCTTAATGAGACACTTGGGCCTGCTTCACAGACATTATCAGATCCAGCCTGGGTGGAATGGGGGAAAGGCTCACTCTCAGAGTAGCCTCCAGTGTTGCTTTGAGTCTGTTTCGGGCCTTGGTCTTAGTTGTGGCCACAATGGAGAATCCTGATTCACACAGGTATGTAGTTGTGAATGCAAGGAGTAGTTTCACAGCCCTCAGTGCTAGTGATGTCCGGTTCGTGAACGAATCGTTCTTTTGAACCGGTTCTTTTTAGTGAACTGGTCGAACCAGTACACTAAATCAGACTGAATCGTTCGAAACAGTTCGCGTCTTGCGTCAGCACTGATCCACAAGTTACTAAAGTTACTCACTTTCGGACATGCCTAAGTCCTGACAGTCCCTTCGACTCAAAATAAACCAATATCCCGGAGTAGGCATATATTTTAGTCCAGTAAATCCAACAGTTCACTGAACTGAGACAACGTTGTGCTGAGAGAAGTGATGAGCGCGAGCAGTTGATACTGAGCATGCGCGCACTACCGAACGTACAGGTACAGCGGTTCTTGGACCACCAGTACAGAACCGAGAACTGTTTCTTTCGAACACGTTCGATACGGAGAACCGATGAGCTGATGAGCTGAGCATGCGTGCAGTTTTTTCAGAGGGACGAAATGTTTCTTAAGTATTTTATTGAACATCAATAAGTGTAACAAAATAAAACATGTTAGAAACATGTTTATCACATAGGCTACTGCCTTTTCACTGTATTATTTTAAAGATTGGAAACACATGGTTTGTAAAACTAAACATTTATTATTATACTAAAACATTCTTTTCTGGAACAGATCATTTAATTTCTAAGTAAGTTGATATACATTTTTGACGTAAACTCTTGCCAAGGTTTTAAAGAGTGCAAAATAAATGTTTATAATGTGTTAATCAAAACATAACGTATTAAACATACTGGAGACATGCATCGAGTTTTTAGTTTTGTCGACTGAAGGCTATAGCCTAGTAAGGTTTCAGTAGTTCTCAGCTCACACACAGGCATACGGTTCTCGAGTCAAGAACTGGTTGTTGCAGCAGTTCTCGGATCACAAGTACAGAACCGAGAACTGTTTCTTTCGGACACGTTCGATACAGAGAACCGATGAGCTGGAGAGACTGCGCATGCGTGATCGCACCGTCTCTGAACCGAACTTTCTTTTAGCCAACTGATGCTGTGTTTATACTGTCTGTGCTGATACATGAGCACGGGTGAACACGCCCCGGTTGGGGCGCGGCTCAATTGCAGGCGACCCGGTAGCAGGTGTCTGTGTTTGTTTGTTGTCCGTAGTACATTGTTACGTTTTTTTTTTGTTTTGTTTTTTTGTTTAAACTACAACGTTATTATTTATTTATTTCTTCTGCTGTGCTCATCGGGCCCAACAATGGAGATATTCTTCTTCCTACTTTTGACAATCGTGCTGAACATCGCTCGGGGTTTGTTTGTGAAGCCCGACAGGATACAATACACAAGGGATTTTCTCCTGGGATTTAAATCAAGCAATTATGTGGTGGACCTAGATGCAACTCGGCTATTAAGTCGCGGGCTTGATTGTTTTGACTTTTTAGTCTGTGACAATGCTCCCATTCAAAGTTCTAGGCGTCCGGTTACACCTGGTAAACAAATCAGGAAAAGAGGGAAACGTGGTGGAGTGCGGCAACGATTAAGAAAACTAATGGTAAAGAAACGTCTTCCCCTACCAACGATACTGCTAGCTAATGTCCAGTCCTTAAGGAACAAGACTGATGAACTGCAAACGTGTGTGGCCTCTTTGCGTGAGTTCAGGGACGCTTGTGTGATGGCTTTCACTGAGACGTGGCTGTCTGACACTGACCTGGATTAGACCATTCTATCTGCCTAGAGAATTTCCCCAAATATTCTTGACAGTAGTGTACATCCACCCAAGAGCAGATATAAAATCCGCTTCTGATGTCATTTTTTCAGTAGCTCAAAATTACAATCTATCTCTCCTGATGCCCTGTGTTTCTTTCTTGGTGATTTTAATCATGTTAACTGTAAAAAGTCGCTGAGCAGTTTCACCCAGTATGTCACCTGTCCCACTCGGGGGAACAGACTTTTGGATCTCTGCTATGGCTCTATCAAGGGAGCCTATAAGTCTGTTGCAGGTCCTCCTATAGGATTCTCTGATCATAATGTGGTGCATCTTTTGCCCACATACAGACCTGTGCTACATAGAGTCAAAGTGCAGGCACGTGTGGTACAGGTGTGGAACGAGGAGAGCACTTTGGCCGCTTTGCAGGGCTGCTTTGACTGTACCGATTGGTCTGTTTTTCAAGACTCTTCCAACAACATTGATGAACTGACTGATGCAGTATGCAGTTACATCTCTTTCTGTGTGGACAGTGTGATCCCAACTAAGACAGTTGTTTCCTATCCTAATAATAAGCCCTGGATATCTAAAGAACTGAAACATCTGTTAAGGGAAAAGAGGACTATTTTTAATAGTGGTGATAAAAGTGCATATGCTGCAATTAGAAAGGTTGTGCGAGCTGAAATAGTAAAGGCTAAACTTCAGTATAAAAGGAAAATTGAGTCTAAATTCAGTGAGTCTGATCTCAGATCTGTGTGGAATGGAATGAAGCTAATGACAGGTCTACACAAAGGCACTAGCACTGTGTCATTGAATGGTTTTGATTCCGATGAGCAGCTAGCTAATGAATTAAACAGTTTTTATATGCGATTTTCTAACAGTGATTTTAGTGAACAAATCAGTCACATGTGAGATAATTTGGTTAATGATTGTATTCCTGTTTTTGATATTGATGTTTTAAAGGTCAAATCATTATTTGAACTAACTAATGTTAGGAAAAGTCCTGGCCCTGACAACATCAGTGGTCGAGTCCTTAAGTCTTGTGCTGGTCAGTTAAGTGAGATTTTTAAAGTCATTTTTACTCAATCACTTCAGACGCAAACAGTGCCAAAGATTTGGAAACATTCTACAATTATTCCTGTAGCTAAGTGTAAAAACCCTAAGGTCTTAAATGACTTTCGACCTGTAGCTCTCACCTCATTGGTGATGAAGACTTTTGAGAAGTTGATTAAGAAGGAGTTACTGAAGCAGGTAGAGGATCAGTTAGATCCTCTCCAGTTTGCTTACAGGTCTAGTAGAGGTGTTGAGGATGCAATACTTACATTGTTAAATTTCCTTTATCAACATCTGGAATCCTCAAAAACTCATGTGAGGCTCCTTTTTATTGATTTCTCTTCAGCATTTAATACTATTCAGCCCTTCTTGTTGGCTGAGAAACTTCAGTCTCTTTTTAATTTGAACTCTAATTTAATTGGTTGGATTCTGGATTTTCTGTCGAACAGGTCGCAGTGTGTTAGGGTAAATGGTGTTTCATCCTCAAAAGCCCTTACCTCCACAGGCTCTCCGCAGGGCTGTGTTCTTTCACCTTTGCTTTTTATTCTATATACGAATGACTGTAGGAGCAAGTATGAGAATAGGCACTGTGTGAAATTTGCAGATGATACTGTTATAGTGAGCCTTTTGAATAATGATGAGGATGGGCATGGTCCTGTAGTTGATGACTTTATTGAGTGGTGTGACAACTTTTATCTGTCTATTAACGTTTCCAAGACAAAGGACATGATTATTGATTTTCGTAGATTACAGCACAATGTTTCAGAAACTGTTATTCAGAATATGAATGTTGAGACAGTAGATGAATATAAATATTTAGGAACCATCATTGACAGCAAACTATCTTTTGAGAGCAACACAGTTGCTGCCTGTAAAAAGGCCCAACAGAGACTTTTCTTCTTGAGGAAGATGAAATCATTTAGCGTGTGTAGGACTCTGATGACTTTGTTTTACCAGTGTTTTATTCAATCAGTCTTGACATTTTGTATTGTGGCGTGGTACAGTGGTCTTTCAATGATCAACAAGCATAAGCTAGTTAGGCTGGTAAATGTTGCCTCTAAGGTGGTTGGGGTACAGCTACCACAGCTGCAACATATATATGATAAACAGGTCCGGGGTAAGGCTAACCACATTTTAAATTGTTCTGATCACCCACTTTTTGGGGAGTTTAATTTGCTCCCCTCAGGTCGCCGTTTTAGGCTACCCATGTTAAGAACCAGACGTGCCAGGGATTCATTTATTCCTGTGGCTATTAGGACTATGAATTCACTTAGGTGATATCTTATGAATTATTTTATATAGTATATTTTTATATTTTTGTCATTGTTTATTATGACACTCTGATGGTGTATTGTATTGGTTTCTGTCATTGGTTTTTTTTTTTTTTTTGGGGGGGAAGTAGTGTCTCCGTTGTTGTTGTGTTGTTGTGTTGATGTTGTGTTGATGTGTGTCCTGTGTTGTGTTTTATAATGTTGTTGGCATCTGGTGGTGCTCTTATCTTGTCTTGTTTTTAGATATCCTGCTGCACACTAAATTTCCTTTCTAAGGATAAATAAAGTGAAACTTGAACTTGAACTTGAACTTGAACCAAGGACTTGAATGAGGGGCCGAATTCGGCGAAATGTAAGTTTATTTATTACAAATAAAATTAAAAATGATGAAGACCAGTTTATTCACTTCAAGACATGTAAAACATCCGCGTTTGCGCATCGCCTTAGGCCTACTACAGGGTTCATTTTCAAAACGTAAATGTAAGAAACCTATCCAAGATGATTATGACGATGAGTACTATTATTTAACTGAAGTTATGATTACAAATGCCTTTATTTGAATGTATATTTATCCGCCGGGATGATAGAATTGACGTCATTACGTGATGACGTAAAAGAACTGGTGAACCGTTTTTTTGAACCGGTTCATTGAAACGAACTGTCCGAAAGAACCGGTTCGCGGAAAAGAACCGGACTTCCCATCACTACTCAGTGCTAGACATGGGTACTCTTTTGAGACAGCTGTGGCAGGGCAGACGGAGGGACTTGGAGGTGATCAGCTAGCGACTACGCCACCCTGGAATCTTGCCAGGGACAATACAATGGAATTTCTGATTAAAGGCAACACAGGTTCGTTCACAGTAAAGTGGCAGGAGACGTGGATACAAAAATATATAAATTTTATTAAAGATAAATACTTTATATAAAAAAAGCACAAAACACAACAATTAATATAGACACCACAATATCACTATTCAACAAGACACACACAGAGCGACCTGAGAAGTCAGCGAAAAAGGAGCCGAGGCAGAGCAGGGGATAAAGGGCACATAAGGCCTCCACGGCAAGTCACCTTTCCCGTACACCTGTGCACACACACTCACACACAAGTACACACGCCACTCATGACACAGCACTCGTGAGAAAGACCACCACCAGCAATCCGCCCCTGCTTTACGCACTTAGCTCCTGTAACGACAGAATGAAGTTACACTCAGAATTGTCACCGTTGAAACACACTCAGAATCAGTTGAAACACACTCAGAATTGTCAGTTGAAACACACTCAGAATTGTCAGTTGAAACACACTCAGAATCAGTTGAAACACACTCAGAATTGTCACCGTTGAAACACACTCAGAATTGTCAGTTGAAACACTCAAAATTGTCACAGTTGAAACACACTCAGAATTGTCACTTCACGGAGACAACAAATGGAATCGAGGTGTTCGCACTTTTCCATTTAAACCTTACAAATTCTAAATCAAAATACAAAAATAACTAATACAAAAGAAAAAGATATAAACCACAAACAAACGCGCGCATACACACACATGCACACACGTAATACACAAACACGAAAGGCAACGATGTCAGTCCAATTGTTAACAGCAAAGCAACAGCGCCTTCGGACAGTAGTTCCACGCAGACGCAGTCCAACCGCAAGAAAGCTAATCGGCCATGCAGACGCCACCAATCCGTACGTGATACATCTATAAAATTACAAGTAAACAATCAGACGAATTCATCATTTCACTACGAACAATTACTAAAAATCTGTTTCTCTCAACAGAAGATCGCCACGCGACCCAGGCGATAATGACTTAAATCACATACCTATGGGTGCGATCCCTGGGAACCAAACCAGTCAGGCAGATAAACGCATACATGCAGACTGAGGGCTCGTCAAGTCGATCGGGAGGACAGCTTGTGCCAGCGGAAACTAAGCACTTTCGTATTGAAACACTCATACTGGCCGTACTTGAATCAGCACCCAAACCTTTGACTGTACACAACAAGAATGTCGCTACAATACAAGTGGATACAAAGTGTAAAACCAATCATGACTTCACCTACCAGAGGAGGGACAACCTCAATCAACTGCCAGCCGCAGGAAACTCGCACGCCACTCTGAAAATAGGCTAACGTTAGCTACATTATACCATAGACCAGGGATTCCCAAAGTGTGGTACGGGGTGCGCGAGCTACCACCAGGGGGTGCGCGAGAGGAAAAAATGTAATGGCGGTCTGTTTTTTTTTTAAGTGGGATTTTTCCATACATTAAAAAAACATGAACAGTAAACATTTCCTTTGTTAATTTCCTTTTCCTTTTATTTTAAATAAAAAAAACACTATAATTTATTAGTTTTTGATAAAACAAATACATATGAAATGCACAACGATACACCTAAAGTCGCTCACGCACATACAAGCAAACTCTACACACACGAGACGCGCGGAACTCTCCGAGCACACAAACTCTCCACGCACATACTTATATGAAACGCGAGCACACACACATACACATAATCAATGTGACCCGAACACACACACACAAACTCTCCGTGCACAAACTCATATGAGACGCGAGCACACACACACAATACCATAAAGATGTGGAAAAGTCGATCAATCGATTGTAATTTATCCTCTTTTAATTTATTTTATGTTTGAGCCTATGCTCTTTGTTACTTATGTTGTGGATCGTGTGTAGGCTAATTTTCTTGTCGCACTTGAAAAGTATCAGATTGATCCTCGTTTTTATTTATTTAATCTATTTCGGAGTGTTGTGGATCGTTTGTAACTTCATTGCAATTCAATGTACTGTCGTTCTAATTTCCATAACCGTTGTGTTATGATGATGATGCTAGCTCCACGGTCATTTACGGTCATTTAATATTGCTGCAATGTTTCTTTAAAGCTACACTGTGTAACTTTTTTAGTTGATTCTTAGCAAAAAACACTTCCCAGACAGCAAGCCAACATTGAATAAACATTGTTTTTCCATCTGAATCATCATTATGGTTGATGTTGAAATTTCAATGCAAAATAAATGTTGAATCACCATTACCATATCGAAGAAAACCTGATGTTATTTATGTTGATGGCAACAATATTGGAACAACATTGATCTATAGTTATCTTTATGATTGATTAAGCATTGATATTTGGTTTACCGGGCGATCGCTGAATGTGTTGAAAAGTCATTGATTTATAGTTGACCGGGAAACGACGCTGTTGTTGAAGAGTCATCGCATATAGTTGACCGGGAAATATGATTGAAAATGCATCGATATATAGTTGACCGGGAAATATGATTGAAAATCCATCGATTTTTGTTTGACCGGGAGATCAACACCAACGTAGGCTACTGCACCGAACACAGCTCATTTCTGGACCTTGGCACAAGCGTACAGGTAAGCTTGCTTTATGTTCGATATGAATGAATTGTACCAAATCAAATACTGTTAGGCTGATCGTTAACATGATGGTTAATGTAGTAACCGACGCAGTGCTGCAGTCAATGAAATAGATTTTTGTTTTACCAATGTGTCAAAATCTGCCAAAAGTACTTTGTGGTTCTCTTCTAGGTTATAAAGTTAGCAAAACCTCACTGGTCCAGTCTATTTTTGTGACAGCTAGCTCAAAATGCATGTCTGTACCCATTCTAGTGTCGTGAAATCTATTAACACAGCACCGCTACTTCTTCTGACCGCCGGAGAACACCGGCGGAGCAACGCTATTAGCATAGTGCTCTATCTAGCGCTAGCGCTACCCACAGCAGTGACCGCGGCGGGCCAGAATTACACAAAAGACATGGTTTACCTTTACTTTATTCAATGCAGAACTGTCTCGAGTTGTAACGTTAACTGGAAATGCCGATTAGACCATCTCGTCGTAATAGCCTACAAATCCAAAATATGAATAGCCTAATCCTCGAGCAGGGCTGCGATATGCGTGCGATACAGTTTTGTAACTCCATTGTGTTTGTTTTCAGAGATGATAACAGTCGTTTTATACTAGTGCTTATGCGATATCATGATTTTTGATGATCTTCTGCATCTTTTCTGAGCGCGGGGAAGCGCGCGCGCCACGCGCGCACTGTTATTATACAGCGCCTGACAACCAGGCCTGGCGTCAGGGGGGGCTTAGCCCCACATACTTCATTTAGAAACAATTAAAATGCCTCGTTAATTTTAAAGACATAGCCTTATTATTAGCCTGTTTTTGCGGTGAGATTTATGCATATTCCTCCATGCACCCAGTATTTAAGCAGAAATTAATGTGCAATAGTCAACCAGAAAAATCTTTTGTCTATGGTAACTCTAATCAATACATTTGCTATTTAATTAGTTATACGTATCTAATTTGATATTAAATATTGATAAACATATTTAATTTGTTGAGTTAACAATTAGTTCTGATTTAATAAAATAATAAACATGATTTTTTACTTGTATTCTAGATGCCTCAACGTCTTACAACGGCAAACACTGACTTCGCTCAAGCTGTACAGAAGTGGCTGCGCTACGCCCCAGACCGAGCGGGAGGAGCTGGAAGACGGAAGACAGACGCAGCAGGACTTAGCACGTTAAAAGAAAAAGAAAAAATGAAATAATACAATAAAAATGATTGTTTAATTTTTAAAGAATGCGTGGGGTGTCATTTGTGCTAGTCTAGGTTATAGCCTAAAGGTATTTCTATTTTCTATATTTTGCTAGCCCATGCTGGCTGTCGATAAAGCAGGATTATAGCCTAATAATAATGTTTTTAATATTATATTAAAATTACAGACCTTCAGATTAAACCTGTGGTATACTAAAACACCATTGAAGTTTTGTTGATATGCTGGGATTTCAACATTGTTTCGATATCCATTGTAATCGAAATACCATTGAAATTCTGTTGATCTCTAGGTATGATTTAAACGTTGTTTCAATGATAATAGAGGGTGCAACATGATGAAGAATCAACATCAGAGTTCGACGTTGATTCAATGATTTTATCGTTGACAGTGGGATGTTGATTTAACATCGTTTCAATTACTATTTGCTATCTGGGTTAGTTCTTTCAAAAATATATGTGCTCATTAATATATATTTACTTCTTTCAAGTAATAGTATTCTCTTAAGTTTATAATCTGCCATTGAAAGTACATACGGGTGAGGGGTTCGAATGCCGGTCGCCATGTTGCCTCTCCATCTTGAAACTACATTAGCCAAAGAGGGACATGCCTGTAAATTCAAGCTTCGCCTTTTGCGTTTTTCACTCAGTGATACCGTGACGAATGCGAGGGGGAGATTACTCGCGAGTGCCGGCAGATTTGAAAGATAGTGCGGTGTGTGTGTGTGTGTGTGCGCGTGCGTACTCACACTTCAAAGAGAGAATAACGTCAACGCGACAGACAAATCAGCAAGACCATAGTCAATATTGGAGTAACTTTTCCCAGATGGAAAGAGCTCATGAGGAGAAATGATTTTAAAACGGACGCCGAGGTTGCCTGCTTTCTTCTCGACAGGTAATTCAGCCTGTTGTAATTAATGTGTGTAAATTCGAAGTTTTATAGTTGCTTGTCTAACCATAGCATAGTTGTGCATAACGGCAGAACGACCTCTAGTATAACTTCATCCTCGCGTCAATGGTGAAAAAGTATTGTTTACCTTGTAACATAAATCTGTGCTGCGACGGATCACAGGTAATGAATAGTTTTAAAGGCGCAATTTATATAAAAAAAAGGACACTGTAAATTTTAGTTATTTTTAATTGCTTTTACTTTGTACACATTGTAACGTTAGCCTAATCTGATTATGCTGGGATAGCCGATTCCAAGGGTGACGTTTACCTCCTGACATCTCCTGTAGTTTTATTCATTTTAGACGTATTATTGTTTATTATTGTCATGGACGAAGTGATAACTGGAAGCCATGTTAGTCTTGGAATAATACGGCCACCGTAGGATTTTAAACGCCCTCGGAATTGAGAGGAACAGAAACTAATTTTCACTGGGTAGTCATATACAATTTCACCGCTAGATGGGGGTAAAAATCACACAGTGTAGCTTTAACGCGGCTGAAAATAACCGTGCTTTTTGTTACTGAGCCTGTGTCTGTCACTCGTCCTCTTAAAAGTGGAAGCTTGTACGTAGCTTTGTTGCATTATATTGAAACTTTGTTGATGTTGTTATTGTCATGCGTGTTCTGGTTATTTGCGCATGATTAAACATGAGTCTTTATATGGCGATAAAACAAAGCTTTGTTGCGTTATTTTTTTGAAGTGGGGATTGGGGGTGCGCCAACCCGGTTGGGACATAGAAGGGGGTGCGCAGGAAAAAAAGTTTGGGAACCGCTGCCATAGACAACCCAGTTAACATCACACAACATACCTGGATGGCGACCGAATGACGACCCGGGAAGGGGCGGTGACTCGTGACACCATAGCCAGCCCGTTTATATATGCTGCTACAGCCCACTGATAGGACGAAACTCAATGAGTGGACTAACCAACCACATGCAGGCAGGAAGAATTTCATTGGACCTGCCACACAGCAATCCAGAAGGAGCCAAGATCCAGTTTGCCCCACTGCAACTTTAAAGTACTGTCAGTGGCTACTTCCAGAAGCTGGGATTCCAGATGTGAGGGCAAAGCAACATCATTTTTAGTGGGATCCACAGAAAATGGGTCCGCAATCCACAAGTGTCCCTCTCTGGGATCCTCAGGAAAGTAGTCATCAAATTTCACTGCCAGTTGTGAGAGGTGCTGTGAGACTAGGAAACTAATCTTCACCTGGGGGGAGTTTTCCAAAATGTCAGACAAAAGGGGAAACATGTCCATCCTTTTTGCCTGAGCCCTCTTAATCCACAAAGCAAGTTTCATCTTAAAAGCTTGAACTTTATCTGCAACAAAATATATGTTGCTATTTCTCCCTTGAAGTGAGATATTCAGCTGGTTCAGCAGTGAAAAAATGTCACAGATGTAGGCAAGTTTAGCTGTGAACTGTGCATTGGCATAATAATGTGCAAAAGGAGAATTTCTCTGAGTGAGAAAAGATAGGACCTCATTCCTCAGTTCAAACAAACTCTTGAGGACCAGTCCTCTTGAGAGCCATCTCACATCACTGTGATAGAGCAGCTGGACATGATCTGCTTCCAAGCCTTCACAAAGTTTGGCAAAACATCTGGAGTTCACAGCATTATTTTTAATGAAGTTTATGGTTTTCACACTTACATCCATCACCTCATGTATCTCTGGTGACATTTTTTTTGCCGCAAGGCTTTCACGGTGAAGAAAACAGTGGGTCCATTTAGCTTCTGGGGCACGATCAAGTATCTGCCTGACGACACCGTGATGCCTGCCTGTCATTGACGCTGCACCATCGCTGCACACCCCAACACAGTTCTGCCAGTCTAGACCGTTCTCTTTGAAGTAGTTATCCATGCAGCGGAAACATTCCTGAGCCGTAGTCCATGTGGGTAGCTCTCCACAAAACAGTATGTCTTCATGCAAACTACTGTCCCAGCGATAGCGAACAAAAACCAGTAGCAGTGCAGCATTTGTGACGTCAGTAGATTCGTCTAGTTGCAAAGAGAAAAATGGGCTGCTTTTTATTCTTTCTAGCAACTGATGCTGTATGTCTGTGGCCATGTCCGTGATACAGTGACTAACAGTATCGTTTGAGAGTGGGATGGTTAGCAGCTTTTTTTGCAGCAGCCTCTCCGATCATCTCACGGCACATATCTACAGCGGCAGGTAAAACCAACTCCTCCGCTATCGTGAATGCTTTCTTAGTCTGTGCCACTCGTCTGGCTACGAGTTAGCTGGCTTTCAAAGCACTTTTAGATTTTCCAGTCAGTGACACAACAGACCTTTTCTGCATCTGAAGCACATTTTCTTTTCTCTTGAAAATTTCCACCGACTTTCCCACAAGCGATGGATGTTTGGTTTCTAGATGCCGCTTTAGTTTTGAAGGCTTCAGTGCTTCGTTGGATAGCATTAGCCCACACTCCACACACTGGGCTCTCGGCTCTGCCTCGTCACCTCCATTCACAAATCCGTACTTAATGAAGTCAGGATTGTATTTGTGGAAAAATCTTGACTTTTGGGGTGGGTTGGCGCAACTTTGTTCTCCACTTTTCCACTTTAAAAAATTCTCCATAACTTTTGCTACAGGCTACGGTTGACTGAGTGTCGTCTTCTGCTTATTAGCGCTTGTTAAACAACTAACTGAGGCATTACTGCCACTAGTGGTGGGATGGTGTATTGCAGGGTTCACCAATCTCGGTCCTGGAGAGCCGGTGTCCTGCAGAGTTTAGCTCCAACCCCAATTAAACACACCTGAACCAGCTAATCAAGGTCTCACTAGGCATACTAGAAACTTTCAAACAGGTGTGTTGGAGCTGGTTGGAGCTAAACTCTGCGTATTGTAACTGTCTCATGGATAACAGTGGTCATTCTGGTGTCTTCAATTGATAACTTGTTTGCCCTCGCAGCCCACAGGTGAAAAACGTAAAGTTTTTTGCGGCCCTCCAGGTGGTGCTCTTGGGCCGCGGCCCTATGGTTAAGAATAGGTGACCTAGGTGAATCGATTTTTTCTCCCAGCCTTTATAGTTACATTTATAGCCCATAAAAATTCAATCACTCATGTTGTTGTGTTTTTTATTTTATTTTTTTATTTATTATCTATTTATTAGGGGTTTTTTTTATGTAGATACCAATTATGACTGCCCAGACCTGTGGACAGCCAGACAAAATGAAGATTTTAAATCCAAGTACCCTTGGTTAGGACACAAAAACAAAAAATTAGGTAAGTTTAGGTAGTTTAAATTGTTAGTTTAGATTGTTAGTTTTATTGAGAAATATACGGTTTGTGTGCTTGTATGTATGTGGGAGAAATGGACACTACACACACAAATATGAATACAGTAGTTACATTGTTTATGCTTCACAGGGTGCCTGGTCCGTAGCAGTGTGAACTCCATTGGGATCATCAAGGAGCAAAGTGCACAGCAAAAACATCAGTGTTATTTCAACTCCCATAGTGTTAAATATAACAATTTCCCCGAGTTTATATAATTCTCACCAGTTCGGAGTTAAATTAACACTTTGGATAGTGTTAATATTTTAATTCCATAATAGTGTTAAAAATGTAACACTCAGAGTGTTGTTTCTTAACACATTTAAGAGTAATTTTTACACTAAACTTGTGTTATTCCTTTTCACTGGGGGTGTTAATTCCTAGCATTCACAGTGTTATTATATGATACTTTAAATAGTATTTTTAACTCTAAATCGTGTTACTCCCTTTCTCTTAAAGTGTTCATTTAAATCATTCAGTGTTATTATAATACTTTAAAGTGTATTCATGACAGTTGTGTTACACTCAATGTTCTGAAAATGCTTTTTCACTAAAGGAAAAAAAATAAACATATGAAGAATTCAACTTTTTTAATAAAGACAAAAATATCCAAGCACCATACAACTGAACTCTATGCACATTTACAGAGAAAATAATGGTACAATATAAAGGCTATCATCTCCATCATAAGCACTTTGTAAGTCAAAAGGCAGAGTGCTCACTGAAATGGTCAACCATAAGCTTGTTCACTGTGAAGTAGATCATACTGTTGACTAAAAGCATTTTTTTTTTATTCTGCAAAACACAGGCATTTCCTGTTCTGTGCCACTGCAAATGACTAGCCCGGTTCTGTACTCTACCCCACTGATCTTTACTCAGTTAGTAGAGAAGATGTCTTTTGCTACAGCGGGTATGGCTTGGGCATTCATTTCATTGATTTCAATGTCAATACACATTACATGTAACACACAAAGTAACATATGTAGCAGTTCGCTGGACACGCACCACAGGATCAGCCCAAATAAAGAGAAACACCAGCAATGCCTTTTCACTTTTGTGTGTTTACTGCAAGCATAAAATGGGACAGTGTTACATTCATCTGTTCTGGATCCACAATCTCTCTTCAGAGTGCTTCCCGCAAACTCACATATTACAAGATGTATTTTCTTTACAGTATTTTAAATTGTTCCATTTAATAAAATGCATAACACCAAAGGCATATTTTTATGTAGAATTAATAAGATTTATGAATTCTGAAAATTAATAAAACATTAATGAAACTAAATGAATACAACAACTCATACCTGCAAGCATAAAATGGGACAGCGTTACATTCATCTGTTCTGGATCGACAATCTGCAAATACATCACTCAGTTATTTACATTGTCCCATATTTCTAATATGCAGGCGAATTACAACATCAAAGTAACAATTCACAGTTTCAGTTTCTTCTCCTTAATAGGGAATGTGAAGGTACGTCACGCAGTGTTGCATTATGGGAAGTGGGCGCCATGTTTAGAGGCACGATCTCTGTTTATGTTATCGCCGGCCGTTGCTACGGCTTTTAATTGTGGGTGTGTTTGGTTAAAACGAGGTCAAATTGAAGGATAACGGAAGAAATGGAGAAGTTAAAAGAAAAAGAGAAGGGACCCTACCGAGAGAAACTAAATGCCACTGCCAAAAAACGTTATTTGGACAAACTGTCCGAAATAAACAACATAGATCCATATGATTTAGCAGCCCAAGACTGGATTACGGATCCAGACGCACTAACGTAGACTAACCATGTTCCGTACACTTTTCACCGCACGCCAACGGCCACTCCTCTGTTGCTGAGAGACATTACAAGCTTGTGTGAGTGCTCATTCTCAGGGGAAATTCCCATTGGAGGATCTATTCTTTGATTGATGTCTTTTGGACCAATAGTATTTGAGAAAAGTGGGGTTAAGTCCCTCTTCCACCTCGGTTCGGATGCTCACAGACGTTAACGGTGTTCAGTACAGGCGGCCAACGGTGTTCCGTACAGAGCGCATACCTTGATTTCAACTGCAAAATTTGACGTTAAAATGATCATTTGTGAGCCGTTTATTTATTTTAAAAGAAGAGGATATTATCGAAATCTATAAGAAAGGTGAGTACATTTTTCTTTTTGTTTAAACTTAAGTTAATTTGCCTACTGCCTAATAAGCTAGACCACCACGCGATGGTTAGTCATGATTTATGGCACGTGAATTAAGCCTGAACCATGTGAAACGTTATAAAACAACTTGATCATATATTTCTGAAGAACAAGAAGGAGGGTAAACAATTTGCATTTGTTTAAAACGTTTAATAATTGAAAGTAACCAATTAATGGGCAACCGTGAACTGATAAAATGATAAGGATATTGTGTGTGTGTGTGTGTGTGCACCATTTAAATTTAACACTAAAACTGATTATAAAATTAGAAATTGTCAGTAAATCAGCAGTAGGGTGTGTTAATTGTGTGTGTGTGTGTGTGTGTGTGTGTGTGTTAGGTTATGTGGACAAACAACATTTATGGCAAAGCCACTCAGCGTCTGGCACTTCCTCCACCTCAGCGCACTCAATGTGGAACCAGAGATGACAAAGGTCACACTGCACCCATTCATCAATGGCCCCATCTCCTGACCCAGGTGGGACCACCCTACTGCATACAGCGCAGTGTTCCCCATCTTCCTCAATGGGAGGTGGTGTTTGTTTTTTTCTGCCTTTTGGCCTCCTGCGCTTGTTTTTTTTTCCTCCCTCTTCTTTGCCATATCTTCTTTGCGCTTTCTCTTCTTTTCTTCCTTCTCTTTCTCCTCTGCTTCTTTCTGCTCCAGCAGCCGAACATACTCGTCACTCGTGATGACGCGGGCTGGCAGCGGAAGGCGACGCCTCACCTTCTCCCTCCTGTCCAAGGCTGGGCTCATCAGGACATTTGCGAGACTTTCTGGAATGACCCCTGCTGCTACCAGGTAATTTTTTGGAACCCCCCTTTTGCAGGTGGGGCAAGGTGTTGGAGTGGTGGAGGGAGTGTTTGATGTCTGTGTGTCAGTAGTGGGATCGCTGTATGTGTGTGTGAGAGTGGCAGGTGTGTCTGAGGGAGTGACGGGAGCAGTGGAAGGCGTGGCTGAGGGAGTGACAGGAGCGATGGATGGAGTGACGGGAGCGATGGATGGCGTGGCTGAGGTGGTGACGGGAGCGCTGGATGGCCTGGCATCAACAAATGGGAGCACTCTCACCACCTAAGGCAATACAGCATATTTAATACTCATTAGCACACCACAAAAAAATGCAAGTAACTTAGAGGATAAATTATCATTGTATTAATATTAAAATTACCTGGGTTGTGTCCACAGCCCCCCTGGACAGAGGGAAGATGCCTGCCTTCCGGAACCCAGCCTTTATGTTTACTGCAGTGACAGCAGTGGGGTAGACTGCTTTTAGCAGGGAAGAAAACTGCTTTTTCCCCACCACAAGATCCCCTCGCACTAGACCCATCCTGGACGCCATGGTGGAAAAACCAGCCTTAAGGGGATTAAAGACCGCAATATCCAGGGGCTGTAGGATGTGTGTGGTGTGGGCAGGGAGGCAGAGAATTTCAATTTTATTTTCCCTGCAGTACATGATTACGTCTCTTGAGACATGCGTCTCGTGTTGGTCCATAATTAAAATGATTGGCCTTTCCTTCGGAGCATACTGCACAAAATGCCTGAGCCATTTGAGAAACAGCTCAGAATCCATGTACCCTTTCTCCTGGATGCCATAGAGAGCGTTGGGGGGCCCATCCAGCCTGTATGCGTTGCTTGGGAGGCAGCCGGGGTAGATGATGAAGGGAGGGATGCTGTCCCCGGCTGCACTCACGCAGCAGTGCACTGTAATGTGCTCCCTGGTGGTCTGCTGCTGCTGGTAAACGTGCTTCCTCCCGGTCTGGCAGAGCACCTTCTCTCATGACCTAGGTTTGTCCCCAAAGCCAGTTTCATCACAGTTGAAGACAAGATGGGGTTTGTCCTCTAAACTGTGGCGAACGTATAATGCTTCATATAATTTGAAGAACCCTTCAATGGCCTCTGGAGTAGCACCATAGCCTTAAATCTGGACCACCAGACGTCACTTGGCCCCTTCTCCAGATTGACAGTGGTACTGTCCCCTCTGCCACTCTCTTTAATAATGCCAATAGCCAGCACTTTCACCACAGCTCTTGTGACTGGGAAGCCGTGGTCTGCCATCCACAATATAAATGAGATGAGAGCATCTTCTGCAGGTGTCAGGGCTGAATTAGGATGAGGGTTCAGACTGTATTTTTTTTTTTTTTTTTGTAGTCTTGCAGGGTGGTGTGTGGGATGGCATATTTTTTGGAGGTCTGCCTCAAACTAGCTCCTGCTATCACTTCCTGAACTGCCTTTTCTAGCACTACTTTAGTATACTGCTTTTTTCTGCCTGACATTCTGACTTTTCCTTGCTTTTATTATTTTCCTTTGAAATAAACATACTGTATGTTACAACTGTGAATAAGAATTATTTCTAAACAATCATTTGATGTATGACATTTTATTAAATAACATTAACGTGTGAAGATCCTATCATTGTTTTAACAGTATCATAAACATAACATTCGTTTTTATGGAAAGTTGGCTATGAAATAACATCACAATCAATTCAGTTATAGTAATATAACTAACAGTTAACAACCTTATATATAATATTGTTGATTTATTAAAGAATGACAATTTGAAATGTTAAAATATTATATTTATAATATTTTAAAGGGGTCATATAATGCCATTTTTGTACAAGCTAATATGATTCTTTAGGGTCTAAATTAAAAGTTTGTAATATACTTTAATTAAAAATTCTCATTAGTATTGTAAGAAAACACTAATTTTACCTGGTCAAAAACAGCTCTGTTTTCAGCACGCCGTTTCAGTGCATGTGTCTTTAAATGATAATGAGCTTTGCTCACCCCGCCCCTCTGTTCTGTGGGTACACCGTAGCCGTTTCTCAATACCAAGTACGCAAAGTTCGGACTTGAGTCCTTGGTAGTTCGGACTGACAAGTTCGACTCAGGAGAACGAACTCCCGAGGACGGGAGGACACAAGTCCGATAATTCTGCAAATGGAACAGCGGCGTACTTGATAGCGTCACTCATGCAGCTCGCTCTGGCTACTCCGGTTATCTCTTTAGGCTACAAATAAAACGAAATATGTTATAAACCACCACTTTGCCTCTTTTCATTTTCATTTAAAAAAAAATCTTTAACATAATGGCCACACAAATGTGGTTCAGGAAACGCAATTGATTATCTTCACTGCATATTTACAACAACACAAAATATAAAGCACAACCCTGACTCTTTTTGTTTTCATTTTAAAAATATGATGAATAAAAAAAACATTATAATATTGATCATTAAAACGAATATTTAGCAAAAAGAGACAGGGTTGTGTCATATATGTATATACAGTGAAGAGAATAGGCAACATGCAGACTATAATAAAATATTGTATAGGCTATGTTTTAAATATATAAAATAAAATGACATAACCTTTTTTGTTAAATGTCAGTTTTAATGATCAATAATACCCATTCTAAAAGTATAAGTAGCCTAAAAGGTATAAGAAGCTATACAACAATAAAAAGCCAACGATTCAGTCAAACATAAGTCAGCTCTCGCTAAAACGTTAAATTTAAATAGACTAACGTTAAATAAAGCTATGAAACTTCACTTTGCTCTCAGCTAAAACGTTTTGCCAGGGAACAAATTATACATTAATGAGACAAATAAAATAAATAAATCGCCTGTTGGATATACACAAGACGATTTATATCTCATGTTAGTTAAACCACTAGACTAGACATCCGAGCCACCGGCAAGTCAGCAGCACTAGCCGAGAGAGGCTGTTCTCGGCGGGGTACGAGCGCCGAGCGTCCGGTTGCCTGGTTCTCAAAACTCCGAAAACGTCAGATCAAATTTTCAAATAGGCGCTATCTTTATAAATAAACCAAAGATTTGAGCTTTTAACAACTACATTCTCGCCTGAAATACTCTTAAAACTACATTTTGTGACACAATTATAGCAGTATTTTTAAATTACGCGGGGATTTCTCCTCTGCTATTGACGCTTGCTGGTTGGTGTGAGATGCATTCTGGGATACCTGGCTGTCTGAAGTCCGCACAAGTCACCTCTCGATGCATCCTCGGTAAAAGGGGCGGATCAAGAACACATCCGGGGATTTGAACTGGACTTGGCTAGATGTGAACTTTGAATTGGAACAGTACTAGGGCAGCGACTGATGACGTTTCACAAGTCCACAAGAACACAAGTACAGACAAGTTCGCATATTGAGAAACGGCTCGTATCTAACACAATAACCACGTGTTATTCGTTATAAACGTGTGATTATGAATTATATTGAGAACGTCGTACATAGAAAACATGCCGTAATGTACCCTGAGTGTAAACCTTAGACGCATTCATTGTGAAGCCTGCAGCAAGGTTTGCAAATTTCGCAAAGATTAATATAAATACTAATATAAAGGTTAATAAAACATTACACTCACATCTTCTGGAGGTTCAGCAGTAACACGTTGGTACCGATCCGTTTTTTCTCGTTTGTAAAGCTGTCTGGTGTGAAATGATTTGCATAAACATGAAAGCATGGACGATCGTGGGGAATCCCCGTGAGGGAATCCCCGCGTCAATCCTTTGGGCATATCTCTTCAAAAACAAAACTCAGCCACTGCATCTTCAATGGCTCAGATTTAGGAACATCCAAATGACTGCTGTGTTCCTTATTACATCTAAGAACAGAACACCACAATCGCTTAGACGCCATTCTACTCCAGCATATCAACAATGGCGGACTACTATGACGACGGCTGTCACAGCTTGCTCAGGGCGGGTCTTGTGTTGAAACACGGCTGTCAATCACAATCGCGGGAGGGGCGTACGATCTTATGACGTCACAATATCGAACGGCTTGATTTCATAGATGGTCAAACATATATGGAGATTAAAACAAAACCACTGGATGGATTTTAATCATGATAGGATGGTTGTGTACAGGCACTGCCAACAGACATTTCAGTGCAATCAACTTGTAAAAGTGCATGTACCATTATATGACCCCTTTAACATTTAAAATAGTCACTTTTTAATAAATCAACAATTTTATATAATTGTTGATTTATTATATAAATATAATAATCATCATTGCCCGCAGTCTGTGTTGACAGACGTGCTGCGTCTCTGCTGCCTGTCTCAGTGCGAGAGTTGTGCCAAGCGGCCATTGTCCGGAATTTACGTTTAAAAATTCCCATTTCAAAGCAGTTATTCAACCAAAGGTAATATATTTAATGATTTGTGATAACATAATAATCAATTCATGAGGATTATATTACTGTGAGAAGCATTAATCAATTAGAAATATACATTTTTACCGCTGTAATTGTCTCCCCACCTAAAGCTAATATCTGGGCTGCAGCTTGCCTACCCTCCATTAGCAGGCGCAGTGGGCACACCTAGCAAACTTACTGAAATCTCTCTGGAATATACGGCGGGCGATTCTCTTTCTTGGTCAGGGATGAAAGAGGGAGAAATGAGGTACACACACATATATAGTTTATTTATAACCTGGAAGTATTTATTCAGCAATCGGCGGGAAAAGGTCATCTGTACGGAACATCGTTGCTGTACGGAACATGGTTAGTCTACGTTACCTCCGCTCACATATCTGGACATAGTCAATTACCTTGTTTTTGGATTGAGTGTGTACACTTTGCAGGAGTTTAAGAGCTATAAATCCCTTCAAGCTCATGAACAGTTTTGCAGTGGCTGGGTACAAGACCTCCTCATTCACCGGCCGGCTAACTGCGAGAGCTGGCAAAGGTAAGAAGGCACTTCTTCTTCTTCTTTCGGAGTTTTATGGTGGTTGGCAAACCAGCTAAAAGTTTCATTTACCGCCACCAACTGGAAAGGACTGTGAAGCATTAACCGAGTGAAGCACATAATGAAATAATCAAATAATCCTGATAACAACAACAACAAAAAAACACACACATATATATATATATATATATATATATATATATATATATATATATATATATATAAATAAAACTATATTATATTAATCCCTTAGATACTTTATCAAAGCACTATAAACCCTTGTCTCTTTCTGTGCGTTTTGAAATATGCTATTTACTGACAATGTATTAATACCTACGTATCTTAATGATTCTGTAAAATTGATTCTTTCTCTGTTGTATCCTGTGCAATGAATCAACACGTTCATAAGATGGCACTTGTGTTTTTAACCAAGTTATTAAAACAAACAAAATGCTAAATATTCAGCTAAAGTTATGTTATTTTAAAGAGTCATAAGCAGTCGGTTTGAGCAGTTGCATTTTCAATAATAAAAAAAAAGATTTGTTATAATCGTCAACATAGTCTAAAACCCAGTTTTATTTTGCTTGTGGTGGGCAGATTTATTTTTGTAACTCACGTGGTTATGTTGATTGGAAATTAATGAATACATAATTTACAATCAATAATTTACATTACATTATTTTTACATTGAAATACATAATTTACATTTACAAGATAGTTCAACAGTGTTAGCATACAAATAAGATAATTTAGTTTCTGCTTAATCACAAATTAATTTGTTACATGATCTGTCATTAATTAACATTTCTGTCTTTATGTACAGGTGATGCACTCCCAGCGCCTTAGTGAAATTCCTCTGTAGGCTTGGGTTATTATCAACACCAATGGTGAAGTTTCCTCAGCCCATTATTGTACGTGTATGGCTGGTGTTGCAGAGACTTGCACCCATGTTGGGGCCTTGCTTTTTAAAATGGAAGCAACTGTCCGGTGCAGAGAAATGAGGACTGTCACAGACATGTCTGCATACTGGATCTTACCAAGTAACGTGAACAAAGTTCACGGTGAGGTAGGCCATAAGTTTAATTACACTTCTGCTGTTGCCATGCGAAAATCAATGAACTCTCTGTTGGATGGTGAGACTGACAACAAGCTTGGATTGAGGACTTGTACCAAGACGATCCCTACACCATCACCTACACATTCAGAGCTAAGACAGTTTTACACTGATCTTCATAAAACAGGTGGCAAGTCTGCTATACTGAGTGTGCTGCCAGATTACTGCGAGGAGTTCAGAGATCCTGTGCAGCCTGTCACACAGTTGAAATCCCTTCACTGCCTACATGACCCCAGGCTTGTTGGACTTATCAGTATTGGAACAGCACTGCCAGGCACTACAAAAACATGCTGATGTTTCAGAGGCACAGGCTGTAGAGATTGGAAAGAGGACAAGGAAACAGCAGAAATCTTCATTATGGTTTGCTGCTCAAGCAGGCAGGGTCACCGCCTCGAATATGCATGCTGTTTATGCTACTGATATCAAAGCACCAGCTCTGTCAACTGTAAAAAAAAGGTTTGTTATCCCAAGGACAGCAAATGTAGCACAGCTGATGTCAATTGGGGCATTACACATGAAGAGCAGGCATTGAGAACATATGTCGAAAATAACAAGAGAAAACACAATGGCCACGAAGTTGCAACATGTGGGTTTTTTATAAACCCAGATTTCCCCCAAGTGGGAGCATCACCAGATGGCACAGTGAGGTGCATTTGCTGTGGGAAAGGTTGTGTTGAAGCTAAGTGCCCTTCCAAGTACAGGAACAGCTCCATTCAAGAGGCATGTTTGGCCAAAGACAGCAACTTCTGCCTTGAGGTTGTTGACGGAGAGGTAAAATTGAAACGCAGTCATCCATATTACACACAGGTCCAAACACAAATATTTGTGACAGGCAGTAATTACTGTGATTTTGTGGTTTGGACACTCAAAGACTGTGTTGTTCTGCGCATAGAACCAAACCCTGAGTTTTGGATGGCACGCATAAAAAAGGCACAACAATTTTTCGAGGCAGTATCCCTCCCAGAGCTCATTGGCAAACACTTCACTCAAGCCTCCCACGCATCTGTGAGCAACAAAACTTTGCCTCTAACAATGATACAGGAAAAACAACACAAGGAAGGGTAGTTACAGAGGTAGAGAGCACTGTTCAAAGAAACAGAAAAAACTTTGGTGTCTGTGCCACGGACCTGAGGAAAAAGGTGACATGGTGGCATGTGACAATGAAAACTGTAGGGTCCAGTGGTTTCATCTCGAATGTGTTGGACTTGAGGATGGCCTTGCAGCAGACGATGTCTGGTTTTGTCCCTCTTGTTCCAAGTAAACGTACAATTAAAGGAACACTCCACCGTTTTTTCATATTAAACTATGTTATTCCCTTAACTAAGACGAGTTGATACATACCTCTCTCGTCTCAGTGCGTGCACTCAATCCCTCTGGCGCGCGGCGAAACTTTGATAGCACTTAGCTTAGCCCAGTTCATTCATTAGGACCAAACAGAGATGAAGCTAGAAGCGACCAAACACTTCCACGTTATATATATATATATATATATATATATATATATATATATATATATATATATATATATGTGTGTGTGTGTGTGTGTGTGTATGTATGTATGTATGTATTTGTATATATATGTATATGTGTATGTATATATATATATATATACAGCGGGGAAAATAAGTATTTGACACATCAGCATTTTTATCAGTAAGGGGATTTCTAAGTGGGCTATTGACACAAAATTTCCACCAGATGTAGCCATCAAGCCAAATATTGAATTCATACAAAGAAATCAGAACATTTAAGTATACAAGTTGAGTCATAATAAATAAAGTGAAATGACACAGGGAATAAGTATTGAATACACTTTATTTAATACTTTGTAGAAAAGCCTTTGTTGGTGATTACAGCTTCTAGACGCCTCTTGTATGGAGAGACCAGTCGTCTGCATTGCTCAGGAGTGATTCTGGCCCATTCTTCCACACAAATGGTCTTTAAATCTTGAAGGTTCCTTGGGCCTCTTTTATGAACTTTGATCTTCAGTTCTCTCCATAGATTTTCTATGGGATTTAGGTCAGGTGATTGACTGGGCCATTCAAGCAGCTTGATTTTCTTTCTTTGAAACCACTTCATTGTGTCCTTGGCCTTGTGTTTGGGATCATTGTCTTGCTGAAATGTCCACCCTCTTTTCATTTTCAGCTTTCTGGTAGATGGCAGCAGATTTTTATCCAGAATGTCCCGGTACATTTCTCCATTCATCCTGCCTTCAATAATATGAAGTCTGCCAGTACCCCTTGCTGAAAAGCAGCCCCAAACCATGATGCTTCCACCCCCAAACTTAACTGTTGGTATGGTGTTCTTGGGGTGGTGGGCAGTGCCATTTCTTCTCCAAACATGGTGTGTAGAATGACTGCCAAAAAGTTCAATTTTGCTTTCATCTGACCATACTATAGTCTCCCAATAATCCACAGGCTTCTCCAAATGCTCTTTCGCAAAAACTTTAACCGAGCCTCAACATGCTTTTTGTTCAGCAATGGAGTCTTGCATGGTGAGCGTGCATGGATGCCATGGCGGTTCAGTGCATTGCTTATAGTAAACCTACTATAAAGTACTACTATGAAGTATTCAGATGATTTCCTTTAGTAATCGGTAACAAACTTGACCCAAACTTGCCCACTGCCATGTTCGTGCCATAAAGAAAGGTCAATGTCAGCTGAATCAAAGAGCCCTTATCCATTAACCCCCTGGGGTCGGCGGTATCGCCGGCGATACCAGCTCACTTTTTTTCTTATCAGTACAAAAGAGAGTCTAAATAGTCTGTTGAGTTTGATTTTACATGTAAGTGTTATACATCAATCAAAACACTTAAATGTCTTCTTTTATTTGTGTACACTCATAATAAAACAAAATGTTGTGTTTTTCGTAAAATAAAGAAAATAAACATGATGCGCGTTCTGCCGTCTCTCTCAATGTGAAACTCATTCTGAAACGCAACAGAAAATGACCTGTAACTCAGCGAATGTTTGTCACACAGACTTGAAACGCATGTCTATACAACACTTGGAGTCTCTATTTTTAAAGTATGTAAATTATATAAAAAACAAATATTCTCTGTTTAAGTAATCTGTATGAAAGCAGCAGCATGTACAGTTTCTCAAACGCTTCCTCATTAACTCTAATGTGACCACGCCCACGCGCGCACGAGCGATTGACATGCAAATGATCCACGCGGAGAAATGCAGACCTGTAAACGCCCTCATCACCTCAAAACAAAGAATTAGAGACTTTGGTAACTTACTCCTCTCCTTTTCATCGAGTTTGGAAGACTGTGTTTGTGCTGTGCTGTGCTGTTTCACTTGGATTTACCTCAGAAGAATTAGAAGAACGCGATTTGAAGATGAGAAGATTTTTAAGGTAAGACACGTTAAACTGGTGGTGCCAGATTAAAATGTATGTTATGAAATGAGATTGAAGTAAAAACATGAACTAAGCCTAATATCGTACATGTATATGTATCTATAAATAGACAACATGTTGAAATGTGAACTAGACTGGTAGGCAATACATGTCCGACACAAGGATGTTTTTATATTCTATAATAAAACACAGCATGATAAAAGTAGGCTAGTATGAGTGTATACTATGGTGAATATTATAATGTTTAGAACCGTGTTTACTGTTAAATACTGTGTTTATGGATATCTGCTCAAACATAGATGTATAACAATAATTAGTTTAATAGTTTTGAGCAGCTTGATCGCTTCAGTAAATGTTATCTGCACACGTTTGGAAAGCAAAATGCGCCAAACAATCGGCATCATTTTTTTTTTACTCCAAATGTTTATTTTCGTTATGACATTATGAAATGAGATTGAAGTAACATATGATTAATATATCAATATATGTTTCTCTAGTGCAGTGAAGTGTTGAAGTGTTCCTTTTTAATGATTTATAGGCTATTGTTATTATGATTTTATGCAGCACAGTACATAGCTTATGCCTACAAGGCACAACAAACCTGGTGTTCATTTTATATATATATATATATATATATATATATATATATATATATATATATATATATATATATATATATATATATGTGTGTGTGTGTGTGTGTGTGTGTGTGTTCTGTACATTTTAAAAAGCAGTTTTAACCTGAAAAACTATAATGTATTCCCCAAATCGTGCAGCCCTAGTTTCTCTTGATATCAGTATGTTCACAGGGTTTTTTTTTTTTTTTTTTTTCAGGGATCAGATGCTCCACTGAGGAGTCCTGCTGACTTCAACATTCACATAAGTCTCTGTACATGAACATGGTAAAGTGAAGAATCAAACACCTTGGAAATGAAAGGTATGTACTATGTTTCAGGAATGGAACAAAGGTGTATAAGTCTGGTTAAGTCTCTGTCTTTAGTTCAGTGTGTTAAATAATGTGCTTTTTTGTCATTTGTTGTGTATATTTGGATTATGTTGAGTTGTAAATAAATCCAAACAATCAAAAAGCCATTCTTTTTTAAATCTCCTCATTCTTTGTGCAAGGTTGCTCAGAATGATAGGGCCTGATAGCTCATGATAGGGCCTGATAGCTCCTAATAGGGCCATTAGGGAGGGTCTTTGTCTTTCTCAGGTGTGAAAGAAATTAAATATTCATGATGTTCGCATAAAGCTTTCTCACACAAAACATGTCTTGCCAATTTTAAATCAACATATTGTCTTATCTGAATGAGCAGTCAGGATGATTTTCACATAGTTTGAGCAAATATTCTAGGCTACGTCATACAATTTTCAAAAGTCTTGTGAAGAAATAATCAATATGGGTTTTATGACCTTATTTCAGTGAGAATTTTTTTTGTATTTTCACAAACCACGCATAAATGTCATTATCTCAAAACTACAAACTTTTACATACATGCTGCTGATATATTATTGTAGCAGAGTTTGTGCTGAATACAGTGTAATCAGACTTTAGCCATGAAAATGTCACAAGTAACAGAAATAAGCACAAATGTCAGAGCATGTCAGAACACCTCCAGGGCCCAGAAAACAGCTCAGACCCCAGAGGGTTAACATAGGTTTTCTTAATGACACCTACCTTCATCTGAAATGCTGTCACGTACTGTCAGGCACATGTCTGGATTGGCCTCCAACAGCTCTAGAAGAATGTCTTCCTCTACTGCTGTGTCAGTTTCATCAAAAATGTCAAGTTGAGCTGCATCAGGAAGCCCAAACTTGTTTTTGACTATAAAAAGAGGGAATGTAACCAGATAAAGTCACCTGGGGCAAGGTTTAAATCATCCTGCTTAACAATATTTCCTTGTCTTGTAAATGTTAAACTAAAAGAATCTGCAGCAAAAGTATACTGCCATGTACTAACTAATGTTGATGATTCCACTATGAACTGTCATTAAAAGTAAAGGCCTGCAATTAAAATAAAATATTATGACACAACATTTTAATAAACTGTTAAATACTACCAAAAGTATTTAAATAGTTCAGCCACAGATAATCTTGTGCTGATTTGTTGCTAAAGTGGCTACATATTTTGTTTGGTCTTTAAAGGATGGCTATTTACTTTCCCTGATGAATTCTGAATAAGTGAAGCCTGAGTGCCATTTGGTGTACTTCTTGATACTATGGTATTTCACCTTCAGCAACGTGGTAACATCCTGAAACTTCACCTAGTGGAGAAAAAGCAATAAGTGGTTCAATCTCAACTGCAAGGAGTTAAGAAGGGGGGCTGATGGCTGGGTTGGTAAATATGTGACGTCATTATGTTGTGGCTGACAAGACATGAAATTTCTCTGTACTGTATACGTGTTGCAGCCATTAAGAAAACATATTTCGTTTCATATTTATGTTTAAATATTATAGGCTAATGTTATTTTTTTTTATTTAATCAATGTTGATTATGAAAGTGAGCATGCAGCATGAGAAAGATATGATACATCATGAGATGCGCAATATGTCTGGAGACAAGGAGTGGGTAAGACATGATTTTGACCACTTCATTGAGTTTTGTTTTGTAGAAAGACTCTTTTTAAAAGATTTTCGTTTTGTATAAATTGTATCTTAATTTTGATCAATGTTTTATCAACAAATTGCCTGTATTTAATAAATAAGAAGCAAATATATAGCAGACAATGTAATAAGGGGCCGGCACGATCACTTGCATTGCACGTGAACTGGAGGGCACCGAAACTCAGCGTGTGCCTCACAGATTTGAGAAATATAGGCTATCTATTATAGAAAGCTTGAAATGTCTACTTTTAAATGAAAATATTCAAAACCCCCCAAAAAATAGGCTACTCTCTGATTATGTAATCCATATGAAATGTGCATTTCTCTCTGGCGTTCATGGCGAGTCCGCATTGTCAACTTCATCTTTGCAGCGACAAGGAAAACACCAGTTTTTTAATAAACAATTAAATGTCTCCTTGCTATTTTTGACACAATCATAATCATTACTTTTGCCAGTTCTTTGTGGCAAGCTTTATGCGTGCGGTCGTGCGCTTGAGTGCGGCTATATTACGTAAACGCTCATTCTGTATTACTATATCCACCAACCTTTACAAAGGAGCTTTGATTGTTGTTGGTGAGGCGCAGTAATCCTTTATCCGTGGCTTTAGCACATATAAAACAAATCACAGAGTCAGATTCTCTAATGTAATGCAGCCATTCCATTTGTCAAACCATCCACATTGAAATGAACGCTCGAACGTTTCCCCACCAAATCTCCTGCCTGGAAATTTCATCCTGGGTTGGTAGGGCTTGTCATCTTCCCTGGAAGCCATCCGATCATGTGTCCCAACCTCAGCAGAGTCCATACTAACGTCCAGCTCACAAACCTCGCTGCTCGCGGATGCTGACATAGCCCTACTAACGACGTTAGTCTGAACCGAGTTTGTGTCAGTGTCAGTGTTTGGTGCGGTTCAGTCCCCGTTTCATCGTCATTGTTGTTGGCATCCTTTGTTTGAGAAGAATTCCCATGACTATTTTTACTTTTATTAACCGTGTTACTCGAAAAAAAAGTCAGAAATTTGTGCTGCATATTGCTAGCCATGACCAAACGAGTGTGAGGTGACGGAAGCACTTCCTGAGGAGTAAACTAGTATTTTATCAATGAAATATTACTAATAATTAATTATTAGTTTATATCTTATACACTGGCCATAATTTTAATCCCATATCAAACACAGTATGTTATGTCTATTTTAATTTATTTATTTTTTATTTCACGTTTTTAAGTACAATATTATGTTAGTCCACAGCCCCCCTCGTCACTATGACAAGGGGGCGTACTAATCTAGACCGACGGGTAAACGCGAATAACAAAAAACTCCGCCAGCGTGGCTTGGAGGTAAGACAACACCTACTTGTAAAATTTGCAGTAGTCTGTCTCACTTGTGTATTATAATAAATATCACTCACCCTAGAAAACCCACAAAAATAAGAAAAGCAGTAGATGATGCAGTGGGTTTCACTTGTATGTGTTTTTGTAATGTTGTCATGCAAGTTATGTCTACAGAGGTTTTAACCACATTTGAGTATCCAGAAATATGATTTCTAAAATATTTTGAATGCATGTCCTGATGTGTCATTTTTCAGTGTTAACAATGCACTAATGTTAATATTTCATTTGCACCCCTGTGTTATAATTTTTCATAAGTATCCTTTTCTGCTTTTTTGAGCAATTCTGGAGAAAATGAGGCTGCAGGGGAAGGTAACCCCCATGCAGGCAAAGAAAAAATAGGACAACTTAAAAACAAAATATAAAGTAAGAAAGTTAATACTCACATATTTGCTGAAATGTATTGTGCTGTTGTTGTAAACAAGCCATGGTTAATTTGCTCTGCCTTAGGATTGCAAGTGTCCTGGGACAGGAGAGGGAGTGGGTGGGAAACCCACACTTCAAGGTGGTGGGACAGAGGCATTCTGTCAATCCCCCGTCCTCATCGCCTCAATCCCTGAGGACAGACCAGGGTCAAGTTCAGCAGTGAGTGCCCACGGTGAGGAGGAGCCAGCAACAGCAGCACCAGCACCCGCACCACCACCAGCAGGAGCACCCGCACCAGCACCAGCAGCACCCGCACCACCACCAGCAGGAGCACCAGCACGGAGAAAGCGGGACTATGAGGAGAAGATGCTGAACCTCATTAGAGAGGACAAGGCTCTACAAAGGGAGGCAGAGGAGAGGAGAGCTCGAGAGAGCAGGGAGAGGATGGACAGGCTGTTTGTTCTTCTTGAGCGTATGGTGGAGAAAGTTTTTTTTTTTTTTTGTATATATAAAAGAGGAAACTTTCATTCTGTACAGTTAATTTTTTTATTTACATTAAATTAGGTAATATATATATATATATTTAAAAGAGGAAACTTATGTTTTGTGCAGTTTATTTTTGTAATCTAAGTTATATTAAATGAGGAATTTTATTTCTTTATTTTTTTCAAACTTGTGTACAGTTTATTTAAAATGAAGAATAAACATTATTTTGTTCCATTTCTGTGCATTATTTTTTAAATAACTTGATGTGTTGGGATATGAAATATAAAGGAATAGTTCTTGACATTGCTTATTTTTTTAATGACAGGTTTGACAGGCAATTTGAAAACAAACAAACAATATTTTGTAATAACATTTGTAAAAAAATAAATAATTATATAGATAACGTTTTATAAATAATAAATAACCATTTACAACATATTGTACAACTTATATATCATCTGAATTTAAATGAACAGTACATAAAACAAGATTTCAGCTGAGCAGGGAGATCCTGGTGGTGCTGCTGGACCCGGGTGGGCTCCACAATAGAGACCCTGGTAAGGCCTCTCTGCCGGTGGGACATCATCTAGGATGGTCTCCAGAGTGTTTGACTGCATAATTTCCACTGTCCACTGCATTGTCTAACAACAGGTTTGCAGGGCTGACTCAATTGACGGCTGCCATCTCACTGAGATCATTTCAAAAAGAGGGAAGAATAAAATAAATCAACTCGCATCCTCAAATCAAAGCATCAAAAATTTCGAGATGTAAACCCATTCTATGGACATTAATTTTTGGTTTTGGCCATTATAGCTTTAAAGTTCTCTGACTTGCCTGTTACAAATAATCATGGTCAATGGGAACCTCCTCCAGGGCAGACACCTCTGCAGACAGCTGGTCACGCCAGGGAGCCCCACTGACCGTCTCCAAAACATGCTCCCCCTCATCCTCTGCATCATCCTCCTCGTGCTTATCCTCCGGGGCCATGATGTCACCAACCCCAAGACAGATGTTGTGGAGGATGGCACAGGCTGTGATGACCTGAAAAGAAAAAAACAAAAAAATGATATGGTCTGGAAGAAAGAAGTTAATTATGTTTTTTGCAAATGTATTTTCATTTAACTTAGAGGCTTGGTCGTGTTCACCATCCGAGGTCTCATCATGTTCGCACGAGGATGCATAGCGCCCATTCCACCCATTCCGGGAAAACCACTCTGCTGGCTCATCTGACTCATCATGGGGTTAAACCCTGGTCCAGACTTTTATTTTTTAGGGAATGTGACTGGACAGTTGCTCTAACATTTATGTGAACTAGAGGTGCACGATATTGACAAAAAGTGATATTGCAATATCGATAATGAATATTGCGATATTGATATTCATTTAGATATTTTTAAACATATGTAAAACTACAAAAGTTATGGGAAAACGCATCAAAATAGATTCATAACAAATAAAACAAGTTTTCTTAAAACATAAGGTTTATTGAGCGCATTCGAGACGGATTTGAATCTGATCGCTGAAACCACTTCAGGAGGAGATCTGGGCCGCATTCCAGACGAAACTGGACAAGTGTAAATGCATTTGGTTGTTGAAACCACATATGTAAATGTACTCCTCCCAAAAACACTAAAAAATAAACGTTTGAGAACGTGTTATAGGCTACATGTCATGTTATGGCCAGATATGACGATGCTGTAGCTGTGTCCCAATGTGAAGTCTGCATCCTCCGAAGGCCGTATTTGAAGGCCGATTGCGTCACAGCGGCGCGTCGAAACGTCACAGCGGAGCGACGAAGGATGTCCCAATTCAAAGGCTGCACACTTCGGAGGTCGCATTTGAAGGCCGATTGCGTCACCGCGGCGTGATGAAGGCTGTCCCAATTCAATTCTGCATCCTCCGAAGTCCGTATTCGAAGGCCGGTTGCGTCATCGCGGCGCGACGAAGGCTAAAGCGACGCCAAATGCACCCTTCGTTTCCCCGTGAAAGGAAGGATACATAAATGGACACTTTGCGGACTATCCTACCCCATAATTCATCGCGCGGCGGTGACGACAGCATTTTTATTAATAAATAAATAAATAAATGACGGCCGAGAGTTCGCTGGTGGACGGCAAATTCACATTTAAATGTAAGTATTATGTTTTCATTTACTCAAATAGCTAGTGAAACCTGAGTTAAAAGCCACATGTTTTTCTTTCTTATAAACTTCACCATAACTCCTTCACCATTGCGTGGCTTCATTTGTCAGGTGGTCTGAGGCAAAACTTGAGCTAATAGTTTAATAATTGTTTCAGGAAGCAAGGAGCAGACAGCTCAATTTATTAAACTGCAATTTAAAATAAATAAATAAACTAAATAAATTAAATTAAATGTTATTGTAATATTTGCACTAGTCTGTCTAACTTGTGTAAATAAGAAATATCACTCACCCTATAAAGCCCACAACAATAGGAAAAGCAGTAGATAAGGCAATGGGGTTTCACTTGTATGTGTTTTTGTAGTGCTGCTATGTCTACAAAGGTTTTAACCAAATTTGAGTATTCATGAATATGATTTCTGAACATGAATATGATTTTAAAAATACAAAGTAAGAAAGTTGAGATCACATCTTTGCTGAAATGTATGTGCTGTTGTTGTTAACAAGCCATGGTTATTTTGCTCTGCCTTAGGATTGCACGTGTCCTGGGACAGGAGAGGGTGTGAGTGGGAACCCACTGCTGAAACTTGGCCCTGGTTTGTCCTCATGGATGAGATGATTGCACCCTCATTGCCTCAATCCCTGAGGACGCACTCTCTTCTTGAAAGAATGATTAAGAAATATATATATATATATATATATATATATATATATATATATATATATATACTTTAACTTTTTTCACTTATATTTTTTAAAAGGAAAAAAAAATATGCAACTTTAAATGTGTAAATAAAAGAGAATTCATTGCTCTGGACATTGTTTATTTTTGTAATGACAGTCATAATTTCTACATGAAACAAATTCTTCTATAACGTTTTTCCCCCAACTATTTACAACATACGTTAAACATCTCAAAATCAACATAAACATTTAAATTTACAGTACATAAAATAAGAAAAAATTATGTAGAGTTTTATTGAGCTGAGTGGGAGACCCTGGTGTGCTGCTGGACCGGGATGGGCTCCACAATAGAGACCCGGGTAAGGCCTCCTGCTGGTGGGACATCATCTGGGATGCTCTCCAGAGTGTTTGACTGCATATTTTCACTATCCACTAAGTTGTCTACCAACAGGTTTGCAGGGCTGACTCATGGAATAAATATTGAGATACTTTATTACACTAAAGTACTTGTAATAACCACTAATACCACTAATTGGGGGAAAAACTATTAGTCATATATTTCAAACCTTAGTTAAGCAAAATTATCTTGCATACTCTAATGTACTTAAGGTATCAAGAGTAAAAGTAAAGGAATTCTGGAGGAAAAAAACCTTGTCAGGGTTTTTATGATGTTTCTGCTTTTATATTAGCCTACTGCATATGTTGCATTTTACTTCTGGAATATTTTCAAGGTTGATACATTTAAACTATATACTTTTGTGTAGTTTATTGTAAAACAATGCATCATATTGTAAAATAACATAATTTTGTAGTGTTGCTGTCCTGTGTGGGAAAATCACTTCGAGTATTAACGATGTAGTTCCTTACATACCACCACTGGTTATTTTGAAAATTAAAGTAAATGTAGGCCTATTGTCACAATATTAACAAATTGTTGCGAACTACAGCTCTGTTATATTTCAAAGGGCGCATCTGAAGCGCTCGGACCGGTCTAGCCTACAGAGGACTGTTCTTGTCGCCTAGCAACATGTGACTGACAGCTGCCGATGAAGAGCGGGAGTAACATTCGCACTGGACTTTTTATATTCAACTGAGTTTTATATTCAAATAGGGTTGAAAGCCTGTGTAAATATATTTACCAAGGTCCATTTATGTGCATAATAAAAAAAGAATACACTAGCCTACAAAATCGCATCAAGGTAAGATATAGCCTAAATGAACATTTGAATCTTCAGCTAAGCTGAAAGTACATGACCTGAAACATCCTTATTAATACCATGTCCTCCAGTAAAATATAAAACATAAAAATGACAATAGCCAATTCTGGCTCCATAGCTGTTTACTCAATTATATCAAATGAATTGTCAGGATGGCAGCATACTCTCGCACCGTTGCTTGGCGCCTGGAGCGGTAATCGGGAACACCTGGCTGCACAATTAGGAAATCCTACGAAGGCTGCATGGTGTGCCGTTCGGAGGACGCATAGGCTGCATCGTTTGAAGTCCGCAGCCTTCGAAGGATGCAGTCTTCACATTGGGACACAGCTTGAGTCTGCAACACGCATCACCGCATGAGCAGCTGAGCATCTACCGGTCAAGCCAACGCGCAAACTATCGCAAATCAAAGTGAAAGTAAGTCGCAGATGCTTTACACACAAGTATCTTCATTAAAAGTAAAGAAGCGAAATTATCTTACCAGGGCTGTTGCCGTTCTCTATTATTGCGGTATTTGATTTTGACATTTTAGCTGATGATCAATAAAATGCAGCTCATAACTGTGTTCGGTGACATGAACTCTGCATATAGCGCGGGAATTGAAGATCGGATTTATATCCGTTTTGCAAAAACACGTGAACAGGTGTAAAAGGAATCGTTTTGATAAATCAGATAGCTATCCGATCTGTGATAATGCATGAAGTGGCCAGGTGGCCTGATGTTTATACTTGCGCGCTGGTGTGTGCGTCGAGTGTGTGTGTGGACTGTGTGGTAGAGAGTGAGAGAGTGACGGCGATTAGCTTTGGAGCGACTCTACAGTCATATTGAGAGAAACAAAGTGTCTCCCTTGTTCTTTCTGACCACTGTTGGAAATCTGTAGCATGAAAAGTTAACCCTCTCCTTGATTTCATGTTTATGGAGAAGTAGAACCAGGAAATCAGTCGAGGGAAATGCAACGGTGCATGTCGGACGGGACGCATCATAAACAAAATATCGCATAAATATCGCAAGACTTTCGATATGATATCGGGCAACGTGATATCGCGATAACGATATTGATTCGATATATCGTGCACCCCTAATGTGAACACATCTGTTCCATGAAGCAGGTTGGCTGAGTACCTGGTTGATGAGATCCGGTATGCCAAGGGCACGGTCGATCTCCTCCAGAGCAATGACATCAGTGTTGTTGAGTAGAGAGTCCAGCTGGTCCAACAGAGCTCGCTCATCACTCTGACCCTCAGTGGTGGATGGAGGGACCAGAAGATCATCCAGAGAGTTATTAAATGGCAGCCTGATATATAAAAAGAGAGCAAAGAGGACGCTATTGACTTTTGGGTGTAAAAACCATCGAAACATCGTTGAAACAAAATAAATTTACTTGAGAAGCAATAAGATGCACAACCTTGTTTTCAAAAAAATATATCTTGAATTAAGTACTTTTTTGGTTTTAAGAATAAATCTAACAATTTCGTGCTTAAAAAAAGGGGGGCAATTTTATATGAATTATATAAACTTAACTTAATGCAAATCTTATTTGCAAATTTATTAAATTATATATTTCTCAAACAAAAAACATTAAATATATAAATATTATATATTATACACTCACCTAAAGGATTATTAGGAACACCTGTTCAATTTCTCATTAAATCAATTATCTAATCAACCATTCACATGGCAGTTGCTTCAATGCATTTAGTGGTGTGGTCCTGGTCAAGACAATCTCCTGAACTCCAAACTGAATGTCAGAATGGGAAAGAAAGGTGATTTAAGCAATTTTGAGCGTGGCATGGTTGTTGGTGCCAGACGGGCCGGTCTGAGTATTTCACAATCTGCTCAGTTACTGGGATTTTCACGCACAACCATTTCTAGGGTTTACAAAGAATGGTGTGAAAAGGGAAAAACATCCAGTATGCGGCAGTCCTGTGGGCGAAAATGCCTTGTTGATGCTAGAGGTCAGAGGAGAATGGGCCGACTGATTCAAGCTGATAGAAGAGCAACTTTGACTTAAATAACCACTCGTTACAACCGAGGTATGCAGCAAAGCATTTGTGAAGCCACAACACGCACAACCTTGAGGCGGATGGGCTACAACAGCAGAAGACCCCACCGGGTACCACTCATCTCCACTACAAATAGGAAAAAGAGGCTACAATTTGCACGAGCTCACCAAAATTGGACAGTTGAAGACTGGAAAAATGTTGCCTGGTCTGATGAGTCTCGATTTCTGTTGAGACATTCAGATGGTAGAGTCAGAATTTGGCGTAAACAGAATGAGAACATGGATCCATCATGCCTTGTTACCACTGTGCAGGCTGGTGGTGGTGGTGTAATGGTGTGGGGGATGTTTTCTTGGCACACTTTAGGCCCCTTAGTGCCAATTGGGCATCGTTTAAATGCCACGGCCTACCTGAGCATTGTTTCTGACCATGTCCATCCCTTTATGACCACCATGTACCCATCCTCTGATGGCTACTTCCAGCAGGATAATGCACCATGTCACAAAGCTCGAATCATTTCAAATTGGTTTCTTGAACATGACAATGAGTTCACTGTACTAAAATGGCCCCCACAGTCACCAGATCTCAACCCAATAGAGCATCTTTGGGATGTGGTGGAACAGGAGCTTCGTGCACTGGATGTGCATCCCACAAATCTCCATCAGCTGCAAGATGCTATCCTATCAATATGGGCCAACATTTCTAAAGAATGCTTTCAGCACCTTGTTGAATCAATGCCACGTAGAATTATACGTGTATTCGTATCGAACCATTCGGTATGAGGCTTTCGGTTCGGTTTTCGGTACGCATTACGTACCGAACGGTTCGTTGGACCATTTTTTCTGCCAACAACAATTTCGTTATTTCAAATGAAAGGCGCGTCGCGGGTGGCAAGTGTGGCGCGACCACAACATCAACTGGCAAATGTAATGAACGAAACTGAGCTACTCTTATTGTGTTTGTGTGGACCGTTATCAGTTTTGACCTGTGAAGCGGGACTCGCGAGCCCTATGCCATGCGCGAGCCTGATCAAGCAACACCACACAGCGCTAAGAGATCCAGACCAGTAAAGAAAGCATTTGAATTTCAAATGCTTTTTGAAATCGCCACTGAAGTAATAACATCGCTGTGAGATCTAGTGAGAAACATGCATGAAGACTCAAAATTCATCATTTAATGTTGTTTTTAGTACCGGTATTATTATTACTTTTTATTAATATGCATAATCAGTATTATGTATCTCTTTTATACTTTTTATATACATTCATAATCATTTGTACAATGTATTTTGTGAAGATGTGGGAGAAAGATAGACTTTGGTGGACTTTGAGTGTGTGCTGACTTTGTGTGCTGGAAAGACTGTAATGTTATACAAAGCATAGCATAAGGGTATACATTCCAACGTTAATGGAAACCATATGTTCCTCTGCTGAATGTATGTGTTATGTGTATGTGCTATGGTGATGTAGTTTTTTCCTGGTCGGGGTATAAAAACCAAGCCCGTAGAGAAGATGACCGGAGAAGATGATGAGAAACTAGATTGAGGGCTTGTCCTGTCTCTTCTCTCCTATGTCTTATATAATTAAATAAATAAGAGATCTCTTGGCAAAATCACTGGTGTCTGTTTCCATGAAATGAAACAACAGGGGAAAGCAAGATTTTTAAATCAACAATGCACATTTCTCTGTTATTAACGGATCAAACTGCGCTGACATGGAAACCAGGAAGAAACATTGTGCCATGAATGAACTACCCAGTGTCCACAGATCAGCAACATTCACCATGGATTTGCTGTAGTAACACTAACTGCAACGTATGGAAGTTTGTCAGGAATAGTGCTATAATGCTCTCAAGTAACATTACGCCGGTTTTATTTTGACATTATGAATACAATTGCTGCCCTCAAATGTTAATCTGAACTAAAATAAACCTGTTTATAACTAGCCTACTACTACAATATTACATTTCATTTTGTCCAAGAAGCTGTTTTGTTTTATATGCTCATAAAAAGAGTCAAATATAGCTCCATTATTGTTCAGTAAAAAAAATAATAAAAAAAATCATAATTTATGATGTTAGTTTCATTAAATAAAATAATAATAATAAAAAAAAATTCAAGGAAATTTCTCTGGCATTTATTTATTTTTGCTGTATGGAAAACGTACCGAATCGAACCGTAGTGAACCGTGACACAAGTGTATCGTATCGAACCTTAACGCGTTATTACCGGCGTTAACGCAAACCCATTTTAACGCGATACATTTTTTTATCGCGAGATTAACAGTCTTTTTGGCCTAGCAAACTTTGTAGTTTTTTTCACATGCTTTTGCAACAGGACGCGGCATGCTGCTCTATGAAACCCATTCATTTCAATGGCTTGTGCCGCGCGAGGACGTTTTGTTGCTTCGTCGACCAAAGCCAGTTTTTACCACACATAGACTAATTCGTGGCGGTGCGCCACAGAATCAACACCGGCCGCCACATATTGCGTTTCGTTATAAAAAAAATACAAAAAATACGCTATTTAAAACATGCAGCGTATTCATTCAGCTGCATTTCCTTTCCCAGCTCTCCCTCCGTCTCTCTGTCACTCGCACGTCTCTCTCACAACACAAGCGATTTTTTTGTCTCGCCAAGACCTTATTTGATCGGTGAGTGATGTAGTAGATGACTGAAAGAACGAGCAGAGAGAGAGGCCCGGTCGTGCGCGCGCCCCCTTACCGCCTTCAAACTGTCTTGTTCTCTCTTGCTCCCTCGCGCATATTATTCAAAATCAATTGAGAATTGACACGATGGTAAAAGATCGGAAGATCGAAGTTTCACATTAAGCATTCGGGTATTTTTTTCCTGAATTACTGCTGGGTGTTGTGCTAAAAAAAAAAAAATTACATTGTCTTATCTTCCTTGAAAAGCGTTCCGTCCATTCAGCTGAAATGAAAAACACTTTCAATAAACAAAACAAAACCTATCCAATGATTAAATGTTTTCTGTGTTGACAAATCTGCGATGTCCTAACTGCCGGGATAATCATACAATGCGTACAAGTCCGCTAATGACACGTCCGATTCGCGAACTAATGACTCCTTTGAACCAATTCAACCAAAACAATCTTTTAGTTTAGACTGTTTGCGGTAAATGCAGTTGGGTTGTCGAGGTCAAAATTCTAAATAAGCTGTGAATCAAATAAACTTACTATAAATAATGTTGTCATTTTTTTACTCTTACACAGAATTTTTGGATTTTGTGAAGGTGTGAATCATTTTTGATTAATATTCAATATATTAAAGTTCTGTGTAACAGATTATTAACGGAGATTATTAATTTATTTTAATACATTTGTTTTATTGTATGGACTGAAAAAAAATTATTATTACAGTTTTTCTCGATTGCTTAAACACATTTCTTGAAACTATGCCTCATATTCTCAAAACTATAAACACAAATCCATAACGTCTCACCCAATTCCCCAAACATCCTATTTTCAGGTCAAAATGAAGCTCTACACTCAAAACCATTCACTCTTGCTGAAAAACCAAACTTTGCCCTCAGACAGGACACACAAACACTCAAAATCACACACACTACAACATAGTCTAAGACACTGGTGCAATAAATTCAAAACAACATTTCCAAAACTGGTAAGTTATGTTGCTTGTGGTTCCCCCCTCACAAACCTTTTCACATGATGAACACAAAAGACACAACCAGTGGATACATTGGCACATTTTTACAGTATTCATACACAGAAAACACACTTTTTTTTCCTGTTTTACTCTTTTTCTTTTTTTTTACTCTCTCCTCAATTTTTTTATTTTTTTATATTTACTTACAGTAAGATGTGTGTGACCAACATATGAGAGTAAAAGAGCACACACAAACCTTACTCTAATATGGAATTGTATTGGAATGGTAAAGAGTGTTGGGACGTGACAGGAGGGCCTCCACTCAAGGATACAATATGATGAACAAGTCTAAGAATGTTCCACATATGGTTGAAATACCATCATTTGCCTAGAAAAGATAACATTCTGGGAGTCCAGACTATAAAGGATGAAGGATGCCCTCCCTTCACTGTCACACTCTGCAGCCACTCTGTGTGACTGTACGACTGCTGGCCTTTTCTTGCAAGAAAATAAACCTCATCAAAGACTATTGGAAATGTTTGTCTCTTATTCAGTGATAGAATCTTGTTTGCCACCACACCTCCCTGAAGGTTCTCAAGGCGACGGTAAAGCGACTCAAGTTTGGCCTTACTCATAGCCCAGCCTCCCTCATAGTCACACCATTGACTAACACATGGGCAACTAGAGTGGCTTGAATTTCATCTGAGACTGCTTGTCTTCTTATCCTTGCCCTTCCTCCTCCTCATTCTTATCCCTCTTCGATCTCTTCCTTCATGCCTTTCTGGATCCATTGTTCCAAAACGCAATAAACTGATTTGGGCCCTTTTATCTCTCTATTGAAGGATCTGACTGATGTGTGTTAAATTTTGACTCCTAGTGTTTCCACTTGGGTAATTGTGTGCTAACTGAGCTGAAGCTGTGCTGATTGAGTGAACAATTTTGAATGCTAGTGCTTTCTATATGACAACATGGTCTAAGCAATGAGAAATTAAGGGATTTGTGTGTAGAGTTTTGCAGTGACAGTTCAACAAATCTGACTCATGTGTCAAAACAGGGAATAGTGTTTATAGTTTAGTGAAATGGGTGTGCTTTTTGATAAATGGCATTATGGTTTTGAAATTTTAGTTCAAAAGCCTGGTTATAGTGTTTAAGCAATCGAGAAAAACTGTAAGAAAAAAAAGACCTGTTTGCATTATGTGGTCCCTCCATTACCATCCCACTGTCCGGCCATGAAGGGGACTGTGGTGGAGGTGCCTGCCCTCTGAACGAATTTATACCCATTCCTACATCATAAGGCCCTGCAATAACAACATCATGCAGTTTGAAAGATTTCATTTGATATATTACCTGTTTTAATAGGTACACACTGCTGGTTTTTAGTTATTCTGAATTAACAGCACTTACCCATATCCATTAACTGCTGCTGCAACATGGATCTGGTTGCAGGAACGCTGTTAGATCGGTTAACCATGGGTCCTCCCATCATGCTCTTAGGATTGTGGTCCATGCCTGCACGACCCATGCCAGGGTGCCTGACAGGGCCGCCGGTGGAACCAGACATTGTCCAATCTCCTGCACCTGCCATAGGGGGCCGATTGGGCATTCCCATTGGCCTGTTTGGACCTCCTGGGAACAAAATAGTGGAAATGTTAAAAATCCAGCTATAGAATGAATGTATGCACAGTTTTACAGTTACGTTTATGTTTAAATGTTGAAAATATGAGACTCACCCATGACCATCTGGTTGTCAGTGTGCTCCTCCAGCTTTGGCTTGACCTCTGTGGCATTGGGCTCTTTGGAGTCATCCTTATTGAGGAGGTAGTGAAGAAGGGCTTGGGGCTTTTTTCCTTCTTTCGGACTGTGCTGCTTCTGTTTGAGATCCAGATTCCTCCCTTCAGCGCCTGGGTGCTCTGAACCAAGGGAGGCCTTACCAGTGGCCTCGGCTGTGATGCGAGCCACCTCATCGGGCGTGATTCCAATTTGAAGAAGCTTGTGAAGTATCTTGTGTTTTTCTAAGGTGTGAGTACTGTGATGTCCACCGGGACAAGCCGTGGACGACACTCCTCCCGAGCCTTGCTGATTCAGGTTATTCCCTGACGATGAACCGGAGGAGGAGGACACCCCCGTTGATGAAGGACTCATCATGCCACTTCCTGCCTCCTTTGAGTCGGAACCCATTGGAGTGGAGGCGCGGCCTGGGACGGGTCCACCAGTCGCAGTCCCAATCCCAATCTCTTCAGTTGGGGATGTGAGCATCTGAAGTAATTTCTTGTGGCCCTTTCCATCAGGGACTCTCCGGTTGACTTCCGCCCCAGTCGAACCGTCCTTGTTAGACTGACTGTCCGGCTTATCCATGGTCTCTGATGAAGAGGCCTGTTGTTGATCCAACCCTGTGCTGTGAGCACTTGACGGGCTCTTGGAGTCACCAGCGCTGGGTTTGTTGTTGCCGGTCTGGCCTTGCTGACTGGACTGGGTCGAGTTGATGCTGGGAGAACTGTCAGATTCAGGCATGAAAACAGGCCAGGGGTAAAAAAGGTGAGAAGGATGCGGCATATATACTACCCCCCCCACCACAAAAAAAAAAAAAAAAAAAAGCTGCATTAGTAATACCAGTGTTTCTCACAGGATTTTTTTGGATCACTGTGGTGAGTGGACCTCTGCCACTCTAGGGGGGTTCGGGGGCATGGTCCCCCGTAAGAAAATTTTGTGCTTTTTAATGTTAAATTCATCAATCTGGTGCAAATTAAACAAAGAAAAATTCAAAACTCTTTTAGTGTCTGTCTACATTACTACTACAATAATAGTTATAATATTAATCCCATGATAGTAATAGCCATATATTGTAAAACAAATGCACTGAAAAATAAAGGAAACTTTCATAATTAGTTTTGTACTAATTTCTATACTTGAAAGAGTATATTTCTATACTTCACATTAAAGATGTGATTGGGCTAGCCCAGTATCAATCAAGAAAAGAACCAATGGGTCGCTGATCTACGTGTTTCATCCACTGATTTATATAATGACATGTCATTATATAGAGCCGTGGTTTCATCGGGTGTCAGAAAAAAAAAACTAGCGCTGACTTTTTTTTGACCAATGCATTACACACTAATTACGCACTGTCTAACCCAGCGCCGCCAAATAAGCAAAACAAAACGTATGGGCCGCCGATGTACGAGTTTTATGGGCCGTTAAGACAAAAACAAAACAAAAAAGTATGAGATGTATCGGCCAAAAAGCACGTCGATCCACCGGGAATCTCCCGGTAGTCCCGATGGCATTAGCCTACATGCCTGGACGTCACACAAAACAAAATCCTACCTGTAGCCAGAGATGTATAAAGTACTAGAGACCCAGACTTGAGTAAAAGTACAAGTGCTCTATCAAAAAAGTGACTTGAGTAGAAGTTGAAGTGCTCTTTAAGCAGACTACTTAAGTAGAAGTACTAAAGTATTCAACATTTTTTGTACTTAAGTATTGCAAGTAGTTTATTTTAAAATTTACTACTCAAGTACTGAAAGTAAAAGTACAAGTATTGTGTTATGAAGTTATTAAAGAAAACAGTCAAAAGTTTGAACATCATATTGTTTATATTATTTCAAATGTTTAGGACACTCACAATTAATTTGGCAGAAGCACTAATACAAGGACATGAATGTTCAAGAACACCTTAAAATACTGAGCTTAACTCTTTGTAAAGAAAAACAGATCAAATATGTCCCTTCCCCCTCTAAAGCATCCCTCTCTTCTCTTCCCTGCTTGTGCCTTTTTTCTCCACAACTTATTGGGTATTTATCAGCATGTAACGGCGATCTCTGGAAGCTTTGTTTATGTCAGGGAGTTCCTTCCTGGAATGGCTCTTCTTCATGTGTTCCATATATGGTCTAATGTGCATAGGGCGCCCTCAGGCTCCCGGTATGGACTGAAAACACAGTACAGAGTATCCAGCGCTCGTAATGATTACATCGGCCCATTTTGGTCATAATAATTTAAATAAATATTATTCCTCTCTATAGAAATCTAAGGTAAACCTATGAAATCTATCAATCTATCAAAATCTGCACATTTTTTAGCTAAAAGCCCTGAGGGACGTTGTTTGGTCAAGCGCTTTCATGACGACCGCACATGAGATTTTTTTTTTTTTTTTTTGAATGGGTGCGGCTGACGCTCATAATTCATATTAAAGGTATCGACTATTTTTTCCTGATATATAACTGACACAAATTAAGACATAACTGTCCCTATAAGTTTCTCAGAATAAAATAGTGCTCAAATACTAAAACTTGAGTCTCATATCATTTTAATGATGTATAGTTTGTCAAGGTAATGACATTACATATAACAGTAGCCTAACTTTAAACTATTTAAACAAGTAACGAACGATTCAGTTCATCGGCGTCCTCATGACAGCTAACAGTTACACACTTCAATCTATATGAATTGTCTTTCACTCCGACAAATGAAAACATGGACTAGTAGGGCCAGGAGTGGTCTCCTTCCTCACCCTCACCCTCACCGCCACCGCCAAGATCACTCGAAGTTCTGGTTCTTCCATCTCGAAACAAATTAACAAAGCTCAAGTGTTCTCAATGGAGGCAGGCAGCAGAGCGAAAGGCAGAACGGGAGCACGCGCGGTCTTCTTGCTCGCTTGATTCGCTGGGCTAGCTTCATCAAACCTGGTGACAGAGCCATCTACCGCTCTGGCAGTGATAATGTGGGTTTGGAATGATTCGTAACATTTTAATAATTGTAACGAGTAACGATGCAGCACATAAAAAAAGTATCGGCGTAAAAGTATTACACTCGCCGAAAATATGTACTGAAGTAAAAGTGGAAGTATGAGAAAAAAATAATACTCTAGAAAAGTACAGATACAGCCTTTTAGTACTTAAGTAGCCTACAGTAGTGAAGTAGTTCTACTTCGTTACTATACATCTCTGCCTGTAGCCTTTCAACATACACTTATTTAGCTGCTTTCGCATCAGTTGACATGCCATCTCATTTCCCCTCTTTCTTTTTCTATTTTTAGCCCCCAACAACTTTTTTGCGTTATCCATCTTTTTCGACGACAACTCACTACTGTTACTCGTTCCTGCTCGCTCAGAGCTCACGGCGCCCGCGCCCGCTCGCGTAATTATCCTGCCCACTTCTATGTCAAAATTAAAAATAATGACATTGGCAACATTGCTGTCTGTATCTGACAGGACAGTTAACATTGTAAGCTATCTTACCTCAGGCTTGCTTTCCGACGTGCGGTTCTTTGTTCGGCAGTGTGTCCAGTTGTCAGACTCGCGGTGTAAGACTTTGAAAACATTTCTGCCCTAACGTTACTCTGACTGTATTGGCTGTCATGTTTCGGCCTTAGGAATGATGTTTGTTTTTTAAAGCTGCGAAGTTTATGGTAACTTTATAGGGGATAAATGCTGGCCTCGGCCTCGATCAATGCAGAAATCCAGATACATTCAGTATTTCACAAACTTATTATTTTCACTGAAGATAGATGGATAGATAGATAGATTCACACAGATTCATATTTTTCTGGTGACACTTTAAATTTCCAGGGAATTAAAACTCTTTCCACACAAAAAACAAAAGTCTCACATCTGACCTTTCAGGTGTCTCTCTAATGGCAAAAGAATCTTTCAACTAAATGGTCTGCGTAGGTGATTTTTGAAATTGCTCCTTTTTCTGCAATATTTCTCCAGAATGAGTTTGCAAGTGGCGTTTCAGGTCCGCTCGATATGCGAAACTCTTTTCACACTGAATACACATGTAAGGCTTCTCTCCAGTATGAGATCTTATGTGAGTCCTAAGGCTTTCTTTAAGTGTGAAACTCTTTCCACACTGAGGACAGGTGAAAGGCTTCTCTCCAGTGTGAACTCTCATGTGAACATTAAGGTTTGTTTTGTTTGAGAAAGCCTTTCCACAGTTAATGCACATAAAAGGCTTCTCTCCAATGTGAGTTATTACATGATTCTTAAGGTGATCACTGTCTGTGAAAATCATTTCACACTGATGGCATGTAAAACAGTTCTCTCTTGAGTGAATCCTCATGTGGGTATTAAGGTTCACTTTATGTCTGAAAGTATTTCCACACTGATCACAAGTGAACGGCTTCTCTCCAGTGTGAATTTTCATGTGGGAATTAATTGTTGCTCTATGTTTAAAACTTTTTCCACATTGAGGGCAAGTGAAAGGCTTTTCTCCAGTGTGAATTCGCATGTGGCTCATAAGGCATCCTTTTCGAATGAAACATTTTCCACACTGTTGGCAGGTGAAAAGGTTCTCTCCATTGTGAATTCTCATGTGGACTTTAAGACTGTCTTTTTGAGTGAACCTGTTTCCACATTGTTGGCAGGTGAACGGCTTCTCTCCATTGTGAATTCTCATGTGGGCTTTAAGGCTGTTGTTTTGAGTGAAACTTTTCCCACATTGTTGGCAGGTGAAAGGGCTATCTCCAGTGTGAATCCTCATGTGTTTTTTGAGGTTTCCTTTTTCACTGAAACTTTTTCCACAATGTTGGCAGGTGAAAGGCTTCTCGCCAGTGTGAATTCTCATGTGGACTTTCAGGTTTCCAAGTTGATTGAAACCCTTTCCACATTGAGTGCAAGAGAAATAATTTATAGTTGCCGTCTTCTGACCCATTTTTTGTGAAGAAGTCTTTTCAGTCTGTGAGCAACTAAAAGATTTTTCTCCAATTATAAAATCATTACTCTCATCCTGATCTTCCTCTTCCTTTTCATTCAATTCTTGACTCTCTTCTTTAAGCTCTGTCAGATCTAAGTTGAAAAAAGACAAAAACAAATGAACCACGGTTAAATGGCTCAAAGCAACAGACATCAAAACAAAGCATCAAAACCAACAGCATGTACTCCTGAATATTGTCAGCTCTCCTCTTTTAGGAAACATCCCCAAAAATTATGAAATTTGAAATTATGAGCAGTTTTAGAACCCCTTATCAAAAAATAAAATAATTATACCAAGAGAACTGGCTAGTTAGACAATCTCAAATCTCCCATTTATTTGCAAAATATTAGAAAAACAGTGTCCTCTCACCTATGTTCAGATTTGCAGAGAAACAGTATGGATAATTGTGGACAATTTCAGTTGACATTTAAGCCCGATCACAGCACAGAATCTGTGCTTATTAAAGTTATAAATGACATGCTTATGGTATCTGATCTCAGCCAGCTACATCTCTCTTGAAGTGCTATTAGATCTTTTGACAACATAGACAAAATATTCTCTTATTGGGTCTCAATCATGAAACATTCGTAAATATTCTCTTATTGGGTCTCAATCATGAAACATTCGTAAATATTAAAGTAAATACGTGAGTGATTTGCGCGTAAAGAGACCTTCCCGAAAACTCCTCCTGATTCACAAATACTTCGTAAACGTCAGATGTGATAGTGAAATGTGTGTGTGTGTGTTAATGAATTCCAATCAGTCGTAAATGGGACGCACGTGCACGCTCATTCTCAATTACCATAAATCCCACCCATTAAATCCGACTGACAACTATATATGGGCATTATATTATGACACCAAACAAAGGATTTCAACATGTCTTCTCAAAAGCGAATGAAAAAGAGAAATTTCTCAGATGCAGAAATTGAAGTTTTATTATCAGAAGTTCATTCAAAACGCCACATTTTATTTTCAAGCGTACATAGAGGCGTATCAGGTCCTAAAAAAAAGGAAGCTTGGCAGCATATTACAGATGCAGTTAATGGAGTTTCATCTGTTAATCGAACAGTCCCAGAAGTGAAAAGAAAATGGTTCGACATGAAGCTTGACTGCAACACTTGTGACTTGCGGACTTGTGTTCCGTTTGCAGATGCTATTACTGGCTCTCATAATAAAAGTAAAAAGAAAAACCGTATGTAATTACTATATATAATATTTTTTCAAAATGCTGTGTAAATATGTACCCGATTAAGGTGAATTAAAATGCAGCCTTATTAATGAGCAAAACGTTCGGATGTTAAACGCACTATTTACGCGTGGCTGGGAGCAGGTGTAGATTTCTTTTCTAGATTTCTAGTACCAACTAACATTTGGAAAATATGAACATTTTAATGAATCCGAAAATTTACGCCAGAACCACTTTACACACGATTTACACAAAAATTTGTTCTGCTCGTGTTTCATGAATGAGACCCAATGAGTTGACAAGAATTAGCATGGATTATGTACCATCTACCCAACCGCTACCTATATGCATGGAGTGCCACAGGGCTCAGTATTAGGCCCTCTACGTTTCTCTATGTATGTTTCCCCTGAGAGACATAATTAGATTTTAATATATCATGCCAGTGATACTCAGTTTTATATTTCTCTACAACCTGAAAAAACTGCACAACTCTCCAAGTTAGCAGAGAGTATTAATGATATCAAAGATGGGATAACTAGTAATTTTCTTCTATTCACTTCTGACAAGACAGGGCTATTAAAGGAGAACTCCGGTCAATTTTAACATTTTTTTGTAAATTTGGAGTGCTGTCAGTACAGAGAACAACGACAAAAATCGGTGTTGCCTACACCGTGTTATCCTCTTTTTAAAATTTGCACCCTGTTGACTTCAATGGGGCAAGTTTTAAACCTGCTTTTAGCCTCTTAACATCCTTGATGTGTCATTACAAGTGCACAGCTAATGTGAGTGATTCCTTCAGAGTGAACACGGGTGAATCTGACTGCAGTAGATGTGAAAGATATAAACAATACCACATGCGGAACCCAGTCTGCAAAACGCATGCGCAGCATTACGCATAGTGCATTAACATTATATCGAGCATTCATCAAACTGTTAACGTTTTATTGAGGAGAATTTAAAATTCCCCCACAAGAGTCACCTAAGGTGGGGATGCTACCAATTTTCCAAAATGAAATTCAGGTCCTAAATTAATGTCAGTAAAAATCATGATTGGTGAACCCGGTCGAATTTCGGTCGAAGTCCACAGCAGTCGATTGTCGAGTTCTCCACTGTTGCTTAGTTACCTATGATCACGCGCGTGAACTCGACAATCGACTACTATGGACTTCGACCGAAAACAGGAAATAAATACAGGTATGTGCGCTGGCCGAATTAACTTAATTTTTATTCATATCTTTCACATCTACTGCAGTCAGATTCACTGTGTTCACTCTGAAGGAATCACTCACAATGGCTGGGCACTTGTAATGACACATGAAGGATGTTAAGAGGCTAAAAGCAGGTTTAAAACTTGCCCCATTGAAGTCAACAGGGTGCAAATTTTAAAAAGAGGATAACACGGTGTAGGCAACACCGATTTTTGTCAGCACTCCAAATTTACAAAAAAAATGAGCTCAATGTTAAAATTGACCGGCGTTCTCCTTTAATTATCAGATTAAAAACATTTGCACAGAAGATGCTAGATCTCAATGGATATACTGTTATATCACTTTCTACAGTTAAGAACTGGTTGTGAGTGACCAAGGTTTTGTTGAAAGCAAGTGGCTCTTTGATTATCACGTATCCTGTGTTTAATAATTAAGCTCTAGTTGGTTCAAAATGTAGTGGCTGGAGTGCACGCTAGATAAAAGAAATATGACGACATTAGCTACTTTTACAATCTCTACAGCGACTGCTTGTTAAGTTTTGTATTACAAGCGCCACCCACTGGCCCAACGACGGTATGCAATGATGTGGCTGAAGGTTTCCTGCACATTGTCTTTTCTGTCTGAAACGATCAATAATACTTAAGGTATTGAAATTTAAGTTAATTCCAACTAAATTACTATGATGCCAAATGATTATAGGTCATATACATAATTTATTGCAACATTTGATTTTAGCTTGTTTGGATTTAATTTTTAAATTTGATTAGGCTAACTTGACTCAGCAAAAAAACAGTTCATAGGACAGTTTACAGGTAGTAGACAATGTAAAGGGTTCACCAATCATGATTTTTACTGACATTAATTTAGGACCTGAAGTTAATTTTGGAAAATTGGTAGCATCCCCACCTTAAGGTGACTCTTGTGGGGGAATTTTAAATTCTCCTCAATAAAACGTTAACAGTTCGATGAATGCTCGATATAATGTTAATGCACTATGCGTAATGCTGCGCATGCGTTTTGCAGACTGGGTTCCGCATGTGGTATTGTTTATAGTTACAGTGGTCGACAGGCTTGGAGGAGTGGAGCAAGAAAAATGAGCGATAGTGAAGAAAGTGCAGTGCCCACGACCAGCTCGAAGGACATCGTTGACAAGAAAGGTAATTTAATTTAAAGTCCCACTGAAGTGCCTTGGAAAGTACAGCTTTGTATGATGGGCTGACTAGGGCTTTAGCTATCGATTATTTTAATAATCGAGTATTCTACTGATTATTCCATCGATTAATCGGATTTAAAAAAAAATAATAAAAAGTGAACAACAGCTTTTTAAATTACTTAAAATACAGATAAGTAACACTTTACAATATGGTTCATTTTAACATTAGTTAACATACTAAGAATGAACAATACTTCTACAGCATTTATTAATCTTAGTAAATATTAATTTCAACATTTACTTATACATTATTAAAATCAAATGTTATATTTGTTAACATTACTGTGAACTAACATGAACAAACAATGAAACTAACATTAACAAAGATGAATACATACAGTTACAAACAGTGTTGGTCAAGTTACTTGGAAAAAGTAATCCAGTTACTTTACTGATTACTTATTTTCAAAAGTAATTAGTTACTTTACTAGTTACTTTTCAAAAACATGATGCACGAAATGAATACGCTATAAAGCAATAGACCTTTCTGCTTAATTCTTATTCTTTCTGCATATTCCATCATCTAAAATTGAATCAAATGAAACATTCTTTTTTAAAACTTGTTTTATTAGTTTCAGTATTTTAACTTTATGCACATTGCATCAATGACTCACTCATTAAGATGATCGCCTGCCGCCTCCTACTGGTGGTTTATAAATATTATTTCTATGCACAAATAATATTTCTTATTTGTATATTCAAAAAATATTTTAAATAATCTCATTACATTATTTAATGCAATTTATTTGATTGGTAACAGCCCTTTAGCATCTTATTATTCTATTGTAATTTATTGATCAAATTTAAGAATTTTAAATGAAAGATGAAGCAAACGATAAGGGGAAAATGCCCTTTATAAAGGTTAAAGTACCATAAATATGCCAATTTATATATGTTAAAGCTGACTGAACTGATGAGAATACTGAATCGGAATAAATTATATTTACAACACAAAAAAAAAAAAAAAAAAAAAAAAAAAAAAATCACATTTTTTTCCTGTTCTAACAAATGTTTTTACTCAGACAAGTGAATGACCGACCGAAGGACAAATGAAAAGGCTTAAATGTTGAGCCCTGGTATATATTTTTTATTATTATTCATTTATTTACCCATAAACCTATCTTTAGGAAGCCATAAGTTACAGTGGCAAGAATACCTTTGTGAAACCTTTGGGGGTGGTGGACAGGGTTTACATTAAGACAGGAGTTTGCCTTAATCTAGTTAATCATGCATTTCTTTTCTTTTATTCCACAGCTGATGTGTGCAGTTTTTTATTGCTTGCATTAAAATAATTTTCTCTTGTTTTGTTTTTTAATTGCAGTCTTTTTCTTCTGCCATTCATGCTTATCAGCTCCATGCAATCTTAAGCTTTTCTTGGTTCAGCTGTACACAGTCTGAAAAGGTTTTTTGGCAGTTTGCTCAAATAAAAGACCCATTCTAAGAGCCATCGTTTAAGCTGTTGACTTTTCTACCTTGGGAAAGAACGTTAAACGAACAACTTAAAAAGGCATGACAAATCATGACATAAGACTGACATCACTCACATCGCACCAATGCATTATCCCTCATGAACAAATATAACGTCTGATGTTTGCACGCGCATACAGTTTACCATTACGACATCGTTCATGAATAAACATGACGTCTGAACACGGACAAACGGTGCGTGTTGACGCGTCAAAATTCACGCGTTTCGTTCAAAGACTTTTGAACGCGATCGCTTGCCATAGTGTTTACCACTGACTTCGTGGCGCTCATGTCATTGTCACTCACGAGTCACGGCTCACGTCGCGAGACAGTCTCGCAGTATAACGCAGTAACGCAGCCTGCTTACGGGGAAGTAACAGTAATCTAATTACTGTTTTTGCAATTGTAATCCCTTACTTTACTCGTTACTTGAAAAAAGTAATCAGATTACAGTAACGCGTTACTTCTAACGCGTTACTGCCCATCAGTGGTTACAAATGTATTGTTCATTGTTAGTTCATGTTGGTTAATACATTAACTAATGCTAATGAACCTTATTGTAAAGTGTTACCTAAATACATAATAACAAGCAATAATTAATAAAGTATCAAAGTAATCACATGGGTTTTATTGAACAACACTGTTAAAGTACACCATGTAAAATAAATGATATAAGCTAATATAAACATAACTTAGGCTATGTACATTACGGAAAAAACTAATGCCTGCAGAGAGCGTCAATGGCTTGGTTAGACTAAGGCATGATCAAATCCTTGTTTAATATCGGCCAAACAAAATTTAATTCAAATGTCAACTTAATCTTTAATATTTGGTCTCTTCTGTACGGTAGAGATGCAACAGCTGCTGTATTTTTTTTTTAACAATAGCCTGTGCACGTCAAAACATGCAAACTAAATAAACTTTTATTTTGAAATCGTGATGAACAACAATTCGCATTTCAGAGAGATGTTTATGTATCGTTCTCCTGTGTTGGCGTTTTACAAATGAGTTGCGTTACGAATCTTGTGAAACGGTGCAAACTGCATATAGATGAACGTTATAAACCACAAATACTCACAGCACGCAGAGATGGAGTTTGAGAAACCCGAGACGCTGACACACATAAATGATGACAGTGATATGAAACAACACGCGTCCGAGGTTTTGCGTTCCCAAACGTACATTATCGGAAACCTAAACAAACAGCACATGAAGAGACTGAGTATGTGTGGAGCAGCGTTTACTATGAACGGAGCTAAGGTACTTTTAACAATCTGCACGCATATAAATAATTAAAGCATTGTGCTTCTCTGTAAAAAACAAAACAGCGCATATATTTTTTTGTGATTTTTTTGCGCATATCACAGCCTTTGCGATTTCATGATAGCACTCTGCTATTTTATGATTGTAAATTGTTGTAAAACGGTGTAATAATGCGGTTCATGTATTCTCGTCTGTGGAATGTGCCACTTCCGGTATTTTGCTGGTTACTCGACACAGGTAAATTGCAATCGAGGATTTTTTTCAAATCGAGTACTCGACTTTAACCGAGGAATCGTTACAGCCCTACTGCTGACGTAATTTCCAGTGAAACTAAGGAAGCTAAGGCGGGACATATTGAATGGCTCCTCCTGCTTAGTTTACCTCACAGACTGCAAGTCATACGGCACCATGGAAGCAAATCCGAGCGCTGATGATACGTTGGATTCAATAATAGAGGATTTTTCTCAGCCACATTCTCCTGCACCAACGGACTTGGCAGAATCGTCTACCAGGGACAAAAATGAACCAACCGTCTTTGGAGTCAGACCATATCAGTTTGAGCCAAGTAACGTTACGGGTTGGGGCACTTTAGATTCTAGATAGCATTTGATTGGACAGAAGATGTGATTAGAAGCTAAACTCCGCAGTGATGTCATAAAAATCCATAGTTTTGAAAGCTTATTTCTCCTAAATCCGAATTTTGTCATTGTTTTGGAACACACCAGCTTATCCATAACCTTAAAGACCCACTCCGATGAAAATCATGTTTTTCTAGGTGTTAACATGTTCTTGTGGCATTTTTCTGATGTTAGAGGACATATCTTGAGAAAAATAAGCTCAAAGTTGTATTTCTGAGTATTTCTGCATTCAAATGGCTGTGAATCAGTAGCAGACGCTAAAATGCTGGCTAAAATAGACTGGAGTTGTGACCTAGTAACTCCACTGGGCGGGGCCACAAGCTCATACTCCCCTCCGCCCCGCCCGCTCAGGTTCTGAGGAGTAGAGAAGACGATGGCGGATCAACACCTATGTGCGGTAGCGGGTTGCAATGCTAAGAGGAGAGATATTGGTATTAGCTTTCATGCTTTACCAAAACATGTTGCTGTGAGAGATGAATGGATTACGTTCCTTGGTCACGGCAATGTTAAAAACCACACATCGGTTTGCGGTCAGCACTTCACAGAAGACTGTTTCACCAACTGGCAGGAGAAAAAAAATGGGCTTCGTCAGTAAATTATTTTTGAAGCCGGATGCAGTGCCTTCCATCAAGACACCATCAACTGGACAGCCTGTGTCTTTACCGGTAAGTTTATTTTTTTTCTGTCGGGAGCTAGTTCAACGATCCCGCCTGTTTGCCCTTCCCCTCTCCGTGCCAACGGCTCCGCCCACAACGCAGAGGCGAATTGCTAATGAGCTACTGCCGCTCTGCTGAAGCGAAGTCCCAGAAAGAGGCACAGGTTTTGTGATTTTGGCTAAAAACGGCATAATCATAATTTAAAGACCACTGAGAATGTTTAAAAATAGCTCAAAATATGATCGGAGTGGGACTTTAAGGCTAACATATTCATACTAAAAGTTAAAAAAACTTTGATTTTTGATTTCAGGGGGCCTGTAATTTCAGTGGAGATATTTTGGCTATTTGCAATCTGATATAAAACAGAGCGACGTGCACTGCAAACTGTGTAGACGACTCCTGCCATCAAAGACAGGCAGCACCACAAACCTGTTTTATCATTTAAAACAATGTCATTCTTTAGAACACGAAGAAGCTACGAAATTACTCCGGCTATCTGCGGCCGCCGTCCAAAGACGGAGGAAACATCGTGTTCTACGACAGCTGTGTGAACGACGTCTACGACCCGTCTATATTCGTCGTGTTCGAAAATGACCAGATCTACCCCGAGTATCTGATCAAGTACACAGACTCGAGTAAGAAGTAGAAGAGATGTTCTTGGGTCGGATTCAGAAATATTGAGAAGTTCGTAAGAATGTTCCGCAGTACAATTCTTGAAAAAAAAAAGTAAAAGTCCTCAAATAATAAAGTTTGTGGGAATATAAAATATTCTTCTTTTTTCTTAATTTAGAGAATAAGAAGAAATTGTCGCTTAAAGGGATACTTCAGGATTTAGCATTAAGCTTTGTATTAGTAGAAAACCTGTAGTATTTTCGAATTACCATGCTTCCCACCCTCATATCCCCCTGAGACGAGAGATTTATGTATTTTTTGTCTCTATAAAAAATCCTCAGATGACGCAAAAATCGTCATTTTGCGTCATCTGAGGATTTTTTGGCCAGAGGCGTGAGACTCCAGCCAGTAGGAGGCGCTGTCCCGCATGTTCTCAACCCGCCCATAGAGGGTGGGATCTCACTCACAGAATGTACACACTGTCAGCCGACTTTCTTTGGAAGCTTAGCTAGCAGGCTCTTGTTCTGTGGAGAAAGCTGAGTAGTAGGAGAAAGCTGAATAGTAGGAGAAAGCTGAATAGTAGGGGTAACCATCCTCTTTATCCCGGACGTGTCCGGCCGCCGAGATCGTACAAAATATCCGGGATTCGGCTTTTGCTTTCTGCAGTCGCCATTATGTTTACATGCACACCTTTTGTTTCAATCTAACTGAATTCATTCCGATTGGTCAATCTGAATGTAGTGTTTACATGAACGCTAAACAAGTGATCGGTTGATGTATGCTTTTTACCAATGCTAAGAAAATTCCTCCTCCGTGAGAGATACGAGACCGGTGTCGCTCATCAGTAATCACGCCACCGGCCTCACGCCGTTCTCCCGCGCCCCTCAGCCTCGTCCTGCTCGCCACAGTAAACATAATAAATGGCGACTATAGAACACAAAAGCCGAATCCCAGACATTTTGGGCGATCTCGATATCCCTGGCAGACTCGTCATGGAGACTCACTAGTAGCCTAGCCTTGTTGATTAAACTGCGCGCTCTTACCGGTAGGCGTGGCTTGGGAGTGGCCTCCTAGAGCAGCGAATCAAGTGCATTCTGGGAGTTGTTGTCTTTCATCCACATAATCCAAAAATACATTTTCTGACTTTTCTCAGTCTAGAAAGCTCCAAATTCAAAAATAATTTCACATTTCTACTACATAAATGACCCATTTTAAATACACATTCATCTTTCCAGAGGTGAAGTATCCCTTTAAGAAGAAATTTATAGTTAAAAGAGTTTCAATTGAAAGATTATTTCAAACTCAGTTGCGTGAAGTGTGCTCAGTATAATGGTTTAAGATTTAATACAGAATTCATTACGTAGAAATGTAAAAGAGAACAAAAAACGGCAAACTCCTCATTCTTAGAGACAAAAATTAGTCAAACAATTTAGAGTTTGGGTCACATGATTTGTTTATGAAGCTGTAATGCCACCTTGTGGAAATCCTCTGGAACTGCAGGAACTGAGCTTCGAGCTGTCGGCAAATAAAAAAGACTGAGTTAAAGGTGCTGTATGTAGGATTCAGCGACCTCTAGCGGTGATGTTTCAGATTGCAACCAATAAGTTTACAAGCGCGTGCTCTTGCCATTGCGCGTGCTGACCGTGCTCGAATTTATGAGCGAGCACTGTGCATAGACAGTATATAAACGGCACTGTGGGTACCTTCCAGACTGAGACGCAACACACCGGAGAAAGCATCACACAACATGCTGGAAACTCAGGTAAACTCCCACTGCAACGTTACAATAATAGGCTACTTTTATCAGCTTGATGTTGAACTAATGCTCCATGCTCATACCATGATAAGTATGGAACCCTGTCAACCGTGCCGAATTGTGCCACTGCAAGCACCACTTCACATTTTCTTCAGGAAATGTACATTCTAGGTTTGTAGATAAGGTTTCTCCATGATTCAAATGCCCTGCCGATGTTGATCCGTGTTTTCACCCGAAGTTCGTCCGATTCACATCTGGCCTTACGAGCTTCAGCAGAAAAATTTTGTTTTTTGTTTTTTATCAATATGTGGAGTTTGTGTTGGAGTCTGTGTTGCGCCGGGCACAGGTCGTTTCTTAGTGTTATCAGACATGTCATAAGTTGCATAAGTCATAAGTCCATGTCATAAGTTGCAGTGTCGTCGCTGTTGAGTGCAAAGTCAGTAGGCTAGACGAGGCAAGAGGCTCGGGAGCGCGCGTGCAGGTGACGTCACTGGATTTTGCGGTAAATCCGACCCGGCACCTTCACATAAAAATAAGAACACTTGCTTTCCGAGGTAATAGCGGTTTATGTGAGATTACAACCCCTTCAACCCCTTTATGTGAGATTACAACCCCTTCACACACATGCAATAAAAAAAAGGATTAATTTTAGTAGAAAAGTTACATACAGCACCTTTAACTAAAGTTAATTTATCAGGCAGTATATTCAGTCATTTGAACTTTTTTGCATTATTTTACCTTAAGACAATCATATATTAAAGTGGTCCTTTAATGCTTATTCACATGTTCATTTTTCTTTAGTGTGTAATGTTGCTGTTTGAACATCAAAAATCTCTGCAAAGTTTCAAAGCACAAAGTTCTTCTCTATATCTGATACCCCTTTTCCACCAAGGCAGTGCTGGTGCCGGTTCGGTGCCTACTCGCGAACCAGTTCTTTGTGTTTCGACAGCCAAAGAACTGGTTCTCGGCCAGGAAAATTGGTTCCAAAGCGGCACCAACTCTTTGCTGGACTAGAACCGTTCTTTAACCACGTCATGCTTACGTCGGGGGCTGGGGGCCGAGTTATTGTCGAACTTGTTCTCAAACTTAACCTCCGTCCAAGCAGCACAAATGTGTTCTAAACGTCTTCTGACCCCAATATAGGATCGTAAAGCAAGGAGAAACATTTACAGAAAAACGATGTAGTCCGCCATTGTAATTGTTATGTTTGAATTTGGCGCAAGCGTTTCTAGGAAAGCTACATGGGGTCACACACCGGACGCGCAACTCAGCTCAGCGCCGCGTCTTTTAAATTCGAACAAATTATTCTCTAGAAGTGTACACACACCAGCGGCGCCTTTCGGCATCTGTCCACGGCGCCCAGCAACGGCTCAGGACCGTGTTCAAAATCCTGCCGTGCCACAGAGTGCCATTTAACGTTACATAGTTTTATATGTAAAACTATGTAACTATGTAACGACTGTGTGTGTGTGTGTCGCATAAGGCGGCTCTCTGCTTGGGCGCTGAACATTCTGATTGGTTGTTTACACAGCACTTTGATTGGTTGAATCCACGCAGCATTTTATTTCAACCACCATTTTTAACATTCTGTTGCTGTGCGTGCACAGTAAGAGTTGTTTGCTATTTGAATCAACAGTTGAGTTAAAAAAATACGACCGATGGACCGACGACGAGGTTCAGGCGTTATTAAGCCTAAATTAACGTTACATCCCAATATTGTTATGGTTTCAGCTTAGCATAGAATCTTACTAAACATGTTAGCTAATAATGTTGTATTTAATTTGATGGTGAACAGAGTAGCTTTTTAATAAAATATTCTTTAACTTCATAATTGTCATTTTGTGAAAAATCTTGTTAGAGCACCTAAAATATGTTGCTTGTGAAAACTTTAAGGCACGGTACACGTGCATGTGTACATGATCAGGATGGTATCACCTCTGCCTCATTTTGAACCAGGAAAAACCCTGCTGGTGCTCTTTAAAAAAAACAATAACATTGTATTAATAATGCAACTACAGTAGCCTGGGAAAACCCTGACAAACTTCCAGCAAATTTGAGATTTGCTCTTTAAGTCTGTCTGGCCAAGAGCCCATTCAAGCCCATTTCCAATTTTTCCAAATCGAGGCACCAATCACAAACATTGAGGCGGGCTTTACACGATGACGATCACTCTGATTGGTTTTAGGTCTATCCAATTGTGCCCAGAGGCATTTGAGCGACGTCCGTTGGTGACGCCCCTTTGGAAACGGGCTGTGAATGAACCTTCCCCAGACCCACTCTCAGTTACAACTGAGAAGGGCCTGGGGTCTCATTTATAAAACTGTGGGTATGATCCTTACTAAAAGTGTATGTGCGCCCGAAAGACAAAAATGGCGTACGGCAAAAAATATTCAGACTTGTAAAACCGTGTGTACGCCAGAACCTGCACAGAAATCACTTTATAAATCCCAGTCAGCGGAAGATTGTGCGCACATGCGTCTCCTCCCCGAAATAACCATATATGGAGCTTACAACGCCTAGTTTTACTATGCGTATCCTCATCAGCATATCATTTGCATATGATTGTTCATCCACATTATAACATGTTTAGGAAGACATTATTAAAATATGAAATACGGATGTGCCGTCACATTACATTGATGAATCATTTAGTAGCCTATCCATGCCTTGTTTTTGCGTCGGAAGTGGCGTATGCCTCTTTCAGGCCCTGATTTGTGCGTACACAACGGTTATAAATGAGGCCCCTGGTGTCTACAGTTTCACGGCAGGTAAAATCTCCCAAAATGCATTTTTACTGAGACAAGAGTTACGCTGCTTTTTTATGCATTCAGTCAACCGAGTGAGTGCTGAATAAGTGACTGTGCACAAGTGATCCTAAAGAAAATGTAGGCTATGCGTACAAACCTGAGAATGAAACCAACCTGTTTGTTCTTCAGTATCTTCTTGTTTCACTTTGAATGTTTCTTCAATCTTCATGTCTTCAATCTCCTCTTTAATAAGCGCCATCTTCATAACAGCAAGTGACGTGGATCTCAGCTGCTTCACCAGGAGTTTTTCTGTGTGTTTGTCCTGTTTAAGATGAAAATAATGAACAGATCAAGTACAATAAAATCCACACTAAATCTCTGTGTGTTTCTTAATCAGCTCTAGTTCAGTATTTCCCCTCAAAACATACACTTCAAATGATTAAAAGAGCACAATTTATACATATTCTTCCACTTTTTTGACCAGCTGGTGACGTCAGTGTGCGTTGATTCGAATCAGTGAATCGTTTTGACTAGCAATTGATTCTTCTGAGTTATAAAAAGCTCAGTTTCTTTTATCACTACTTGCCAAGAGACCGAATTTCTTTTTAAGATAAACGGATTCACGACATATAGGGAGAGAAATGGTTGCGATTGACTCATGGTAGAACCACGTTCATAAATGTATTACAAAGCATTAAAATGTTACATTCAATGATAAAATATTAATTTAACAGTTTTTGATAAAACTATACAATTACCTGAGCGGTTTGCTTTGATTAAAACACTTTAAATGCTTTGAACACACACCTTTCTCCAACCGAATCACAACAGATGCAGGAAAATAGACATAATAGAGAGTTGACAACTCAGTGTAATCTGTTTGGCAGGTGCAATGACCTGTCAGCGCATTTAATTAATCATACCGAACTGAATAGCGAACTGATTTTCACACGTTTTTTTTTTTGCTGCAAAGGTCATACATGAAGCTATGATACAGGACACATGGTTCGGCGTAATTTAATATTCATAGTGGGCTTAACAGTAATAGAATATTCTGATATATGATATAAAGTGACCAGAAGTCTGAGATCAAAACTGGGAACATAATGCCAGAAAAGGGGAAAAAAAGGGGGACATTTCCAGTTTGACTATGCCAGTTTATGGCCCACATTCTTTCTTATAGTCATCACCTGTCAAAGCCACTGTCAGCACCGTGTGTGTGTGTGTGTGTGCCAGGAATGCATGTTCAACATGTTTTCAATTGTGTGTGTATGGGTTTATTTGTGAGTGTGTTTAATATGTGTGGCGGCAAACAAGTGAGATTTTAATATATGTCCATATGATGTTTAAAGTAGAAATATTCACATAATAGGCTGAGATTGTGGGCTTGAGGTTGCCGTTTCTTGGGAATCCTGAGAGGCCACGGACAGGCTTTCTTCAGCTCTAATGGAGGTAGACGTAGCCCTGCCCTTTACCAACTAAAATAAAGAAGCATAATACATAATGAAATATATATAAAGGGATAGCCTAAGTATCTCACCCTGCCCTGTGATTGATAATATAATATTTACATTTATGAATGCTAATAGCCTTATGATGATACATCTACTCTTTGGAGGTGAACCGGGAAGCTGAAGACGAATGGAATAACACCATCTAGGAATCGGACAATCTGACCCGTCCTATCAAAATCACCCTGCTTAAAATGTTGAGAGCAAAGCACTGATGAATCACTTGCAGTGAATCCTTCTCTCCTCAAAGCCACTTCCCATTTCTTCCTCACATCTTTGTCCTTGGGAAACCCTCAAAATGAAAACGGAAGATTTGGGAGAGACACTTAACTGTTGATAATGAACCAAAGTTGCTGCAATTGTGAATAAGCTTGTTTGCAAACCATTCTACAGTCAGATGTCCTTTTGCCTTTATTTTAAGTAAGTGGGGTGGGTATGAGACACGAGAGACATTTAATACACAGTGTTGTGTAAGCTACTTGGAAATTGTACTCTGCCATGAACAAAGCTTCACTACATAAAAGCTACCACCCAGTGAAATGTAGCAAGCTAAGTAACACACACACACACACACACACACACAGCAGAAGGATAGTTCACTACATAGGAAGCTACTTTATGTTGCGCTAATTTCACATGACAAGAAAAGAGTAGTTTGTGTGGCCAAGCTACTTGATAAATAAAGGAGTTAAGCTACTGAAAAGTTACTTGATTCAGGAAATAGTGAAGCTACCACCAAAATACTATTTTAGTAACGTTAGCTAAGCTACAAGTCGCGACTGCCCGACACTGAAAATACAGTCTGTGCCACTTGTGTAAAATTCGCTGGCCAATGTTATACCAGTAGTATTTGTCTTATTATCAAGTCCCCTCTTATCAAGTCTCAGTTCATAGCCGGGTGAACACCGGCCGGTGCAGTAAACATAGCCTAGCTAGCTATGTTTCAGTACAGTAATATCAAAGATCCTTGCTCCTTCTCAACTAACTTATCTGGTAATATTCTATTCACAAATACAACCAATAGTACGGTAATGTTAAATCTTACTTGTGAAAAGTAATCCCCCGAGCCCTGTTTGCGATGGTCCGCCGATTTGAGCAGGAATATGCGGCACAGTGCTCTGGCATCCTGTTTTTAAGATTGCTTTGAACACAAACCTTTCTCCAACCGCAGCAGCGCAGCCTTATGACGTCATATCGCCACTCCAAAATAAAAGTCCTATTCACACGCTAAAATCATAAATGTGCATAGACATCCACATACAAGTACTACAACATAGCAGCGGCGTTCAGAGTTGAATTCTTGTTGAAATACACATTTAAATGCATGTTGTGAAAACAATAATCCACATATAATGTGATTTATGTTTAAAATGCTAAAAACTAATGTTTGTGTGTAGAAACAATTTATTTAAGTGTTTGGGAACTTTTTTGTTTGATGCGATTTTTTTTTTTTTTTTAAGAACTTTATCAAAAACTGAATATTATTTTTTTTTCTCAATGGAGACATTACATGACGTTTTCTGTCCCTCAGTTTTATTTAACACGGAGAAGTATATTACCATTCAACATACATGAACAATATTTATTTATGTTAATAATAAAACAAGAAGGTACTTAAGCAGTAAGCGATTCCTGGGTGAGAAGCCACCAAAGAAAGGGGCAAAGCGAGTTAACTTACCTTGAAGTGATCAAGGAAAAAACAGAGAAACAGTCTGCCGTCAGATGGAGTCAAATGTAAAAGTGGAAGAGCAGTTTCTGAGGGAAGATGGACCAGATTCTCACTATATTAAGTAAATTTAGTGGTCCATGTAACAAAAGGTAAATAGCCTATCTTTAGCAACAGTTCTGTTGTTGTTTTGTTCTCATTTTGTAGATTTTAAAGGGATAGTTCACTCCAAAATGAATTTTCAGTCATTAATTACTCACCCTCATGTCGTTTCAAACCCGTTCATCTCTGGAACACAAATAAAGATATTTTTGATGAAATCAGAGAGCTTTCTGACTCCTCCATTGACAGCAACGTAAATGCAACTTTCAAGGCCCAAAAAGGTAGAAAAGAAATCTTTAAAATAGTCCATGTAACTACAGTGGTTCAAACTTAATGTTATGAAGTGACCAGAATACTTTGTGTGCACAAAAAAAGAAACAATGACTTTATTGAAGAATTTCTTCTCATCTTTGTCAGATCATGTTGTAACAACGTGTTGGGCTTTCTGGGTTCTACGCAAAAAAAAAATTAAAATAACTTCTTTATTCAATTTCTTGTCTTTGGTGTCAGTCTCTAAAGCTGTTCATGTTGAAAACACAGTTCAGCGCTTCTGGGCTCTACATTGTAGAATCCAATCAAGGCAACATCCACTGCAATGTTTGCCTCCGTCTCTTCTGAAGTCCTCTGGATAATCTCTGTAAAAAAATATTTGAAACTGAAATTCTATGGGGAATATGGGGCACTACAGAGTTAGTGGAGCTGAGCGCATTGCTTTTAGATTACCTCATGTCTCATTCACCATTGAGATATTAAAATAATAACGAAAGTAAAATAAATCTACTGTTATCATGTTTAAAAAAAAAAAAAAAGATAAAAAGTGGTTAAAAAAAAGGTAAAAGTACATCAACACATTTTACAATAAAATTAGTTATTTTTTTAAATGTTATTTAAAAAAAACTTTTGTTGTTGACTGTTTAGGAGGAAGTTGAGATAACAATAAAGCAGTATATTTCGTTTAACAAAAATAAAGAAATAAGGTGGAATTCAATGCCCTCAAGAGACTCAAGGCCCAAAATACATAAAACCAATCTAAGGATATTAAATATCAACAAAAATAACCTATGACAAGGAAAATAAAAATAAATACAATCAACCTTACCTAACTACACTTAGCAAAACAGAATAAATGAGTTTCAAACAAAAGGGCAGGTCTCTCCTACAATACTATCACATTCTAAATGAAACAAACGAATGAAAGAAATACTAAGAACATTTTGGTCTGGTGACCGGACCGGCCTGGAGTCGCAAAAGCTCCTTCTGACGAGTTGAAGAGGAGTTTTAAAAGAACCACCACTGTTCAGCCAATTGCAGCTGCACAACTGACAAATCAGCGGTGATCTGAAACTCAAAAAATGTAAAGCTTGTGACATGAACGCTAAATAAAGTGAAGGGTTGACGTTTATGTAAACATTAAGTTCAGATTCATCAATCAGAATGAATCAAGAATTAATTCTGGTTGAAACAAAAACATGAACGAAAAACGAAACGTGCAAGGGACGTTACTGAAACAACATACTTCATGTTAATAAAGCACCATTGCACAGGATGAAGGGGAGGCTGCAGACCTGGAACAGGTTAGATATAGGCAGTTTCACGGCGCTGTTGTTCCTGATGCTGTACAGTATATGAGCCATCAGAACAGACCTTATCCACCTTATTCCTACGCCCCATGATGCTTTGCTTGAATTATGGGTGTTAACTTCCATTAAGCTGTAAACAATCAGTGAGAGGATAGCTCTATGAACGCAATACATTACAATTGAGATGACATTAATCTACTCACCCTTTAACCATCGAACATTAAAAGGAAATTTTAAAGTGTAAAAGCATCAACAAGGTACTTTCAACAGACCAAATAACCCCAAAAGCACAAGTCTTTCCACAGCAACAACGGACGTGTTAAATATCACTGTTGTAATATATATATCTGGATTATGTAATTTACATGGCCTTAATCAAAAATGTTCTTTAACTTCAACATTACGTGATACTATTTCAAAGTGATTTCCGTCATTTTGATAGATTATAAATCGCATTTACCTGTGAAGACAAACCTGGAAAGAGTCGTGAGGATTTGAGGAGAATAACGAGAGATTCTTCGTGCATTCCAGTGAATTATTAATGGAGAATATCGTAAAATAAATCTGGAGAACAGACCACAAATGTGCAGTATATGTTGTCCTTTTTCATACTTTTCCAGCGGAATGCAAAGGAAAAACAGAAAGTAATCATGAGCAAAAGAAAGCAGAGACTGAAAAGAGCTCTCTTGCCACAGACATTCTTGTTTTAACATGTCACATTAAATTTACCAAGTATGACGTTATTATCATGATGTCTGAAAATAAATCATGAAGGAAAATTGACAGCTCATCCAGTCAAACTGACGGATCAGCTTTATTTGTAGAGAAACCTTATGATTTGAAATGATTCGTTTCAGTCTCTTTGAATGGAAGTTCCCCAAACCACAAGTGCCACCCATAATTCAAAACACAGTATAGTCGTCAGGAATAAGGTGGATAGCAGCAGACCAAGTCTGGTAGCGACACGAATTGAGGTGTTAAATAATATGCTAAAGTTATTGTTATTTAGCAATGGTGCAACATTTATTATTTAGGGTCGATTTGAATTCATTTCTATAGAAAAAGTCTTGGATCTTTAAGTTCAGCTCATGAAAAATGGGGGCAAAAACAAAAGTGTTGCGTTTATTATTTTGTCCAGTGTTTTTGCAAAGTTAAATAAACGACTGCTGTAGTTGTCACAGTCAGGCCTAGTCCATGCACACTGGTATCTTTATAAACAGAAATCGCATCCACACAAGCACGATTTAAAAAAAATCTCTGTCCACATGAAAACGCAAAAACACACTATGAAGCGATGTCAAGAGCATGCCAAAGCAATAGGTGTCGATATAACCCTAACCTTAAAGCCATGTTGACCAATCAGAAGCCTGAGAAAAAGGTTATTACTGGTTCTGGTAGGCTAACATCATGTTGTCATAAGCAGTGACCTGTGTAGTATTGCATTCTGACGCCTCTGTTCTGCAATATAATGGGAGAGCTGTGCATGTATCTGTATACATGTTATAAGCCCTGTTAGCACGGTTATTAGCAGCAATATTTTGGCTATGTCCTCCATTGCACACACTTGCCTCATGTAAACAAAGGAGATCAATCATGCACTCCGACGTCACAAGCCAAAATCTCCAGTTTCACCGGCTACACAACAACACTGCAACCAGAGTTTCTAAATATCTTAACCCTGGCTGGAGTTTTCAAAAAAAGTTTGGTTTCAGTGACCGGATACTGCGTTTGTGTGTGGATGAACGACCAAACTGCATAGAAAAATATAGCGTTCAGCGTCAGTTCAGGCAGGCCGCGTAGTCAAGCTCAGCTATCAGCTGATACCTATCCAGACCTAACAGCTGATCTGATTTCTAAGCACTCAATTGGTCCCTATCAAACAGGGCGCCGTATTTAAAGTCATTCTTCAGTGTGCCTGCTTGGCTGCTTCCACTGCATGCTTGCAAAAGCGCAGCTTCTTGCAATAAAGATGCGATTACTCGTGTATTTTGTTGTAACGTTACTCACCCAACTGCTGACCATGTCTACTGCCGCAAAAGATGAAGACCAATGGCAAGTTGAATCCATCGAAGAAACCCAGCAACAAATAAATCAAGCTGAGGAAGCCTTTCAAGACGAAAGCAACGCTTCTGTCCGTCGGAGCTCTCGTCTGGCAAGTAAAACATATAGTCCTCCCAGCATCATTGACTGGCCACTGCCGAAGTTACTGGAAACCTTGTATAGACACGATATCCCAGCACCGACTGGAGCTACGCATAAGGAATTGTTTGCTTTGCTCTGTGAAAAAATTGACGTCCCAGCAGCAGATTTTCCTCCTCCTCCTCCATTCTCCGGCAGGAAACAGGCGCAGAAGAGGAAGAACCTCGACCCGGCTTCCACTCCATCTGCTGATGTTGAACCCAAGCGGGCAGGTGGTCCAGCCGTCTCAACCCGAGCGATCTACTCTTCTTCAGTTCAAAGCAACGACCCAGTGTTGTCAGCATTGTCCAGCATTCAGCTTTCGCTCTCCGACATGAACTCCAGAATTCAGGCTCTGGAGTCCGGTTCAACTTCTAGGTCCTCGACAAATCTTCTCTTCTCCGGCCAGTCTTCCGAGAACTCCTCATCGGCCACGGCACGGCTGCCCGTGTTTACGCAGCAGCAGGATGATGACGTCATCAATTCGGTGACTATACCACGGAGAACGATGGGAAGTGCAGTTCCCGTGTCTACAGGCTCTCCATTCTTTCCGCCAGCGGCTGCGATTTCTCATCAGTTAAGAAGCCAAATCATCGCAGGTAATGATGTCAATCTTGTGAAAATATTGCTGTGCTCAGAAATGAGTGAGAAGCGTGTTGTTGATTGCGGCGACGTGTCTGTTATGCTTAAAGATAGCGATCCCCGGCTTTCAAAAATGTTAACACTAGCTGAATTTAACGTGGCATTTGGGGTTTTCAGAGATGTCATATGTGAAATCTATCCGTCTCGTAGAGCTGAGCTGGACACATATTTAGCAATTATTTCTGACTTGGCTTTGACTTATGGAGGAACTCTCTTCTACGACTATCACAAATCATTCTCTGCAAAAGCTGCCATGTTTATTCAACGTTTTAATCAGAGACTGGACTGGTCAGTAGTCGACTTAACCCTCATAAGCAGACATTTCACTGGTCATCAAGCTCTCTCCTGCTCAATTTGTGGCTCTCATTCTCACACTCTCAATCTATGCCCAAAATCTGTGTCTCCTCCACCCTCTAAGCCTGGCTTTCAAAATGTTGACTCTAAGGTAACACCATTTGCTACTCCATTGTGCTATAATTTTAATGAAAATGTTTGCAAGTTTTATAATTGTAAATATGTTCATGCTTGTAGTTACTGTGGGGACAGCCACCCAAAATCGGTGTGCCCAAGACGAACCCGCTTTATGAAAAAGGAGAAAAAGAAATAAAGCCATCAACCCCAATTAATGTTCCAAAGCTGGGACAGGCACTGAAAAATCATCCTAACCGCTGCTTCGTCAATTATTTATTAACGGGACTTATCCAAGGTTTTTTTGCAGGATTATTATGGTTGCCTAATCATTCTTTTTCTTGTAATAATTTGCTTTCTGCTGTTAAGGAACCTGAAATTGTTGATTCTTTGTTGGAAAAGGAAGTTAAGAAAGGATTCATGATTGGGCCTTTTGATAAGTCTCCTTTCTCAACTTGTCGGATTAATCCTATAGGGACTGCTACCCGAAAATATTCAGGGAAGAAGCGCTTAATTATTGACTTGTCTGCCCCCCATAATGACGCTGCTCAAAGTATCAATAGTCTTATTCCTCTTGCTCCGTTTTCTCTGTTGTACGCAACTGTTGATGATGCAATTAAATTCATTAAAATAGCAGGTAGGGGTGCATGGCTCGCAAAGGCAGATATTTCAGACGCCTTCAAAGTCATGCCTTTACATCCATCGCAGTGGCATTTATTTGGCGTTAAATGGAGGGAAAAATTATATTTTTCGGTCAGGCTCACTTTCGGCTGTCGCAGTAGTCCAAAAATATTTGATACACTATCAGAGGCACTATGTTGGATTCTTCTTAATAACTGCAAATTACCGCACGTGCTCCATCTTTTAGATGATTTTTTGCTTGTGGATCATAAAAATGCAAAGCCAGAAAGATGCATTTCGGCGTTAAAACACACTTTCACCGAATTAGGTGTTCCCCTTTCGGAGGAAAAAACTTTAGGCCCTCTTAAAGTTATTGAGTTTTTAGGCATTACATTAGATTCTAACTTAATGCAAGCCTCGTTGCCCCTTGAGAAATTAAATCGCATTAGAGAAATCATGAGAAATGCTCAGATGTCAATTTCTTTTTCAAAAAGAGATTTGCTTTCTCTTCTAGGCCATCTTAATTTCGCGATGCGTATAATTCCACAAGGCAGGTCTTTTATTGCCAGACTCCTCGATCTATCCAAATCAGTTAAAGATCTTAAGGACATAGTTACCTTAGATGAAGGCTGCAGATCCGATCTCAGGTTCTGGTCTTTGCTCCTTGAAAATTGGAATGGCATTTCCTTTTTTCATTATGATGATCTTGAGTCTTCTGCAGCCCTTAAATTGTATACAGATGCTCCGCCTTCCGTCGGTTTTGGGGGGGTTTTTAATGGTCATTGGTTTGCTAGTAAATGGCCAAAGGAGCTGCTATCCGTGCCTGATAATAACATGTCCACCGCTCTGTTGGAATTATATCCCATAGTGATAGCTTGTATTCTGTGGGGCAAACAATGGTCTAGAAAACAAATTCTGTTTTTTTGCGACAATGAAGCAACTGTTAATATCATTAACAAAGGTCGCTCATCAGTTCCATTTATTAACAGATTCGTAAGGCGCCTTACTTGGTTATCGGTCATGAATAACTTCATTTTTCGTGCTGCTCATATTCCAGGCTTAAACAATCAAATTGCTGATTCTCTTTCTCGATTTGAATTTCAGAAATTCCACCTCCTGTGCCCAGGGTCAGCGTCAGCCAGCTTGGTGTGCCCTCCTTTCAGCCAAACTGTGATAGATTAGACATGACCTTTCAATCTTATTTACATTCAGCAGCAAAGTACATGCGCAGTGGTCTAGCAACATCAACATTAAAAATGTACGACACTGCTTGGTCTCATTTTAGTTCTTTCTGTGCCACCTTCTCTGTAGATGTATTTCCTGTCAATGTTTCATATGTTAGTGCTTTTATAGTACACTGTTATGAGTCCCAAAAAATGCAGCCTTCATCCATCAAAAGCAAAATCGCCGGCATTCAGTTCCACCTGCGCTGCTTGGATCCATCCACCATCAGCTTGCTCGAAAATTCATCAATTCGTCTCCTGCTTAATGGACTTAAAAAAGAGAAACCAAAAGGCAATGATCATCGTCTCCCTCTCACACTTCCACTTCTTAAAAAATTAATATCACGTCTGAGAGAGGGATGTTTTGGGATTTATTCTGATATGTTGTTAGAATCTGTATTGCTTACGGCTTTCTATGGCTTTCTCAGAGGTGGTGAGTTTTCAACACGCACAGGTTCCTTTAATCCGGCACAAGACCTCACTATATCTGATGTTTCAATTTTTTCTCACCACTTCACCCTATTTCTAAAACACTCAAAAACCGATAGAAATAGAGAAGGGTCTTTTGTTTATGTTTCTGAAACTAACTCTGCTTTTTGTCCTCTGTCATCTATGTTGGCTTATCTTAGGAGTCGTTCACAAGCTCGTCCGGAGGATCCATTATTTTCAACGGAGGAGGGAAAGTCTATGTCTAGAGCTTGGTTTGCATCCCGTTTCCGCCTGCTTTGTGAATACTGTGGGCTTCCCCCAGAGCGTTATTCGGCTCATTCATTGCGCATAGGTGCGGCTACAACTGCAGCTTCCTCTACTCCCGTTTCTACCCTAAAAGCTATGGGGAGATGGTCTTCGGCAGCTTATGAACGGTACCTCCGGCCAGATACTCAAGCCATTCTTGAGGCTCAGAAAGCTATGAGTGATGCTTGTGATCTGTAGTTGAAATAAACATTACTTCAATTACTAATGGGCTTATTTTTAATTTTACAGCCTTATTAGCTCTAGCTTCATTCCTCTTGCTAGCTCCACGTAGATCTATTGGGTCATTCTTTTAAACTAAATAAGATTGGCTTTTGAAACGCTCATTTAATCCTCTACTGGCTCTTCAATTAGCAAGAAGAGCCAGGGATGATTGCCTGGTATGGTCTGTTTGGGGGATTTGTTTTTGCTGCTTTCCCAGTTAATGGGAGATGTCCCCAGAAGCTGCTGCTGTTCCCTGACTAGCTTTCATGGAGCTCATGAAAATGATGGGTAACTCAGAACAGAGCCATACCGCCAAATGTAACTTTAACAATAATGCAAATAAAAATCGCCTTCGTGCTGTGCGTGTGTGTGAACAGTGGATGTGTGGAAAAACACAGAAAATTACATTGATTCAGCAGTGAAAATGCCGCCGAAGAAGTTAAGTGATGTGGCTGAGGAAATCGATGATATTAAAGTCACGTTGGACTTCCTCAAAACACAGCTCACGGAGGTAAAGGAGCAACAGATCCGTATTTTGGATTTGGTGAAGGAGGTCCAGTCTCTTCGCATCCAGAACGCGGAGAAAGACATGAAAATAGTGCAGCTGGAGAATCGGGTTGCAGACCTTGAATATTCGAGGATGAACGACATCATAATAACCGGGTTCACGGTGAAACCCCGATCGTATGCTCGCGCGGTGGACGTAAACATCAGAGATCCAGCAGCTGAGATTGACACCAGCTCGACAGAGCAACAAGTGGCGAGCTTTTTACAATCAAAAGGAATTGATCTGGATTGCAATAATGTTGAGGCTTGCCATGTGTTGCCGAGGAGGAAAGCCAGCGATAAATCTACTGTCATCATGAGATTTGCAAACAGAAAACACAAGATTGCGATTTTGAAGGAAGGAAAAAAGCTCAAAGGAACAAACGTTTATATCAATGAGCACCTCACAAAGCACAATGCAGATATCGCAAAGAAAGCCAGGTACCTGAGAAAAATGAAGAAAATACAACATAGGCCTACATGGACTGCCAACTGTAAAGTGTTTATAAAACTAAATGGAAGCCCAGAAGATGCGAAGGTATTGGTGGTGAGGGGTTTGGAAGAGCTGACTGAGTATGAGTAAACAAGGTTGTCAGGCTACTGGAATACGAGGTAAGCTGACTGACATACATACTCAAATAAGACACTCATCTGAAGCAGAAGATACAACCAGTCTGGAGTTGCAAATATTTGAACATACTGATTACATAAGTTTTGATATGGAATATGATATTGATCCGGACAAGAACTTTTTTACTTGTGCCAATAAAAACTGTGGCTACTATACAGATGAAATGCACAATCAAATTAATAAAGATGGCAGACTCTCCGTTATACATATAAACAGTAGAAGTCTCTATGCAAACTTTGAAAATATTAAGAACTATTTGCATGGTTTGGCACAACCATTCAGTATAATTGCTTTATCTGAAACATGGATGCATAAGGAGAAAAAAGAAAATTTTGAGTTGGATGGATATGATTTTTTACACATGGACCGAAAACATGCAGCAGGAGGAGGTGTTGCATTATTTGTGGACACTAACTTGAGATTTAGTGTTGTGGAGGATATGAGTCTCATTGTTGAAAATATATTTGAATGTTTAACAATTGAGTTACATAGAGAACATAGGAAGAATGTGATTCTAAGTTGTATTTATAGAAAACCAGGCTCATGTGTTGAAAAATTTAGTGAATATATGGAGGAAATGTATACCAAAAAAGCTAGTAAAACAATCATTGTTTGTGGAGACTTCAACATAGATATGCTCAATCCAAATAAGCATAAATTGACAGAAAATTTCATTAGCACAATCTATAGCTTGAATTTGTACCCTAAAATCACTAGACCTACGAGGATAACGACCCATAGCGCTACACTATTTGATAATATTCTAACAAATGAAATCTTTAATGATGCAATAAGTGGAATATTAATAAGTGACATCAGTGATCATTTGCCCGTATTTACAGTGTTTGATAGCGATTGTAAGCCTCATCAGGAACCATTAAGTAAATTCAAAAGATTAAGATCAGAAGAGAATGTTTTTAAGAATGATTTATTTGTACAAAATTGGGACGGTGTATATGACAATAGCAATGTACATGATGCCTATGATGAGTTTATGAGAATATTTAAACAACTATATGACAAAAATTGTCCATTGAAGAAAATATGTACAATTTCAAATAAAAAAGGTCATCCCTGGATTACAAAGGGAATGAAAAATGCAATCAAAAAGAAGAACTTGCTTTATAAGGAGTTTTTTAAACAAAGAACCAAAGAGGCGGAAAATAAGTATAAGAAATATAAAAATAAATTGACTAATATCTTGAGGAAAACTAAGAAAGATTATTACAATAAATTAATAGAAACTAAGAAATCTGATGTGAGGGAAATGTGGAAAATATTGAATAAAGTAATAAAAAAATCTTCTGGCCAATTAAGTTATCCTAAATATTTTAATATGGGAGACAAAGACAATTATAATATGATAGAGGTGGCAAATACTTTCAATACATTTTTTGTCAATATTGGGAAAGAGCTGGCAGAGAATATTCCTGACCCCAGAAATGATCAATATGGTTATTGCTCTATTGAAAGAAATGTAAATTCAATGTTCCTTTCTCCGGTGGAGGAAAGTGAGATAATTCAAATTGTTTCAAAATGTAAGAATAAAACTTCAAATGATTGTAACAATGTTGATATGACGGTGGTGAGAAATGTTATTGATGCCATTTCAAAACCTCTTACCTATATTTACAACTCATCATTTCAATCTGGCACATTTCCTAATCAAATGAAAATAGCAAAGGTCATTCCACTCTATAAATCAGGAGACAAACATCAATTTACAAACTATAGACCGGTTTCTCTGCTTCCACAATTTTCAAAAATTCTGGAAAAACTTTTTATCAATCGTCTTGACAACTTTTTGGAAAAAAATAATATATTTAATGAATGTCAGTATGGATTTAGAGCAAAAAGGGCAACATCACTTGCATTGTTAGATTTTATAGAAGAAATATCAAGTTCAGTAGATAACAAAATGCATACTATTGGAATATTTGTTGATTTACAGAAGGCGTTTGATACCATCAATCATGAAATTTTGTTAAGAAAATTAGAGCGATATGGGATCCGAGGAAAGGTATTAAACTGGATAAGAAGTTATTTGACTCAGCGAAAGCAGTTTGTGAAGCTGGGAGATTATTTTTCTGAATGCCTGGAAATTTCTTGTGGAGTCCCACAGGGGGCAGTGTTAGGCCCAAAATTGTTTCTTATTTACATTAATGATTTATGCCAAGTGTCAGAAGTATTGAAATTAGTGTTGTTTGCTGATGACACTAATATTTTTTGTTCAGGCAGTGATCTACAGTTGCTAGTGCAGGAGACAAATAAGGAATTAGAGAAGATTAAATTATGGTTTGATACAAACAAATTATCACTAAATTTAAAGAAAACAAAATTAAAGATGTTTGGTAATGGTCGAAATAATTTGCAAATTGAAATTAAGATGGATGGAGTGGTCATTGAAAAGGTTAATGAAATAAAAATTTTAGGAGTTATCATTGACAATAAAGCGAACTGGAAACCACACATTAGTTATGTTAGGAGTAAGGTTTCAAGGAGTATAGCAATAATTGGCAGAGCAAGACCAGTTTTAAATCAGAAGTCTTTACGTATGCTTTATTGTTCATTAGTTTTGCCATACTTTACTTATTGTGTGGAAATGTGGGGAAACAATTACACAACAACAGTTCAGCCACTTGTCATTTTACAGAAGAGAGCTTTAAGGATCATTCATGGGGCGGGTTATAGGGAACATACTAATATATTTTTTATGGAGTCCAAATTACTAAAATTTAAAGATTTGGTGGATTTACAGACTGTGCAAATCCTATATAGGGCAAAGTGTAATGATTTACCTCAAAATGTACAAAAGTTATTTACTTGGAGAGAAGGAGGGTATGTGTTGAGAGGAAAACTAAATTTCATATTACCAATGGTACACAGTAGGAAGAAAAGTTTTTGTGTTTCCATACAAGGGGTGAAACTGTGGAATAACTTAAATGAGAAGCTTAAGAAATGTCCAAATATAAAACAATTCAGGAAAAGATTTAAAGAAATGATTTTTGAACGTTATAAAAATGAAGGAAAATGAGTTGGTTAAGCCAGAATGTCTGTTGCTAACATATTGTATAAATGTATGAAGATTTATGTGTTTGTGTTTTGTAAAAAAAAAAAACTAATGTATTAAGAGTTTGAAAGAGGGGTGGGAATTAACAAGTGTTAAACTTCAGCCCACTCCTTTTCAAGCAGCGGTGAATTTTATTTGTTGGATCATAAGTGTTTTTTCAATTATTGTTTTATGTTGTACATACTGTACATTTTTTCATTGTATGCTTGAAAAAAAAAAAAAAAAAATAAATAAATAAATAAAATAAAAATTTGAATATTTGACAAATGTCTGTTATTTTTGACTCAAGTGGTCCTGACTGAAATCTGGTTTTGAAAATACCTGTGTTCGTGTGGACAGGGCCTCAGTCATACTCTCAGCACCAGCCAATCAAGGACTCACTTTTTAAGTAGTCACTCCAAAGTTCACATTTGTCTGGTCTTGTTGTTCCTACCTGAACTACACACCCGACTACCAACCTGTTGTGATCGTCTTCAGTCTTCTGTCATCTTCAGTCACCAGCCATCCTGTTAACATCTGACAACACCTGCAAAGAAAAGAACTGCTATTCATCGATTGGAGTTCGCTTGTTTCCTGCTCATTACATGCAATAAACAACCTGTTTGGAAGTTACCTGTGTGTGCACTCTTCTGTTTTGCTGAAAGAAGACCAGACTAACAATGCAACGTGGTATGGATTCAGGCGATGTCAGTAATCCACCTTGAAGTTCTGCAACATTCCCCTTTTCCAATGCTAAAAGCATTTTTGAAACTTTTGCAACCTGAACTGTTGCATCAGGCAGTCTGTAATACTCTCTGTGAACCCTTATGTCACGGCCCAAAAATCAGTTGATCGAGTTGGTCCATCGCATTGTTTTTTAAGTTGAGTATTTGTGATGTTGTTGCAACCTGTTTCCACACCTAAGTGGATCTCAAGTATTCAGACAGCTTTGCTCCTGATTCTTCCGAAAAGCTTTTTGGTACTGCAAATAAGAATGCGCTGTCATCCAGGATCCTTTTTCTAACAGCAATTTGAGAGCCTTTACGAGATCTGGAGTCAGCAAAACAGCAACTGTCCGGTCTTTCTTTGCTTATGATTTCAACCCTACTCAAATAGGAACAAAGGTGTTTTTCACATTCTGATAGTCCGAATTCTGGAAGAATGGATGAGGCTTCCCTTTCAAGAAAATTCCTCAGTTGCATTCTAGAAACTTCTCCAGAACGTCATCAGTTGAAGAGAGTTACTCTGGTGAGGGAGACTCTGGAAAAAATCGGCATTATTTTAGAATTATTCTGACCTTGCCAGTTTATTATAGGCTGTATCTGAAACCTTTTCAAGTTGTTTGTGCAACTTTTGGATGTCTTCTGTCAGTGGTTAATGCACTGTATTACTTTGACATTCATGCAGCGTAAGATGCTCTGTCCACTTTGCCATGTACAATGTGTGCAATTTTTCTGTACATTCTCTGATCTCCTTATCACTTGCAATGAATAATTGAGCTTACTTGCAGTAAGTGCTGTCTAATATTTAATGCCAAACTTGGAAAAGATAAATATTCTTTTCATACTTGTTAAAACCTGCAACTTCTTTTGCAGCTCTGACCGTAGCCATGAAATTCACTGGCTTTATGGGATCCTCCAGGGTTTTAATGGAAGAGTTCTTTCGAATTCTTATCAAAAATCTGGTAACACATTTTTTGGCAGATGTCAATGCCTTAATAAGTCATGTCCGTGCTTATTGTAGAGAGATTGGGCAAACTGTAAAAGACACAAGTCACTTCGAACCACACGTGCCTTTTCATCATCTCTCATACTTCCGAGAAGTTCAATTCAGAGTCTTGTTTTATGGAACAACGTTTTAGTTTCAGAACACCCGTTTCTTTCTTCAGGAGATTGTTGTTGTGCATAAAGTTTACTTTATTTCGCAATGCCTGAAGCAATTCCTTTATTTATTTTTAGAGCGAGCTGGAAAACCAAGTCCTCATGCAATTTCGGCATCTTCATTTTCATGAACTTTAAAATGTCAAGCTATTTTGCTTTTTAACGTTTCAGATGTTTCTCCTAAACTTTCTTAGGAGAAATAAAAATAGACACGAATGAGACAAGAAATATTTAAGCAAAAAAGAGTCAAAACTGAGAATGTGGTAGAAGCATAGAACATCTCTTTATTGTTTTGCTGCAATATCTTTCAAGACTCCATTTATAGAAATTGTATTGCTCAGAAGTTGCTCTTTTTAACCTCATGAAACTTAGTTGTGATTCCCATACATCTCTCATTTTAGTATCAACAATGTCTCATATGTTTCTCCTATAATTCCTTAGGAGAAATAAAAATAGACACAACTGAGACACGAGAAATTTCTGAGAGAAAGGAGTCCAAAATGAGAATGGGCTGTGAGAAACATGGGAGACCTCTTTATTGTCTTGCAGAGGTTGCTCTTTTATTATTATTATTTTATGCCACTTGGGTTTTTCATCTTTAATGGACAGGACAGTAGGAGGCGAGACAGGAAACAATGGGAGAAACAAAGGAGCAAGAAAGTACCTTGAACTTGACACTCGAACTCGAGCTGTCTGAGATGCAGTTGTGAAGAGTTTATTGAGCAGAATATTAATAGTTTAAATTTATCTTTAATGCCCAGCACTGTATATACAGCACATTTTCCAAACTGTCACGAACAAATGAAGAGGATTCAGTAGCGAATGTGAAAATGTAACAATTTATTTGTAAAGTCCAGAATGTAGTAGATAGTGAGGGTCAGATGGAAGGTGCAAATGACAGTCACTCTTGGCAACGCAGGGACACAATGGGCAATCGGTCCAAGAGAAGAAGCCAGCCAAAAGAGTCCAAAGGCACTAGAACAGGATCCCCAAAGGAACACGAAGAACAAATTCAGAGGACTCCAACAGTACCAGGACTGAACGGCAGAAGAACACCAAATGATCTGACAACACAGGACGGAAAGCACAGACAATAAATAGCTGAGCTGATCAGTCAGTGAACTCATGAACCGTGACAGTACCTCCAGTTTTGTTTATTGTTTGTTTATTATTTGTTTATTATTTGTCTGTTTTAGTGCTGTCAAACGATTAAAATATTTAATCATGATTAATCGCATTAATGCCATAGTTAACTCGCAATTAATCGCACATTTTTATCTATTCTAAATGTCCCTTGATTTCTTTTTGTCCCATTATTTTTCTTCTCATTTTAATGCTTCTTATCAACATGGAAAAGTGGGTCGGCTTGCTTTGTGCAAATGTTTTTTTATTGAAAACAACATTTGCATATACTGTAGTGTTCAATTTCACACTAACATTCTCACTTGGAGCAAATAGTCGCATCAGAGAATTCGCAGCTTGGCCATCAAGTGGTATTTCAGACTGGACGTGCTGCGATGATACTGTAGCTCAGTTCACAACGACAAAACACAGATCATGGAACCATTTGGCAACTTTTTAACCCTTTAAGGTACGCACCATGAAAAAAGCAAAGGAAAAATTATTTCTTTGCATTTTTTATTCAATTATGATAACAATAACAACAATCAATATTTTTTTTTTAAATTAGACCCTACAGTATTTTAGATACACTCCTCTACCAAACGGTTGAGACATCTGTTCATAATAAAAAAACAACATTCAGAACAAGTCATATTAAGTGCAATTTCTTGACCAATAAAAAATCTGATGGCTGCTATTGATGGCTCCAAACACATCAAGTGTGTGTGTGTGTGTGTGTGTGTGTGTGTGTGTGTGTGTGTGTGTGTGTGTGTGTGTGTGTGTGTGTGTGTGTGTGTGTGTGTGTGTGTGCGTGCTGTTTGGAGTGAAAACAGTCTCAAAACCTTCCACAAATGCACGCGAGAGATCCACATGTGCGCGCAGCAATCCACAAATGCACGCGAGAGATCCACATTTGCGCGCAGCAATCCACAAATGGCCATCGCAGACGTCACGCTATAAGACAAACGCAGTCGCAGACGTCACGCTGTAAGACAGACGCAGATGCCACGCTAAGACAGACGTAGATGACAGACGCAGACGTCACGCTATAAGACAGACGCAGACGACAGACTTCTAAGCCTTAATGAAGCCAAAAATTACTTTAATGATGAGTAATTGACATTTCAGCACTCCTTGAACAGACAGCAACTTAAGCGCGTACTTGTTGCACAGTAATGTTTTTTTTCCATTTTTGGAAAAATGTTTGTAACCGCTCGCACACCTGTTTAGTATTTCCTTTGATTTGTCTGCTATTTAGTCTAACCGTTAGGCCCATTAAATAATTAGGATAAACAATATTTATAGAGTATATAATTTTCTAACATCTGACTAATTAAAAATTAACCTCAAAACATAACATGTTAAATGGGGGATATCTATAGCATAAAAAAATTGAATTGTCAGACCGTCATCTCTCTGTTGCTGAATGTCGCGCTACAACGTTGCTACAGCCCTGTCACGTCTTACAATTCTACGTTGTTACAATGTTGCGAGCACGTAGACAGCGACGCTGCCATAGTAGAAATGCAACGTGCCACAGACGTTGCCACAAAGTAAATGTGTTTGCTGGGTAGAAGACAGTTTCAGCGTCTTTGATGAAGGGACGGAGCTGGACAATGCGAGAAAGGTAAAATAATGCAGATTTTGTGATAGAGTTAATATGAGCCTCCAAGTCGAAAATAACACCTAGATTTTGAACAGTACTTTGGTTTGATGTGAATATCAGCAATCTCACAGGTGAAATCAGTAGAAATATTGCTAGTGAGTGACGGAGTTCCAATAAAAATTATCTCAGTTTTGTCCATGTTGAATTTCAGAAAATTTGAATTAAGCCAATCTTTTATTTCATGCTTATATTTTATTATAAGCTGAAAGTGCAACAACATTCAGTGTGGGTTGAGTAGAAGAGAGTACAAACATGGTGTTGCTGAGAGTGGTTTAAAAAGTGTTTTCTTTGTGTGTTGAAGTTGACTGTAATTAACATCATGGCTCTTCACACTGCTTTACAGACACGCCTGTTTTGCACACGACACTCAAACACAGAACCAGGAAACAGGAATCACGAGAGTTCAGAGAAACTGAAGTGTCGTTGAGCTGTTGTGTGTTTGTGTCTCTGTCTTCATGCAGTAAAATGGCAGAAGCCAGATTTTCTCAGGATGAGTTCATGTGTCCAGTGTGTCTGGATCTCCTGAAGGATCCTGTGGCCATTCTCTGTGGACACAGTTACTGTAAGATCTGTATTACAGACTGCTGGGATCAGGAGGATGAGAAGAGAGTCTACAGCTGTCCTCAGTGCAGACAGACCTTCAGGCCAAGACCTGCTTTAGCTAAAAACACCATTCTGGCTGAAATGGTGGAGAAACTGAAGAAGACTAAACTTTCTGCTGACTGTTACGCTGGAGCTGGAGATGTGCAGTGTGACGTCTGTACTGGAAGAAAACACAAAGCCATCAAGTCCTGTCTGGTGTGTCTGGAGTCTTACTGTCAGAATCACCTTGAACAACATGAGAGTTTCTTTAAAGGAAAGAGACACAATCTGACTGATGCCACTGGACGACTGCAGGAGATGATCTGCCAGAAACACGACAAGATCCTCGAGGTTTTCTGCCGCACTGATCAGAAGTGTATATGTGTGCTGTGTGTGATGGATGAACATAAAAACCACGACACTGTATCGGTGGCAGCACAGAGGACAGAGAAACAGGTATGAACTTACAGAGATCCCATTATCTCATAGCCTCATTTACAGGCTCACAGTTTTGGGGGGGACCACTCGTTGATCACATGTTGACCTGACTGGTTACAAGGTAGTTTGTGACGTCAGAAACACCAGCGATTACAAACCGTGTTTTTGAGACTCTTTGGTTCACTGCAGTTTAAAAAAGAAATACTCAGCAATGGTGTTGACTTATGAATTTGTTTGTCTTAGGGACCGTTCGGTATTTATGGAAGGGGCCACCGGAGGAAAATAGGGGAGGGTCATGTCTTTTTATTCTTTGTTGAGGGGAGGGTCATCCAACTTTTTTTAGTCTAGGGGGAGGGTCACCCAACTTTTATATTCATGAAAACAGCAACATTTCAAAGTGGCTTGTTTGGTGCTATTTTTTTCCATTTAGCTCCATGTTGCTCTCGCGGTATCAGCCCCCCATCTATATCAGATGGGTCTGACCCAACAAAAATCCAGTTTGGCGCTGTTTGACAGTGCGCGCGCACTTCAGTTCGCGCTGAGAAAAAGTGCATCATGTCAGAACAGAACGCCAATGAAATGTTTACCCGGCAAAGGTTTAAAGCACGAGCAAATAATGAACTTTTGTGATTGCGAATAAGTGCACAGTGTCCTGTGAGTGTAACTCTACCGCTGCATTAACATGTGATGTGAACGTACGTTGAGTTTTACAGTATTGGGACTGAGGAGCCAGAACCGCAGCTGATAGAATGTGCGCTGTTGCGCAATACTACCATATTTTAGTTTTTATTCTTATTTTGTTTCCACGAAGTGTAAGATGTAGGGCTACCACATCTTAAAATTACTATTAGTATTATAAATTCGTTAAAATTGGGCGATTCCAGTGTTATGGACATGACATTTGCAGTCAAAACTTGAAATATAAATTCTCAGAAAATGCATTTAATACCAATATTTTGAAACATCTGAAAGGAGTCAAGACATTAGAAAAATATCAGTCTACACATGCGTTTTATATTTAATATGAGGGAAATACACATGTGACGTGACACAAAAAATCTTTAACTTTTAGGTGGCAAAATATTTTTTAGTAATTCTATAAATTACACTGTGCAAACCAAAAGATATATACCCACCGGATTAATAAAGATCGGCCTCCACAGAACATAAAATATTATATTATTTTTATTTTATTTTTCGTGTTCGCATTTAGCCTATGTGAAGAAGAAAAAAAGAAAAAAAGAAAAAACAATGTTACGGGCGTGACAGTTCTCCATTACGGACATGACCGCTCTGAAAGCGAAATTTCACAGAGACCTCAAACAGAAAGCACAAAGCCTTTCTTTAAAGTGAATTTCGTTTTTTTATTAATTGTATCTTAATTTTAATCAATGTTTCATCTGGATTTAATAAATAAGAAGTAAATATAGTAGAAAATAGATAATCATGACATGGAGGCGCGGGCGAGTGAACTGGACTCTTGTCTCATAAATGAATCGAATCTCAGCGTAAGGTAGGCTACTTGCCTCACAGACCTGAGAAATATATAGAAAGCTTGAAATGTCTACTTTTAAACAGAACAATTCATAACGAAAGAAAACAGACTGCTTTCTCCTTATGAAATGTGCATTTCTGAGAAGATCGCGACACATCGTCAACTTCATCTTTGCAGTAGACACAGAAAACACTTGTTTATTAATAAACAATTAAAATGTCTCCTTGCTATATATGACATATTAATAATCATTACTTTTGCCGGTTCTTTGTGACAGCTTTTAGATGCTTTATTCGCAACGCCACCCACATGTTGAACGAGTCACACCGCATCAGCACCGAAAACATGATTTTTTTCAAATCTAAAATCAAAAATCGTGATACGAACCGAATCGTAGGTTTGGTCTATCGTTACAGCCCTAGTAAGATGAGAAAGCAAGAGTTTAACGTTATGGCTTAAAAAAAAAAAAAAAAAAAAAAAAAAAGGCTATCTGAACATCTTTGCCAAGCGCAAACCAGTACAGAAGTAGGCTAATCAATAAATTATCGGGGAGGGTCATGCCTTTTTTCACAATCATTTTGGAGGGTCATAGAAAAATTTATTGATGGCGAAGGGAGGGTCATGTCTTTTTTGACAACAGATCTCAAAACTCCTCCGGTGGCCCCTTAAATAAAAAACGAACAGTCCCTTAAAGCACATTAAAAACTAGATTTGCAAAAACGATTAAAAACGCTGTATTCTGCTGCCAGGCCATTAGATGGCGATAAAACGCACATGCATAATGTCATCATTTTTAGAGATTCATGTTTTTGTAGTTTACACTGAGACCGTTTTCAAAACATGCACTTTGAAACCCGTTTTCAAAAGTTTGCGTTTTCAGCCACCCAAAGCGCTGTTGTCGTGTAAATGCATGTTTTTTAGTTGAAAACAGTGTCATGTAAACAGCGATGGAGAGGTGAGGAATGTTGGAAGAATTGTCGCTGGGACGGCTGCTTATAAATGCAGTAATGATGATTGACAGGACTGAATGATTTGGCTCCTCCTGAACCTACATTTGTAACTTCATTTATAACATCTGACCTGCATTGAACTGCATGGTTCAGAAAGCAGTCGTCAGAAAAGTGGTGAGAACACAACAAAAGACTGAGGTTGTATACTCGAGGATAGTGTTAAAAGTACATTTTAACCATCAAATTAGTCTGCATTAGGAATTAGGGTTTAGATTCAGGGTGGTAAAAACTGTGTCTCTTGGACATACCGACAACACACTACTAACACGACTCAACCAGGCCTCACCCCTTCTGACTGAACCTATAATCTTATCATGCAAGACCTTTAACCCCTCAATCTCACCACTTCTCTGATACTGGATTCATATTTGTTTAGTTGATGATTAATGTGATGTTTCTCCTGTCATTGGTTTGTCCTTTAGCACCAGCTGAAGGAGACGCAGCGGTCGTTCCAGCAGAGGATCCAGCAGAGAGAGAAAGATCTTCAGCAGCTGAGAGAGGCTGTGGCGTCTCATAAGGTGAGTCTGGAGAAGAAGAGAAGTTTGAGACGTCTCAGTCAGGACTCACTGAAGCCACTGTGTGATTGTGATGTGTGTCCTAACAGCGCTCTGCACAGACAGCAGTGGAGGACAGTGAGAGGATCTTCACTGAGCTCATCCGCTCCATTGAGAGAAGCCGCTCTGAGGCGACACAGCGGATCAGAGATCAGGAAAAGACTGCAGTGAGTCGAGCTGAAGGACGACTGGAGCGACTGGAGCAGGAGATCAATGATCTGAGGAGGAGAGACGCTGAGCTGGAGCAGCTTTCACACACACAGGATCACATCCATTTCCTGCAGGTAACAGAGATCTAGAAGAACAGGGTCATAGTGGACTTGAGCAAGAGACTCACAGAGAAACATTTCATGAGAGCAGAATGAGCTGTCGACTGAAGTGTTGATCTGTGTGTTCGGTTATTATATAATCATCAGTCAGACTCTCATCTGATCTTCTTCTATTGAAAGAGATGCACTTATAAATGCAGTTCAGCTCTGGAAATCTCTTAGGAAACTTTTTTACAAAAGATATATTGAGCTTCCAGACAGAATCAGCTCAAAACTTCACTAATATTTAAACTCTTTTTTTATAACAGTGTGAAATCCATGAACCTAATGGCACCAGTTTCACTACTAAAGATCAAAAAGAACCACATAAATCTGACAGTAGTGCAGGTTATTGATGAAGTGTGGAGATGATGAGCTTTGATTTCTGTTTTCTGTAGAGTTTCCAGTCTCTCTCAGCTCCTCCTGAATCTACAGACGTAAATGACAATCCCTTCAGTTCTCTCTCCTCTTTTGATGACGTGAGAGAATCTGTCCGTCAGCTGAGAGACAAACTGGAGGATTTCTGCAAAGAGGAGCTGAAGAAGATCTCTGACAGAGGTAAAGTCCTGGAGATTCATCAGCTCTCAGAAATGATCCTCCATCATCATATTAGATCATATTAGAAGATCATCTTAGGAACGGATGCAGGGATCATTTTCTCTTGACATGATAATCACACTCTTCATGTCTGTTGATTTCCACAGTCACTTTCACCAACATTGTTCCTAGAACCAGGAATGACTTCCTACAATGTAAGTCACTAAGAAAACAAGCAGAAAAACTCACTGAGTGTCTTCATGTTCTTCCTGTAGACGGTGAAAGAAAACATGACAGAAGAGTTTTAGAGTTGATCATGTAAATGATGATTTGCACAGGATATCTGGTAAACTGTACTGAGACACTGCTGATATACTGAACATTAAGAGATCAGCTACAATAAAAGATCAGACAGATTCATAATTCCTGATTCTGATGTGTTTTCTCTCCATCAGATTCCCATCAGTTCACTCTGGATCTGAACACAGTGAATAAACGCCTCTGTCTGTCTGAGAGAAACAGAGTGATTACTTACACTGACACAAAGCAGCCGTATCCTGATCATCCAGACAGATTTGATTATTATCATCAGGTGTTGTGTAGAGAGAGTGTGTGTGGACGCTGTTACTGGGAGATTGAGTGGAGTGGGAATGATGTGTTTATATTAGTGTCATATAAGAGCATCAGCAGGAAGGGAGATGGTTATGAGTGTTTGTTTGGATATAATGATCAGTCCTGGAGTTTGTCCTGCTCTTCCTCCAGTTACTCATTCAGACACAATAGCATAGTGACTGAACTCCCTGTAAAGTCCATCATCAGGAGAATAGGAGTGTATGTGGATCACAGTGCAGGAACTGTCCTTCTACAGTGTCTCTGACACAATGAGCCTCATCCACACAGTCCAGACCACATTCACTCAACCGCTCTATCCTGGGTTTAGCGTTTATGATGGATCAGTGAAACTGTGCTGATGAATGAGAACAGACTTTAGAGAGATTCTACCCATAATGCTTTGAGCTGCATGATAAATCAGTAACAGTGAGATGTTATAGTCGCTTATTTTCTCTTCATTACATTAATACTACAGCTGAACTTCTGTCAGTGAAATAACGTCAGAATAAATGTGTGTAATGAATCCTCAGTAAGATCTGAAGGTTTCTTCGAGTGTCTGGATATAGTCTGTCTCAGTTTTATCTGTGTCTTCATTTAATCCCAGACAGACTCGATGATGGTGAGATCAGATTTCTGTGGTTCATACCGGCTGTTGTCAGACTCCTTGTGCATGCAAAAATCTCACTGGATTATTACAGTTAATGGCAAAAGGAATGTTTTGAGCTGTAAACTGATATTTCCTACTGACACACTACAGCAAAATACATAACTGGCTTGAAACCTTTTTTTTTTTTTTTTTTTTGGTGACAATACTAATGTGGTGAAGTTTCGGTTGTGACACCATTGGGTCATTCCATGAAATCAGTGCCTTTTCAACTTTGAAAAATTAAAGTTTAATCGATTTTTTTTTAATATATATATCCATGAAATGAAGACAGCTTTAAATGACAAAAAATTGTATTATGCCATCTCAGGCTATGTAATTTTTTATTTTATGACTATTTATCTACCTCATGTTTTGATATTTTTGTCATCGCTCTTACTATGGAGCCAGATCAGCCTCAAATAAAACAAAATTCATAAATGCACAACACATTTACTACATCCGATTCGTAAATTCAAAACACAAATTCATTAATGCACAAGTAAAAGCATACATATTTCCCCAAATATTATAGGTTGTGGGTAAATCCTGTAATAATGGGATTGCGCTTCCTATTGGTGGCGCTATAGGCGCTTTATAAAAGGATTGCTCACAGTAGACACTGATTGATTTGTAGAGAGTGTTTTCTGTTTATATTTATGAGTATTTTGATCGTTTTATGTCCATTTGGATGCACTCTACGATCTCTCTAACTGCGGGTGGAGCTTAAACGACATTACGACTTACTATCGTCTCTCTTTCACTCCTCTGTGTGCAGGTAAATGTTTTTATCATATAGTGTTTAAGAATTTACTCTGTTCATGTAGTTGTATTTTCTGTATTGTCAAGACATTTTTGGTATGAACTGTGTTTTATAAAGCACTTAATTCATGGTTTTACTAAAAATACCACATGTTATTTCCATTAATTTCATACATTTAAGGGTAACACAAAGTGGATGATGTAAGCTGTGTAATCAGTTTTATACGATCACAAACCAAGAAGTTTAAGAAGGAAAAGACAACATTGAATTGTTTACAAAGTCTGTAATTTTCCTGGAGAGATTATTACATTTCAGATTTGTTTTATTTTTGTTTACTGTTTTGTTAAGTACAATGTAATGTGAATGAATGAGTAATGTTTACTGTTACACTGAGAGCAGCAGAGCTAAAGAGAACTGCTGTGGGTGGAGCTTAAACGACTTACTATCGTCTCTCTTTCACTGCTCTGTGTGCAGGGGCCTGTTTCAGAAAGGAGGTTAAGTGAAAACTCTGAGTATGTTAACCCTGAAATGAGGGAAACTCTGGGTTTTCCGTTTCAGAATGGGAGGTATGTCAAACCTGAGAAAGCAGAGTAAGTCAAGACCGTTTCTGAAAGAGAGGTAACTTATATTCAGAGTCAGTTTGGTAACTTGATCAGTGAACCTAACCTGGTCAGGAGCAGGTTTTCTTAGATAAACCCAGAGTTTTTCTTGTGTAGTAGTGTAAATGCAACTTGATTTAAGAAGGTTTAGATATTTTGACCGGAAACAACAAAAATGTTAAACAGCATTTTTTGCAGTGCAGTACATTCATTTATTGCGCATTATTCTATAAAACATTGGAGATGCAGAGCACATTAGTAAGGCTACTGTATCAGAGCAGGAAGGAAAGTGTGCCTCGCTCTCACGCTCCTTCTGAGAGTTTCCTGGACCAGGGGCGTAGCAACCGGGGGGGACGGGGGGGACACGTCCCCCTCACTTTTAGAAACAGGTGATTCTGTCCCCCGCATTTTTTTTTTTTGACCCAGCGCCACTATTTCCGCCCGTGTTCTCTGATTTGTTACTCAGACTTGAGTGAACTAACATTCAGCCAATCACAGCGCGAATCATCTCTTGGGCGTGTTTGCCATGAGCTTCAAATCTCTTGTTGCTTGCTCTTGCTCTTTTCGTTCGTTGTTTAGTCACTTTGCTGTTTGGCCGTCTGGGGTAAAATGAACCCCAGAAAAAAGCAGAGGACATTATATCCTTTTATATCCATTATATCCTTTATGTCGCGATGACATGAATCACGCGTAAAGTTTCCTTGTTGATTTAACCAACTGTACGCAGTAAGACCGTCTATGAGTAAGACGTGTAAGACAACAGAACCCGTATGGACCTCGTCACGTCGCTCCTGATTGTGCCGAGTGTGTGTTAAATGCTCTCCTACTTATCGCTTTGGATAAAAGCATCTGTTAAATGAGACATAACAGATTATTCCCATCAGGTAACTTACGCGATGTAAGACGTTGATATTTGGTTAAATTTCGGTTGCGACGTCGGGTGACCAAAATAATATTAAAACTTTGTAAATACATTGATTTAGGTTTTATTGATAGCCTATATTTAAATAAAATGTCTGTTGTATAAAATTAGGGGGAAAATGCCCTTTATAAAGGTACAAAAAATGAGTGTTTTCAAACAGTGATGTAATGAAACATTGACAATTTAAGTTTAAAGGGAGTAAAGCTTCTGTTTATGCTATTAAGGAAATGTAATTTTGCCAAAAGAAGAACTTTTATTTTAAATAAATGTTCATTTTAAATCAGCCTACTTCAGTGTGATATGTTACCATATTATCATGCTTAACACTAAGAATTTGAATAATTGTAATGTGATGATCAGATGCAGACATCTAAATCAAAGAATATGGGTGGTTGGCGGGTGGATTATTTATTTTTAACAGTGGATTCGGGTGACTCAAAGTGAACCAGATTAATGAATTTAACTTTAAAATGTACAAAATTTTCTTACGGGGGGGCATGCCCCCGGACCCCCCTAGAGGTACCAAGCTCCACCCACAAAAATAATGTGGGAAACATTATATGATGATCTACAAAAAATACACATTTTCATTATTAGGATTTTACCACCTCCGCCTCATTTTGAGCCAGGAAAAACCCTGTTATGAACATCACCTTTGGGTCACATCCTATGGTCACATACGGCTTTTGTCCCCCCCACTTTTAGAATGGCTGCTACGCCCCTGTCCTGGACACAAACCCGTATGAGCCATCAAAGAGGAGTGTTGTGTTATCAGTAAGAAAATGTAAATAAGCATTAAGTCTATCTAGTTACTGAAGATAAACTTGCTTTACTTTAGTCAGCATTTCAGTTCAGCTATTCTAATGTGTTCCAGGAATATGCATTTCATATGTTTGTATTTAGGTCATGGTCACTTTAAGATCGCGCTGTGCTAAATGTCCTATTATGTGATCCGTAGTGGGGAGGAAAATACTCAGGCACTTCATGCGCGTTTCAGCGGATTGCTCGAGTTGGTTATTTTCATGGCGCCTCAATCGCATCTGTCTACTTCTCATGTCTGACGTAGCATCGTCAGTACTTTGTTTTGTGAGATTATTCTGGAAGTATTATGCGTTATTTTTGACAATAATTGTAAGTTTGTAGAGTGTAATCTGCCGTTGTTTTGAACTCACGTCGGCTATGCATACGCTAGCTCTCACGTGTTCATTTGTTACGAGCTGCACTGTAAAGGTGCTATAATGACCAGAATGTAGTTCGCATGCATTTCTTTATTAGTGTTAAAATGAGTACAAACAAAAATGCAACAGTAATTGTGCAAATTAGCCTTTATTCATGTGTAATTTGTCATTGCTCTTTTGCGTGTTGCAGTTTCACTATTTTCCTTAACTCCAATAAACCTGTGGAACTAAGAATTAATCTTCAGAGTCTTGGTGTGGGGAAAAAGTTTAGCTGGCCGTCAGGATATTAAGTTAACATATCGAGGATGGCACAATGAGATTCTCACGAGTGCAGGTTAATGGTGGAGAAATCGGTTTAAATGAGGCTAAGCTCATAAATGATGTTCACTTGATACCTTGCTGTGACCTCTGAAAGTAACCTAATAATTAGAATTTCCTTTATGATTTCCAGTGTGGTTGGATGCATTGATGACACACATAATCCCATCATTGCACCTTCCGAAAATGAGCCAGATTACTGTATGGAATGGGAGGATGCCAGATGGAAGGGTTGAGATATATGCCGTAACCATCACAGCTGTTGAATGAACACAAGTTATTCACAATTTATTTAGTCATTTTTATTTACTACAAATACAAAAGCAACAGTAATTATTTTCCTGTTGGATTTTAATATTCTTCCTATATTGTGTATCTTCACTTCATCTATCAGTGGTGGTCAGGGACGGACTGACAATTTGTGCGTTCTGGAAAAGTCCAGAACGGCCGCCCAACCGAGGGCTGTCGGCACAAAAAAAGTGTAATAAAGCAATATGAACAGCCAACAGCAGGGGCACTAATACATTCACATATATCCTACATGTAAAAAAAAAAAAAAAAAACCGAGGAAGAAGAGTTGGCCTACTAGCCACTGACAGAAAGTTAGTTTTATAAGGCTTACCTATACTGCACTTTCAAAAGAACCCACTGACTACAACCCGTTTTTTAAAATGACTCGATTGTGTATCATCGAAATTGTTGTTTTATTGATTGTTTATCGCCCATTCATCGATGAACATTTTGCTATCCCATGAGGCCACGGGAGAGGATAAAAGAATGGCAGTGAAGCGACGTAACTGACGCTGGTAGGTCACATGATAATGACAACATGGTGAATGTAGTACATCCAGATTAACTACACGCATTCATACTATATAGAACATACTCTTTTAGCATTCGTGAAGTAATTACTTCAAAATAAAATCATCAAGATTATTCAAAATAAGTACCTAATCAAGAGAGTGATGTGATTTCGGACACAGCCTACATCTTGTAATGTACTTGTTCCATGTCTATTCTTGAATGCATTGTCCTATGCCTCATTGCACTTGTACTGTTTGTCTGTGTATGTTTAGCATGTCACCTTTTTTAGTACATAAATTTTTTTTTTATTACTATTCTGACCTTGAAGGACCAGCTTCTTGTCCATCTGGCTGTAGTGGTTCTGGGCTCACTGGAGGTGTGGACAGGCTGCGGAGTGCAACTGAAGCTGCTTTTTTAGCTGCCCAACACTTTGCCTGGGCTACTCTCCATTTTTTTTCGCTGCAACCTCTGCTCCCATGTTTTTTTTCCTTCTCCTGCTCTCTGTCTCTGCTCCAGTCCTGCTTCTCCCATTCAATGTATTTTGTCCTCCTTTCAGGATCTGTGTCTCAGCGAGCACGATAGCACCTTTGTTTTTCTGATGCACTTAATGGCATACTACTATCATCTCTAAAAGTGTATTAGTACAAAAATCAACACAATAATGTTAAAACTATTTAAATAATTAATACTTTAATTACCAGATCCATGCAACAACACTAATACTAACAATACCAACAATACTAACTAAAAATGTAACTGACAATCAAATGCCACCCACTCTGAATGAAATAGGCATTAGCTCAATAATACACCCAGGATGACCTTTAAAAATGTTTGCATTTTACACAGATATACTTTAAAAACAGTATGGCTAAGGTGGCACCTAATCTATGTCATCCCTGTTACCCACGTCAAAACCTGTTACTATAGAAAAGTAACAGGGCTGGCAGTAACAGGTTTGACAAATTTAAGCTAATTTGCTAATTGCTAGCTAAAAGGTCAAGGCCACAAAAGCACATGTTGTATACATTTTGAAAGTTAAATAAATAATTGTTTTAATTTGTGCTTTAAAAATGGTAACAGTTTTGACATTGCATGATGTCCCCACCTCAGTCAAACCTCATATATCAAATGATGGCTTGATTGCTCCTGTCTGCCTTGCTGCTGCTGTTGAGTTGGTTTGCGATATAAGATATAAGCTTCATATATCTTTCTGTTTTGAATCATTATTTACTATCAATCCCTGTTGTTTGTACTGCTAAATATAACTTATTCAACATCACATTTAACCTGATATCGCTAGTTTCAATCTAAATCGTTGCTAGCACAACACGCTAGTAATTCGCTAGCCTGTTAGCGTGCCATCTGTGCGCTCTTTATTTATTAATTTATTTCGCTCGCACCTTTTACAAATCTATCAAACAACTGTGGTAAGTAGGATCATTCAACAAACACAGTGAGTCATGTCATCTTCTCCTCTTATTGTCACTTGCACTTCATGTAACATGTAAAGCATAGCCTTCTCTGTCAGCACAGGATTTACATCTCTCTATAAATTACAGAAACGTCTGTCTGTCTGTGTGTGTGTCTGTTAACCGCATATCTCTCGAACCATTAGTCCGATGGATTTCAAACTTGACAGGTGTCTTGCCACGGGCACGAGTAAGTGCAGTGCCAAGTTTGACGTTGTTTGGATGAGAAATGCTAAAGATATGGTTAAATATATCATTTTTAGAAGGTTGTGGTTTAAAAATAAACATTCTGACATTAGAGAGTTGTATCGGTCAAAGAAGCCCCAAGAAGGTTGTGGTTTAAAAATAAACATTCTGACAATCTGTCAGCTACACGGTTTACTTCTGAATATTATAGTTTGGTTCCAAAACGTGATAAATCCATTTTGATTAATTTGAGTAAAAATGTGTTTTCTTTACCAAGAAACCAACAACTACTAAAAACACACACAAAAACTGATTTTGCACGGGCACTTTGCACTGCTCCCTGAATCGACACGCTTATTCATTTGTGGATGTAAACTGAATCTATATGTTAGCTATGCTGTTTACTTCTGAATATTATATTTCATTCTGGTGCGCTTAACGTTATCGCTACTGTGTAATAGTAGCCTATGCTATTCACCAACTAAACATATCCTATTCAATGCGTTCACAGTCTCTTACACAGGCATCATTTGTAGTTGCCTTTTCACAAAGCATAAGTTTGCTCAAGCATAGCGTTTTCTCAGAGTTCACTGTGTGCTTTCTACCATGCACAATTTGCACAAATAAAAATGTCACTGAACTTTTGCTGTGTAATTGTAACAATGAGAATTCAATCACACCAAACCAACAATTACTAAAAACACACACAAAAACTGATTTTGCACGGGCATTTTGCACTAGTGTGATAAATGCAGGGAGATAGTCAGGCTGACGGAGAAGATTTCAGAACTAGAGACACGCATCCAAACTTTAATTGAGGTTAATTGTAAGAGTGCAAGGGCTTTAGATACTGCTTTGGATGCGACTAGGTTAGTGACCACTGTACATTGTTCGGTTCCAGCTGTAGAGCCCATGCATCTGGGCAATTTTGTGACGGTGAGACGCTGTAGTCGTGGAACAAAACATCGCTCTTCCGTTCTGATTACCATAACAAATAGATTCTCCCCACTCAGTGAAACACCCACTGAGAATCCTGATGAATGTGCCCTAGTTATTGTCGATTCTATTACACGGAACGTGAAAATAGAGACACCAGCTCCCATAGTCAAATGTTTGCCGGGAGCCAGAGCGCCTGACATCAAAGCAAATTTAAAAGTGCTGGCTAATGCTAATCGTAAATTCTCTAAGATTATTATTCACGTCGGCACTAATGATGTTCGACTCCGGCAGTCGGAGATCACTAAAATTAACATTAAAGAGGTGTGTGAACTCGCAAGTACGATGTCAGGCACTGTAATTTGCTCTGGCCCTCTTCCTGTTTGCAGGAGTGATGAGATACTTAGTAGACTGTCCTCACTCAATGACTGGCTGTCTAAGTGGTGTCCGCAAAATAATATAGAATTCATAGACAATTGGAAAAGTTTTTGGGGCAGACCTGACCTGTTGAAATGAGATGGTATTCATCCCTCCTGGGATGGTGCTGCTCTTCTCTCTAGTAATATGGCACATTGTCTTAGAGCTCAAGCATGAATTGGGGCTCAGGTCAGGAAGCAGACAGACTGGCCAAACCGACCGTCTGCTAGCGGCCTCGCGTCACCAAGGTCAGATAAATCCCATCACATAGAGCCTCTTTCACTTAGATAATATCATATAGAGACTGTGTCTGTTCCCCGAATTAGGAAATAAAATACAAAAAAATTCCAAACCCATCTAAGGGTAAAAAGTTAATTGATGTTCAACAAATAAAAAACAGATATAATACAAATGAACAAATGATAAAGCTTGGGTTGCTGAATATTCGATCCCTTACTTTAAAAGCACTTATTATTAATGATATGATTACAGACTATAACCTAGAGGTGCTGTGTTTGACAGAAACCTGGATAAAATCAAACAATTACATTACTTTAAATGAGTCCACCCCCCAAGATTACGGTTATAAACATGAACCTCGTCTGAAAGGCAAAGGGGGGGAGGTGTTGCTGTAATTTATAGTAATATTTTCAGAATTACTAAGAAGTCTAGTTTCAAATATAATTCTTTTAAAGTGTTAGTACTTAATGTAACAATATCTAGTGTAAATGATAAATCACGTTTGAGATTTGTCCTGGCTACTGTATACAGACTTTATCAAAGAATTTGCTGATTTTCTATCAGAGTTAGTACTGGCTGCAGATAAAGTCCTAATTGTCCTAATAAAGTCCTAATTGTTGTTGATTTTAAAGGGATACTCCTTTAAAAAAAAAAAAAAAAAAAATATATATATATATATATATATATATATATATATATATATATATATATTGGCATAAGGATGTCATGCTGATATCATGCTGACAATCATAAACAAAAGCATGTGGTGTCACAGGCGGCGTGGTCAAGTGCACCTGAAAATATAATAATGGACAACACTCGTCTCATTGTGGAGGTTGAGAAACGTTTAGTTATTTATGATCCACGAAATATGCATTATTAAGACTCACAGGCAAAGGAAAAGGCATATGGGATGAAGTTGCAGTGGCTCTTGGTGCCGATGGTAAGTAATTTAAAAGTGTTTTTGACACTCTTTCCCTGGCCCAAACAACTTAACTCAATATAGAAAGGTAAATAGAATAGACATGTTATTATAGCACACATTCAGTAAGCATAGACATCTATGGTGTGCATGATTTTGTTGAATTTTCGAGAAACTGTGCTGTTTGTTATTGCACACATTTATTAATTATCTTTAAGATGTTCATGATGGGTAATGTTTGTAAATTAGATGTGTATCAGATATTTCATCAATCTAAATGAAAAATCTTTCTCCAAGAAACAACAAATTGATGTTGGACACTCCACCATCACTTGTTCTGTCGAAGTCTCCGACCTGGACAAACGTAAACCTGTAGTCTGCATCTGCTAGTGCTAGAAGAACTATAGAAAAGGTCCTCTTGTAATTAAAAAACAAGCTACCAGAATATGCAGGTGACACAATGGTAACATGTTTCCCATCAGTAGCACCCAGGCAGTTTGGGAAGTTCCATTTTTCCCAAAATGTGGACGCTATGGCTCTCCACATGTCCTCTGTTGGTCTAGGGAACTGTGATGCCATCATCTGCTGCTCAATTGCTCAACAGCTCATGTGGACAGACTCAGCAACGGTGCTTATGCCTAGACGGTACTGGAAGGCCAGGCTGGTGAAGCTCTCTCCAATTCCCAGAAATCTGTGGAAAACAAACAAATATAACATTGTTTTTTTTGTTTCTTCATATAATATATATATGGATAAATGTACATATGTAATACATATTTTTAATGTATTTTACAGTGAGTGAATGCAAGCGAAGATGGAAGTTGTTGAGAGATGCTTTTGTCAGAAACAAGAAACAAAAAAAAACATAAAATTGTGCCCAGTGGTTCTGCTGGTGCCACAGTCAGGGAATGGAAGTACGACAGAGTAATGTCATTTCTGTTGCCATACATGCAGCCTAGAAGGTTAGTATGGCATTGTTGTTGACCTTATGTTTTACCTTGCTATTTAGTGTCTTATTTTCTTTTATAGACAATCAGTACTAAATAGTCTTTCACTGAGCATGAGTATATTATTAATTGTGTGTAATGTAACAACTGAGACCAAATCAGACACATTTATTTGGCATATGTACCATAAAAATCTTTACACTCCACTCTGGAATCCCATCTTCCCCCAAACAGGGCAAGATGGTCCTAGTTGTCAGGACCACAATCAGATAAGGTTTTATGGGTGTTAAAGAATGTGGGGCCCATGGTCCTGGATCCAACAGGCCTAAGCACTGCCTGCTATGCTTTCATGCTACCAAAAAGGGAGACTGCAAAAACTGCAAACCTACCATCACCGCATCGTCCAACAATCAACTCCTTGCCTTCTCGGCACTTCAGGAGGTTTCGAAGCATCCAGGACATGTGCTCACTCCAGCATCAAGGACAACCTCAGGAGTTCAGTGACTTCATTCAACACGGACGAAGTCCCTCGCAACTCTCACCATGTGCTCTTTGTGTCCTGCCGGCCCAGAGTGTGTAGGCCACAATCTGCACTCCAGCCATGAGAACAGCGACAATACAAGTTCATCCTATCTTCTTCATCCAACGGAGAAGAAACGATTGCAACTTGCACCATGACTTTTGACCCTTACAGACCCACCAACGGACTCATTTTTCAACCACTTCAAGAATTGAACCATGCAAGTATATCAATTTAATGAGGTGTTCTGAAAATGATCAGCTGATGGTTCTTTTCATACTAAAATAGATCTTGCTCCATAGTTCTATTACCTGTTTCCGGTTCCATAACACTCACCACTTGACCTATGCATGTATGGATGGATGGATGAATGTATGTATGTATGTATGTTTGTTTGTTTTGTTTAGTTTAGTTATGTTTGTGATTTAGTTAAAGGAGTCATAACCTGCAAATTTCACTTTTCCACGAGAATCAATGTATGTTATGATTGCATAATGATTATACACTGGCCGGGAAGCCGATATTTAAAAGTGAAGCGTTTGTTTACCTCAGGGTTTGTAAAATAGCCCACGTGCACGCGCACTAAAAAACGAGATTTTGATTTCAGATTTGACGTCAAGACGGGGCAGGATATACCATATATGGACACCGCAGCAGGAAGCCCGCCCTTCCCCTCTCCCCCTCATATTCAGTTCAGTCGCGAAAGATGGAGAAACCGAGTGCACACGTGAGTTGCTCTGTGGTTGACTGCCAGAAACAACATGCGAATGTGTTTTCTATACCAAAAACGGACCAAACTATCAGGGACCAGTGGATAAAATTCATTTTTAATGACGCTGTCCCAGCAACACTTTCAACTGGCTTATTGTTCGGTGTCTGCGCTAAACATTTTACGCCGGAATCATTCACAAATTTGGGCCAATATCAGGCGAAGTTGGCCACGAAGCTCCGTTTGAAAAAAGGTGCCATTCCAACCATCCGGGACTTGCCTGAAATTGAAACGGTAAGACTGTTTTTATTGCTCTACTGTGTGTAACAAACAGCAGCTAACTACTAATGCGGCTATTGTATGTAACGTTAGCTTCAAGGTAAACACGGGGAATGGACTCTACGTCCACTACAGCCAAAACATCGCATCAGATCTCGCGAGACAATAATGCCTTCAGAAATAAAGGTTTTAGGAGCTCTGTTTTTTTTGTTTTTTTTCACTTTTATTTTTTAGAAGGGCATGAAAGACTATAATACAGCAGTAGGTATCCAAATTAAGACTAGGTTATGACTCCTTTAATAAAACTTGTGCACAATTATGAATTTGGTTTCTGATCCTCTGTTTGCATACAAAGTCCCTTTTACGATTTTGATCTTGTTACTTGCTCTAATGGCTGTATATAAGGAATAATTATTTTTCAGCGACCATGAAAGATACATTTTCCTTAGAATAAATGAATAATCAAAGAGTTCGTTGGAACTGATTAATTGATTGTAATATTAATTTGGCTTACCTCAAAGTTAATCTAATTAACTGACCCAAATATTAATAATTAATCATAATTGGTAATTATGGATTATTATTAATATTTCCCCTTTGAGCTAATATTGTTACAGTAATGTACAACAATACTTATGTGTTGGGGCCATATATTTATATCATATATTAACTAGATAAAAAAGTTTGTTGGCAAACTTTAAGTTGGCTTGAAAAAGCCTAGCCAGAAAGTTTGAAGGCAATACAGTCAGATATAGATAGATAGGTAGATTGAAAGAAAGAAAAATTAGGCAGAAAGATAGCAAAAAAAGAAAATTAAGAAAGATTAGTTAGAAAGAAAAAAGAAAGAAAGTTTAGGTAGAAAGAAAGATTATTTAGAAGGAAAGATTGTTGGAAAGAAAGAGAAAGAGAACTAAATATTAGTTAGAAAGATTAGATCGTGACCACGATGGTAACTCCCAAAACTCCAACATCACCAAAACCTTCTCTGAATCCCAACTCAATACAACATTAAACACCAATAACAAACTTTCTCAATTTTTCTGGTTTAAAAACACATGAAGATAAATAAATTCAACATTTCTCTTCGATTATGTCCCATGTAGAGAATTCTGGGAAATAAAAATCTACTTTCCCCCAGTAGCCTACTGTAGCTACACGGCGAGACAAAAAAAGTCTGTATTATTCCAGAGGTATATTTGCTTTGCGAAGCTTCCAACACCACAATTAATGGATTGGTAAAACCGCTTTGATACGTACAAAAATGTCAAAATAGAAGAGTAGTCAACTTATTTTACTAATAATGCCGGCATAATGTTGTGTACTTGCTTCATCCACAGCTGATTAGCTGGATGAGTTAAGGTCTGAGAGTTGCCGTGAGAAAGGAAATCTCAATTTTTTTTTCAAAAAAAAAAAAAAATCCCTATCTGGCACACGATCAAGGCGCCCTAACCAAACTTACAGCTGGTAGTCCGCCCAGGTCTAGCTAGTGTTTCTAGACAGAAATATACCTACGGGTGATGTATACCCCGGGGTAGCTCTAAATCTACTCCCCAACTCCCTATGAACAACAGAGAAAAAAAAAGTAATTAACACAAATTATAAGAATCCACAAACAAACAAATGCTCCGTCCTGCTGTTACAAGTTCCAAAATGGAACACAAACTAGGTTTTCTAACACACAAAAACAGATTAAAACTATTGTCAAATGTTTAAATCAAAATGTCAGAAAAGTTGTCTAAATGTCATAAACAAACCAAACAAAAAAGTACAAACAAAAAGGTACAAACCAAACCAATACAAAAGGTACAAACCAAACCAAAAACAGGAGCAGAGAGAGAGAACTGATCCAAAAAGAGGCTTTTTAAAGAATCCAGCCAGCTCAGTGTTGCCAGATTAGAAATGACGAAGTATCGTACCAAAACCTCAAAATTACATAAAATATAGCTATTTTCCAACAATTTTATTTTCCAAATAATCTTACAGCCAATTTAAACAAGCTGTGTAATACGCTCACACTAACTGGAGGAAGTCTGGCTACTTAACTAAGGGGAATTAATAGTGTGTGTATGCTGTTTTATGGTGCGTAATTTTAAACACCTTTAACCTTATTTTAATTATTCTCAGGTTAGGTAAAGTAAGTCAAATCTGTCTTAAATAATAAGCATTTGAATCTTCTTCTCTTCACAGAAGACTTCTCCGTGGTCAGTTCAGCTCAATCTTTTGTAAAACAGAGACTTATGGCAGGCGAGCTTCTTAATTTCAATTATATGTATTTTTTTATTAAATACAGGTTAACTAGTTTACATAAAAGGTACTAATATATAAAATAAAAATAAAAGTAAATCCAAACCAAATAATTTACAAGCTTTCATCTTCATGAGGCACAATGGCAAGGCATCCAACACCGGAGAGGCCGTCCTTGGTGAATCAGCCTCTGACGTTATGTTACACTGTACTTTTTATAGTTCATATCACACCCCCTTCTTACATATTCAATCTCTTATAGACAATTTATCCAATCCAAAATCTTGAACTATCATTAACTCTTTCAGTCCCTCCAAGACTTTCTTATAAAAAGCTTTGCGCTCCTTTGTTCTTCTCCTTCGAGCTCGGATTCTTTGTCGTCCTCTACGCTTGGTCTGCAACACAACAACTCGGCAACACTAGCATTTCTACCCTGCTAAAATACCTACTTTCTACTACCTAGTGTTACCACTATCTACTGTAGGCTATTCCCCCATTCGATCAAATGCTCAAAATACAGAACACAGTGTAGTCATCTCTTCTCTGCATCATCTCAACAAACGACTTTTATAAAACAAGTTACAGTGTTTTTCTTAATAAACCAGTTTCATAATAAAAATCTTTATAAAACAAGTTACAGTGTTTTTCTTAATAAACCATTTTCTTAATAAATGATTTTACAACAACAGGTGCAGTGTTTTTCTTTATAAACCATTTTCTCAATAAATTGTTTAACAACAACTTCTGGTGTCTTTCTTTATAAAAACAATTTTTAATACAGTTAGAATTGTGGTTTACTACGACACATAAGTAATTCATATAACAAAAGGCATAATTATAATAGAATAATTGCATATTACATAACAATGTACACATTACTTCTCTATATAAGTATTATATTAATATACAATTAACTGTTATAAGGAGTTAGTGTTATGCAATTAATTACTCTCTTCTATTTCTTTATTCCTTATACAACCTTTAAGAGTAGCATTTTCTCCAGAAGTTCATATAAGTAATGAAGAATTAAATAATCATTAGCCTAAGTCTGATGCATTTTATCACCTCCCTACCATAAACATAAATCATAAATGCTTAACCCATTTGTGCCCAAATTTTTCTGAATGGTTTCATGCATATAATCCTGTTAATAGTGTCCTATGTGAACATGTTCTGCATTTATTTTCCCCAGGTTTTTTTTTTCTTTCTTGAAAATCATATTTGAATGTGCGGCAACTATAGTTGCCGGTGGGCAAATATGTTGTATCCACCCCCTCAATGCAAAATATGAATAGGAGGAGAACATTTGGCATTTATCTCAAAATAACTGCTTTCAACAGATCAATCTTTATTCATAAACACATTTACTATGTATAAAAGTCGAAGAACATTTGATGCAGACCCAAAAAAACTGCATCTAGCTTATAATCTCTTGAATATGAAAACACAACAAACAACAAATCCATTTGCCTTAACCATTAGAGTTCTCAACGGGTCGGGTCGGCCCGACAAACCCGACGGGACCCGCGGGTTCGGGTCGAAAATATAAGCAAATGACTCGGGTCGGACCTCGGGCTTAATCTTTTCCGCTCAGTGAAAAAAAACAAAAAAAAAACATTTATTAATCATTGCTGCTGTTCACCGTAAAGAAAGTCTGGCTGCTGCATGCAACATGCATCATGGAAAGGGGCGGGGGCAGACCTGACGCCGCTGCGTGCACGCCTTTAGCCTGGAGAAGAAGATGGAGTTGGTGAAAAGTAAACTTGCCGCAGGTGAATTCACCGTTGCTACTACAGGAGTGGAAAAATCAGAGGTCTGGAAAGTGGTTATTGTTTGTATTGTTAAAAGGCGTGAACATTAAAGGTTGATTTGAATTCCCGTCTGCTGGTCATGATAATACGTGTATGAGAAAACAAGTAATAAAAACTCAGTGAGTGTTTTAGCGCAATTTTCTGACGTCATGGGATCACAACACTAAGATAGAGTAAATCTTTTTATGTTTTTTTTTTTTTTTTTTTTTTTTTTTTTGTGTGCGTTCCCGAGATTAGACCTTCCTTAACATAATGCCGAAAACCCGAAGTCTCTAGGTGGTCTGGTTGAGGAGGAGATAGAAGTGCAAGATTGGTGCGCACAGACAGAACAGAAATCATGAGTTAACAATCGCAATTTTGTCCGTAGGAAAATTGCGCTAAAAAAAAAAAACCCGCAGCATCGGGCCGCGGGCCAGGTTCGGGCAGATAATTCATGTTGATGTGTCAGGTTACATCGGGTCCGGGCTTTAAAAGCCACGGGCCGGGTCGGGTCGGGTTGTAATTTTAAGGCCCGTTGAGAACTCTATTAACCATTGTGCGCTGTTCAGGGTCTTTTTGACCCACATTTCTAACTTTCATTCATGGGGATAATATGGATAATTTGACATGGTTTAGTGTAAGATTTTTGCCCATCTTTTGGAAAATGCTGTTTTAAAAGTAACAAATTATCACTTTAACCAGTAGATGGCTGCAGAGCACCACTATTTGCTATTTGCTTTTTGACTAACTGAAAGACATCTTTTCACAAGTTTTTCCAGTTGTATTCATATCTACATATTATGAAATCACAATTATAATAATAAAAGTTACTTTTTGTCAAAGTTTAGGCACTTTTTGTACTGAAAATCTGTTTTTCAGTAATGTTATATTATGATTAGAATCAAATGAATTTGATCAATGGACAAAATTCATCCTCAAAATCAGAAACAACACAGAACACACATAAAGTGGCACACTTTAAATTTGTAGAATTATATGAAAAACAGATGTTTGAAATAAATGATAAACTCTAAAAACTCCAACTTTTCTCTTTGTAACATCCTGATCAGGTTTGATTCTAATCATAATGTAACATTATTGAAAAACTGATTTTTTTTTCAGTACAAAAACTGCTAAACTTTGACAAAAAGTAACTTTTATTGTTATAATTGTGATTTCATTATATGTAGATATGAATCTAACTGGAAAAACTTGTGAAAATATGTCTTTTAGTTTGAAACTTTTAGTACTTTTAGAGCTCTGCAGCCATCTACTGGTTAAAGTGATTTTTTTTTATTTTTTTTTACTTTTAAAACTGCATTTTACACATTTTGGGCAAAAATCTTACACTAAACCATGTCAAATTATCCATGTTATCCCAATGAATGAAAGTTAGAAATGTGGGTATTTTATAAGGCACATTTTTTATTAATTTTTTTTTTCTTTTTGGAGAATTTTTCTATTCTTTTTTAAAACATTTTGTGGAGTAAAAATGTCCAAATGTAGAGTAAAAACATTAATAAACTGAGTAAAATTACATTTGTTTAATATATATATATTGTTACAAAATTACATTTTGTTGCCTGGGGTCTCTCAGACCCCAAATAGCCTGACCCTAAACTGCAAACGAACAGCGCACAATGGTTAAAGTTGTGGAACATAGTGCAGAACAAAGTGCAGCCATAACAGGGCATTGTGTATCAAAAAGCTAAATGAAAATTAATAAATACAAATAAATAGAATGAAGAAAAAAATATATCTATATAGAGATGTCATTTAAAGGGTTAAGTTATGTTTATGCACTAAACAAGACCAATAAACTTGATTTATTAACCTATTAACACAGTATACCCCATTTTCCCATGATATATGTACTTACAAGGCATTTGCCCACCGGCAACTATAGTTGCCGCATGGACTTTTGACTAAGTATACAAAAAACTATAGATCTCTTGTAAGATTTGTTTTGGTTGGATGATTCTAGAGACCTTCATGATTATGTAGATATGTCAACAAAAAATACTTATTAGTAACATGAAAATGACCTTTCTTTGGGAGGGTTTGCCTTCGCCATGCTTCCTGGAAGTAGGGGTAGGAAGTTGACAGCCTCATGTGACAGGGAGGAAGTGAATACCTTTTTTTTTTTTTCTTGAAATCCTTTATTTGGTTGTTTGCTTGCATGTCATTGAGAAATAAAACATGGACAACATCTAGAAAAATACTTAGAAAAAGGAAAATGACAACTATGCACTGCGGCAACTATAGTTGCCGGTGGGCTTAAATGGGTTTTAATGTTGCTCTGATCTTAATGCTACCAAGTACTTTTAACATACTTGGTAGCATTAAGATCAGAGCAACATTAAGGATTTATGTTTATGGTAGGGAGGTGATAAAATGCATCAGACTTAGGCTACTGATTATTTAATTCTTCATTTATGGAATGCATAGAAAAAACACTTAAAGCAAAATGTATTAAAACACGTTTTATTAGACTGTAAAAATGACCAATTCATTAACAATAAAACAACGAATAAAAAAATTAACAATTCACAAACAATAAAACAACTAATAAAAAATGTAACTATTAAAAACAAAAACAAAAAGTCCAATTGACTCGAACATGGCCTCCAACATCTCCCCCAACGGTTCAATGCTTTGAACTATTTTATTTAGGTGTGTAATTGTCAATTTAATTGGCAGGTCAACAGCAGCGATGTCGAGGTGCAGAGCTGCAGGGACACTTTACTCCTCGTAGGCGTCAGACAGCAGAACTGTGGCACCTCCGTCTCCCTCCATGACCCCGATGACCTATTCTGAAATGTAATAACATGAACGGAAGTCTCAGCAAAGGCATCATATATCAATAGACATGAGTCATTACATGAACACTATTAATGTTAGTTGACCACATGATCTAAAAAGAAAAATGCTTTTGAAGCATTTATTTATCTTCGTTAATGTTAATTTTAACATTTGCTAATAACATTTGTATTTTATTAACTAACATTATGTGTTACACAGTTTGACAAGTACTGTAACAAATGTTTTGCTCATTGTTAGGTAACTTAGTCAATGCATTAATATGAACTAATAGTGTTACCAATATAAATAGTGTTACCAATATAAATTATTATCAATGAATATATAAAAAGTAAAAAAAAAAAAAAAGTATATACACTTGGTACACACTCACGACTGTAGGAAGATGCAGAAAGATCAATTAGAGAATAATTAGGTTACATGATGCATAATGTTGTGTACCTCCACAGCTGAATAGCTGGATGAGTTCAGTTTGGCAGCAGGTCTGAGAGTCGCCCTGAGGTAGGAAATCTCAACGTGATCTCCCAGGCTGAGCTCGACCAGGGCCTCATCACACCAGAGGGACACCTCCAACACCCTCTGGCCAAACCGGAGAGACAGGTCTCTGATGGGAACCTCCCCTTAAGCCACTCGGGTCATCCTGGGGACCTGCAACTGCATAATCACAAGGGTAAGATTGTTGTTAATTGAATACAATTAATTTTGAATCTGATTAAAATGCGTCTTTAAACAAAACATTACCTTAATTCAACCTGTAAGTATTAAAACCTTAGTCACTTTTCACTTATTTATAAAAAAAAAAGGCAATAAAATGATGGCAGAGATTATCTTAATATTAATCAAAATTAGCAAAACATTTGTGGCTATAGAATTACGATCTGGGGGGAAGCTCTTTTTAAAAAAGTTGAATTTAATTATTGAATAAAATGTTATTAAATTAATTTGCTCACTTTTTCAATTTCTCCCTTCAGGGAGATGAGTCCTCCCCTTGTGAACAGGTCCTGCTCTTCCCCAGACATCAGGGCAGTTGGTGGATTGAGGAGGTATTTGGCTGATCTTTCTGCCTCCTCTGGCAACTCGAAGGAAGCCGTTTGAATTTTTTTTGAGTTGGGGTTGAGGAATATGCACTCCCGTCCAAATTTGTGGGACAGACAGGGTGTCATTTTTTATAATATAGGCCCTCCTGGTCTCAAACACTGGACTGTCGCCATCCACAGGAGCAATAAATGCCCTGACGCCATCACTGAGGGCACTTATTGTGGTGGTTTTGAAGGACGCTATTTTAATTTCGTTTTTGGACACCTCGTGTGTTTTAGCCCGACGGTTTGTCCGATTGTCCACACAGGTGATCCGGGTGGGCGCAGGCCTGCTGTATGGCGAACTTGCCGCTGACATTCTGGAGGGTAAGAGAAATTACACATTGATTGAAAGAGTAAAGGTGATGATACACGGGCAACTTTTTGAGCAATGTTGCTTGGGCACTTTCCCATTGAGAATGGGCAACAAATTTCTCTCTGGATATCTCAATGGGAAAGTGCCCACAACAACAACAAAAAGTTGCCCCATGTATTATCATCTTTAGACAGAAAACCAATGGCAATTCATCATGCAAATAATACAACTATGTCCAACAGATTCACCATTCAGTTGGTTTAGTGCAGTGGTGTCAAACTCAGTTTAGAGTAAAGTTAAAATTTGACCTCAGAAACTACATTTTCCTGTCAGAAATACTCAGAACAAATCCTGTCATAATATAGTTACTAGCTGTGTCCCAATGTGAAGGCTGGATCCTTCGAAGGACGCAAACTTCAAGGATGCAGCCTATGCGTCCTCTGAAGGACGCACCTTGTAGCCTTCGTAGGATTTCCTAATTGTGCAACCAGGTGTTCTCGATCACCGCTCCTGGCGCCAAGCAACGGTGCGAGAGGACACCTGCCATCCTGATAATTAATTTGATAACTGAGTAAACAGCTATGGAGCCAGAATTGGCTATTGTCATTTTTATGTTTTATATTTTACTGGAGGACATGGAGAGGATTTTTTTAGCCCCGGCGCTGCCGGATCATGTATTTTCGGTTTATCCCTGTTTGAATATAAAACCCAATTGAATATAAAAAGTCCAGTATTTCTCCCGCTCGTCATCTGCAGCTGTCACGGTTGCCAGGCGACAAGATCAATCCTTCGTAGGCTAGACCAGTCCGAGTGCGTCAGATGCGCCCTTTGATATAGGACGCAACTGTAGTTAGCAATAATTTGTTAATATTGTGACAATAAGCCTACATTTTGTTACTTTAATTTTTGGAACTGCATATTTCGTTAAGTATTCACTTACAAATTTGAAGTAACCTACTGAAGTATTTTTTTCCCTCACATCACAATATGATTACATTAAACTACACAAAAGTATATAATGCAACAACCAGATATTACTGTATATTGAAAATATACAGAAGTAAAATGCAACATAGCCTACGCAGTAATGCAGTAGTAGTCTAATATAAATGCAGTAGTTATTAAAAGTACTTTTTCCAGAAAGCCGTCGATTGAATCAGCCCTGCAAACCTGTTGGTAGACAACTTAGTGGATAGTGGAAATATGCACTTAAACACTCTGGAGACCATCCCAGATGATGTCCCACCAGCAGGAGGCCTTACCAGGGGCAGCCCATCTCAGTCCAGCAGCTCAGCTCAATAAGAGTCTACATCATTTATGTATTGTAAATTTATATGTTTATGTTGATTTTGATATGTTTAACGTATTTTGTAAATAGTTGGAAAAAGTAATTTAATGTAGCCTATAGAACAAATGATTTTCATTTACCAATTTTATTTGAAAAAATAAAAAAGTATAGAGTTTGTTTCATGTAGAAAGTATGACTGTCATTACAAAAATAAACAATGTCCAGAACAATTCATTCTCTTTTATTTACACATTTAAAGTTGCATAAAAATAAATGTACATAATTTTTCTTTTGAAAATAAAAGTGAAAAAACGTTAAACAAGAATATGTAGAAAATATATATATTTTTCAATCATTCTCTCAAGAAGAGAAAACAGCCTGTCCATCCTCTCCCTACTCTCCTGTGCTCTTCCCGCCTCTGCCTCCCTCTCTAGTTGCATGTCTTCTCTGATCAAGTCCAAAAACTCATCCTGTCTCGCCGCCTTTGTGCTGGTGCTGGTGGTGGTGCTCCTGCTGGTGCTGATGCTGGTGGTGCTGGTGATGGTGCTGCTGCCTCTGGCTCCTCCTCACCGTGGGCACCCACTACTGAACTCGGCCCTGGTGTGTCCTCAGGGATTGAGGCGATGATGACGGGGGTTTGGTGCAATACCTCTGTCCCAACACCTCATCCATGAGGACAAACCAGTGCCAAGTTTCAGCAGTGGGTTTCCCACTCACACCCTCACATGTCCCAGGACACTTGCAATCCTAAAGGCAGAGCAAATGAACCATGGCTTGTTAAAGGGTCATGAAACCCCCCTCTTTCAGCTCAAGTCTAGCTCACAATTTTTTTGAAAAATGCAACTTAAATGGGCGTGGATGGCTGTGATAAGAAGGGAGGGGATTGGGTGTGGTATGGCACGGGAGGGGAGGGGGGGGTAACTGTCATCGCCACTAGCTCATGCATATCGACTGTCACTAAAAATCAGTGGTAAAACATGAGGAAATGCTATATTTTTTTATAGCTGGCAAAGCTAAAGTCTAATGAAATACACTGACACCTTATTTTTGTCCTTTCAAAAATACTGAATGCACTGCTATTAGCCTACAGTAATCATAATTTAATTAAAAACATAACTGTACATGCATATGTATAATTATGTCATTATAAAATATATATTTGTTTATATACAAACTATAAATGCATATATTTGAAAATAATAAATTTTCCGCTTAAAAAAAAAAAAAACTTTACGTACACAGCCTAGATCTACGCGACCCCTAGACCCACATATACATGGGTTTCTTGTATACAAAGAATACCGGATGCGCGCGCATCCAGGAGGCAGAAAACCACTAGCTGTTATGCCGAGTTCTGTAAAAGAACATTGTAATTAACGTAGATTTCGCATTGTTTGTAATTTCTTGTTGACTCAATAATAAACTGCAATTTCAGAGTTGGATCTGTTTGTTTGTGTTTCATATTAATATAACATTATGTAAAACGTCCAACTGTTTACGAATCAAAATCCGGACATACTGTGATGTATGTATGAATTATCATGTTAGACAAAGTTAGTAATGTAATTAGGGTGACCACCATCAAACAAACCAAATGTGGGACGATTATAAGTTTGTGTGGGACAATGTGGGATGATTTTTTTGTTCATTGTTTATTTTGTTGGGTTTTAGTTGGAGTTGGTCAGAACTGTTTAAAAAAAAAAAAAATACATTTTATATATATATATATATATATATATATATATATATATATATATATATAAAATGTATTTTTTTTTTTTTTAAACAGTTCTGACCAACTCCAACTAAAACCCAACAAAATAAACAATGAACAAATAAAATATAAAACATGAAATTAGATCATTGACAGTCTTATATATTAAGAATATATTAAACCAAAAACGTTCATATTTTTTAGAAAGGATATGAATTAAAACAACCACAGCAGGCAACAAGTTGATAAATTCTGTTAAATTTAAATTTACCAAATTATCTATTTGTTTTCTGACAGGGAACACATGGAACGAATCACCGCTCCACATTATGATTGACAGCCGTCACAACCTACTAGTGACCGTGTTTACTCCTTTCAACCATTGGATAGGATTTAAAAAACGGCTGTTGTATTTGTACTTCTGATGAAGCGCTGTTAAATATAGGTGAAAAACTACGCCGCAAAAAGAATACATAAAACTTACTCTCAGCAATGGTGAGATCTTGCCGGATCCCTACGCAATACATCTTTGGATTGTGGATGACAAGAAGTGGCAACAATTGTATGGCCTGATATATAGCCATAATTATCTTATTCAAGCAAGTGTGTATACAAGAGAAATGATTAGAGCATACAAATCCCTTGATGCATACAACTACGTGCTATGTGGTCATGTGCAGCTCGTCAAATTATGAATAGAAAGAATATAGCTAACATACAACTTCCTTCTGTCCCACTCTTCCATTTGCCTAGATTTGGAATTACTTGCAACATGTATAATTTAAATGAGCAGATAAAACAACAGATAGGCCTGCATGTAAATAAATTACGCAACAACTCCTTGGTATTTTGACTTAGCGACAACACCACCACTATGCTACTAGCCTAAACCCTTTACTCCAGTACGAAGACCGCGGGTCTTTCTGCCTCCTGGTTGCATGCGCAAGCAGTGATGACGTCGCCGAGAAATCCATGTATTAAACATGGACAGTGACATAGAAATTTGCACACATTAAGCATACGATACAATTGAGGTATTATCGAAATATCTAAATTTTAATATCGAGTGATTATTTAACAAAAGGCAAGTAAAACGGTCAGGGTTACATTTTAGACACACACACACACACACACACACACCTCTGAAGCGATAGAAAAGTCCTCGGGACCACATCACTCGCAAGACGAAACCTGCATTGGTGTACAAGGCCGAAGTCCACCATTCTCCAGTTGAATGGTTGCTACACACACATAGTTTAGATGTGTCCGTGGTTGATGTCCAACCAACCGCCCGCAGCCAGAGTCTAGCCCTGGCAGCATCGCGGGGAAAGATGCACTGGAACGTTTGCACCACGAAAACAAACGCGCGTCCCATCATGATCTCTCATCTACTACGCAGTAGTCACACAGTTAACATGTCTGTCATTGGTTCCACGTGGTGTCATGAATAATTAAGAGCCAGTGTCTTCTCATTGGATAAGAAAACTCAGTCTCATGAATAATTATGAGACACTGATGAGTCATCAAAGTACTATAGAGCTTGGCAACCGACGTCACTGCGCAGTGCATTCTGGAACGTAAACAAGAGGTTGCCGCCATTTTGTGAGGCCACAAACAAGCCGGTAACCAAGCACCACTAGAGCGACACACAATGTTGGTTGTGTGAATTGTTTATTTGAGTATGCTTAAAAATAGTTTAAAACAAGGTGGATTGTACAGAGACAAACTACTACCGGACGCCAAGAAACGCTATGTTGAAAAAATCAGCTTTATTGGAAATGTCGATCCGTATGAAGTCCCAAAAGACGAGTGGATCCGCGACCCTGACGCCTTACCTCCCATCACATTTCCTGATATTTTTACCTATTTTGTTTGTGGTGTCAGTGCCTATACCGCTGATCAGTTTCGCAATTATAAGTCTCTGGAAGCCCACGTTCAGTTTACCAATGGTTGGGTACATGACCTGGAGAGTTTTAAGCCTGTCAACGGAGAATACACTGTCGTCCGAACAAAGGTAAGTTACCAGCTTTCTTTCTTTTAGCATTTTTCTATAACCGGCAACGTTACAATGGTATTAGGCTAGGCCTACAAGGTTGCTTATTTGTCATTATGCAAGACAGGATTGTATACCGATAATTAAAAATAAATAAATAAATCAACGATTAAAACACTGTTGTCCGAACGAAAGTAACTTTACCGGCTTTCGTTCTTTTAGCATAGTTGTAGACTACGACACCAGCAACAAGGTTGTTTATTTGTCATTGTACAGCACAAGCTTGTATAACAATAAAAATAAATAAAGATAGCCTTAAACAACAGATAAAGTGTAACCCAAAAATGAAAATTCTGTCATCATTTACTCGCCCTCAAGTTGTTTCAACCCTTTATGAATTTCTTTTTTCTGCTGAACACAAAAGAAGATATTTTGAAAAATGTCTGTAACTATACAGTTGATGGACCCCATTGACTTCCATAGTATTTTTTTTCCTACTATGGAAGTCAATGGGGTCCATCAACTGTTTGGTTACAGACATTTTTCAAAATATCTTCTTTTGTGTTCAGCAGAAAAAAGAAATTCATAAAGGGTTGAAACAACTTGAGGGTGAGTAAATGATGACAGAATTTTCATTTTTGGGCGAACTATCCCTTTAACATTACAGCATTACAATATTCACTTTTTTTTTGTCTTTGTTAAGGTCATGCACTCTCAGCGACTGAATGAACCGCCTTTAAAGCCATGGGTGATCGTCAGCAGCAGTGGAAAGGTGGAGTGTGCACACTGCACATGTATGGCAGGAGTAGCGGAGACATGTACCCATGTAGGCGCGCTGTTATTTAAAGTGGAGGCTACTTTTCGGATTCGTGGGAAAAAAACTGTCACCGATGTACCAGCATACTGGGTTTTGCCCAGCAATTTGAGCAAGATCACAGCTGAAGTGGGATACAAGATTGACTACACCTCGTCTGCTAGGCAAAAAAAAAATCTTGACCAGCGCATAACTGCACCCTCCACTGCGCCAGGCATAAGGAGTCGTGCCAAAAAAAGGAAAATTCCCCTAGCTAAACTTGACGAGTTGTCACCCCTGCTTGACACACTGCTGCAGCATAGCAAGGCTGTTGGTTTGTCAGGAATGAATAACTATTACACACTGTACACAGACACAGTACAGCCCTCTGCAGTGCCCGAGTCCCTTGCAACATCTCTGTGTGATAAAAGAATAGATTCCCATGACCTTTCAGCTATCCAACTACACTGTGAGAAATACAGAGATGCTGCAAATGTGACTGATGAGCAGGCATCAGCTATTGAGATGTGCACAAGACAACAGCATAAATCTTCTGCTTGGTATGCAAGTCGGACTGGAAGAATTACTGCCTCAAACATGCATGCAGTCTTTGCCACTAGTATGGAAAAGCCAGCTCTGACTGTTATTAAAAAGGTGTGCAACCCACAACACTCAGTGTCCACTGTACAAACCAGATGGGGTATAGAGCATGAGATTGATGCTCAAAAGACCTACCTTCACACCAGAGCCCCACATCACACAAACCTAAAAGTTGAAGAGTGTGGTTTTATAATTAACCCCAGGTTTCCAGAAGTTGGAGCCTCTCCTGATGGACTTACAATGTGTGATTGCTGTGGGAAAGGCTGCCTTGAAGTTAAATGTCCTTTCAAATATAGATCTCACAGCATCCAACAGGCCTTAGAAACAAAGGACAAAGACTTCTGTCTCGAGTTGTCCAATGAAAAGCTTCAGCTTAAGAAAACACATAGTTATTACACACAGACACAGACGCAAATCTTTGTCACTGGATCCAACTACTGTGACCTTGCTGTTTGGACTCTGGAGGACTTTGTTGTAGTACGGGTCTTTCCAGACCAGGAATTCTGGGATCTACGTCTACAGAAAGCACAAAAGTTCTTTGAGAAAGTTTGCCTTCCAGAGCTTGTAGCCAAATATTACTCAAAGGATACACCACAGGTACTATAAGCTCACTTGAACAGCCATGTAGTCTGGGTCTTGCACTGTATAATAGGTATATATTAAGCTTGTTCTCAACATGATTGCACTGTATATGATATACATTACGTTTGTTCTCAACATGATTGCACTGTATAATAGATATATATATTAAGTTTGTTCTCAACATAATTGCACTGTATATGATATATTAAGTTTGTTCTCAACATGATTGCACTGTATAATAGATATATATATATTAAGTTTGTTCTCAACATGATTGCACTGTATATGATATATATTAAGTTTGTTCTCAACATGATTGCACTGTATAATAGATATATATATTAAGTTTGTTCTCAACATGATTACACTGTATATGATATATTAAGTTTGTTCTCAACATGATTGCACTGTATAATAGATATATATATTAAGTTTGTTCTCAACATGATTGCACTGTATATGATATATATTAAGTTTGTTCTCAACATGATTGCACTGTATAATAGATATATATATTAAGTTTGTTCTCAACATGATTGCACTGTATAATAGATATATATATTAAGTTTGTTCTCAACATGATTGCACTGTATAATAGATATATGGGTCAATGACAAATAAGGTTTTCAAGAAGAAAAAAAATATATTTTAAGCAAAACAGTTTTAAAATGCATTTTTATGTCCAAAAAAATGTATGGTGTTGATTTATATTGGTTTTACAGCATTTTAGGCAGCATTAATTCATTATTAAACAAGATTTCTGATTTTACCACCCAGAAAATGTCAGGTGGTGCGACCATATATTAATTTAAAATAATATACATTTAATGTACTTAGCACTACTGAGACTTGTAAATATGAATCATTGTAGTGTCTAAAATGCATATCACATGGTAAATTCCCTTTCTATTTCTTTATTTATTGCCCTTTTATTCCAAATCATGTAAACGGCTGCTTTTCTGTGTGTTCAAACACCCATTTTTCCATAAGGACTTTTTATGTTTTGTTTTTAACTGTAAAAACAATTTATATACGTTATATAAAGGTTTACAGTTATATTTCTTACTTCATTTTGCAATTGCAGTGGGAATTGATACATTTAAATATAAATTTGCTGGTTGCACCACCTGACCATGACCGGTCGCACCACCTGACCATGTGATCAATAATGATTGATATTCACAAAATAAAAAGAAAGATATGTCAATGAATTTTATTCAGGTTTCAATTGGCTTTTTTATTTTAATCTTCTGACCAATTTATACTCTATCTCAATCATATAATTAAGTTTCATTAACAAGAAAGTGCAAAACAATACTGCATGTTAAGATAACATTTGATCATCGCTTTAAAAATATAACTTTGAAACCTCAAGGAACACATTTAATAAATGAGAACATCTTTTATATGGAACAGTGAATTAGTGCAAATTTTGGGCCCAACAACATTAAGGGCAGAATTCAATCTACTGCTCATGCAATTAGATTCAGTAGTAACAGTAAATCAAGATAAAAAAAAAAAAAAAAAACATTTGATCATCGCTTCTATAAATCTAGAAATTTAAAACATCTCCAGGAACACATTTAAAAAACGAGAACATCTTTTATAAAATGTCATATCATGAAACAGTGAATTAGTGCAAATATTGGGCCCACAAACATTAAGGGCAGAATTCAATCTACTGTTCAATAGATTCAGTAGTAACAGTAAGTCAAGATAAAAAAACAACTCTTTTCAAATATAATTCAAAATCATGCTTTCAGAAAGCACAAACTGTCCCAATCTGTACTTTTCAGCTTTGAATGGCGTGTATTGAGGCGCTCTGGCTTAGAAATCACTTCCAGCACATCTGAGATGTAATAAAATACAATGTCAAGAGGGTGAGGCCAAATGAACACATTCTTCCCTCCTGACTGCTGCATGCAGCTCACCTCAATCTCATTGCCCACCACCTTGAGAACTTGCCCCACAAAAGGTTGGCCATCATACTCCACAAGTACGAATTTCCCATTCAGATCTTTGGGGTTTTCTTTGGCTTGGGGACTTGTGGGAGGGACCTTGGTAGTATTCTGGAAGTCCACTTTTGAGGGATTGTGACACTGGCAGATGTCTGGTCTGCTACAGAAACAGGAGATCTCCCTGTGCTGGATTTTGCCAGGTTGTGCAGTGGTCACCTGATGGATTTTTAGTGTTCCTTTCACAGCTAGAACACTGTCTGGAAGAGCCTCGTCATATCTCTCAATGTCTTCATCAGAGATCCAGTAGTACTTGATGCTTGACTCCTTTTCCTTTAACAGCTTGTAGAGATGCTCTGGGGTCTGCACATCTGCTCCATTAAGTTTGTTCTCAACATGATTACACTGTATATAATAGATATATATATTTACAGTTTCTGAAGATGTTTACACAGACATGTTTATTGTTTACATTTATCGCTGGAAAAAATTGAACTAAATTTCCACCACCAAAAAATTGTTGTTTTTGTACTTGCAAATTTTATTTTTATTAAACCAGTTTCTACAAATTCGTATTGTGTCATCTTGTTTTCAATAGAAGTATTTAAGTATACACACGGCATCAAAACTAATATATGTCTACAACAGTAATATACATATTTACAACATTACAATGAAACCGTTTTAACATGCACATTTTTCATTTTCATCTGGTTTTACAACCACACTGGGACACATGTTTATAAGTATACAGCAAACATTCACTATCTTGTCAAGAAGTGTCATCTCCTCCCCCTCACATGGCAGTAACAAACTAATTGGAATTCTCTTATGTAACATTGTGTACTTGTTGCGCATACTGCCAATCACCCTCTCAACATGAATCCTCAGGTGTGCTATCGCTCTTGTGTTTTCTACATCCTTAGCGTCGAGTTGACATCTTCCTTTAGTGAACGCAGGAACTTTGACCTCTGCACACATCATCCCCACACTATCCTTGATATCGAAGCCTCGATCAGCTAGCACTATGTCACCAGGTAACAGTTTGTTAAGAAGGCCACAGTTCTCAGTTATGTGCTTGTCAGAGGCACGCCCACCCCATCCCTTGGAAATAAATGATATGGCACCTTGTGGTGTAATACCAATGAGGTATTTCATGGTGTGTGTACCTTTGTAATGAGAAAAGGCCTGTGCACGTGCCTTTAGATTTGATGGCCTTTCTGTGCGTATTTCAAAGCAGTCGACTATAATAGCAACACTTTTCCCAAAAGCTTCTAAAAATTGATGTGGCATTGTAGCTTGTAAGCAATGCCTCTCTGGCCAGCACACCAATGGATTAAGCCGTGCATTCAAAACATTTATGGTGTCAGTAAAGGCAGTGGAAAGAGTTGTACGTGAAACATTAAAGAGATGGGCAAGGTGCTGTACAGGAAGATCAAGCCTAAGACGTATGAGTGTCAACAAAAGCATTTGAAAGGATGACAACTTTTTGGTACCTGGCAGGAAAGCCTTAACATTGGTGAACAATGACAATAAAATGGCAAAGCATGGAAGTCCTGTGTAGTACCTGACCTTATTTGTGTTACCCTTTAAGAAGTCCTCATCCATCTTTCTCTTGTTCAGCTCACACCTAAGCTCCCTGTTCTCCTGCAACAGACGGTTGATTTCTGCACTCTTGCGCTCACAGAACTGACATTCTGTTCTTTGTCTCTTAGCTGTTGTTTCATCTTCTGCCTGGTTTTCACCTTCCTCATCCTCTGCGGCTTCCACATCCGCCCATTCTTCACATTCATCTTCTACAGCTCCCACCTCTGCCTGGTCACCACCTCCCCCATCTGCTGTCACTTCTGCCTCTGCCGGGTCATCACCTTCCTTTTCTTGTGCTGCAGTGGTTTCTCCCTGCATTTGGGATTCAGAGTCGTCTCCTGCTACTGGCGCGGTCATTTGTTGTCGTTGTAGTCGACGAGAATATCGGTCTGACTCGGTAACATGCACTTCAGAGTGTCCCAGGTGCAGTGTTGGAGCCCAGTCAGGATTGGACTCATCCATTTCATATGCTGGTTTACCTTCAAGAAGACATCAATAAATAAATAAATAAATAAATAAATACAGAAAAAAAAAAAAAAGAGATCTACTGCAGTTAAACAACTTCTTTTTAAACAACATAGAAAATACATTTTAAGATGCATATTAAAGAAATCACACCTTATTTAACATTAAAATCATAATAAGAAATTAAAATAGGAATGTTTACCAATACTTAAAGAACACAAACGAATCTTGTCCTAAATATCTCTGTCACAACACCGTCAGCCCTGTCACACCACAGTCATTCCTGTCACATTAAATATTATGATATAAAAATGTCATATTTGAGATAATATTGTTTAATTCATTTTTTTAACTGTGGTATATACCCACCATTATGTGTTAAATCTCCTAAGTAGGGTATTTTTTACAACTATATAAGTGCCTGGTGGTTATTCTGGATTTCCATTCACTACATTTGACCTAAACATTGCTTATATTTCTTACAGAAATGATAATACCATGTTAGATACAATCAGGGACATGTAATTTCCTGTAATTTGTGTCAAACTAATCCATTAGAAAACCATTCTAACATATACAAATTTGTCTGTGACAGGGCCTGACAATTTAGGTGTAAAACGCTTTTAAAAATGTATTTTATTCAAAAATAAAAACATGCTAAAATGGCACGATATGCGTTTCCCAAGATCTTTTTTTCTCCAATATATTTAGAAGTAGAGTTGTACGTTGCTGGTAGAATGTCCCTAATACTTTAACACTCACCTGAATAAAAATGTCTGGAACACACTTTTAACGATCTTGGGATGCTGGAAAACTTGATGTCTGTACGTCTTACGGCTGATATCCAAGACAGCCGGCGTCTCTTCGTCACATCAGACACGTAGCTTCCTTGATTCTGCCTCCAGGAGGGAAAGCTAAAGAAAGACAATACGTTGTCTAATTTCTTACCTTGTCGGTCGTGTGAACGTACATTACAACCGACAACACAACAAGTTCTTCCCATAACTTTAAAATTAATCGAAATATCAATGTATACTAGTTATATATAGCGGTCCGGATTCGCGTCTGACAGATTGACAGATTAACAGCGGAACGGCGATGGCCTCACAAAATGGCGGCACTACCCATCAGCCACCGCGGCGCTAGAGCCGTGACGTCACGTCGCCAAGCCCTATAGTGCTCTGCCACGTCACAACCTGTGACGTGGACATGATGAAGTTTTTAAACCCGGAAGATGAAAATAGCGGAAAAATGCTACAATTTTACCATTTTCCCCCTACTATTAAATCAGCATTTGTTGAGATGCTAACATTGTCTTCAATGGTGTTCAACACACATACCTCTGTTAAAATCTCAGAAAATTTGGTTTAGGGTTTCATGACCCTTTAACAACAACAGGACAATACATGTCAGCAAAGATGTGTGTAATAATTTTCTTATATATAATTTTTTTTTTTTTTTTTTTTTTTTTTTTTTTTGGGCCTGTATGGGAGTACCCCAGACCCATTTTTTCCCTGAATTGATCTAAAAAAGCAGAAAAGGGTACTTAACAAAGGGGAGCAATCTTAAGTGCACTGCAGAATGACACATCAAGACATGCATACAAAATACTTAAGAAATCATATTTCTGTATACTAAAATTTGGTTAAAACCACACAGCTTGCATGACAGCACTAAAAAAAACACATCAAAGTGAAACCCCATTGCCTTATCTACTGCTTTTCTTATTGTTTTGGGCTTTATTGGGTGAGTGATATTTCTTATAATACACAAGTGCAAATATTACAAATAGGTCGTTAAACTTAACGTTATTACCACAAGTTTTGCCTAAAACTACCTGATAAATGTAGCCACACAATGGTGACGAAGGAGTTAAGAAGAAGTTTATAAGAAACTTTAACTCTGGTTTCGCTCATGAAAACATAATACTTACATTTAAATGTGAATTTGCTGTCCACCACCGACCTCTAGTCTCGGCCGCCTTTAAAAATAAATAAATAAATGCTGTCGTCAACGGCGCGCAATGACTTATGGGGTAGAATAGGGTAGGATAGGCCGCTAAGTGTCTATTTATGTATCCTTCCTTTCACGGGGAAATGAAGGGTGCATTTGGCGTCGCTTTTGAATCAGAGTAGTCTTCGTCGCGGCGCGATGATGCAACCGTCCTTCGAATACGGCCTTCGAAGGATGCAGAATTGAATTGGGTCATCGTGCCGCGGTGACGCAATCGTCCTTCAAATGCGACCTTCCAAGGGTGCAGCCTTTGAATTGGGACGTCCTTCGTCGCGCCGCGGTGACGCAATCGGCCTTCAAATACGGCCATTCGACCTTCAAATCCGGCCTTCGAAGGACTCAGCCTTCACTTTGGGACACAGCTTATTTATTGTCATGTCTTCATTACGTTTTAAAAATCATTAATGTAATTTAAATTAAGTAAAAAAATTACTTCAGAAACTACATTTTCCTGTCAGGAATACTCCTCTCACAACAAATCCTGTCATAATATAGTTTACTGTATTGTCATGTCTTCATTACGTTTTAAAAATCATTAATGTAATTTGAATTAAGTTAAAAAATTACTTCAGAAACTACATTTTCCTGTCAGAAATACTCCTCTCAGAACAAATCCTGACAGATTATAGTTTATTAATCCTCTTTTGTCAGCCTGTCTTGTCACCATCATATAGGCCCTATCACTTTCATTTTATTGGAATAATTACGTTTTTAGTTGTGAAGTTACAATTGGTAAAAATTGGTGTAGTTCTTGATGAATGATCAAGGACAAGGGGGGCAGGCGTCTTTTATTCTTGGCAGCAGTCCAATCAGAAATATTATCAAGGCACATGATGACCTTTGGCCAATGGTTTTCTTTTTTCTTGTGTGCATGCAATAGAGCTTATGTAGCCCCACCCCTTTTCAGCGCTGCTTGGGTCCGTTAAAGGTTGTATCAGCGATTTCAGGCCCAAACATAAATGATCACATTCATCTAATCTTTCCTAACGATCCACTAGCTGCCCGCCCCATAAGCATGCCGTCAAAAAAACGTGTCTCTGTAGGCAGCCTAGGCTCTGAGATCTGCACACAAAAACAATTGCTTTCACCACCACTCAAAACCAAAATAAATAGTGTTCCAACCAATCACCGACAGGGGTGGGTGTTGTGAGGTTTTTGCGTGCAGCCGTCATAGGCAGCCGTACACAAGCGCAAAATCTCACAACACCCACCCCTGTCGGTGATTGGTTGGAACACTATTTATTTTGGTTTTGAGTGGTGGAAGAGTTCTTTAGAATTCTTATAAAAAATCTGCCGAGGTAACATATTTTTTGGCAGATGTCAATACTTTAATAAGTCACATCCATGCTTATTGTAGAGAGATTGGGCAAACTGTAAAAGACACTAGTCACTTCGAACCACACATGCCTTTTCATCATTTCTCATACTTCTGAGAAGTTTTAAGACACCACCTGAAACCAGACAATTCAGCCTTTGCCACTGCAGAAAGCCCCAGTACTCTTTTCCTGCTCTGATTTTTCATGATGTGCTCTTTAGGCTGAGCATCTTTTCATGTGCCTCCAGAGTTCCTTTCGAACAAACATCCAATGGCAATAAGCACAATACTCAATTTAGAGTCTTGTTTAATGGAACAACGTTTTTGTTTCAGAACACCCGTTTCTTTCTTCAGGAGATTGTTGTTGTGCATAAAGTTTACTTTATTTCGCAATGCCTGAAGCAATTCCTTTCTTCTTTATTTTTACAGCGAAAACCAAGAGCTCATGCAATTTCGGCATCTTCATTTTCATGAACTTTAAAATGGCAAGCTATTTTGCTTTGTGCTTTTCCAAACCCAGAGTAAAAAAATTAGTTGTGATTCTCATATATCTCTTATTTTTGTATCAATAGCATTTCAGATGTTTCTCCTAAACTTTCTTTGGAGAAATAAAAATAGACACGAATGAGATGAGAAATATTTAAGCAAAAAAGAGTCAAAACTGAGAATGTGGTAGAAGCATCTCTTTATTGTCTTGCTGCAATATCGTTCAAGACTCCATTTATAGAAATGTTATTGCTCAGAAGTTGCTCTTTTTAACCTAATGAAACTTAGTTGTGATTCCCATACATCTCTCATTTTAGTATCAACAATGTCTCATATGCTTCTCTTATAATTCCTTAGGAGAAATAAAAATAGACACAACTGAGACACGAGAAATTTCTGAGAGAAAGGAGTCCAAAATGAGAGTGGCTGTGAGAAACATGGGAGACCTCTTTATTGTCTTGCAGAGATTGCTCTTTTATTATTATTATTATTATTATTATTTTATGCCACTTGGGTTTTTCACCTTTAATGGACAGGACAGTAGGAGGAGAGACAGGAAACAATGGGAAAGGCGAGAAGGGAACAGGAGCAAGAAAGTACCTTTAGATGGGACTCAAACTTGTGCTGTCTGAGGTGCAGTTGTGAAGAGTTTATTGAGCAGAATATTACTAGTTTAAATTTATCTTTAATGCCCAGCATTGTATATACAGCACATTTTCCAAACTGTCACAAACAAAGGAAGAGGATTCAGTAGTGAATGTGAAAATGTAAAAATGTATTAGTAAAGTCTAGAATGTAGTAGATAGTGAGGGTCAGATGGAAGGTGCAAATGACAGTCACTCTTGGCAACGCAGGGACACAATGGGCAATCGGTCCTAGAGAAGAAGCCAGCCAAAAGAGTCCAAAGACACTAGAACAGGATCCCCAAAGGAACATGAAGAACAAATTCAGAGAACTCCAACAGGACCAGGACTGAACGGCAGAAGCACACCAAACGATCTGACAACACAGGACGGAAAGCACTTACAATAAATAGCTGAGCCGATCAGCTCATCAGCGTAAATCAGAGAGAATGAGTCAGTGAACCCATGAACCGTGACAGTACCTCTCCTCCTATGAGCACCTCCAGTTTTGTTTATTGTTTGTTTATTATTTGCTTGTTTATGACAGCCAGAAACTCTGTTACCAACGCCTTAATTACGTTCGGTGGACGACAAGCGATGAGAAATAAACGTGCAAGGGTGAATCTCGTCATCCGCAGAGGAGCGCTGGGAAAAAATCCACGCCAACCTCCACCACAAACTGACGTGATGGATCAGGGGCTGTAAGAATGAGGTTGGTGAATGCAGCTTCAGCTGCACTGGACCACTTGAACGTAGTTCTGGTGGAGGTCAAAGCAGTCAGAGGAGCAGCTAGTTGGCTGAAATTGCGAACAAAACGCTGGTAAAAATCGCCAAACCTCTTCAGGGCCTAACGGGAATCTGGGGTTGGCCAATCTACCACAGCCTTAACTTTGTCAGGATCCATGCGTACTCCCTAGGATGAGACGATGTACTCTAAAAATGGAACTGACTGTGCATGGAACACACACTTCTCCGCCTTGACAAAAAGCCCATTCTCGAGCAGCCTCTTGAGCACTCGCCCACTGCACCTGAGTTCTGATCACCTGCACCTGCACGTCATGATTGCACTCCCTTTATCAGTTACTGGCTGCGTTCGAAACCGCATACTCAATGAGTAGGTACTTAATTTCAATAAGTACTTACTTAATGAGCGCTAAAAGGGTAGGTACTTTATAGCCAAATCTCGTTGAGTATGGATGCGATCCGGACATCATCCGCCATGTTGACGTTATCATGTGACCTATGACGTTATCACAAGCGCAACAATTTAAAAGTTATGAGCAACAGGTGCACCGACATCTAACTGCATCAGTACAACCTAACTCGAACGGTTTTCATCAGCATCTGAAATGGTTGGCATGTCTGCAATAGTTAGACGAATGTGTGCACAAAGGAGACGTCGGGCAGCTGCTCGAAGATCTCGTCTGATGATTTTATACTCAAACAAAGCAAGTATTACTACTTAAAAAATGAAGATTACCCCAGAATGAATTGCATTACTAGCCCACCCCAACACTTATGCACAATAATAATGACAAATGCTGACCAACACTTAATTATATAACATTTTCTTAATGTAAATCATATATTTTGGTAAAACAAGCAAACTGTTGTATTGTCATATGACATAGCTATGCATGAATACACACTAGACAAATGCAGCTGATGTGAATACATACAATTTTATTCAAGCAATGATTAATGCATGAATTCATGAAATGAATATATTTTATTTACTGACAACAATATGAAACATGAATAAAAAAGCAAATGAATGAATAAAAGAAATCATCACAATAAATAATACATCTACAAGTCAATACCAGATGAAACATCGCTTTATTCAAGCTTTTTGTTCTAACAAACTATCATGTATTCACAGGCAGTGAACCCCACATCATACTGCTATCTCAACAGAGCTGTTCCCTGCGGCTTTATTTTGATGAAGCAGCTGACCACCATGCCCACCTTCGCCTGTCTCTGCCGTCCATCATGTCCCTGATTGCTGCAGTCAGACTGGGATCTGACCATGGATGGGAAAGGGACATCGAGGTCCTTGTGTTTCTGCACTGGCTGGCCCATGCAGCATCTTACAGGGTGGTGTCGCAGACCTTCAACATCCCAAAGACCTCTGTGCATGACATTGTGCACAGAGTGAGCAAGGCCATCATGGGAATTTTGAGGAGGGTGATTTGCTTTCCGACCGGAGATGACCTGGAGGCAGTGGGAGCAGGATTTGCACAGCTGTCTGGGTCACCAGCTTTCAGCAGAGCAGTTGGTGCAATAGACAGCTTTCATATCTGTATCAAACCTCCAGCAAATAACTCCCACTGTTACTTCAACAGGAAGCTGTTTCACTCCATCCAACTCCAGGCCATCACTGATCACCAGGGGAAATACCTTGATGTCTTTGTGGGATATCCTGGGTCTGTGCACGATGCCAGGGTGCTGAGGAACAGCCCAGTGTATGCTGGCAGCCTTTATCCACCTGCAGGCAAGTGCATCCTCTGGGATTGTGGCTATCCTTGCCTGAGTGCACCCATCTGCCTCATCACCCCATACAGAGAGCCAGAACCCTGTGCAGGCTCGTTTCAACAGCAAGCACACCCGTGCCCGCAACATCGTGGAGAGAGCTTTTGGGATGCTGAACACGGTGGCGCTGCATTTTCTTCAAGGCCTTGGAAGTGAGCCCTGCCTTCGTGCCTGAGGTTGTTGCATGCTGCGCTGTACTTCACAATCTCGCTCTAGTCAATGGGGACATCGTTGAGCCTGAGGATGAGGAAGACCTTGATGATGGCCCCCCTGATTCCCACAACCTTGAAGCAAGAGTGGGAGAACATGTGTGGGACAATCTGGCTGCCGCTGTGTCTGCTCCAAACATCCCTGTGCCTACTCTCCATGAGCATGACTACCTTTAAAACATTTCAAATTCAAATTCATTTTATTGGAGAATAACCCCTTGAGATGGAACATCTCGTTTTCAAGGGGGTCCTCAAGATAACACCAAACACTTGCACATATTAAAGCTCTTCCTCACAACCAACTATCCCAACCTGTCCCACCTCTGTCCAAAGCGTATTCACATAAACAATATAGTATGATATTAAGATATTACAGGAGAGAACCATATTTGACGAAGCCACCAAAGCAAACAAATATATAGCCTACATATACATACATATACAAAAATACATACCTATATACACATACATACACATATGCACGCAAACATGCATGCATGCATGCATACATACATACCTACATACAACATACATACAGTACATACACATGTACACATACATGCACATATGCTCTCATGCACACATACATACATAATCTCTTACTAAGGGCATTAATAAAAGAGAAGGTGCATTAGTGAAAAAGAAGGTACAGATCATACACCAGGGAAACATTTACATTGGTCACAGGAGAGCTGCGTCTGGATGGGGTACTGTTTGAGCGGTACTTCAGGATGTCCCCGGACACCTTCGACGAGTTGCTGGGCAGGGTGGGACCACTGATCACAAGAGCTGATTCCGTGATGCGGAAGGCAATTGGACCTGCCCAGCGACTCGCTATCTGTCTTCGGTAAGAATAACTTTATATTACTGCGTATTCTTTATATATACACACACATACATACATGTAGAAACCAAGCTCATGGTCGTTGGTAAATAAATAAAATTGAATATCTCATAGTCTGATTGTCTGCGTAGTAAAAGGTAGTAAAACGTATGTGTATGTGTATGTAACTTATGTGTGTGTGTGTATGTATATATATATATATATATATATATATATATATATATATATATATATATATATTGCAGTGTCTTTACTGTATAATGCTAAAGGTATGTGTATGTGTATGTGTGTGTGTATGTATATATATATATATATATATATTGCAGTGTCTTTACTGTATAATGCTAAAGGTATGTGTATGTATGTATGTATGTATGTGTGTGTGTGTATGTATATATATATATATTGCAGTGTCTTTACTGTATAATGCTTTTTTTTCCCCAGGTACTTGGCAACTGGAGACTCATTTAGAACTATCGCCTTCAGTTACCGAGTGGGCCATTCTACTGTCGCAGGCATTGTGCCGGATGTGGCCAGTGCAATCTTGGAGGCTCTGGTGGAGGACACCATGCCAGTTCCAAAAAAGGAGGACTGGAGGGCAATAGCTGACCAGTTCTATGCACGCTGGAACTTTCCCAATTGTCTCGGAGCAATCGATGGGAAACATGTCCTCTTGCAAGCGCCAGAGAATTCAGGGTCCTTGTTCTTTAACTATAAGTCAAGCTATTCGCTGGTGCTCCTGGCTGTTGTGGATGCCAACTATCTCTTCCGTGTGGTGGATGTTGGTGGCTATGGCAGGACCAGTGACGGTGGGACACTCCGGAATTCAGCGTTTGGAGAGAGTCTGAGAGATGGTACGCTGGACTTACCACCAGATGCTGCTAGCCCTGGAGCAGAGCATCGTGGGCCCCTTCCCTGTGTCTTTGTGGGAGATGAGGCCTTCCCGCTCACTACAAACCTCCTGCGGCCATACCCTGGACATCACATCCCACCAGAGAGAAGGGCATTCAATTACCGCCTCAGCCGTGCTAGGTTGGTAGTTGAGTGTGCCTTTGGCATCCTCTCTGCTCGCTGGCGGATGTATCGTCGTGTCATCGCGACAAGTCCGAAGGTTGCTGAGGCATGTGTGCTGGCCACATGCGTGTTGCACAACTTCCTCCGAAAGAAAATGCTGGAAGGTCGGAGATGCACACCCACAGCTGCACCTGCCAATGAAGCACCTTCAGCTCCAGAGGGCCTGAGAGATGCACCAAGGATGGGCTCCAACAATGCAAGCCGTAGAGCCATCCAACTCCGGGACACATACTGCGCCTATTTCAGCCAGGAGGGTGCAGTGCCATGGCAGCCGAGTGCATAGAGGACTCCAAAGGCTCTTTTCAGAGCCCACCAAAGGCTCTTTTCAGAACCCACCAAAGGCTCTTTTCAGAGCTACCTACACTTTATGTGAAAAGGGCACATTTCAATTATGTCATAAATGTATAATATTAGTCTGTATTTTATTCCATTGCCTTGTATGACAATCTATTTTATGTTTGCATTTTCAGGTTTTTAATCATGATCTGTGCAGATTTCTGGAGAGAACATACAAATGTCTGTATCTGTTAGTACTGCTGATATGAGGTAAGTAAAAATGGCATATATATGCACATACATAGACAGCTACACACACACATGCACATATATGTGTGTGTTTATATGTGTATATATATATATATATATATATATATATATATATGTATGTATATTTATACATATACATACATACATGTATATATATATATATATATATATCAGTGATGATATACACAATAAAGTGTAGGCCTATGTATTTCAGTGAAAATTGTGTCTAGTACTATATAAATTACAAAGGTTTAATTGGCATCTTTATTTCAAACGACCCGACCGACCGCGACCCGAATATCATTAAAAATATTTTTGGATGACTCGTAACCGCAGGCACCCGCTCATTTCGGATCAACCCGCGCATCACTGATATATATATATATATATATATATATATATATATATATATATATGTTTATGTAAGTATGTATGCATATATGTCATATATATATATATATATATGCATATATATCATATATGTGTGTATACATGTTTTTTGTGAGAGAAAACACAGCACAAGCATGAGTTCATTTTAATTGGTTTATTTATGCAAGTAGAAATGTGTGTGAATGTGTGAAAAAAATTTTTTTTTAATTATTATTATTATTTATCGTATTTATTTTATTTCTTTTTTTTTATTACAGGACGACGTCAGCAGCCTCCAGTTCTGCCTGGTACACAAGTTGGTGGATCTCAAAACGCAGCCTTGCTCTTCTCGTCAGAGTCTGCGAAAGGATGGTAAGAGGCTTTTAAAGGAAATTTAATCTTCATCCTCTGGAGATGTTTGAGGCAGTGAGGGACGTGGCAGTGAAGCCATCTGTGTCAGAGGCTCGATTGCTGATAGCATCTCCCTTTCAAAAGCGGACATGTCATGTCCCTTTCTTTTCCTTCCCTTGTTTGCAACTCTGGTTTCCTCCTGCTCCGTCTGCCTTGCTACCATGGTCTGTCTGCCTGCCTCTGTCTGTCTGCCTGTCTTCCTCATTCCCTGTCTCATCTCTGCCTGCAGGTGCTTGCTGGGAATTGCTCTGACTGATCCCTCGGCCTGGCTGTCCTCTGGATCTGGACTGAGGGATTCTCGGACAGAAGATGAGCTGGGTAAAAAGGATGGAGGCCTCTGGACATTACTAGATGTCTACCTATCAGTGATAAATGGAGTGAGAAACCCTGTGTGACCGAGGACCCTGCTCCACTCCTTCTCATCTCCCTTTCTTTGTTTTTTTCTTTTTTAAACCTGTCTCTCAAAGACTTCCACCTGGTCTTGCATATGTCCTCTGAGATGCAAAAAAGAGAAATAAACAGTTCCTTCATATACACGTGTTTGTCAATTATTTATAAAATGTGTAGTTATGAAATAAATATGAATATTGGGGAAAATAAGAGTTTAATAACGTTAATAATAAAAAAAATCCTGTATATATCCTGTATATATTTGTATATTTGTATATTAATTATATATAATAAATAGTAAAAAATCACCCACCACTCTGATCATGTATATATTTTTTTTTATATGAAATTAAACCTAAATTTCTGATGGGCCGCTATTCTTGGCGGTACATTATATGTATGCTAGTTGTCATTCACGGGTCCAATTATATGTATGCTAGTTGTCATTCACGGGTCCAATACACACCAGATTCACCAACGGCCTCTGCCACCTCCTTCCACGCCTGGTCTCTCCGGTATGAATCCCGGTACATAAAAAGTGATTGGTCATAAAGGACCGGGTGATTGCCCACCGCAATAATTAGCTTCTCCTCCATTTTAAAATTTATCCTCAGTTTGCTGCTCTTGAACAGGATGAACGTGATTGGCTGCCGCCTGGCTACTGTATTTGCATAGAGCGATCCTGATTGGCTGACGCTTCCGTCTGCGGCGCTTCACTGGCGTTGCTCGCGGCAGAAGTTGAAAAATTCTCAACTTCTGCCACGAGCAACGCCAGTGAAGCGCCGCCGACGGATCCACAATTCTTTTCGGCAACGCTTGACGTCACCCATTCAAAGTCAATGGGAAGCGTTGACGCTCACGCCCCGTGTGAACGTATCAATTTAAACCAATTAATAACTGACTACTTGAAAATTACAGACAGGTGTGTTGGAACTGAACCCTCCATGACCTGCCTTGAAAATCCCTGCATGAGCTCTGTATGCATTTAGAAGTCACATAATACACTCCAATAAAACTGTTGTTTTAAAGTGGTTTTTTTTTTACATTACACCACACATTTACTAATTATTCATCACTTCATAAATATTTAATTTATGAATTTTATCACAATCTTAAAGTTTCACCAAATTTGGTAACACTTTATAATAACTGCACGCTATTAATCATTAGTTAAGCATTAGTAAAGTGTTAATTCGTCATTTATAAAGCATTAATAGACATTAATAAGCTTAGCTTAGTTTATAAATACAGCTATAAATGCTTTATTCTTGATTTATAGGCATATCTATAATGTGTTTAATAATTGTATTTTCATACTTTATTAATGATCAATTTATCATTTCTAAATGAAGTATTGCATTATTTACAAACCGGTTCTTTAGGAGTTGTCAGTGGTTCATAAGATCACTTAGAAAGTGTGAGTAAATGATTAATAAAAATATTATTATTCAGACATAGAGTAATAGTTACTTAGTGTGTTAATAAATGCTTTATTAACATGTATTTCTACTGTAATGCATGGTTAATTCTGGTAGTTATAAAGCATTTAGTAGTGGTCAGTTCACTATGTTTGTGAGCTCATCTAAAGTGAGGACTAGTTATGTCTTGTAAAGCATTTATAAAGGAGATTTAAAGGCTGTTAATATTTCTATGTTCTGTATCACCGTGTGTGTTTGTTTCCTTTTTCTGTTCAGAAGAAAACTGAGTCTTTAAATCTCCTTTATAAATGCTTTACAAGGCATAACTAGTCCTCACTTTAGATGAGCTCACAAACTAAATGCTTTATAATTACCTGAATCTACTACATTTACTTACACTTAGTTTGTAAATAATGGTAAATAATGTGACTGGTTTGTAAATAATGCAATATTTCATTTAAAAATGATAAATTGATCATTAATAAAGTATGAAAATACAATTATTAAACACATTATAGATATGCTTGTAAATCAAGAATAAAGCATTTATAGCTGTATTTATAAACTGCTTATTACAGTTTTTCTCAGTTGCTTAAACACTATAACCAGGCTTTTGAACTAAAATTTCAAAATGCCATTTATCAAAAAGCACACCCATTTCACTAAACTATAAACACTATTCCCTGTTTTGACACATGAGTCAGCTTTGTTAAACTGTCACTGCAAAACTCTACACACAAATCCCTTCATTTCTCATTGCCTACACCATGTTGTCATGTATAAAGCACTAGCATTCAATATTGTCCACTCAAGTCAGCACAGCTTCAGCTCAGTTAGCACACATTTACCCAAGTGGAAACACTAGGAGTCAAAATTTAACACACATCAGTCAGATCCTTCAATAGATATATAAAAGGGCCCAAATCAGTTTATTGGGTTTTGGAACAATGGATCCAGAAAGACATGAAGGAAGATATCGAGGAGGGATGAGGAGGAGGAGGATAAAGGGCAAGGGCAAGAACACAAGCAGTCTCAGATGAAATTCAAGCCACTCTAGTTGCCCATGTCTTTATCAATGGTATGACTATGAGGGAGGCTGGGCTACGAGTAAGGCCAAATTTGAGTCGCTTTACCGTCGCCTCGAGAACCTTCAGGGAGGTGTGTTGATAAACAAAATTCTATCACTGAATAAGAGACAAACATTTCCAATAGTCTTTGATGAGGTTTATTTTCTTGCAAGAAAAGGCCAGCAGTCGTACAGTCACACAGAGTGACACAGAGTGTGACAGTGAAGGGAGGGCATCCTTCATCCTTTATAGTCTTGACTCCCAGAATGTTATCTTTCTAGGCCAATGATGGTATTTCAACCATATGTGGAACATTCTTAGACGTGTTCATCATATTGTCTCCTTGAGTGGAGGCCCTCCTGTTACGACCAACACTCTTTACCATTCCAGTACACTTCCATATTAGAATATGGTTTGTGTGTGCTCTTTCACTGTCATATCCCTCTATTGCATAGCGTTGCCATATGGCAACAATTACTTTATCTTAATTTTTTTTTAAAGCTGTGATATAAAATCTATGTTTTTACAGTTAGTTGTGAAAAGGGGGCTTTAACTTTTAAGAAAATACAATTTATGAGGTCACATGACCAGGATATCCTGTTTGCCAGTCCTTTTTGCTCATGGACATTGACATGCAAACATCACTGTCTGGGGCTCCTGAAGATAGCCTTTTATTCAGAATTTTGGAAAATTTTCATCAAATAAAAAAATTAAATCAGTATCTGGGGTAAGTAAACTTTAATTTTTTAACATTAAATTCAGTTTTGATTTTATAAGTTTTTTGTAATATGCTAAAATACATTTGTTGCCATATGGCAACTATATGCAAATATGGAAACGTCCTGGTGCATTCAACCTAATGGAGTCCCATTGACTTACATAGCATGAAACTACTCTGAGACTATGTTTACAACTTTTGCTTATATTTTAAAGGTAAAAACATTAGACCTTCACAAGCTGTTGTGGTGGGGAAAAATAAAAGAGGGCCCCAAAGCTTTGTCCCGCCAGATCCTGTCCGCAGAGACCGCACAGACCACTGGCCCTTGCATGCATCTGAGAAGGGCAGATGCAAAATGCCAGGATGCAAGGGCATTGTAAGAAGCAAGTGCTCCAAGTGTTTAGTTTTCCTCTGCTTCACTGACTTTCACAAGTCATGAAGAGAATTAAATGAAATGAAACAGCAAAAAAAATGACTAAATGAAATGAAACGAATGAATAGTGTATTTCAGTGAGACAGGTTCCAGGTTCCTGGTTATTATTACCAGACATTTCAGATAACTGTTGAAATTATATAATGTTTTTACTGTATAAATGTTTGTTTAAACATTTCACTAAGTATGAGATGGATTTGTTGAGTCTTGTTTTAAATAAAATTAGTTTTTTTAATTTTTTTTTGATTTTATGGTACTTTCCACGATTGCATATTGTTGCCATATGGCAACAATTTACCAACGACCCCCCTTTAAACTTTTTTTTTTGATTTTTTTTATATATATCTGTTATTTAGCTCATGTTAAGTAATAAAAACATGCAAAACATTTTTTACAATGTCTAATTAATAATGCGTGCAATAGAGGGATATGATGCTCACACACATCTTACTGTAGGTAAATATAAAATATATATAAATATTTTTATAAAATAAAAGGTTTTTTTTTGTGTGTGTGTGTGAATAAAAATGTGCCAATGTATCCATTGGTTGTCTTTTGTGTTCATCATGTGAAAAGGTTTGTGAGGGGGGAACCACAAGCAACATAACTTACCAGTTTTGGAAATGTTGTTTTGAATTTATTGCACCAGTGTGTTAGACTATGTTGTAGTGTGTGTGATTTTGAGGGCTTGTGTGTCCTGTCTGAGGGCAAAGTTTGGTTTTTCAGCAAGAGTGAATGGTTTTGAGTGTAGAGCTTCATTTTGACATGAAAATAGGATGTTTGGGGAATTGGGTGAGACGTTATGGATTTGTGTTTACAGTTTTGAGAATACGAGGCATAGTTTCAAGAAATGTGTTTAAGCAATCGAGAAAACCTGTAATGTCTATTAATGCTTTATAAATGATGAATTAACTGTTTACTAATGCTTAACTAATGATTATTAGCGTGCAGTTATTATAAAGTGTTACCCTAAATTTCTAGAAGTCTATAATGTACTGTGAATGTCTAGAAATTGTTTGTTTTATATACATAGTATTGTACAATAGACTTTGGCCACCATTTGTTGTTGGTGCAAAGTACTGTGTATGTATGTATATATATAATTTAATTCACATTAACCCAAATGTGTAAATGATCATAAGATGTTTTTGTCATAGAATTTATTTTTTTGCAAGGATTTCAAGAACAGAAAGAAATCTTTCATCTCTTTCTTTTGTTTCTTTTTCTATCCTTTCCTCTCTCTCGCTTGCCTCCCGGTGCCATCTCTCTTCTCTTTCTCTTACTTCTCTTTCTTGTCTTTCCTCTCTCTCTCGTCTCTCCCGTTCTCTTCTGTCCTCCTTCTCCTCCATTTCTCTCCACAGTCTCTCCTCCCACTCAGCTGCTTTCCACTCTCTCTCTCTCCTCTTCTCTCTCCTCCATCTCCTGGATGAGGTCCTCCAGATCTTTCACCCTTTTTCTGGGTCTTGCTGGCTCTGGCCTCACTGAGGATTAAGAGGCCACAGCAACATCCGGCCCACATGAGGCAACGAGGGCAGGAGGAGTGATGGAGGTTCTGCCCCCAATTGCCTCATCCATGGCAGCGTACCACTTCCAAGATGCTGCTGTGGCCCCTCCATCCTCAGTGCTCACCCCTGTCTGCGGACATTTCAGATCCTGCAAAAATACACAAGCATGATACAAAAGCAGTCATTTTAACATCACAATATTTAATCATTTAATTTCTGTATTAGAAGTGACAAAATGATCTTACTTTGTATTTTTGTTTAAGGTTTTCCCATGTTTTTTATTTTATTTATTTATTTTACAAATGCCGCCGTCACTCTGCCTTGCAGGTTCTTCTTCACCACAAAAGATCTGCAGCAAATGCAGAGAAATCAAGAATCAAAAAAGTGCTGTAATATCTGTTTGAAAATACAATAATTGAAATATACTACAAATAAACAATTAAATAGATTTTTAATTATTTCTGTATACTCACTCAAAGCCTTTGATGGCAGCATTCCGCTTTCTGGTGAAGACGGCTTCATGAGCCACTCTCCACCGGATAAGCAGATGTGTGTGCTCATCTGTCCCTGTAACATCCAGACAAGATTCACCTCTGAGATTTATGTGCTCAATACTACATTTACATGTTGATCATAAATGTTCAACAAATGTGATTTACAGCAAAATCACAAATTTACCATACTATACAGCATCTTTACACTGTAGCGTTTATACGCCCGTATAAATCTGATTAATTATTATTCATAACGAATTATGATCAATAATTAATAATTTAATTATTTTCAGAATTTACTGTAGCAGAATCAATAGTATGATCAGTCTATCAGTTCATCCAATGAACAGAAAGCATAAACAGTTATTAACTCTAGGAAATATAATAGCTAACAATAAATTAAGAAATAATCAAGGGTAAAAGCATAGATAACTTAGATCGAAGTTCAAGACAATAAATTCATAAGCAGATACACAAGTAATCTCTTTTCAAATACAAACAATACTTTATTGATTATATACTAACACATAAAGCTAATCTCTAAAACAAACACACACACACACACACACACACACACACACACACACACACACACATTCATACGAGTTGCAGAAAGGAAGAGAGTGAGAAAAGAGTGAGATGATGATGAGTGAGATGATGAAATCTCAAGATTCTATATGCACTTAAGACATGACCTGGAACGAACCATCAATCATTAATTTAACCCTTCTATCGTCTCTTAGACAGGTTATTAAATTTATATCAATACACCAGTGCAGCTTTTAGTCTGGAGGTACTTGCTTGTCTTTGCGTTCCTTTTTGGGAATTCCCTTCGTTGCGTAAAAGGGGGTTTCCCCGGGTTCGTTCGTTGGCTGTGGTCTCCTTGTGCCTGGGTCTGCGGTGTTCCAGTCACGTGGTGTGCTGGAGCTGCTAGAGGATGGATGAAAGTCTTTGAAGTTGAAAGCGTGCGTTGCAGCCGTGAATCGTGGACCGAAACTTTGCAGCAAAACTTAACTTAAAGCCGAGGCTTTCAACAATGATGACTCAGAAAAGAAAAGAAATTGAGAAGAGAGTAGGCTAGTAAGATGGCTTGAATAAGGCTGTTGAACCCGTTCTTCTGATCTTAATTTGGGTTCCTTCTCTTCGCGTCTACATTGTTACTCGTCTGGTTTAGGTCTTCATCTCCCGCTGCATTTTTGGTTCTGCACCACACTTCTTGAGAGTGATAGCAGAGCGTTTCTTGAGGGTGAACCCAGAGAGCGAGAGCACAGAGAGAGAGAGAGCTTTGTTTCTGTCTAAGATTTTTAAACTCAAAGTTTGTCCCCCCTCCTGAAGAGATCGGACCAATTAGACACTGGCTTTGTTTTCAAAGTCATAAATCATGCGTTATCTGGGATCTCCTTACTAGCAGAGAGAACAGAGGCTACAGTTTAGCCATTATTAGTATTATAAGAATGCAAAACATTTTACACAGATTTAACCCTCTGGGGTCTGGGCTGTTTTTGGGGCCCTTGAGATGTTCTGACATGCCCTGACATTTGTGCTTTTTTCAGTTACTTATAAACATATTAATGGCAAAGGTGTAAATTCACTCTATAAAGCACAAACAGGGCTACCATAATATGTGAGCCACGTGTATGTACATGTTTTCATTTTTGAGAGAATAATGTTTATGCATGGTTATTGAAAAAACTAAAAACTAAAATTTCTGAAATAAGGCCACAAAACACATAGTAAATATGTGTCAATAAGACTTTTGACTAATGGATATCCTCGCCTAGAGTTTTTTCTTCAAAATTATGTGAAAATAGTCTTGCTTTATCGTTCACATAAAACCATACATTGATATAAATTGATGTAAAACAGGTTTTGCTTGGAAAGCCAATATGCGAGGGGGCGTGAACGAGGAGTGGTTTTCACCTTAGAATACAATGTCCCACCCACTCTGCATAATGACTCTGCATAATTAGCCATTCATTCAGGTGTGACACTGACTGAGCCACAATGCAAGGACAAAAAATATATTTAGAAGAAGACTTATATTGACCATTTAAGATTTTGCTTACATCTATCTTGTAAATATGTTTTGCTATTTTATTAAAAATTAGATTAGATTAAAAACTTAGATTAAAAACTAGAAATTGCTAAACAAAAGCTTATTTGACGTGGCAGTATTCTACAGTAAAAACTGTACCCAAATCTAATCAACAAGATGTTGTCTTTCATATTTCGCCTGACTGTAACGTTGTTTTCATGAAATATTAGGGCATATTGTTAATTTGCAGTTTAATACGTTGCTTATACAAATAGCCTACATTTTATTTCAACATATTTCAGTCGATTTTTACTCATCTCATACAGTTTGCTAAAACATCATCATTCATTCACACACGCGATTTAAATTTAAACTGTCTTTGCCAGCTGTGGTAAACAGCACGCATCTCTGCCGTTCATTCATTCATAAACAGAAACCCACGTGAAGAAATTCGTGAAGGAAAAAAACTTACTAGTATTCCTCAGCTCGCTCCTCGATATACCCGCACTTCTGAGGGACATTTTCCATTATTATTATTATTCCTCACAGCGCTGCAAGACGGTGTAAACAAGTACTGATCTGAATAAACTTGTGTGTTTGGGGCGTTCACAGGATTGTGCGGATTGCCTCAGCCATTTGCGTTTGAATAGCGCACGCTCTCCGTGGGCGGAGTCACATTACATCTGAATCAGCTGTAATTAGGTCGACTGGAATCGCTCTCTTTTAATACAGATTTCACAAGATGAGAATATTTGTTTTTTATATAAATTACTTCATTTAAAAGAAGAGAATTCAAGCTGCATGCTTGTGTGCCTGTATGTCTGTTTGACTGAGTATTCGCTGAGCTACAGTTCATTTTCTGACGTGTTTCAGAATGGACTTTACTGGCAGAGAGAAGGCAGAACTCGCTTCGTGTTTATTTTTCTTTATTTGTCAAAAAGCACAACACTTTGTTTTTATTGTGAGTATACACAAAAATAATACACATTTAACAGAATTGATTGATGTATGAAACTCCTATGGAAAATCAAAGTCAACAGAGTATTTATGAGTCTCTTTTACACTGATAAAAAAAAGCGAGCTGGTATCGCCGGCGATACCGCCGACCTCAGGGGGTTAATTCCAGCCATCTTGCTAGTTGTGTTCGTAAGATAGCATTGATATGAAACAGTACATACTTTCATTCACACATCTAATAATTATAACAATTACATGAATTATATGGGATTAAAGCATATTAAATGGACACATGTATTGTAGAAACACCTAGAATGATGTATGATGTTTTTAAGTCCGTTGAAAATTGTTCTTGAATGAGTTTTACGTATACTGTAGGAAGAATCTCAGTTTTCTGGTTTAAGAAAGAACTCTGTTTGTTCGTTCAGAGGTCTCAACGGGGGAGGGGTCAGGAATGTTGTTGTGCCATTTCTGAACCAATCTGTCTTTTAAAAAAAAACTCATATTGACAAGCTTTTCCGTTAGTTTGGTCATTAGAAGGGTCTTTTGCAGACTCTCTGGCACCGGGATGGTGAGTTTTATGGACTTTGATAGGTGTATGTCTCTTGGTGTGCAAAGTGTATGGGCTTGAGACAGCCCTGAGGTCATGAGTGTTTCCTGCTGAAATCTGTTTGTATCATGGGACCTCTTAATTGTGGGATTCTCTCAATCAGTCAGTGTTTCGGCAACAAATCTTCTCTTTTGTTCGGCAGGAAGTAGAGAGTTTGAATTAATTTTCTGGAAGAAAATTAGTCTGTGGTTGGTTTCTTCTCATTGTCGTTACAACACCTTCAACAATTCAACAGTTTACAGTAATTCAACACATGCGTAAAAACGTAAAAATATTTTAACAGATGTGCCTTTCATTTAGAAGGCAACTGTGTTTTTGGGACTTAACGCAAAAAAGTGAAACCACCCTCTAGAGTGGAAATCTTAAAAACGCTCCACCGTCGCGTTCCCGTCTAAAGGGTAAAAACGCAAAAGTCTGCTAGACAGTGAAGGTTGTACGCAGGCGCGCGGACTTGGTGTTGTTGTGTGGCAGTGCTTCACATTGCCACCTAGCTGCCTTTAGTGCATACTACATCGAATTTCACACACTTTTGCGTCACCATATGCGCGCAGATTTCCCCCCATAACGCTCGTCTAAACGCAGAATAAAAAGTGATAACGCAACGCCACTTTTGCATTTTCTCTTCAGATCGTTTCTGTGTAAACATAGCCTCAGTGTCTGGTCTTGTCTCTACACAGTTCAGACTTCTTACCAGCATACCTACATGTGGATCTTACTTACCTGATATCCAGTTGTTCTCCTTCGTCCCCATCCATCGTCCTGTGTTTCATCATCAGAGTCATCATCTTCATCTTCAAAGACAATATTCAAGTTCAGCTAAGTGTTCACCATATCAGCATTGCAATCATCGTTCATCTCATCTTGCATCGCTCACTCTGCACTTTAATAAAGTTTGTATGTTTGTACACTCTACCTTGTCTGCCTATTTATGGATGTGACAGATTTCCAGTTAAATGTCCTCCTGAAGCTGGATAAAATAATTGCAAAGCCGGAAGAGCATTCTCTAGTATTTAGCCAACTACTGCAGGCAAGAGAGGAAGATACAGGGCCAGAGAACTCTATTCCAGCTATTGGTCAGTTTTCCTGACTTTCTTTCATTTGAGGAGAAGGGTGGATGAGGAGTTCCAAAAAAAAGGGTTAAGAATCTGACACGTTTTATTTTACAAAATACAGTTAATCTGTAATGTGTATATGCATATTATTTGACTAGAGCATTTTATTTAAATTCAGGTTAAATATCTTTCTGCACTTGGAGGACCAAACTATGGGGAAACGGTGCAGCGAATGATGAGAAAAATTGCTCCATCTGAAGTGTGGGCACATTACAGTGTTGAAGGAAGGGGAAGAGGAAACTTGATGAACTTTCTGTTTATCGAGTTCTACTACGTAAAAATTATTATTTGCATATATTACTGTAATTTTAATTATCTTAGATTTAATATCAGGAAGCATTAAAGTGACTGAATTCTACATGATGAATACCTTGTTTGTTGAAATATACTTGTTCATCTCTAAAAACTTTACTTGTATTGTAAACATTTTAGGGGCAATAATGAAATCAAAGCCTGGGTCCACCAGTATGGATGCTGAAACCCATATTGCAGAGACCCTGAAACACGCACCAGGCCTGCCCAGGTGAAAATAAAGTGTACTTGAGTGCACTAAAATAAACACTTAAATACAAGAAAGTACATTTGTAGTACATTCTTATTTTTTGTGCTAAAAAAACCTGTAAAAATTATACACTATAAATACACTAATTAAAAGTATATTTTTACTTAAGTAGTACTTAAGTGTAATTGCGAAAGTATACTAAATACCATTGATATTTTAAATGTATTTTTAGTGCATAGAAATAAGATATACTATTGAAAAAATACACAGAAGAGTTTTATTAGTGTATTTCTTACAAGTACATTTTTAACGCATTAAAAATAGTTTATTGTTAGTGCACTTTTAGATAGCTATCATAAGTTTAAATTAAATTGATTTCACCAAAAATATGTTAGAAATGTATTCACAAATGTGCTATTTTAGTACACTCTATATAAATACACTAAATAGCACTAACACTGAAATTTATTTTAAGTGTAATTAGATAGTTAACCTAAATTAATTTTGTTTAAAATATATTAGCAATGTAATAGTTTAAATTTGGATTTTCATGAAAAATACAGTAGATAACCTTGTAGGTGCTTAGGCTATACTATAAATGCACTAGTATCACATTAAGTATGTTACATAAAAGTGTGCTTTTGCAATACAAAATGACAATATGTTTTCCACATTTATTGTCATTAAAAAGAAAACAGATATTTGAATAATTGACTCATTTCACAGTAATCAAAAGTAAATCACTTAACACTGCACAGTCTGTGAGTTAATATTTAGGACAGGCATGACAACTGTATTTTTCTAACTGTTTGCTTTGTATTGCATAACATTTTATAAAAATAAAAAAAACTTGCAGGCTTGGAGGATAAGTACAGTAGTCTGTAAGTCATCTCACATTCATAGTAATGTGTAATCAGTTCATATTTAATCTCTCTCTATATTATTTGGGAGAGGAATAACATAGTTTTTGGCTCTTGCTTCTAACAAAACACATTTTCTGTAGAACAGATGAGTGGGAACCGCACATACATTGTTGGACTGCAACACCTCAGAAACAAAAGCAGGGTTCTCAAGTTTTATCAAAAACTTGGAGTGAGATCACATGCAGTTAGGGGAGGAGCCCTAATGGAGCCCCGCCCCCACCCCCCAATTTGACCCGTTGTTCATAATAGGCCTATGTCACGAAAAAAATTGAAGACCGGAAGTGCGTCTTTTTGTAGGGATACGGCTCTTCCGGTTATATAGAGGGAAACACATCATCATGTAGCAATTTCAAATATCCAGTGGCCTTGAGGTCTTTATGCACTGAAGCTGGCACGTTCCCTGAGTTTTTCCAGCAAGATGGTGCACCACCACATTATGGGTGCCAGGTCCGAGCATTCCTAGATGAACAGTTTCCTGGAAAGTGGATTGGTCGTCGTGGGCCAGTTGAATGGCCCCCAAGGTCTCCCGATCTGACCCCCTTAGACTTTTATCTTTGGGGTCATCTGAAGGCAATTGTCTATGGTGTGAAGATACGAGATGTGCAGCACCTGAAACTATGGATACTGGATGCCTGTGCTGGCATTTCTCCTGCGGTGTTGCTATCAGTGTGTGAAGAGTGGGAGAACAGGGTTGCATTGACAATCCAACACAATGGGCAGCACATTGAACACATTTTATAAGTGGTCAGAAACTTGTAAATAACTCATGAACGAATAAAGTTACGTTGAAACCAAGCACACCATTGTTTTTCTTGTGACATTACCAATAAGTTTGATGTGTCACATGGCCCTCTTCCTATTGAAAAAACAAAAGTTGTATCCAAGATGGCCGACTTCTAAATAGCCACCATGGTCACCACCCATCTTGAGGAGTTTGCCCCCTCACATATACTAATGTGCCACAAACAGGACTTTAATATCACCAACCATTCCCATGTTATTACGGTGTATCCATATAAATGGCCCACCCTGTATTTTGGAGAACAGTCAGAAGAAGATCCGTCGATGTACTTTTATTTGTTTTGTTTTTTTGTTTTTTTTCAGATGTTCAGTAGCAGTCATGATTTTTATCAAGCTTGTATGTTTATGTTCACACTTAAATGGCAATGAAAAGTAGCCTACCTATTAATTGTCATTAAAGTGAAATTACTGAACTTAAATATACAAGCTTGATAAAAATGATTGTTTTAGAAGAAAATTTCAGATGGCACTCAGAGGCTTTTGCATCATGAAGTCTTCATATATATATATATATATATATATATATATATATATATATACAGGGTGCGATTTGTGAAATATAAACAGAGGGGGGGATGTTTTGAAACATTTTTATTCATAAAAATAAATCATGAGAACATGAACTTCATTCACTGCATTTGCTGCTCTGGACCCTTTTCATTGTTCCCAGCTAACTAGCTGGAGTTTTCACGCTGAAAAATGACATAAATATTTGTACTTGGTGACATTCTGAAAAGCCGTACATGGATCAAAGCTAATGGACAGGATCAGATAAATCAGAGCTTAGATTATCTGCCCGAGCCCGAACTTGACCCGGATCAGATAAATCTCAGATAAATCTTGCCGATATTTCCCACCACTATCCTCGGGCTGGGCCGGGATAATAAACTTTAAAAATATTTATTTTGTTTAAAAAATATTCTATATTCTAAAACCTTGTTGAATTAAATTAGAGTTGTAGCCTACTAGGCCTACTCCTCTGTCCTAGGCCATCCTTTTTTCTTTTTTTTTTCGTTTCTTCATTCGGAACCATTTGCGATCCATTTCATTCTTAATAAACAAACAAGGCAGTTTACATGATTTGTCCTTGTTGCATTATTCATTAAGATAATAATTAATAAATGCACGCACAATTATCCGTGAACTTGATAAATGTTGCAGATATGTTTTACTATGCACAAACAAATGCCTTTCAACTTATGTCTGCAAAATTCAGAAGTAGTAAATGAATGTGCAGAAATTTGTACAAAAATAGATTCTGTAGGCCTACTATAGCCATTAAATAAGCTCATTTAGTTTCATATTTGTTAAAATATTATAATGTTATTTTTTTTCCATCTATGTTGAATATGAAAAGTGAACAGCACGAGTAAGATAGATGTGCAGTATATTGGGAGACTTGGAGTGGGTCAGACATGATTTTGACCACTTCATTAAGTTTTGTTTTGTAGAAAGCCTTTCTTTAAAGTGAATTTCGTTTTGTATAAATTGTATCTTAATTTTAATAAAATTTTCATCAACGAATTGCATGTATTTAATAAATAAGAAGCAAATAGCAGACAATATAATCATGGAGGCGCCCGCGCGGTCACTTGCATTGCACGTTAACTGGAGCGCATCTCATCATAAATTAACCGAAACTCAGTGTATGCCTCACGGGGAATATTAAGAAATATATCTAAAGAAAGCTTGAAATGTCTTTAAACGAAACAATTCAAAACGAAAAGAAATAGGCAACTCTCTGATGTAATCCATGCATTTCTCCATATAGGCGCGTTCACTACGGAGATGGCGATCGTCAACTTCATCTTTGCTTCATCTCAACTTCCCTGGCGCCACCCCTGGTTATAATGGCCCACGTATTAAAAAATGGTAGGGTTTAAATCGGGCTCGGGCTCATAATTACATTTAATGTGTCGGGCCGTGCACGGGCTCGGGTAGGGTCGGGCTTGATTTTTTGGGCCGATCTAAGCTCTAAGATAAATTAGCCACAATGTCATCTATTGTCTCAGAAGGCTAGCGCTGACAGTGGGTGGTCCATTTCGGATGTTATTGTTCTATCGCACTGACAGTTTACATTACAGCGCTTTACTTAAGCCTGGTTCACACGGCAGGATAATTAGGCCGATTTTAGTCCCGATTCACCCCTTCCGACAATCTTAAGGATGCTCCGATATCGTAAAATAATCTGATCAGATATTCTTGTCGTGTGTGGTGTGTTAAGACTGCTCTCGTCTGCTCGGAAGGACTTCGGGACCGCTCCGATCTCAAATCGGGGATATCCAACATGTTGGATTGTTTTGGCCCAATTTCTCCTCGTGTGTGGTGTCCCCCGGGGACAAACGAGCACACAGCCTGTGGACTGTGGCGTGTAGATTTTTCTTTCATCCATTGGCTGCTCTATACTATAGTATTTTATCACGCTATCATTCATTCAAGTGCTAAGAAACAATTCAAGCGCGCTAAAACGCAAAAAATAACTTAAATCTGTACTGGCGGCGCGCTGTCTGTAAATCTCCTCTCTGTGTGATACACACACACACACACACACACACACATAACTCATGCGCACAGAATGCCGCTTCAGACAGCGCGCTGCCGCATTGAGTTCTCTTTCACGCTTGAACGGACAAAAACACACAAAAGTATGCCAAAATGTTCACTTTGTCAAGTATCCTCGTAAGCACAGTATTAAATTACGTTTGATTTCGAGGGATTTTACGAGATTTCCCGTCTGACATGGGAATGCTCGGGAGTCTCGGATCGCGACTCGGATCGCTGATCGATTGCTCCTGTCTGCCTGCTGTGAGTGTGTTTGCTTCGGTGCTGTAAGCTCCGTCTTAGCCTCGTATTTCCTTGTTTTGAACCATCATTTACTACAATTTCTAGTTGTTTATACTACTACTAAATACAGCTTACCCAACATCTCAGATTAACCTGACATCGCTAGCTTCCGTTACTACTAGCACAACACGCTAGTAATTCGCTAGCCTGTTAACGCGCCACCCGTGCACTCAGCTATTTTTATTTATTTATTTTTCTCTCGCGCACTCGCACCTTTGAGTTCATAAAAAGCTCAGGTGAGTAAGAATCACTCAACAAACACGGTGAGTAATGTCTTGTCCTGTTATTGTCACCTGCACTTCATGTCACCTGCACTTCATGTCACATGTTTAGCATAGCCTTCTCTGTTGGCAATATAGGATTTATATGTGATAAATGCAAGGAGACAGTTAGGCTAATGGAAAAGATTTCAGAACTAGAGACACGCATCCAAACTTTAATTGAGGATAGTAAGAGTGCTAGAGCTTCAGATGCTTTGGATGCGCCTAGCATAGTGAACTCTTTACATGATTCGGTTCCAGCTGAATTAGTGCCTGCGCAGCCAGGGAAATGGGTGACAGTGAGGGATCGCTCTAGTCGCGGATCAAAAAACCACTCTTCCGTTCCGATTACCATAACAAATCGCCCAACTGAAACACCCACTGAGAGTTCTGTTGATTGTGCCCTAGTTATTGGCGATTCTATTACACGGAACGTGAAAATAGAGACACCAGCGACCATAGTCACATGTTTGCCGGGAGCCAGAGCGCCTGACATCAAAGCTAATTTAAAAGTGCTGGCTAATGCTAATCGTAAATTCTCTAAGATCATTATTCATGTCGGCACAAATGATGTTCGACTCCGCCAGTCGGAGATCACCAAAATTAATATTAACCCTCTGGGGTCTAAGGTGTTTTTGGGGTCCTTGAGATGTTCTGACATGCCCTGACATTTGTGCTTTTTTCAGTTGCTTATAAACATATTAATGGCAAAAAAAAATTACACACTATTTAGCACAAACAGGGCTACCATAATATGTGAGCAACAAGAATGTACATGTCTGCATTTTTGAGAGAATAATGTTTATGCATGGTTATTGAAAAAACTAAAAACTAAAGTTTCTGAAATAAGGCCATAAAACACATTCTAAATATGTGCCAATAAGACTTTTGTCTAATGGATGTCATCACCTAGTGTTTTTTCTTCAAAATGATGTGAAAATCACCCTGCCTTATCATTCACATAACACAATACATTGATTTGAATTTTGCAAAGCACTTTCTGTTTGGAAAGGCAATATGCGGAGTGGGCGTCAACGATCATGCATATTTAGTGGTTCACACCTTAGGAGACAATGGGGCCTGCATACTTAATTAGCCATTCATTCAGGTGAGTCACTGAGCCACAAGAATGCAAGAGCAACAGTTGGAAGCATCTCAATTCTTTTTTATTTTTCCACATATTGTGCTTGCAATTTGGCCTATAATATCCAAGGAAAACATGTCTAGTAATTGTGCAGTTAATTCTCATACTGCATTTTCAGTTTTGGAATATTTATCCTCTCCCCAAATTTGTCACTAATAAAACACAATAAAAATTATTTAAAGAAAAGGCTTATATTGACCTTTTAATAGTTTGTTTACATCTACCTTGTAAATATATTTTTTTATTAAAAAGGTTACAATTACAACAACAATTCAAGTGTAATCTTTCTTTGTAAAAACTAAAGTATACATTTTATCATACATATTTCAAAGTTAAGGATTTGATTGATTATTTGATTACTTTATTTTTGACAAAACATACTATATTTAACATGAGCAAATATTGGCAAACAAAAGCTTATTTGAGGTGGCAGATATTTTACAGTAAAAATGTATAATCTATCCAAAACTAATCAGCGAAATGTTGTCTTTCATATGTCTGTAACATAGGTCTTTCATTTTTATTATAAGAAATATAAATGTTAATTTGCAGTTTAATACGTTGCTTATACAAATACATTTTATTTCGAAGAATCGAAGTCTCTAGGTGGTCTGGTTGAGGAGGAGATTGAAGTGCAAGATTGGTGCGCACAGACAGAACAGAAATCATGAGTTAACAATCGCAATTTTGTCCGTCGGAAAATTGCGCTAAAAAACTTACTACATATTCGGATCCTCTCTCCTGCAATACCCGCACTCTGAGGTAGATTTTCCATTATTATTATTATTCCTCACAGCGCTGCCAGATGGTGTAAACACGTAGGCTACAATGGTCTGATTAAACTTGTGTTTTCTCGAGCTGATATGTGGGCGTTCACAGGTTTGCTTGGATTGCCTCAGTAATTTGCGTTTGAATAGCACGCGCTCTCCGTGGGCGGAGTCACATTACATTTGAATTAGCTCTAATGAGCTCGACTGGAATCGCTCTCTTTTAATACAGATTTCACAAGATGAGAATATTTGTTTTTTATATAAATTACCTCATTTAAAAGAATAGAATTCAAGCTTCATGCCTGTGTGTCTGTATGCCTGTTTGACTGAGTATTCGCTGAGTTACAGTTCATTTTCGGACGCGTTTCAGAATGGTCTTCACTGACAGAGAGAAGGCAGAACTCGCTTCGTGTTTATTTTTCTTTATTTGGCAAAAAAGCACAACACTTTGTTTTTATTGTGAGTATACACAAAAATAATACACATTTAACAGAATCGATTGATGTATGAAACTTGCTTGTAATATCAAAGTCCACAGAGCAAAATTAATTTCTTTTGAACTGAACTGAAAAAAAGCGAGCTGGTATCGCCGGCGATACCGTCGACCCCAGGGGGTTAAAGAGGTGTGTGAACTCGCAAGTACGATGTCAAGCACTGTAATTTGCTCTGGCCCCCTTCCTGTTCGCAGGAGTGATGAGATAGTCAGTAGATTATGTTCTCTTAACGGTTGGCTGTCTAAGTGGTGTCCACTTAATAATATAAAATTTATAGACAATTGGAAAAGTTTTTGGGGCAAACCTGACCTGTTGAAAAGAGATGATATTCATCCCTCCTGGGATGGTGCTGCTCTTCTCTCTAGTAATATGGCACATAGTCTTAGAGCTCAAACATGACAATCTGGGGCTCAGGTCAGGAAGCAGACAGACTGGCTAAACCAACTGTCTGCTAGCGGCCTCGCGTCACCCAGGTCAGATAAATCCCATCACATAGAGCCTCTTTCACCTAGCTATCATCATATAGAGACTGTGTCTGTTCCCCGAATTTGGAAATCCAAAAAACGTTTAAACCCATCTAAGGTTAAACATTTAATTGATGTTCAAAAAATAAACAGCTATAATACAGACGAGCAAATGCTAAAGCTTGGGTTGCTGAATATTCAATCGCTTACTTCAAAAGCACTCATTGTTAATGATATTATTTCAGATAATAACCTAGATGTGCTGTGTTTGACAGAAACCTGGCTAAAACCAAACGATTACATTACTTTAAATGAGTCCATTGGAGTTGACACACGTGTCAGGACCTACTCATTGTCGTAATCATACTCTAGATCTAATATTATCACATGGAATAGATGTTGATGCCGTTGAAATTCTGCAGCAGAGCGATGACATCTCAGATCATTATCTAGTCTCGTGTAAACTTCATTTAGCCAAGGCTGCAAAGCCGACTCCGTGTTTCAAATATGTTAGACCTATCACTTCTGCCACAAAAGATTGCTTTATTAATAATCTTCCTGATCACTTTCATCATCTCAGCATCCAGGATAAAGTACTAATTGTAAGTAGCAAAGTAGCGCATTTTAAAATAAAATGGACTTTAATCAAACCACGGATGCGTGATAAGTTTTGTGATCCGCCTCGCCACTAGTGTAGTAGGCTAGCACTGATCACTTTGAGGGGGGGATAAAAATAATTAAGCAGAGGCAGGGATACATTGAACCTGAAAGGGGGAAATCCCACGCATCCCCCCGGCAAATCGCACCCTGTATATATATATATATATATATATATATATATATATATATATATATATATATATATATAGGCCTATATGATCCGAAGTAACTAGTTACTCGCTACTTGAGTAGTTTTTTCATTGGATACTTTTTTACTCTTACTCAAGTAACTATTAAGATTATTACTTTTACTTTGAGTAAATATTTCTATAAGTACTTGTACTTTTGCTTGAGTAGTTTTTGGATACTCTACCCACCTCTGCTCTGGACTAATCAGAATTCTCTCTCTCTCTCACCCTCAAATCACTTGCGTGTATCGCGCCAGATGCTCAATTCGCCTCATTCGCGTGTCCGCACAGCGCTAAACGCCTCATTCACGCCGCAGGACCTCCAGATGCGCGTAAACGCATCTTTACATTGACTTAACATGAAAATCACTTGCGTCAGAACCTCTATTCGCGTTTGGTGTGAGCGCCACTCACTCACTCACACAAGGTCATGTCGTGATTTGTTTTATGTAAAGTGGACAATGGTTCTACTTTTTATGGGTTCGACACGTTACTGAATGCCAATGTATTTATTACTGACTGACTGCCTTTTTTATTTTTAAGACAAAATTTATGGATGGATTTATAGCGTTTAAAAAAAAAAAAAAAATACTTTGAATTTATCATCAACAATTTTGTTGTTTGATTTAATAATCATTGTTCAACATGTTCAGACTGAGCCAAAAAAACATTTTAACAGGATAAATTGAATATTCACAAAATGTGTGGGTCTAGGTAAAAAATGTAATTTTCCTGAAACCTATTTAAATGGATTTATAGCATTTTGGAAAAGAGCTCCTCAACCTAAGAACGACGTAGCATTAAGAAGGTTTCGGGAAACGCAGCCCTGGTCATTTGAAGGACGAGATGGCCAGTAGAACCAGTGGAGCCAGGATATTTTCTCAAGAAAAAGAACAGAATACAGAGATTTCCAGACCTGCAGGATCCAGAACTCCTGGCCTAAAAGACTCGAACAACACCAGTGACTACTTCTTCTAGAAGGACGTACGGTTCAAGTGGAAAAGAATGGACAATGAGAAGTGAAACGAGGGGATTTCAGAAACAAACCATTTCAGAGACTACGGACAGCAGTCTTTCCACACAGAGGGAAAACAAGTGGAAAAAGGATGTCCACACTGAGAAAATGGACACAAAACACGACAAAATGAAAAAGCATGATACACACACATTGGGCCCTATTTTAACGATCTGAAGCGCAAGTATCAAGCGCAAAACGCAAGTAACTTTGTGGGCGGGTCTTGGGCGCTGTTGCTATTATACCGCCGGGATAAATGACTCTTGCGCCTGACGCAAATCTAAAATGGGTTGGTCTGAAGTAGCTTCATTACTCATAGGTGTGGTTTGGGCGTAACGTGAAATAAACCAATCAGAGCGTCATCTCACATTCCCTTTAAGAGCAGGCGCGCTTGTTCTATAGCGGATTTCTATTATAACGGCGGATTTGCCAGGCGCACGCCAGGAGCAGTTCACAGCCGAGGAGACCGACGTTCTCGTCAGGGACGTTGGGGATGGAGAAACACCCAAATTAACTTTGGTTAAACAGGCGAATGATAATTTGGGTAAATGTGTAAGCTAGATGTATGCTTTTATAATAAACTGTCTATCTATCTATCTATCTATCTATCTATCTATCTATCGTAATAATGTATTATTTGCACAAATGAAAACCGCTGCTTCTGTGTAGATGAGAGAATCAAAGTGTATGCATGTTGTGCACACTCTACATTGTTTATGGCCAAGCATGCGCCCCTAAAATAGCATATGAATAACATGCGCAACACGCCACTATTTTTTTTCGGTCAGTGGCGGAATTGTTTTCTAAACCTGCAAAATAGCATGAGGGAACGTTTGCGCCGGAACACGCTTCCTCTTTGCGCTGAACCGCCCCGGGGAGCGCAAGTGTATTTCTTAGTTAACCAACGTGCGTCTGTGGAGGGAAAAGTCCGCTGTGCGCGGGTGCAAAATAGGAATGATACATGCGCCGGTGTACAAAGTCAATTGCGCTGGGTGCAAGATAGGGCCAATTATGTCTGATTGTTGATTTTTTGAGTTATCAAAACCAAACAATATACTAACATCACTGATACACATTGTGATAGCCCAGTAAAGCCTTGAAGAAAGACAAGATTTTTGCAAAACAAATGCTTGATGGAGACTTAGATATGGCCTGTTCTGGTTTAATTTGGAATGTAACCTTTAAAATGGCTATATGTGTAAGTATCTGTCTTATTATTTCCCAATGCATTATGTTATGTGTTCTATGTTTAAACGTCGAATTGCAGATAACTTAAGGATTGCTTTAGGACACTCCTACTGGCTGTGATGGTTCTTGAATGTCTTCTCACCCAGAAAAGAATGATGTTTGTATATCATATTGCCAAATTTTAGAAGCGTCTCTTTGATAATTCTGCCCAATTGGATGGAGCTGTAACCAGTGTGCATGAGATGTCGACCCAAAGTCAAGTACACTTTTAAGTCTATTTCTGAGAAGTACATAAAGGATATTTCTGAGAAGTAAAAAAAAGGTAGACTGAAAGTATACTTCCTCATTTTTAGTTTAAAAGAAGTATACAAATAGAACACTTGAATAAACTTATTTTGCGTAAGGGTGCTTGGCTAAAGAGATGTGTCTTTAATCTTGATTTAAACTGGGAGAGTGAGTCTGAGCCCCGGACATTATCAGGAAGGCTATTCCAGAGTTTAGGAGCCAAATGTGAAAACGCTCTCCCTCCTTTAGTGGACTTAGATATTCTAGGAACTACCAGAAGCCCAGAGTTTTGTGACCTTATAGAGCGTGATGGATTGTAAGGCGATAGAAGATTAGTTAAGCACAGGCGCTAAATCATTTAGGGCCTTATAGGTCAGTAGCAATACTTTGTAATCAATACGGAACTTAATAGGTAACCAGTGTAGAGATGAAATAATTGAGTTCTTTAAAGGTGCATTAAGCAACTTTTCATGTTAAAAATACCCGTTTTTCTAACCCATACATGCTTAAACAATTGCCTGATGGGCTGAATGAGCCCTTCTATGATCACTGCGATTGCCTCTATAATCCTGTACAGTAAAATAAATAAGAGGGATTCGGGACGGAATGGACTGGGCGTGACGTCATGCGCGTTCACGCTCACCTGGTTATGTCTGGCAGGTTTGTGTATTCGCCGCCATTATCCGCATCAGCGAAGACAACTCGAGCGACTTTTGCAAAAGTAGAAGATGGATTCAAAGAGACCGGCTTCTAGTTCATCCCAAACCCCAACGCAAACTCCATGTAACCGCGTGCACAACTCTGGTTGCAGTTTCGTGTGTCGCCAGAAGGGGGCATAGTTCTGCAAAAACTCAGAGACTTGCGCAATTGCGCACCTTTAAGAACTGTTTTATTTTAAACAGTTATTTTCAATCATGGCCAACATGTTGGTTTGTGGGGCCTAAAGGTGAGATCATGAAAATGTGCCCCAGTGTTGTAAAAATGAACATCAAAACACTAGGTGTGTATTCTAGGTGACTGATCAACTACCCACATAACAATGTACAAATAGACTTATTTAGATGATGCAACAAAATCATAAAGATCATAAAGCAAAATTGGTATTGACTGAAGCTAAAACATCAGTAAAAAGAAATCAAGGCAATCAGTAGACTAAAAATATATTAATAACATTACATTTTTTAAATATGAACTATACATAGAAACACTGCACCTTAAATGTATATTTTAAAAATAATTTTAAATAAAAGTAGAAAATATTATTGTAGATTAACTGTGAATGTTTTTACTCTGTGATTTTTGTCATGTTGACAGTGTTTGAGTTTCTTCCTCATATTATGAAAGCATATTATCACTTGTATCCTTTGACAAACAATGTTAGTCTGTTACTATTTGTTTTACCGTCTGCCTTTTTTATTCATGTAAATTTGTATTTCTTTCACTTTCAGTTATTTATCATTTTTTCAGACGTTTAACTTTTTTGTCATTGACACCATTATTATGGTTTCACTCATTGTATGTTTGCTGTCAGGTTTCAGACAAGAAGCAAACAGTAAGGTAAGTATATAATGTAATTTATTCAGCAGAATGGATCGGTTCCAGAGATAACAGTGAGTAAGCAGATTATAGACAGTTTATGATGACTTAGCTGTAGAATAACAATGTCTCTCTTGCAGGTGATGATGACTAGGATCAGAAGCGTACAGCAGCAGGCTGAAGAAGGTCGGGGATTCAGGTAAGTGTCAGGATACGAGAGGTGAGTCTGTGTGTCCATGTAGAGACGAGACCAGACGAGGACTGAAGGGGTGAGTGCAGTTTATGAAGGGTGAGCTGGTGATGGGATCCAGGTGGTGGTGATTAGAACTCAGGTGATAGTGAACGAGTGGGCGGAGTGAATGATGACGGTGATTGAGGACTGATTGAGGGTGTAATCCTGACAGTTGCTTTGAAACAGCTTCATGAGGAGAGATGGTGAACATATTATTTTTAGCACTATATATTAGACAAATTTGGTAACTAGAAACAGACATTTTAAATGTACTTGTCTCGAATGAGTTAACACCATAAACATTGCTGGACTAAACGTCATATAGGCAGTTAAGGCCCCATAAATACATCTAAAAAAACTCTCTATTACTATGTCCCATCAGTCAACATACTTTAATATCTACATTATGACTCACCACACTCAATTCAGATTGATAACTCATGAATTCAGTTCAAAACAAAAACTAAACAAACTAAAACCCACAGTGGGAAACGTCTCAGGTTACGACTGTAACCCTAGTTCCCTGAGTAGGGAACGAGACGATGCGTCGCTGACGCATTTGGGAACGCCTCCGCATGATTACGTCTGAAGCATGTATGTCAACTAGTCGTGAGCGTCACGGGTGGCTGACATCATGACCAGGCAAGGATAAAAGCACATCCGGTGCAGCCGTTCGCTAGCTTAAAGAGCCAATGCAAAGTCGATCACAGGGATGCAGGAAGTATGGCAGGGCGACGCATCGTCTCGTTCCCTACTCAGTCGTAACTTGAGACGTTCCCTTTCGAGGGAACTCGCGATGCGTCGATGATGCTTTGGGAACGAGAATACCCAACACGCCAGACTTACAATTGCCTGTATGTAAAACTTTCGGCAATCTAAGTATAAAGCACCTGAGAACCTAGGGCAGCAACCAGGTCCAGGCTATAAAACCTCATGAATGTGAGCAGCAAGGACCAACCTGCCGCATCACAAACCTCCTGAAGAGAAACCCCAGATAATAAGGCTTTAGAGGCCGCCATACCCCTAGTAGAATGAGCTCTGACCACCAAAGGGCATAGGCTGGCCAGAGGACTCATAGGCAAAAGAGATAGCCTCAACTATCTACTTACTGATTGTTTGCTTAGAGACTGGAATACCTTTCTTAGGTGATCCAAAGCAGGCAAATAACTGATCAGATTTGGTCGCACTGGACACAAGAGATTCAGTTTTTCCTTGTCCGAAGAGGAAAACGGAGGAGGACAGAAAGCCTGCAGAACAATAGGCCTCGGAATATTGGTTGGCACCTTAGGAATGTATCCTTGTCTAGGGTATAAGAATGCCTTGACCATACCGGGTGCAAATTCAAGGCAGGTGGGAGAAACCGAGAGGGCCTGAAGGTCTCCGACTCTTTTGAGGGACGAAATAGCTAGAAGAAATATGGTCTTGAATGTCAGAAATTTTTCTGAAACTGACTCTAGGGGCTCGAAGGGAGCCCCTGAAAGGCCTTCCAGAACTATTGCCAGGTCCCAAGCTGGCACCCTAGTGCAATTTGCAGGCCTCAGCCACAAGGTGCCATGAAGGAAACGTATGATCAGGGGGTCTCGACCCAATGATGTAACACCCACCGGGGCGTGGAAAGCCGCAATGGCCGCCACGTAGACCTTTAACCCTCTGGGGTCTAAGGTGTTTTTGGGGTCCTTGAGATGTTCTGACATGCCCTGACATTTGTACTTTTTTTGTTGTTGCTTATAAACATATTAATGGCAAAGGTGTAATTACACTCTATTTAGCACAAACATGGCTACCATAATATGTGATCAACATGTATGTTTGTATTTTTGAGAGAATAATGTTTATGCATGGTTATTGAAAAAAATTAAAATGAAAGTTTCTGAAATAAGGCCACAAAACACATACTAAATATGTGTCCACAAGACTTTTGAATAATGGGTGTTGTCGCTTAGAGTTTTTGCTTCAAAATGATGTGAAAATCATCCTCCCTAATCATTCACATAAAACAATACATTGATTTAAATTTTGTAAGACACTTTTTGTTTGGAAAGACAATATGTGTGGGGGCGTGATTCACACCTGAGAAGACAATTAACCGCATAATGAGCTGCATAATGAGCTGCAAAATGAGCCTTTCATTCAGGTGTGTCACTGAGCCACAAGAAAGAATGCAAGGACAAGAAAAAAATGCAAGGACTATATATATATATATATATATAATACAAAATTGGTTCACAGTTGGAAACACAGTTGTTGCAATTGTGCTTGCAAATTGTATAATATTCAAGGTAAACATTTTTAGTAATTGTGCAGTTAATTTTCATACTGTATTTTCAGAAAGTTTTGGAATATATTCTCTCCCCAAATGTGTCACTAATAAAACACAATAAAAAATATAGCTGCGAGCAGCGATTACGGGCCCAAGCCGGTGGCGGTACCGCCGGCTTTGGCCCTTCATCGCTGCTTGCAGCTATATTTATATATATATATATATATATATATATATATATATATATATATATATATATATATATATATATAAAAGACAGAAAATATTACTTGACTTACCTTATTCTGATTTTATGATACACTCAAAATATTCCACAACAAATCCTTTAAATTTAATGTAAAAATAAAAATGAAAGTAAGCAGTGTTGGGCTCACGTAACCCTCTCATTAGAATCAAAATGTTTCAACATTTGCAATGTATTTGGATGCTAAACTATTCTTTATTATAGGCTTTGTTCTTCACTCGTGTTCCAATATCGACGGAAAAAATCATCCTCTTCACACGCGCAAAAATGAGCTTGAAACATCACAGTGGAGCGGTGCTTACTGTGAATGTACGAATTGTACTACTGACTATTTAGAGCAGTGTAATTTTTATATGTTAGGTTAACTATTTTATTATTATATTTTATTAAGGCTATAATGAACAGGCTGCGATGTCAAGATTGCAATGCTGGAATGTGTGTTTGTGTGTGTGTGTGTGTGTGTGTGTGTGTGTGTGTGTGTGTGTGTGTGTGTGTGTGTGTGTGTGTGTGTGTATGTGTGTTCATGTTTTTCTATCCCGGTGGGGACTTCAACCTGAATGCACACAGACTCATGGGGACTCGTGTCACAATGGGGACCTAAATAGAGGTCCCCATGGGTAAACAAGCTTATAAATCATACAGAATGAGTTTTTTTGGAAATGTAAAAATGCAGAAAGTTTTCTGGGATAGGTAGGTTTAGGGGTAGGGTTAGTGTGAGGAGATAGAATATACAGTTTGTACAGTATAAAAACCATTAAGTCTATGGAGAGTCCCCACAAAGATAGTAAACCGTGTGTGTGTGTGTGTGTGGCGTGGGCGCGATTGAACAGTGGACACATAAAAACATACTCCGTTATTATACAGGACGACATTCAAACTGCAAAGTGTTAACTTATATTTGTGTACAGTCGCAATAAAACACAACATTGTGCTTTTGTAAAATAATTTCAAGCAATCCACCCCCCGAAAGGCGCTAATTTTAAAATGAAACTAAAATGCTCATGGCTGCACGGGCATTCATAACGGTGCGCATCCACGGCGAGGAACGAGCAGAACAGAGTGAACATTTTTCCGTTAATTCCTACTTCCATAGGAATTCATTTGAAACGCTCGCTCAACCACTATCAATGTCAGTGCGGACGAGCATATTTTACTTTCGTTTTTAAGTTGGCGATTCAAAAGCCCCCAGCGGTGTCACACGTCGATTAACCGGTGGTAAAATATTCTCACCGTCACAAACCTAGTATATTTTTATGTAGATACAATAGGCCTACCTGATTTTGAACACAAGAGGGCAGTATAGCCCTATGTATGACTTGACTTTTATGGTACTAAATAGTACAATTACTATTTTTAAACTTATAAATAATTATTAAATTGAAAAAAAAAAGAATAAAATGGGTTTAATTGTGATATTTGTATACTTTTATATAGAAATAAATGGTTTTTAATTACATTTTTAGAAGATGAGGCTTTTAGTTTCCTTTTTGTACATTACTTTAGTCCCTCACTATAGCAAAACCGTTTGAGATGTTTAATATCCGTTCACAATTTAGCATCTTTAATGCATTTTCATCATTTTGAAAAAGTTTGGTGTGAATAAAATAAACCAGTTAGGAAGAGTAGCTAAAAACTCAGAGTCTGAAATATCCAAAAAATCCACATTCAAACCAAAATATCTGACTTCCTTTTGCTCTGAGCTAATAACTGTAAATTAGAAAGTTGTCTGGCTCGGTGAGACCAATATATATTATGATTTTTGTAACTGTTGGTAAAACTAACCCCCCCACTTTTGTCAAAAGCATGTTGAAAGTGACACACTTCCTGCTGCCAGTTGGTGGCGCTATAACTTTGACTCACAATAATTACATCCATCTGATCGGCCTCTTACCACGAACACACTGCTGAAGTTTCATCAAGATCAGTTAATGTATGCATAAGTTATTCCACTTCGTGTTTCTCTTTTCTCGCCATAAATTCGTTTCCTCGCCACGGCCAAACCGTTCGAGATATCAAAAATCCGTCCGCAATTTAGAATCCTCAATGTCTTGACTTCATGCACACCGAGTTTGGTGGGGATTGGATGAATTCTCTAGGAGGAGTACTTCGCATTCCACAGCAAGCGTTTTCCAAACAACCCATAATAGCCGACTTCCTGTTGGGCTGGCGTAAAACTTGACAGAGGGAAAGTTGTTCGGCCCGATGAGATCTATATGTGTACCGAATTTCATATTAATTCATGCAAGCGTGTTTGATATATGGACCAAGTTTTCAGACCCCGTTTAAGGGGGCGCCGTTGAGCCCCCCTGCCACGCCCGTTTCTGAAACTTTTCACATGTCTACTGGCTAATAAGTGTGATGTATCTGTTGAGTTTCATCCAATTTCAAGTATGCTAAGAGTCTCAAAAGCATCCGAAAAGAATATTAAAGTTTGATGCGTTGCCACGGCAACAGTATCTAAGATATCAATAATCCTTTCACAGGTCTACATCTGCCATGTGTTTAAATTATACACATAAAGTTTGAAGCAAATCGGGTAAAAATAAGACGGTGATTTCAAAGCATTTTGAAAGTGACACACTTCCTGCTGCCAGTTGGTGGCGCTATAACTCTGACTCACAATAGTCACATCAATGTGATCGGCCTCTTACAATGAACACACTGCTGAAGTTTTATCAAGATCAGTTAATGTATGCAGAAGTTATAACACACTTCCTGTTTCCATTATTCGCCATAAATTAGTTATCTCGCCACGGCCAAACCGTTCGAGATATCAAAAATCCCCTGGCAATTTTTCATCCTCAATGTCTTGACTTCATGCTGACCGAGTTTGGAGGCGATTGGATGAATTCCCCAGGAGGAGTATTTCACATTCCATTGCATGCGTTTTCCAAACAACGTATAATAACTGACTTCCTGTTGGGCTTTTGTAAAACTTAGAGCACGAAAGTTGTTCGGCCCGATGAGATCTATATGTGTACTGAGTTTCATATTATTACATGCAAGCGTGTTTGATATATGGACCAAGATTTCGGACCCCATTCCAGGGGGCGCTGTCGAGCCCCCCTGCCACGCCCGGGTACCAGCTTCAGTCCGGCCCTGATGGCCGTGGGTTCTGACCTGTGTGCAGAGTTTCAAGAGTTTTCGAGCATGTTAAGGGCCCCAAAAGCCCCTGAAACCTTGAAAAACAAAGATTAAATGGAATAGACAAATCCCCCCCCCCCCCACACACACACAGACACACACAGAGAGAGAGAAAATTCTCCAGAAAATCCACATTCAAACCAAAATATCTGACTTCCTGTGGGTCTGAGGTTATGACTGTAAATTAGAAATGTGTCCTGCTTGATGAGAACAATACACCTACCAAGTTTTGTGATTCTAGGAAAAACTAAGCCTCCATTTTTGACTAAAGGTGGCGCTACTGAGCCATTCCACCACGCCCGTTTCTGAAACTTTGCACATGTCTACTGGATAATAAATGTGATGTGTCTGTCGAGTTTCATGCATTTTCAAGCATGTGAAGAGTCTCAAAAGCATCCGAAAAGAATATTAAAGTTTGATGCGTTGCCACGGCAACAGTATCTAAGATATCAATAATCCTTTCACAGGTCTACATCTGCCGTGTGTCTACATTATACACATAAAGTTTTAAGCAAATCGGGTAAAAATAAGAAAGTGATTTCAAATCTTTTTGAAAGTGACACACTTCCTGTTGCCAGTTGGTGGCGCTATAACTTTGACTCACAAAGGTCACATCCATGTGATCGGCCTCTTACAACGAATACACTGCTGAAGTTTCAGCAAGATCAGTTAATGTATGCAGAAGTTTTAATACACTTCCTGTGTCCCATTATTCGCCATAAATTCGTTTCATCGCCACGGCCAAACCATTCGAGATATCAAAAATCTGTTCGCAAGAATTCATCGTCAATGTCTTGACTTCATTCACACCGAGTTTGGCGGCGATCGGATGAATTCCCTAGGAGGAGTATTTCACATTCCATTGTATGCGTTTTCCAAACAACGTATAATAACCAACTTCCTGTTGGGCTTTTGTAAAACTTAGAGCACAAAAGTTGTGCGGCCCGATGAGATCTATATGTGTACTGAGTTTCATATTATTACATGCAAGCGTGTTTGATATATGGACCAAGATTTCGGACCCCATTCCAGGGGGCGCTGTCGAGCCCCCCTGCCACGCCCGGGTACCAGCTTCAGTCCGGCCCTGATGGCCGCGGGTTCTGACCTGTGTGCAAAGTTTCAAGAGTTTTTGAGCATGTTAAGGGCCCCAAAAGTGGCAAAAAGGCAAAAAAAAAAAATAATGAAAAAAAAATAAAATAATAATCCTTACGAAAACAATAGGGCCTTCGCCCTTTCAGGGCTTGGGCCCTAATAAAGAGAAGGCTTATATTGACCTTTTAAGATTTTGTTTACATCTATCCTTGTATATGTATTTTTTTGCTATTTTATTAAAAAGGTTACAATTGCAACAACATTTAAAATTTAACACATGAGCAGAAATTGGCAACATTATAAGCTTATTTGATGTGGCAGTATTTTACAGTAAAAACTTTATAATCTATCTGATTTTTCTAGTTGATTTTTACTCATCTCAGTATAGCAATAGAGTTTGATAAAAGCTGTTCATTCATTCACACACAAAAACGCGATTCATATTTAAACAGTCTTTTTGCCAGCTGTAGTAGCTCCACAACAGCGCACATCTGTGCGTTCATTCATTCACACACAGAAACGCGATTCATATTTAAACAGTTTTTTTGCGTACAGACACTATTGCGATTAGAACAAAGCAAATATAGAACTGACCTATTCCTCAGCTGGATCCGTTGCTCCTCAAAATGAAACTTCAAGCACTTCTGAGGTATATTTTCCAGGATTATTATTAAGATAGAATTATTCCTCACAGCGTCGTAAAGTAGTAAAGAGTCTGTCTGACTCATGTACTTAACTCACAAACTGATGTGGGTGTTCACAGGTTTGCATGGATGCCTCAGATCATTTGCGTTTGAATAGTGCGCGCTCTCCGTGGGTGGGGTCACATTAAAACATAATGAGCTGAGATGAGAATGACTGACATCTCTCTTTTCATACAGATTACATAAACTGAGAATATTTGTTTTTATATAAATTACTTCATTTAAAAGAAGAGAATTCAAGCTTCATGCTTGTGTCTGTATGCCTGTTTGACGGAGTATTCGCTGAGTTATAGTTCATTTTCGGACGCGTTTCAGAATGGACTTCACAGATCGAATGATGTATAACACTTGTATGTAAGATCAAAATCGACAGAGTATTTAGAGTCTCTTTTGCACTGATAAGAAAAAAGCGAGCTGGTATCGCCGGTGCGACCGCTGACCCCAGGGGGTTAAGGCAGATGGACATAAACCTGATGCAAAGTGATCTTGGAGAAACTCAAGTACTGTACTAACTGAACAGTTAACTGGCACTGGTGACACCAAGATGTGAAAACTCTCCACTTTAGTGCATATAATTTCCTTGTAGCTGGAGCTCTGGAGCTAAGAATGGTCTCTCCAACCTCAGCTGAGAGACCACTCTCTAAAAGTTGGGCCCCCTCAGAGGCCAAATCCATAGTTTACAAATCTCTGGTCGGGGGTGAAATATTGTGCCCCCTGCCTGAGACAGAATGGCAAAGAGATCCCAACACCGGACCTTGGGATAGGAACCAGTGTTTCTTCCATATAACCAAGGCGCAGAGACACTGCCGCGTGATATTGATCGTACAAAGTGGGTTTCCCCTCAGGGAGAACCCTCTGGTTCTGCAAGGGTCTCATGTACAGTAGGCCAAAGGGTATCACGTTGGACGCTGCTGCCATGAGGCCCAACAGCTTCTCGAACTGTTTCACAGTGCCTGACTGGCCTAGCTTCAACTCTTTTGTGGCTGTGAGGATAGCTGCTACACAAACGGGCGATAGTGGCTCACATCGTGACTGAATCCCATACCACACTAAGGAAAGTGGTTCTCTGTTGTGGAGAAAGCACACTCTTCTTGGCATTGAGTCTCAACCCCAATTTCTTCATGTGAGTGAGGACGACATCTCGATGCCGAACTGCTAACTGCTCTGATTCCGCCAGAATCAGCCAGTCGTCAATGTAGTTCAGAATGCGTATGCCCTGCAGCCTGAGAGGGGCCAGAGCTGCATCTACGCACTTCGTGAACGTGCGGGGTGATAGAGCTAGACCGAATGGAAGCAGAACAGTCCCCTGAGGACACCGTACTGACCGTACTCACCGTATACTGAGGTGAACACCACTCCACCCTGGCTGGGGCTGTCCTCAGTGGTCTGACGCACGTGACATCAGTACCTCTTTTGAGCCGAAGCCTTCTTCGCCATAAGAGCGGTCCTCAGATCCAGCTTTAACTTGATTCTAACTTGATCATTTTATCAGCAGGGAGCTTTGGGTTGGGATCAGTGATGGTGTAATGCATTACTAAGTAAATAATTACTGTAATTGAATTACTTTTCCCTTGAAAAGTAAAGTAAGGGGTTACTCTTAATTTTTCTGTCATTTAATTAGTTCTAATGTAAGTGCATTAAATACTGTATAGACTACAGAACAATTATAAAACAAAAGTGGATTTAACATCAATATTTAACGTTTGATGTTGCAATGTATGTTTTTAATGTAACCTTCTCTGTTTAAATACTTTGTACAATTCAAGAATGAATCATGCAGTTTTATATTATTTATTTGAAAGGATTAAAAGAGCAGTTTCAAGTCAATCCTTGTGTTGTTCAACTGGTCGAGGGTGATATGGGATTTAGAAAGTAATTAGTAATGCTATACTTTCTAGAGAGAGTAAATAGTTCAGTAATCAAATTACACTGTTGAAAATGCAATTAATTAATTACTTTTTTATAATTATAATCTTACCCAAGATCAGGATTTTGGTGGAGAGAAATGCAAAATCAAGTAAATATAAAAAAAATAATGGATGTAAAGTCAATTTTAGTACGAGGATTTAAGGGAAAAACTAACCATAGACTTTTTTTTAAATCATTTTTTAACAGTTTCTACCTCGGTCTCCAGCTGCAGGGAGACATTTAAAGCTTCTCTTTAGCTGACAACATTTTTCTAAACGATTCTTGTGACAAATTTAGGAAGATGACAATTAGTTATAGAAATATGTGTGATTGATTAAATATATATATTTTTTTTCTTTTTATTGAAAGCACTAGTAATTATCCTTCAATATTGAAAGACACCCAGAACAGGAACTGAACACGCGCCACTCCCTTGTGAACGGTGTTCTTTTGAAGCAGCTTTTGAGGAAACACTCACACAGAAACACTCACTTTCCCTTTAGACACCAGGCTGTGCTATATGTTTTGAGGTACGTTCTTACTATTTCATATCAAATTTGAATAAGAAACTGTTTATTAAAAAATACTTTTCATATACAATTTTTGGTAACACTTTAGAATAACGTTCAGTTGTAAGTCATTTATAAGTGGTTGGTTAATGATGAACTAATCATTTACAAAACATTCATAAATGATTTGCAAGTGATATACATTGTATGTATGTTTTGTAAATTCTGTCACAAGTCATTTACAAGTGATTAATGAATGATTAAATAATTATTTACAAAACATCACTATGCGTTCATAAATGATTAATAAGTTATATGTTAATTATTTTATGTATGTTTTGTAGATTCAGTTAAGTCATTTACAATTGATTAATGATTAATTAATCATTTAGAAAACATGAATATGCATTTCTTAAATGTTTAATAAATTATGTTTTTTTTTTGTATGTATGTAGCAATTAGAGGATGCAGAATGTGTTGTAAATGCCTTGTACACGTACAAGTAACAGTGTTCAACACAATGATGTGTAAATGCATGAATAAATCATTTACAACACTTTCTGCATCCCCTAATCTAAAGTGTAAACTATTCATCACTTGTGAATGTGTTAAACATCATTCATAGATAACATTCAATAAGGCATAGATCTTATGCCTTATTGATTCTTGAAGTGGTAATCTACGAATGATATGTAACACATTTACAAGTGATGAATAGTTTACACTTTAGATTAGGGGATGCAGAAAGTGTTGTAAATGATTTATTCATGCGTTTACACATCATCTATAACAGGTGTTGAACACTGTAGTGTGTACTGCAGTGTAAGTGCTGACTGATGAGGTTCAAATGTCAAACTTAAAACCACAGTTAGTCACTTCAGATAAAAGCATTGATAAATATAAATGTGCTGTCTTTATTTGAAATCGCTGCTTTCTTCTCTGTTGTGCAACTCAAAAGCTGCAAGACTGTAAAAGATTCTGAGGGATGAAGGGTTTTTATACACAGATCAAACTGAAGCATCCAGAGCTCAGCATACAGATTACTGTTCACATCGCCAGAGAGTGAAGATACAGATTACTGTTGCAAAAATAAAATATACACTCTTTTAGCAATACAAAGGTCAAGGGCTCCATTTACACACATTCTAATAAATGTACACTGAAAGCAGTGTCGGTTCAAATCATCCGAAGAGGCGTTTGGATGCGGAGAATGTCAAACACATATACAGTCTAAAGACATCTAAGATTTGTTATCTGCTGCTGGAGCCACTTAGATGAATATTAAGAAGAGAATACTCTACACCAATGAGTTTAATACACAGCATGCATTAAAAAAATGTACTTCAGATTTTTTAATCATAATACAATTGATGTGATGTTTGGTTAAATTATATTTTCATCTTGACCAAAAATAAATAAATAAATAAAAACGGTGTGTTTGAGAATTAACACCAAAATTCAAACTAAATGTACACTCAGTAATTGCAATAATACATTGATGTACCAAATATGATACTTTTTTAGCTTTGCAGTGTAAATACCTGTCAAAAGTTAAAAGACAGGTTAATCTCATGAGTTATGTATTTTGTCTTACACAGCAGGAGTTGAAGGATGCAGCTGGTAATTTATTTCCTGATGATAGTAACATACACACATGCAGATTATCCTGCATTAAAAGCTCTTCTGTCAGAGAAGGGGCTCAGAGATGGTAAGTTTTCACTGCATTGATCTGAAATGATATCTAACAACATTCTTTATTGTGAGTTAGACATGATAGCTACTGTCCACCAGGGAAATGCTCAGTGGTTGTTTTCTTTAATGTAGTATACATTTATCCACTGATTCCTTTCATATATAACCCTTTCCCTCCGAAATCTATTTTTTTAGTAAAAAGAAAACTTATTTCATGTCACCAAAACAGGATGACATCCGTGAATGTTAATCATAAATGTTTCTAGGCTGGCAGTAGTAGGACATAAACACCAGCCACTGGCACATGCAGTGATAAAAGTATTGAAAACTGGGCTTAAAGGCACAATATGTAATATTTTTGGATTAATATATCCAAAAACCACTTGAACAATCTTATATATTTTGTTGACTTGTGTGCTTGCATTATCCCAAATGTTTCCAACAATGTTTAAATCCAGAGAAATCATTGTTATATAGCTCAACACGGTTAGTCTTATTGTTTGAATCTCGTTTTAATAAGAAATCAGAAACAACTATTTTGTCAAATGGCAAACATAGCATAATCAGAAATAGCTTTATTTGTAGTAACAGTAAAAACAGCATTTTCTCCACCATACGGTTTAAAATTACAGTGGGAACGGAAAGTATTCAGACCCCCTTAAAATTTTCACTCTTTTTTATATTGCTGCCATTTGCTAAAATCATTTGTTCATTTTTTTTCCTCATTATTGTACACACAGCACCCCATATTGACAGAAAAATACAGAATTGTTGACATTTTTGCACATTTATTAAAAAAGAAAAACTGAAATATCACATGGTCCTAAGTATTCAGACCCTTTGCTCAGTATTTAGTAGAAGCACCCTTTTGATCTAATACAGCCATGAGTCTTTTTGGGAAAGATGCAACAAGTTTTTCACACCTGGATTTGGGTATCCTCTGCCATTCCTCCTTGCAGATCCTCTCCAGTTCTGTCAGGTTGGATGGTAAACGTTGGTGGACAGCCATTTTCAGGTCTCTCCAGAGATGCTCAATTGGGTTTAAGTCAGGGCTCTGGCTGGGCCATTCAAGAACAGTCACAGAGTTGTTGTGAAGCCACTCCTTCGTTATTTTAGCTGTGTGCTTGGGGTCATTGTCTTGTTGGAAGGTGAACCTTCGGCCCAGTCTGAGGTCCAGAGCACTCTGGAGAAGGTTTTCGTCCAGGATATCCCTGTACTTGGCCGCATTCATCTTTCCCTTGATTGCAGCCAGTCGTCCTGTCCCTGCATCTGAAAAACACCCCCACAGCATGATGCTGCCACCACCATGCTTCACTGTTGAGACTGTATTGGACAGGTGATGAGCAGTGCCTGGTTTTCTCCACACATACCGCTTAGAATTAAGGCCAAAAAGTTCTATCTTGGTCTCATCAGACCAGAGAATCTTATTGATCACCATCTTGGAGTCCTTCAGGTGTGCTTTCATGTGTCTTGCACTGAGGAGAGGCTTCCGTCGGGCCACTCTGCCATAAAGCCCCGACTGGTGGATGGCTGCAGTGATGGTTGACTTACTACAACTTTCTCCCATCTCCCGACTGCATCTCTGGAGCTCAGCCACAGTGATCTTTGGGTTCTTCTTTACCTCTCTCTCCAAGGCTCTTCTCCCCCGATAGCTCAGTTTGGCCGGATGGCCAGCTCTAGGAAGGGTTCTGGTTTGGGTTCTGTCCCAAACGTCTTCCATTTAAGGATTATGGAGGCCACTGTGCTCTTAGGTGCCTTAAGTGCAGCAGAAATTTTTTTGTAACCTTGGCCAGATCTGTGCCTTGCCACAATTCTGTCTCTGAGCTCTTCAGGCAGTTCCTTTGACCTCATGATTCTCATTTGCTCTGACATGCACTGTGAGCTGTAAGGTCTTCTTATATAGACGGGTGTGTGGCTTTCCTAATCAAGTCCAATCAGTATAATCAAACACAGCTGGACTCAAATGAAGGTGTAGAACCATCTCAAGGATGATCAGAAGTAATGGACAGCACCTGAGTTAAATATATGAGTGTCACAGCAAAGGGTCTGAATACTTAGGACCATGTGATATTTCAGTTTTTCTTTTTTAATAAATGTGCAAAAATGTCAACAATTCTGTGTTTTTCTGTCAATATGGGGTGCTGTGTGTACAATAATGAGGAAAAAAATTAACTTAAATGATTTTAGCAAATGGCTGCAATATAACAAAGAGTGAAAAATTTAAGGGGTCTGAATACTTTCCGTACCCACTGTAATTATAACAGATAGGCATAATAAAAACTAGGGCTGTTGATTTAACGTGTTCATTTAATTAATAAGTTTAACACTTTAATTTTTCCCATAACTAATTAATGCATTTAACACACCCTCCTGCCCCAGATCAGACTTACGTAGTTCATCTTACATTTCATACAGTTTATTGGTGATGAACATGGTGACAACACACTGTGTGATCGATCCTATAGAAAACAGTTAGTTGCTCTTAACATTCAAGATATCAGGGCAAAAATGCCCCGTATGAGCTTTTATCTCATATTTATATAATATATGACACAGTTAATCAATATCATAAGAGTACTGTTTTTGTCCCAAATAGCTTGAGTGCAAATGTGATATTGATTTTATACAAGTTTAATAAATAAGAAGTTAATATTGTGTTATATCTTAGACACAATATTGTCTGCCGTGACAACATTTCATTGACAATTTTGTCAATGAAAATTTTATCTATAATGCCAGAGAACTAATGATTCAATGGCACATTCATAGAGAGCCGTTTACTTAATTCCTGAATGAATAAGCTGCTTGAACGAATCAAATGAATGAATGACTCAATGATCCACTCGTTTAGATATTTACCGCCATCTACTGGCAGTTTTAGCTTTTTATTTAAAGTATAATTTAATTAACTTGCGATTAATTAATCACCACATTGTGTAATGTGATCGCTTGACAGCCCTAAGAAAAAAAACAATGTAAAATGTCTTAGTCCTCTCTTGTGCCTTTACTGTCCTCAATCCTTCTTATATCCTTCCGTAGCTCCTCCGTGGGACTCGAGACCGGTGTGTCTCACAGGCGTCTCTCAGTAACTCACTCCACCGGCCTTGCTCCGCTCCTAGGCTCTCGGTGAAACTTACATACTGTACCTTTAAGAATACTTGATATAGCTTTTGATGCGACCATCCAGAGTTTGAATCAACCTTTTTCCAATCCCATTGTTCTCCCTTTTCCCATCACATATCATATCATCATTTTCAGAGAGGCATTTATTTTAAATAAAAGTGAAGACAATTTTTGGTAAGTGGAAAAAGTCCCCTAATGGGCATTTAATAGCATCTATCATTCCCTTGCTTAATGGGTATTTATTGAAAGAGACATGACAGAAAGTATATGTAATATAAACCCACAAATATTTCATGTTTTAATTATTTTATTTGAGTACTTAAAGGTTAACTTCAGCAATTTTCTTGATACATATATGGTAACACTTTAGTTTAGGGTCCAATTCTCACTATTAACTAGTTGCTTATTAGCATGCATATTGTTAGGGTATTGACTGTTTTTTAGTTCTTATAAAGCACATATTAATGCCTTATTCTGCATCTTATGCTACCCAATTCCTACCAAATACCTAAAATAAAGAACTACCTCACTAACTATTTGTAAGCAGTAATTAGGAGTTTATTGAGGAAAAAGTCATACCAGTAGTTAATAGTGAGAATTGGACCCTGTCTAAAGTGTGACCATATATGTATATATATATATATATATATATATATATATATATATATATATATATATATATATATATATACACACATACACAGTATATATAACTACACAGTATATATAACTACAGTTCATACTTCCATGAGTCCAGTGCATTATGGGTGTGGAAGTTTTGGCAAAAGGGCCCTTTTTAGAAAGGAGAAAAAGGCCAAAGCCCATTTTTCTGTTTTTTCTAGTCATTTAACACAGATTGTATAAATAAATAAATAAATAAATAAAAACACCTTTCTCCTGCACAGGCAGCCAAGATTTATTAAAAACTCACATTGCCAGTGGTAACCCTTTAAAATGCATGAAATCTTGTATATTTTAATCTTGATGATGCTAAAGAGGTGATATGTGCTTCTGTATCTGTTTCTGTATATGTGTTCAGTGTCTCAGATGTTGTCTGTCCAAATACAAAGCAAACTGAAGAGAACTGAAATCCCAGAGGTCCGGGGTGGGGTGGACATCAAGATTGGCACTCTATATTATGTCTTATCAAAGTCAGTTCACTAACAAACAATCACACCAAATGAACTAATTAAAATGTTCTTAAAATTTTCACAGATACTAAATGCATTCATTCAAACACAAATACAAGAAATTCAGTCAGTAGTTCTTATATTCATCACATGTAATAAACAGTTATTTAAACAAAAAAATGGCTGTGTTAATATGAATATATTCCATAAATGGTGAATCAGTGTGTTTTTGTCTTTCCAGCATGCGGGTTGTGGTGCGCAGCATGCCAGACCCGTCACTGGTGTTTGTAGAGGGAACTGGTGTATCTGTGGAAGTCAGTCAACTCACACTAGCCTTCACCGGCAACTGGGCAACACAGTTTGGCATAATGTAAGTGTACCAGTGAATCATGGGGAAGGGGACAGCAATCAAATCAGTTTCACCTGACGTGATCTTGAAAATAAATAACATTTTCTATAAACCTTACTACACAATCTCATGATATTACAGTAGTTCATCAGAAGGACCATACACACAGACATAAGTCAAATAAACCCCAACAAGGGTGTCACGATCACCGACTCCATGACCTCCCTCTCTGGCCGCCAGAGGGCGCCGTCACCCGAATACTGACTTTCCCTTACGAACTGCATCTCCCATAGTACATCATTCCTGGACTAATCACGCATCCATCTGCCATCACTGTTCACTCACGCACCTGCATCTCGTTTCCATACACACCTAAAAACCACGCTCACATTACAACCAGTGCGAAGTCTTGTTTTGCTGTTTTGAACATTTCTGAGCGTTTCTCCCGTGTTTCTGCCTACCTGTGTTTGACCCCATCTGATCTGATCTTCTCGTTATCTGCTGCCTGCCTATTGACCCTCTGACTTGTGTCTGGACTCTGTTTTGCTTGCTGCCTGCCTCTGAACCCTTGCCTGGATTATTATTATTATTATAATAAACCTATTGCAAATGGACCTGACTGATTTTGATTATTCATTACAAAGGGTGATCAAGAACCTGACATAAAGTGGTAATAACCGTTGGTTTATTTATAGCCCACTTATTTCACAGCTATTTGACTTATAAGTAAAGAATTGGGCAAGAACTACTGATTTGAGTAGAAAAAATTGACTAGTTCACTTGTAATAAACTTATAGCTTCCACAAAGAAAAACAGTTCCCACACTCTAGCAAACAGCTTTTATCCAAGACGAACAAACTCGTGGCACTGGTCCAGGTGTTTCTTCAAGTTACTTATGCTATTTCTCGATGTCACACACAGATTGCACTTGACTATTACTTTCTTGTCCTTTTCTCTGACAAACTGAAAATAATGGGAGTATGTCCATCTCACAAATGTAGAATCCGTCACTGCCGTCATCTCAACCATCGCATTCCAGCAACAGGAAATAGACACTACTGTAATGCAGTTCGTTGTTATGGGAAGAAGGAGGCGGGAACCGGCAAACATTTAAAGACTTTAATGACATAAACAACAAAACAAAACTAAAAGACAGCAGCCCCTCACGGACGACTGCTGTCACATAATAAAACATAAAAAACCACAACATAAGTCCAGGCCTGTCCTCTCTCTCTCTTCACTGTCGTCGCTCCTCCTTTATGCTTCCGCTCCTCCATGAGAGATACGAGACCGGTGTGTCGCGCAGATGTCGCTTATCAGTAATCACGCCACCGGCCTTCATGCCGCTCTCTCACGGCCCTCGTCCTCGTCCTGCTCGCCACAACTACTTTACCCGCAGAAAAGCACATCCAAGTTGGTCCAGATTTTGTTGAGGGACAAATGGCCCCTGAAAGCCCAGAATCTATGTCTAATTCGTATGAATTCATACGACCTCACTCGTACGAATTTGTTCGATTTTTGCTAAATCGTACATATTTTACGAGTTGCCCAATTCTTATGAATTTGTACGAATTACCTACTCTGACCCCACCTCTAAACCTAACCCTCACTGGGGTTTAGACAAATCGTATGAATTCGTACGTGTGAGGTGAATCGAATCAGCCACATTTTACTCACTCGTACGAATTGGTCGAGAGATAGCGTTGGAAAGATCCCTTGAGATAGCTGGCAAGCATTATATCAAAGTAAAATGTTTTAAATAAGACATTTGTAATGTAAAGAAATTGATTGTATAAGATATGCCATATGATTGTCTTTTGTTCTATGATTGCAGCCATGATGGCGGCTCATTTGATCTGGCTGTGTACAATGTCCACATCTACACCCTCCTGCAGTTAGCGGATGATGCTGGCCGTCTCTCCATCACCACTGTTCAGTGTAGTGCTAATGTAGGAGGTGTGAATTTTCAGTTCCATGGAGGAGCTAGGTAAGTATTAACAAAGCATAAAAGACTGATGATACCTGAAGATACACACAACAAGTGTGAATGTCTCTTATGACTACCACTAATGGAGCATTTCTATTCTATCTATTCAGCAGCTTTATTTTCAAGCTATTTGCACGTGCTTTCAGTGGAAAAAAAGACGAGATACGTGAGAAGGTTTGTCATTTTTTCAAAACAAATTAGCCAACACTATTATCTGCTGCTGGTGATATTTCTCATTATGTCTCAATCATTGTTATTATTATTATTATTTTTTTTTTTTTTAGATTTGCCCGGCAGTTCAAAAAGCAATAATTGGATTAGAGGAAACTCTACAGGAAATACCTGGTACTGACACAAACATGTCTGAAAATGATATATTATATACAGATCACATAAATTTATAGTTAAAAGAAGACATATTATGCAGTAAGAAAAAAATTCTTAGGACCAATAATATTTTTCTTTTTGCATTGTGGCATTATTTTCCATAATAAATGTGATTAATTTTCATTTAAAAATCACTAAAATGACCTAATTTTCTTGCATTTGCTGTGAACATTTTTGTGAGATTCACCCTACTGTGGGTTATTTCAGCCGTATTATTGAGCTATTGCTACTTAATGACATGTTGTTGGCGTGATTGTAAATACAAAATCCTTGGAAAGCTACAGCACGCATTACATTCCTCTTCGTTAGATGACTACAGTAATCACGCTCAAATTAATTCTTTCTAGTTAACATACCTGTGGGTCCATATATATCTCTGAGCATCCCTCTCACATCCTCCCCGGCTGTGACGCATCAAAGCTTTGATTTAGATATTAAGGTAAGGATTTTTATTTCAGCATTTATAATAATGATTAAAGCCAGGCATACACTGTGTGATTTCAGCATTTATTTTGTTAAATACCAACTCTCACTGTACAAGTAAATCGCATTAGATGTAAAGCCAAAGCTCACAATCTATACGGTCCGATCGTGGAGCTGAGACTTAAAATATCCATTTTGTGTCGCAATGGTTTAACTTCTGTTTTCAGGCAGGCGCAGTGAAGGGAAAAGGCACTGAGTTTAGGGGCAATCGGTTCGTAGCTCTGCTTCAACTGTGCGATACCCTCACAAGAGGAGACCAAAGGTTCTAACATCAGTAATTAACCCGAGCATCTGATTGCCGGTCGGGAGAGGTTAATCGCCTCTCATTTCCCGCTGTACACTGCACGACAAAGCTGAAATTCGTCCGGACTCAAAAAAAGAGTCATACAACTCAGGAATCGGCTCAGATTCAGACCAAAATTGCACAGTGTTTGCCCAGCTTAACATTTTATTACCATAAATTAAATGCATACAGTTACAACAGGGGTGTCCAATCCTGCTCATGGAGGGCCACTTTCCAGCTGATCAAGGTCTGCAGAATCACTAGAGACTTCCAGGCATGAGTGTTGAGCTAAACTCTCCAGGAGCAGGATTGGCTTCTCTGAGCTGTCCAACCATCCCTGAGCCCCAACTATTATTAGGTGTCTCTTTCTGAATATATTTAGAATTCGAATAGATTTCTCGATTTGTAAACAGTGTTATGGATTTTATTTATTTGCTTTGGAATTTTTACCGTAACATGCCAATGACGTTTGGTTGTTGTTCCTGTGACAGGTTGAGTTTTACAGCCGCAGTTCTCCGTCTGAACCGCCTTTCTCTCCAAGCGTGTTTGACGTGCCGTATGCAGAAAACTACACGCTTTCAATGGCTGCCTCTGAGTTCTTAGTGAATTCAGCAGCGTATGCATTCCTCAGCTCTGGGGCTCTTCAAATCAACATCAGAGATGACATGGTGAGGAAGTACAAAAAATAAATACTATTACCATATCTAATGTATGAAACTATACAGTATCTCAACTCATTATAGACTTACAAGGAATCATGCCCTCTTATAGATTTAAAATATAGATTCAGCTATTAAGTCACTCATTCTTCTCATTTAATGTAGATACCAAAGAGTTCTCCAATCCATCTGAACACCAGTCAGTTTGGTGCCTTCGTTCCACAGGTCAGTGTATGTACAGGTCGTGACTTTGTAAGGGAAAAAAAATCATTTATAAAATATCTTATGATTAATGTCAACCAGTAAATAACTAGAGAATGACTACGTTTGCATATACTGATGTAACACCAGTCACAAATCTCAAGTGTATTTACATGTCTAAAATGTGTCTGTTCCATGTTCTATAGTTTTCAAGTAAAATCAAGTTGTTATCAAGATGAATAATGTGCTCTGTTTACAAATTATTTGTTCAGCTACGCACATTGTATCCCAACATGGAGATGCAGGTGCTGTTATACGCCAGCGAGACGCCACTATTCTCCTTCAGTTCAGGGGTGATAGACATTCATGTGCCGGCTGCAGCAAAGTTCTCCGCTGTTAAACCTGATGGTACGCTGGTGCCTCTCTTCAGACTGGATTTGGTGAGTACACAAATTATGCACGAAAACATAGTATAAAAAAAGTGAAGAGGAACTCACACTTTAACAGTAAATATCAAAATTGCACAAAACATGTTACATGTTGGCAAGACCTTCTATAAGCTGTAAAGTCGAAACTACAAACAGTGATACAGAACCATGTGTTCACCAAATTTATCAATTAATCAAAAAGGAAACAGCAATTCAGCTTAGAATTAACTTCAGTGTTCTTCTCTCACTCCACCTGCAGGACGGCAGCTTCAGTGGAAGTGCTCGGATTGACAAAAACCTGACTGGAGCTTTACAAATGAAAAAGTGAGTTTCATTGATATTTGTCCAGTTAAAGACGCAGTCAAATGAGCTCCATTTTTAAAATGAAAACAATTGTTTTAATTTCAATCGTGCATTGCAGTTTTTGGTAACGCTTTAGATTACAGCCCGAAAAGTATTGTGTAAGTAAAACAAATTTACAGCTTACCTTTCTGTAATTATAACGCATCTAAAAGTACGTAAGTGTAGGTATAAGGGAACAATATGTAAAGTTTGGGGAATAAAGGGGTAACAACCTGGAAAATTAACATTATTTCTACTGTAATTATTTTAGAACTAAGGGGCACTTATTCTTCTGTTATGATACAACAACCTTACATTTGGGAGCAATTTATTAAGAACATACTGCGTAGCTTTTTGTTACAATAGTGTACTAATACGTAAAGGCTTTTTAAAATTACGGGGTACATAGTGCATTTATACAGTAATTATTTTTGATCGCAAAAGTGCACTGATTAAGTTTTGGCTTCTGTGTTTCAAGGCAAGTAAAACTAAACCTATTTCAACTTTTGCTTAAATACTAGGTAAATATACTCTTGTTTTATGTAGTTACAGGATAAGTGTGACATTGCTGTAAATTAAAATGGTGCTTGTTACCCTCTTGTTCCATGTAGTTACAGGGTAAGTACAATAAAAACACGTACAGTACTTTCTGGTCTGTAATCTAAAGCGTTACCCAGTTTGTTTGTTTTTTGTTTTTTTATTAAGTTCCCTGAGGTCCACTTATAATGTTACTAGTATCAAACACACTTATATTTTAGAAATAATTGGCCATTTTCTACACTATTTTTTCATTCTATCTATCTATCTTTTGATTTTTTTCTCTCTCTCTGTCTCTCTCTCTGTATGTGTATATATATATATATATATATATATATATATATATATATATATATATATATATATATATATATATACAGGAGCAGGATATATCACATTTCAGCAAACATTTTAGTATATATTCTCAAGGGACAATACTATAGAAATGAAACTTGGATATATTTTAGAGTAGTCAATGTGCAATGTATAGCAGTATATATTTACTGTCCTCTGAAAATAACTCAACATACAGCCATTATTGTCAAAATAGCTGGCAAGAAAAGTGAGTACACCCCAAGTGATAATAGCTGTACGTCGTTTAACCATGCAATGCCACATCATCATTTTCATGTTTTTGTCTGCTTGACAGGACCATACAAATGTGTGTATCTTGTATTAGAGCAGTTAAAATTTGTGCTTTGAGCACAATTCTCTCATACTGACCACTGGATGTTCAACATGGCACCTCATGACAAAGAACTTTCTAAGAATTTGAGAATTAGAATAGTTGCTCTCCACAAAGTTGAAAGAAGATTGGTAACACCCTGAAGCTGAGTTACAGAACAGGCCAGGGTCATACAGAGGTTTTCCAAGATGGGTTCCACTTGGAACAGGCCTCGCGAGGGTCAATCTAAGAAGTTGAGTCCTCGTGCTGTGCGTCAGGTGCAGAAGCTGGCTCCAAAAAACAGATGCATGATCATGCCAGCATTGCTTTAGAGGTTGCAGAAGCGGAAGGTCAGCTTGTCAGTGCTCAGACCACACACCGCACACTGCAACAAGTCGGTTTGCATGGCCGTCGTCCCAGAAGGAAGCCTCTTCTGAAGCTGGCTCACAAGAAAGCCCACAAACAGTTTGCTGAAAGCAACCTGTCCAAGACCATGAATTACTGGAACCATGTCCTGTGGTCTGATGAGACTAAGATAAACTTGTTTGGCTCAGATGGTGTCCAGCATGTGTGGCGACGCCCTGGTGAGGAGTACCAAGAACATTGTGTCTTGCCTACAGTTGAGCGTGGTGGTGGTAGTGTAACAGATTGGAAGTCTGTTAATTTTAAATAAATCTAGATTCCCTGCCACACCAACACAGCGAGAAAGACACAAGAAATATATCAAAATAGTATTTTATTATTTTAAAAGTTAAGTTTAAAAGGACATCAAAATCACAATCTCCTCCTCAAAATCCAGGGGAGACAATAAAACCAGGTATTGTCCAATATTCTGTCCCAGGGTGAAACAATAATCAAGTCCAGTCCAGCCTGGAGTTAGCTCTGTGTTTCCCCTGTCACCAGCACAGAATGTCTGCTTCAGCGGGACCTCGAGTAGCCTATTCCAATCCAAAAATCCAGGACCAGGAATTCCGTGGCGCCGCTCTGCTTCTGTCAGTGGAGAGATCGTAAAATCAATGGATAGCCTGCTCGTAGCCCGGCAACTTTAAACAGTCTCGGGTGACTAGAGTGACAACTTTCCTTTCCTATACTTCATGTGGGCTCATCAACAATACCGTCGTGTCTGCTGCTCTGCCGTCGGCCCCTAGATCTGGCACCTTCGCAGAAATGAACAACAATTAAGAATGACTCCTTTAGCTCAAATGCTAAAAACACACACGCGCATCAGTGTGGGAGAAAAGGACCACTTCCCTTGAGTCGGAGTTTTGTGAGCATTGACACTGCAGAGTCTGGGATTCGGCTCCACCAGGGCACAGGAGATCCAGTCAGCAACAACACAGATATGTTATACAAGTTTCATTTCTATAGTATTGTCCCTTGAGAAGATATACTAAAATGTTTGCTGAAATGTGAGGGGTGTACTCACTTTCATGAGATACTGTATATCTATATAACGCCATCAGTGCTGAGAATGATGCAGTATATTTTAACATGGTAACTGGATAACCCTTATTGCTATTTTTTTCTCTAGATTAGAATGCTAGACATTTTAAATTTAAATTCAGCATGATTACTATTACAGCTGCCATGATTAAATAATCTGTGTTGATCAGCAGTCTTGCACTGGTGCATTCATCTCTATTACATAATAAAGTACAAAATGGGTCGATGAGCTTTGACAGCTTGCTTTCAGCAAAAGCTCAAACTTACACTATGGTTTTGTAGCAAAATTACCTCTTATATGTCAACATTTTATTTCTTAATGCATGAATACTTTAAGTAAGCCCAAGATATCTACCAAAAAAAAGTGTACGTTTTCTGAAACTCTGCATCATCTTTTGCCCTGAATGCTGCATCAAGTTTAACGCTGACTCTCGGATCATCTGAGATTGGTGATTTTAAGGTGAGACCAGACAGTGATGATTCATGTCAAAAATTCACTTTAGTAGATCAGCATTATGAGATGTTTTATCTTTGTCTAATCATTCAATGTACAGACTGACACACTCGAGCAAATGTCAGTGATGGCAGTGAAGATGTTTGTACTTCCAAAAATAAATGGTATGATATTGCATTTATTACAAACTTGCAACCAAAAAAGCAACTTCTGAAAACTATAGACTTTGCAAAACTGTTTTTTAGAAAGTCTGGTAACTGATAATTAACGCCTTTTTCCACTTTGCATTTTAGCGGCCCTGAAGACTGGTTTTCCCTTACCCACACTGAAAGGCTTTAGATTGATCAATTCTCAATTGCTTATAAAAAATGTGAGTACTATTCAATGTTAAACTATTGAATGTTTGTATTCTGAAATGTACGGGGTTTGGATTTCTTTTGATATTGCAAAATGGTTGGAAAACACAGTGATACAGTCTGAATTTGTTTGTGACTTTTTCAGGGCTTTGTGGCCATTTTTACTGATGTCCAGGACTCCCTGACGGGCATCTGAGCTCCACCCATGACCTGCACAAAATAACAAATAACTGTAGAACTGCAGAATTGTTTTCAGTGTAAGAATTATATAATCATTACTTGAAATGTCCATATATACAAGTTGATCAAATATGCCAATGTTATTTTTCTACTTAATATTATGTACAAACATTTTTGCCACCCATCCATGCAAAATACTCTACAGGCTATTTTCTACAGTTTACAATGGAAAAAGAAATAAAAAAAAATACATAGTTACTTCATTGGAGTTAATTTGCATAAATAATCTGGCTTGCATGGAAGGCTGGCATGATGTATTTTAGCTATGAGTTTGCGTGAAAGCTTATTAAAAATATATATAATCATAAGCAATCCAACATTTCATGTTATTTCACTACACCATTCAAGATTTTGAAGCCTTTTGGATATGACCAAGGCGCTATATATAGATAGTTTGTATATCAGTCTCATAATGATATATATACTGTGTTTGTGTGTAGTACTCCTGAAAAGAAGTATATAAAGTTATAGAAAGAACAACGCTAATGTGTATTTCCCATGAGTGAAGCACATCACGGGTGCGCCCCCTAACAAAGCGTGAGATGACGTCAGCACGCAGGTAGGCTTACCTTTAAGGTGAGTCAGCGAAAGTGGCCCTCCAAAAGCAGAGTTGGACACCTCTGTTTTAACAAGAGCCTGGAAGAGAGTGTTGGCGTGTTGGACAGGCCAAAGGGCAGTCCTTGGTATTCAAAGTGCCTTGTAAAGTAATTCTAGTCATTTTGACCATCCACATCCATTCAACCTCACACTCTCTCTCAGAAACTCTGCACTCTAAAGACTGCCAACAAATTCAAACATGCAAAATGATCCATATAAAAGATTTTGAATAAAATCTGTGTATATAGATTGCACTGACAATGGCTTCAAAAAGGGCACTCATTCATCAGTAGATCAATGTTACACATGGTTATTCATGTCTCACCGGTTTGTAGTGCATCAATAACCTTCTGATGGTGGTGTTGCGAATCACACAGTCCTGCCAGTTCCTTTCTACTAAAAGTGTCCTCAAATGTCATCTCTCTGAAAAAGAACAAGCCACACAACTCTTCATAGAGTTCCTTCACAACCTCACAGCTGACTCAAGTTCTGATGATAACACCTGTCAAACATTCATTATCCCCAGTGGAATATCCGTCTGATACCGTATCTACACCGTTCACATCAGAAATGTTTTGCATAAGACATAATATACATATCTAATGTCTACAGTGGATAGTTGCTGGACCTCATGCTGTAGAGCAGTCATTCCCAAAGCCGCCACAAGTGGGTCGAGGGAGATTTTGTATGGGTCGCCAAGTCGAGCACTATTTTTCAGTGTGCTATAAACGCGTTCTCATCCTAGGGCGTCATATACTGACGCTTTTGACATTTCGTCCACATGCAACGCACATGGCACCCTTTAGCGTCAATATGAGACGCACAGGTTATGGGTAGGTTTAGGTCTGGGGTAGGGGTAGGGTTAGACCGCTAGGAGGCGCCTTCTGGCCCATATCTATCTGCGTCTCATATTGACGCTAAAGGGTGCCATGTGCGTTGCATGTGGACGAAATGTCAAAAGCGTCAGTATATGACGCCTTGGGACTTTGTCTCATTAAGTATAAATTGTGTACACTGTAATGGTGAGAATATGAAAACAATGAGATGCCCTGTCAACTCTTCCTTTCTCATTTCACCTCTGCATTTTACTTACTGTCAACAACTGGTAAATAAAAAAAAAATGTGCTGTGTCAAATATCTGTATCTCTTTTAAATAGTTAAGTGGAAGCTTAACTGACCTTAAAAATGGTCATACATATTTTGTTAATACATAAATTCTCTTCGTGATATATGAACTATATGGGCCTAATGTTTATTGGGTCACAAGGATTTATCGACTTTAAAATGTGGGTCCCCAGAAAAAAAGTTTGGGAAACACTGCTGTAGAGTATATAAATGTAAAGTAAATAAGAATAGGAGACTTATAAGCCTTATTGGTTGCTCCATGCCTAGACCCCGGAGTGGATCCTAGATCCAAGTTATAAAACCTCACAAATGTATGCAGTGAGGACCAGCCTGCCACATCACAAATGTCATGAAGGGAGACACCCAACAATAAAGCTTTTGAAGCAGCCGTACTCCTGGTAGAATGGGCCCGGACAGCCATAGGTGAAGGCTGACCAGCTGCTTCATAAGTAAGTGTGATAGCCTCAACCACCCACTTGCTCATTCTCTGCTTAGATGCAGTGTACCCTTTTCTAGGTGACCCGAAACAGAGAAAGAGTGGATCTGACTTTCGCCACAGGACAGCTCTGTGGACATAAGCATCCAAAGCCATAACAGGGCATAGCAGATTAAGTTTTCCCTGATCTGATGATAAGAAAGGTGGAAGACAGAAGGCCTGCAGCATAATGGGACCTGCAACATTAGTTGGGACCTTAGGGACATAACCCGGCCTATTAGGTGGGAATTCTAGGCATGGAGCAACCAATAAGGCTTATAAGTCTCCTATTCTTTTGATAGAAGAAATAGCAAGGAGAAAGTTTTTAATGTAAGGAACTTTTTTTGAAACCTCTTCAATAGGCTCGAAGGGAGCCAAAGCCAGGACTTCAAGCACAAAGGCCAAATCCCAAGCCAATGCTCTAGTGCGCAGTGAAGGCCTCAGCCTCAGAGTGCCATGAAGAAAACAAGAAATTAAATACATAGGCTATTAATTCTGATTTCTTACAATTAAAGTAGGGCTGAACGATTAATCGCAACAAAACCGCAAGCGGTTATCTTATGCGCAGCTTGTCAGTGGAGTGCGGCTGATCGGTAGTAAATACTGCCCCATTTGAACGCCAGAGGGCGCTCTCACGCAAACCCGCTAAATATGCCCCACCGCAGAAGTACAATAATGCGCATCATTCCAGGAAATCCCTATCGCTGTAGCTGAATAAACAGAAGATTGAAACGCTTTGATTAAACATGACTTATAAATACACAACTGCCTTATTCTGTGTAAGAAGCACATCATCTCACAGAAGGAGGAGCTCAGCTGTCGTTATGAAGTGAGTTTGGAGTAAATGCATGGTATTAAATGTTGTCTGTTCTTGGATGAGGTTCATAAATGCTTCTCATGTTTTGGAAAGATGCTTGACGCGTGTTGTTTTTTCAAATGCACGTTATAAGTGACTCAAACTCACAGTGCTTTAAAGGGGTGGTAAAATGCCCTTTTCACAAGATGTAAAATATATCTATGATGTCCCCAGAGTGTGTGTGCGAAGTTTTAGCGCAAAATACCCCACAGATATTTTTATATAGCAAGTTAAAGTTGTCACTTTTTGAGGGTTTGCAAAAACGCACCGTTTTGTGCCTGGCCCTTTAAATGCAAATGAGCTGCTGCAGAGGGCGGGGTGTCTGTTAGCAGCTGCTGTTACCTCACGCAGACACACTAAAATGACAGAAACTGTTCTGCCTTTAATGTTAAACGGAGTCAGATAAGGATGGAGAGACTCAAGAAGAAGTGACAACACGTAGAATGCAACAGGACGTCTCTGAATGGTTAGTTGATGAATTTATGTTGCTGATGTGGAGTTAACTATCTTCAATTAGGATATTCTGTCATGATAAATCTATAAATTGCTCATATATGAACTGTTGTGAGATGCACACAGAGTGACTTTCTATTGTATGTGAAAAGATGGATGCTAAAGTTTGAGCTGAGTCACAAATGTACTCTTATACATAGTGATGTCACTAACCCGAGAGGAATGTCGTGTGTCCTTTTCTTTAAAAGCAAATATCTTCCTTTGCTTTGAACTTTGAGCGTTGTAACTTTGCAGATGTTGTTTATGCTCAAACAGCAACATTACACACTAACTAAAGTTAGGAAAGTGAAATCACACTCAACCACCCCTTTAAAGCCCATGTTGCAGGTTAGAGTACCCAGTAAGCCAATGTATCCACCTGTTTCCGGGGGGCGCTACTGTAAAATAGAACGTGGGTGAAACTTCCGGTTAGGTGGCGGAAGCAGTAAATCAATGGTATTTTGTGTTACATAGCGGAGAGGTTAGGTATTTTTCGAGTACATTTTTCTACTATTTAAAGTCGCAAACATTAATGAGAGATGTCGTTACGGAGCTCAGGGACAACATGTGCTGTTCGTGGTTGTACATATAACCGCACTAAACTAATTCAGTGGCTGAAACGTGAGTGTTTTGAACATAAGCCTAAAACTAAATCTGAGTGTTCCTGTGAACGATTATACAGTTTCCATCCCCTCCCAAAAGACGACGAATCAAATAGAATATGGAGGAAGAACTTAAACTTAAAAACACCCCCAAAACACCTGTTTGTGTGCTCGTTTCACTTCGTGGACAAGAAGCCAACAGTGGATAACCCGTACCCAACGCTCTTTCTGGGTTACGAGAAGCAACCGGAGAAGAGACGCCGACCTAGGATTCGACATGTCACAACAACAACAACAACAGGTAACTTAACATTAATGTAATGTCAACTAGCTTGTTTTTTTTTTTCCGTTTGTTTTTCTTGAATTACTTATTATTAATATATGAAAACCTGTGCCATGATGGTAGACAGGTAGCCTTATGTTTTTGCCTCGCATAAACTTTTATTGTGACGAGCTTGGAGGGCACAATGGTACACAGTGAAAGATGCTAATTTAATTTCCTCTATTAGTTAACATTTAATGTTACAGAATATCTATATTGATGATATTAAACGCAGTCTAGATGTTTTTCAAGACTCTAATGACTTTTTTAATCGTCATTGAAGGACTAACCTGCTAAATATGTACTTAATGTATTCCCTGCAGATGAGCCTGATGTGATGCAGGTTTCTGGGGACCCAGATCCTACCTCACAGACCTTCCATGATGCCCAGACACAGTGGTCAGACCCAACAATGGAGGACCACACCTACTCCAAAGCACCTACCATCACATGTGGTATGACAACTGCCCCATCCACTGAGAGGACACTGCCTGTTGCAGATGTTATTTTGAAAGACGATACAGACTGTCTGCTGTACACAGGGATTCCACTTCTCGAATTCAAAACCCTTGTGTCTTGCTTGCAACGTTTTGCCCCCACATCGTCAGCATTTTCAGCAGAGGACCAAATCCTCTTGACATTAATGAAGCTTAGACAGAACTTTGTTATTGCCGATTTAGCTAGACGCTTCAAAATGTCACCTGGTTAGGTCAGTAAAACACTGACATTTTGGATAGATGTGATTGCTGAGCACACCCAGGATCTCATTCCATGGCTGCCGCGCGAAACAATAAAAGCCACTTTGCCGCAAATTTTTAAGGACAATTTCCCCAACACAACTTGTGTCATTGACTGCACAGAAAGTGTCTTGCAGAAGGCTAAAAATCTGGACTCAAGAACTGAATCTTATAGTCACTACTATGCAAACAATACTGTCAAGTATCTGGTAGCAATTGCTCCATCTGGTATGGTTATGTATATTTCAGAGGCTTACGGTGGCAAATGTAGCGATAGATTCATCACACAGAACTCTGGGTTTCTCGACCATTTGCGTGCTGGAGATGAGGTGATGGGGGACCGTGGCTTCACCATCAGAGATCTGTTAGAGGAACGGAATGTTCGTTTGATCATGCCAGCTTTTACGCGCAAGAAATGCCAGCTGACAAATGAGCAGGTCACTCGCACAAGACGCATTGCTAATGTCCGCATCCACATTGAGCGAGCAATTAGACGTCTTAAGGTGTACAAGATCCTCTCTCAAACTGTGCCTATTAATTTTGTCCCTAAAATCGACAGAATACTAAGAATCTGTGCAGCACTCGTAAATCTGCGAGGAGAGCTTATTTCTAGAACATAGACACAATATTTATACAACCAGCTTGAGCTTAAATCTTCAATTCTCTCTATAACTTTATCAACTGTATAAACCAATACACAACTTTTACTTGCACTGATATACCAACACTTTTTCTTTTAGTTGTTGTTTCATAGATAGCTATTTTCTTTTTGCTGTGTAAATTTGTTAAAAAATTTCTTAATATTTTTCAATCTCGTAATATTCTGCAAAAGAGAGAAGTTTGTGTACTTTCACAGTATAGTATTGCTATTTTTATTTAATGAAATGTTCTGAATACCACTGTTAACCAAATGTGCAAATGACATATTAATTTATTCTTATAAATAAACTCAAAAGCCAATGACTAAGTGTGTAATATGTTTTTATTCAGTGTGTATTTTTTTGTTTTAATTGTGGTTTGTTTCCTCACACAACTGTAACCATGCCTTTATAAGTATTGATTATTAATAATATTATTATAATATTGAGAACAGTGTAAACATTCCCCCAACTACGCATTAAACATCTGCAGGTATGTTGGACAGAGATGTATTTTCTTGTCAGCAAAATCATCAGCCAATCTAGGTAGCATGTGTACAAAGAAGAAGTTCTGCAGATGTTGCACTTGTGCATCTGTGTAGTGCTTATCAAATGGAATCTCCAATTCAATGTCCTCACTTGGTGTCCAGATGACTAGCTTGCAACTTTGTAGGCCCAGACACATCATGGTCAGTTGTGTCTGAAAGGATTAAAAGTACATGTTTGTAAAAAATAATCTGTTTAATTAATGCATACAAGTGCTTCTCAATAAATTAGAATGTTGTGGAAAAGTTCATTTATTTGAATTTGGGGGTTTCATAAGCTGTAAGCCATAATCATCAAAATTATAACAAATAAAGGCTTGAAATATCTCACTTTGCATGTAATGAGTCTATATAATATATTAGTTTCACATTTTAAGTTGAATTCCTGAAATAAATTAACTTTTCCACGACATTCTTATTGAGAAGCACCTGTAAGTTTAAAATACAATGTTAGTCTAATAATAGAGCTACTTTCATATTAAAAAGTATATTTCTAAATATAGAAAATACATTTATTTAAAAACAATAATCTTTATTATTAAATTATTAAAGAATCACCTGGAGGTAGTATCCATCCTTTCCTTTAGGACAAATCAGGTACTGTCCATCACCTAAACTTTTGATGTCACCATTTGGCTGTCCTAGAAATTCTGCCAGTGACATGGAGCTCTTGAAGGGGCACTTGATCTCAAGGAGTTGTGCTGAGTCAAGGATCCCATCTGGGCTGGCTCCTAACCAAGGATGGTCAGGGTGCACGACCAGGCCTCTCTTCTCCACAGTATGCCCTCTGCTTTCCATGAGTGTGGTGACGTTGATCTCATTTTCTTTGCCATGCAGTGTTGCTGTATTGCCGGTGAATGTTGGGTACAGATGCTCATTTAGAAATTTTTGAGGATCTGTGGTGTTTCGTTTTGGGACCCGTTTTGCTGTGCTGGCTGTTAGACGAAGCTTTCTAGCATCATGCCATAACTGTGAAGCACTTTGCATCCTGGTTTCTTCCATCAGTGTAGCTGCTTGTGTAGGGGACACTTTAATGTAGGCCTCATAAAAATGTGTGTATTTTGGACATGTTAGTGTTGTGCTGTGTTCAGTATGACAGAGTGTATTACTGTGGGTTGGATCATGTTTGCTGTGGCCTGCCTTGTTGCTGTCTACATCTGCTCTATAACTTAACTGAAAAGACCATTTGTCTGGAGCTGAAACAGTGGGGCCATCACTGATGAATTACTGTGGGCTATGAACTCTCTGTGGTTCTTAAAAAGTTGGGGAGGCATTGTTGATTCTTGCATTGTTGATGTGCCTGGATAAATGTGGTATGGCCTGTGATGGTTAAAATTAATGTTCTTCACCTTCCTCATTCCTACATTCTTCTTCGCACCTGAATTCCACTTCCTTTGCACATCAGTGCATGCCATCCCTGTCTTTCCCTGCCTGACTGCATTTTCAACCTAAATTGAATTCAATTTTATTATCCAACAATATTAAAATAAATATTTTAAGTCAAGGCTACTGTGAAGCAACATATACAGAACATGAATGACACACAGTAAACATTTCATTTTAGTACATTTATTAATTAATTAAAAATATACAATAATACACAATATAATAATACATTTTGTGCCCTTAATTGTCCTAACTTTACTGACCTTCCACAAAAGTGCTGCTGCATGACTACAAGAGCGTCCTGGCCCTGCAATACATGAACAACCCGCTGTCTGTACTTCACCTGTCACTGAAACTAGCACCCAAGCCTTATGATGTGATACGTGCAGGCTCTGGCTCGGCTCAATGTCAGCTTTTAGATACGCAAGGTCGTTTCCGACATCCTTAAACAACACTCGCCCGACTTTATCACTGTGTAGATATTGATATGCCTCTGAGCTTTTCAGATTGCTCATCGCCTTACCATCACAGGCTACTGAATCTACAAAATAGCTAAAAATGTTACCATACGTGATACGAGGCCACTTCTTCACGTCATCCTCCCAACCATCTACCGCGGATGGTAAAGGTACTGTTATATCACCCCTTTTAATTTCGTTGAGGTTGTGTTCACACATCATTAAGTTTGGATCGCTAAATCTTGAATGACGGTCAACTAATGAATGAATGAGTGTCAACTCCCGCTTGTTTACTTCGAACCGGAAGTCGCGCCCACTTTTGACGCAATGCCTCATGGGACGTAGGAAACTTGTGGATAGAAAAATAATGTAGGAACTAGATTTAAATATAAACATATACTTATAAAACGCTATTTAGGCTTCTGGAGTCGTTTTTGTGAGAAATCTTTACTTCCGCATTTGAAAATCACTTAACCGCCGAACCTGAAGTGACGTAACATGAGGTAGAGCGGTCAAAGTAAACAATAGGAAAGCAATGGATCGCAATGACAGCTCGGAAAGCTGGGGGAATTGTAGCCTAAATGTTTACTCGTATGATATATATATAATTCATATATAATTGATATATATGATGATATCATATAATTATGAGCCTGATATGAAGCCAAGTGAGCAGGACAGGCCAGGGTTAGACAGAACAACGGTGAGTTGTGGTGAGGAGAACAGGGCGAGAGAACAGTGTTAGCTTATAGATGTATTCACGTTAGCCGACGATATGTATAACACAATGCTCAGATCACGATACTGTACAGATTATTATCATCATGTATCAGGCGATAGCAAAGCTAGTACTTAGACCCATACCTGCATGTGTTGTGTGTGTCAGCCATTAGGAGACAGTTTCCAGAGGAAGAGGGACTTTATAAAGGCTTTGAATTGACCCATTTGGTGACGATGAATAAAAAAAAAAGATCACAATCACAACTGTCTTGCTGTATAAAAACTTTATATGTAGAAACAGCCAACACAAACATTAAAGTCGGTTTGTACAGATTGAAAATGAATTATAGAACAAAATATATTATATTTATAATAATAATAATAATAGTGTCAGCTGCAGACTAATAACAAACACATAAATGCATTACATTACAAGTTTATGTAGGATATGTTAATGAATTAAATTAAGACAAGGCACATTTTGTAAAACATATGTACAATAAGTGATCTCTGACGGATCCGTGAGCGTCATGTTTCCCGCTGGCGGCCGAACCACATGCTGACGGCGGACCGTCACCGGGCGACCCGATGAAGAAGCTGGGACAGTGTGCACATATCGCCGGGATTATAATCATCCGGTCTATAGTGAACGCTACACACTACCGCGTTTTTCAAAGCAGAAGCAGAAGTGAAGTCCTGTCTCTTACCCGGCACAAAACGCACACTGGCACGGAAGATTGCACCGCCCTTTTTCTTATTCGGAAACCTATGGACTCGATGTCCTGACAGGCCATAATTCACAATCATTTACCACGACGATGATTAATTGAAATACAATAAGCACAGAAAACACACTGAATTATGACCGCTCCAACTGAATACCAACCTATCTCTGCACTGAGCACGAACGCAGAGCCAAACGACTCCCTCATGTGACGTCATATGACGCGATGGTGAAAAAAAGCGTTTTTTCAACACGGTCAAGGAAACTGTCACGTTTTCTATTAAATTTGTGCCCTTATGTCTTCCAAAACAATTTTTAATCCTGCATTTACTTTTCATATGGTATTTTAATACAAGGTTATATTAATAAAAAAAAAATTAAAAAAACCTGCAACATGGGCTTTAAGATGGAGCAGCGTTTACTGAGCCGTACATCAATGACAAACTGTGCATAAAAAAATAATCGCAGCCTTTGCGATTTCAAAATTGCGATAAGCCATCTCGATTTAAGTGCGATTACATGGAAAGTGCGATTAATCGTTCAGCCCTAAATTAAAGCTATCTTTTGTTGTTTTGACGACAACATTAATGACAGACTCATATGGCTGCTGTCACTTTTAGAGCTAGTGCACAGATCCATTACTGTTTAAGTATTACTCATTATACTGTCTGTCACATGCGTTTTAATCTTATTTAAGACTGTGTTAACGAGTATACTAACCAAAACCGGAATTTTGACACAATTTTGCGTGTTTTTTTCCCGTTAAAGCGATATAATCCGCGAAAAATAACTTTTGTTACTCGTGAGCTGTTTTTGAGGCGACTTTACTGTATGTATGCACGCAGAGAAAACCATCTCTCTATGAGCGTGCGAGTACTGGATAGCTTAAAAATACTTGAATGTTTAAACTGATAAGATTTAAAAAGAACTGAAAATTATAAACTTTAGTTACAATGCAATGCTGGCCCAATAATTCCGCCATGTCCCAACTCCTAAATGCAAGAGTCTAGTATTGCCACCTGCAGCGCTTGAGGCTTGCTTTGAGCAACCCATTTTGAGAGACAGAGAAAGAGAAGGACACAGCCCTGCTGAACACTCATGTGGTTTGTGAAATTGTGTCTCTGAGAAAGTTTTAAATTGATTGATTTGTTTTTATGATCTGTGTGGATTCATACAATCTGCATGCTAAAGTGAATCAATGTTTGCAGTGAAATTTCCCGCATTATAAGTGGGAGACCTGCAGGAATTATTAAAGGGGTGGTATAATGCCCCTTTTTACAATATGTAAAATAAATCTCTGTTGTCCCCAGAGTGTGTATGTGAAGTTTTAGCTAAAAATACCCCACAGATAATTTTGTACAGCATGTTAAAGTTGTTCCTTTTTGAGGGTCATTAAAAACGCGTTGTTTTGTGTGTGTCCCTTTGAATGCAAATGAACTGTTTTGCCTTTTACAGTATGTTTAAACTGGAGTTGGACAATGATGAGTCAAGAAGAAGTGACAACATGTAGAAGCAACAGGACGTTTCTGAATGGTTAGTTGATGAATTTATGTTGCTGATGTCGAGTTAACTACCTTCAAGTCATTGATTAGCATATTTTGTCATGATAATCTATAAAATTACTTGTGTGGGAACTGTTGTAATATGCATGTGAAAAGATGGATGCGACAGCTTGAGTAGACTCACAAATGTGCTCGACTATAACATTTCCTCTTCTCAACATGGACAGCGTGCTCCTGGGGGCAGGGTTTATGTAAATGTTAGGGTTGGTGATGTCACTAACCCGGGAGGAATGTTGTGTAGTCCCTTACCAGCCGTTTGTTGTAGCCCTTAAAAAATGATTTCTTTAAAAGCAAATAGCTTCCTTTTTTCTTTGAACTTTGAGCGTTGTAACTTTACAGATGTTGTTTATGCCTGAAACAGCAACATTACACACTTACTAAAGTTTGAAAAGTGAAATCATAATCAACCACCCCTTTAAAATACTATTGAAGTAGCTCCTTTTTAGGTACTAAATCGTCATCGGAGGCTGACATGCTGCTCATACTCTCAGACAGGTGGTGTTGTTGTGCGCACGAGGGAACGTAAATGCGCCATATGTCATTGCATCGCTATATAATTTATATCTCGATATGACACTTTTTTTATCATGTAAAAATTTATTCCGGTGTTATTGTGGACGGTATAATATGGCACACCCCTAGTAAGCAGATATAGCCGTCACATACACCTTTAAGGTGGAAGGAGATAATCCAGTAGAGAAACGTTCTTGCATATAATTAAGTATTGAACCAACAGGGCAGTTGACCGGATCCAATTGACATTCTCTACACGAAGAAGAGAATAGTCTCTGCTTCAGTGCAAACAGTCTTCTCGTGAAGGGAGCTCTGGACTGACTATGGTCTCCACGACCTCAGTATCCACAACTTTCCTGCGAGTCTTATTGGGCATCGCCATGACACTCAATACTTCCTGTTGACGGTATCTCAGTTCCAGTTTAGCCTAACGCTTAATGAAGCTAGCACACAAGGGATACTCGTGTCACGGTACAAACGGGTGAAACTGATTACTGACAAGTGGTAATGCTGACAGATTAAGCAATGGCTCCTTGTGGCTCAACGTGCAACTGTTACCGTTGTCGGGTGCACAAACAACACGCGAGAACTGAAGGATCAAAATAATTTAAATAGTTCCTGAAAGTAGACATCATGCGCTTTTCACCAATATACGGCTTATTACAGTAATGTCATGCTTTCCGTCTGCAAATGACAGAAGCGCGGGATGGAAGGATTTGAACAGAGAGATTCGACGCGCGGCAGGTTAGAGTGTTTTGGATTGCATAAAATAATAAAAGAAACGAACAAATACATGGCGAAAGTAGTGTTAGACAGCTGAAGAGGGGATAGGGATGATTTGTAATGAAATTTGGGAGGCGGATGGCCATTACCTACTCTTTCACGTATGTAAGCATGTAGTGCGTGCGTGTGCATGTCTATGAATGCGTGCATTTGTATGTGTGCGTGTATGAAAAAAAGTGTCCTAATTGAAAACTGTGCAACCCAATGTCACAAAAAAGACTTGTATATATGTATTATAGTTCATTTTTCAACTTTAAAGTGTTAGTTTCTTTCGTTCATGATTTTTTCTGTTTTTTTTCTCAATAAAAAAAAGTACATTTATTCTCGTTTTTTTATTTTTGTGTATTTAAATTCTATTTACAAACTCACCACACACAATAATGGTCAATAACTGTAATTTGCACATGATGCACATGAAGATAGCACATTGTTTTAGAATTTTACAGTCAAAAAATCTAATTATGTGAAAAACACCTATTTTAGCTTCAGGTTCTAAAGGGTTAATAAAATGAATACTTTAATTGTGATCATTAAAATAATTGAATCTTAAATATTAAGTGGCCAGTTTTTGTTCATTTATTAAAAGTATTTATATATAATATATCTAGCACCCCCTCAGCACATGTTAAAAAAATTATCTGGCGCCGCCCCTGGTTATAACGGCCCACGTATTAAAAATGGTTGGGTCTAAATCAGGCTCGGGCTCATAATTACAGTTAATGTGTCGGGTCGGGCCGGGCTCGGACACAACAGGCTCAGGTAGGGTCGGGCTTGATTTTTTGGGCCCGATCTAAGCTCTACTCGTCATTACCCAAGCAAGTTGTTTGGGCTTGTTGAGGCTCTCCGATAGCAGTATCTTCAGGCTAACGTAAACCGGAAGTTTGTTACCGGCTTGTTCTACGTTGCCATAGCGATCACGGGAAAGGTCAGAGTTCGGGAAAGTTGTGGATAGAGACCAGATTCTATGAGCTGGGCCCCCTCAGGGGCCAGGCCCACAGTTTCCACAACTCTGGGGTGAGGGTGATAAATTGTGCGCCCTGCTTGGAACAATAGGTCCCTCCTGATCAGAATCTCCATCGGAGAGCCATCTAGAAAGGACACCGGGTCTGATAACCAAACTCGGCCCGGCCAGTACAGGGCTACTAATAGTAGATGGGATCGGCGAACCCTCTCCAGAACTCCCCCAGGGGAGCTGGATGCGTGAGGGAGAACCACATGGGACTGTGAGTTGTCTCTGAAGATGCAAACAGGTCTACTTGTGCTTGACTGAATTTCTCCCATAGGAACTTCACCGCCTCGGGGTAAAGTCTCTATTCCCTGGGCCTCAGCCTCAACTTTATATATACTGACCTGAGAGACATTACTGTAAAACTTCAAATAATAGCCCGGGCTTTTATTTTCCCAAATCACCAAACTGCATCGGCTTGTATTTGAGACAGGCGTCTATATGAGACAGGCCTTTAATTTAGTGTTGAGATGAGCATGAGAGTTGGAGGTTACCATATCTGAGTTTGTGTTTAACAAATCAGTTAATATCAGAATTAGCCTACTATATTTCCATATGTCTAAAGGGGGTCGCACACCAGACGAGAAGCGCAGCGCCACGTCTTTAAAATTCGAACCCATTATTCTCTATGAGTGTACATTGTCTCAAATCGTCGTTAATGTATATACTGACTTCACCCTGTGCTGCAATATACATTCAGTTTTACATTCATTAACAGAAATCAGCTGCTTGAATGAAAATTGCTGTTATCGGATTTTCAGGTTATATTCTCAATTCATTCAGTTAACGGACGCTCTGAGGTAAAGTAAATTCAGACTGCAGACTAAGCAACGATTGTATTTAATTGTACAGTACAATCATAACATAGTACAGACATGATCTTAATTCCATAATATCCTTTAACATAACTATATTGCTGGCCATAAACTGACAAAGTGCACGTCCGGTGTGCGATACCTCGAGTTGTCATAGACGCGATGCGGCGCTTCTCGTATGGTGTGCGACCCACTTTAGATTATTGGCAGCATAAAAAAACGTAACGATGTGACAGCCATGGGCTGAACAATACAAGTTACCGGTAATATCCATGGAGCCTATGAACTAGTTGCCAGAAACACATCAACAAGAAAGAATGAAGGCTACCCTGTAAAACAACTGCAATCATGTGATACAAAAGGACCCTATATTGATCACTATCATCATCACCGCGATCCTCAACTACAAGTTCATTGGCGAATTCCTCCTCCTCGTCGCACTCCTCCACTTCTCCCTCTCCGGCCTCTGCTAACTCTGCCTGCCTTGCTTGCGCTAACAGCTCCCGCCCAGATGCGCAGGGCTCTCTTGCGTGCGCAATCTGCTCCATAGAACTGGCTTAAACAGACGATCTGATGGGTTTTAGAAGATTAAATACAACCCCAAACTAAAAAACAGCCCGGGCCTCTATTTGAGACCGGCCTTTATTTATCCAAACCTGTAGCCACACCAGGCATGTAAAAGAGACAGGCGTCTATTTGGGACTCGGCTATTATTTGAAGTTTTACGGTAATTTCCTTTGGGCCCACAGGAGGATCTGGTGAGCCAGTTTGCATTAGTGACTTGACCTCAGACCCCCCTGATGGTTGATGTAAGAGACCACCAATATGTTGTCCATGCGGACAAGCACGTGATGGCCCCTCAGGTCTGGGAGGAAGTGTTTGAGAGCTCGAAACACCGCCATCATTTCTAGCCGATTTATGTGCCAAGAAAGTAGATGGTCCTGCCACAGACCTTGCACTGATGATCGCCCCCAACCTGTGAGAGAAGCATCTGTCGTTAGCGTTACGCTGCGACAAGAAGCCCCCAACACTGGGCCTTTGGCAAGGAACCAATGTTTCTTCCACATGACTAAGGTAGAAGGCATTGCCACGTGAACTTGATCATGCGAAACAGATTTCCCCTTTGAGAAAACCCCTTGGTTCTGAGCCACCACTGCAGGGGTCTCATGTACAGGAGGCCAAAAGTTATTGCGTTGGACGCAGCTGCCATTAGACCCAACAGTCTCTGAAACTGTTTCACAGTGAGTGACTGGCCTAGATTTACCCCATTTACGTCGGAGAGCATCAATGCTAGACGAGCAGGGGAAAGTTGTGTCTGCATCGTCGCTGAATCCCAAACCATGCCTAGAAAAGTGGTTCTCTAAGCTGGAAGGAGCACACTCTTTTTGGTGTTGAGCCTCAGCCCCAACTTTCTCATGTGAGACAGAACGACATCTCAATGCCGAACAGCCATCTGCTCGGATTGAGCTAAAATCAACCAGTCGTCGATATAATTCAACATGCGAATGCCCTGGAGTCTCAGTGGAGCCAGAGCTGCATCCATGCATTTTGTGAAAGTGCAGGGTGATAAACCTAGGCCGAATGGAAGAACCCGATATTGGTAGGCTTCGCCCCCGAAAGCGAACCTAAGGAACTTCCTGTGATGAGGATGGATGGCTACATGGAAGTACGCATCCTTCAAATCTATCGTAACAAACTATTCCTCGAACTGAATCTGTGACACAATCTGTTTGAGTCTAAGCATTTTGAACTTAAGTTTTTGAACCCTACGGTTTAGTTGATGCAGGTCTAGAATAGGATGCAGCTCTCCATCCTTCTTTGGAACAATGAAGTAACGGCTGTAAATCCCCGACTCCCTGCTGGGAAGAGGAACCCTTTCTATAGCCTCCCTTCACAGAAGATTCTGTACTTCTTGCTCAATAACCCGAACCAGACTGAATTCTGTAGCTCTTTTCTATTGTAAGCAGACCCCAATGAGATATATTTGGCAGTATTTTCCACGCTGCCAGAAAATCTGCTAAGGGGACCAGCCTCTTGAGACTGGCCTCTGGTATTGGTCGAACAGCCACCTCGGCGCCCTGAAATGGCGAATCGGCAGAGAACAATTGAACTGACTGTTCTACGACCCTCCTCGGAGGATCGTTCGAAAGCAGACACCTTGGTGCCCTGAATCCTGGCTAAAATATGGAAATGTGATGAATTGTCCATGTCATCAGGACTCATGGAATATTCAGGGTAATGTCTGTGTTCTGATGACATCACTGGTGGACAATTTAAATATTTCAGCTTGTGGAGAAGAGGAGAGCTGCACAGTATATATTGTTTGGTGTTGTATTTATATAAAATTATTTAGTTTTATTTCTAATGTGAGAAGATACTGTAGGTAACTTGTTTATGTGTCAGTTGGCACATAAACTATCTGTCATAACTATCTGTCAGTTGGCGGCGGCGGGGTGGGGGGCGTTGAGGTTTGAAGCTTCTGACCCTCTTGCACTACTTGAATGCTAAACATCAGATGTATCTTTGTTTTCCTGACATGAAGCTGTGTGCAGTGTTTGTGTTGCTCTCTTCAAGGACAAAGATAGGTGTTTGTCCCTCGAGTTCTTCGAGAAGACACATTAGTTTTACTCTCTTTTCTCAAGCCAGACACATGTGTCGACATGCATAATTTCATTTTGCCATTCATTAATTTTCATTTCTGTTCACAAATAGTATGGATTCTGTTGCTCTAATACTTAAAGGAGAACTCCGGTCAATTTTAACATTGAGCTCATTTTTTTGTAAATTTGGAGTGCTGTCAATACAGAGAACAACGACAAAAATCGGTGTTGCCTACACCATGTTATCCTCTTTTTAAAATTTGCACCCTGTTGACTTCAATGGGGCAAGTTTTAAACCTGCTTTTAGCCTCTTAACATCCTTGATGTGTCATTACAAGTGCACAGCTAATGTGAGTGATTCCTTCAGAGTGAACACGGTGAATCTGACTGCAGTAGATGTGAAAGATATTAATTAAAATGATGTTATTTCAGCCAGCGCACATACCTGTATTTTCTTCCTGTTTTCGGTCGAAGCCCATAGTAATCGATTGCCGAGTTCACACGCATAGGTTTAGTTACCTATGATCACGCGCGTGAACTCGACAATTGATTACTATGGGCTTCGACCGAAAACAGGAAGAAAATACAGGTATGCGCTGGCTGAAATAACATCATTTTAATTAATATCTTTCACATCTACTGCAGTCAGATTCACCCGTGATCACTCTGAAGGAATCACTCACATTAGCTGTGCACTTGTAATGACACATCAAGGATGTTAAGAGGATAAAAGCAGGTTTAAAACTTGCCCCATTGAAGTCAACAGGGTGCAAATTTTAAAAAGAGGATAACATGGTGTAGGCAACACCGATTTTTGTCGTTGTTCTCTGTATTGACAACACTCCAAATTTACCAAAAAATTAGCTCAATGTTAAAATTGACCGGAGTTCTCCTTTAAGTTAAGGCACTGTATCACACAGTCCACTTGTGTCTGTTTAAGGTTCCATTTATCCATGTTTGACCCTTTAATACACTGAGCTTACATGTTTGTGTATGTGTATGTGTATGGCCATGGTCCTGACAAATAAAGTTGGCCCTGGTAATTACTATTTGTGTCATGGGCGGAGCTAAGTACCTCATTATCGTTTGTCCTCTTAATACAGCATGGTGTCAAGGTTCTTGTATTTTGAGTTCTGATGTGTTTATTAAAAATTTGAACTGAGATTTGTGTTGTATATAGCTCAAATAGGATTTTTTAAAGATTTACTACATCTTTCTAGCACAAGGGGAAAGGGGTGACTGTTTAGTGTTGCAAAACTGGTTTGAAAAAATAGTCCTCCTAATCAACAAAAAACAGTATGTGTGTGCGTGCATGTGAGAGAGTGTGAGTGCAAAAGTGAGTTTTGTTCTACCCCTGCTGTTCCCGCACAAGGTTGCAATTCTTAAATGTGATCTAGCCTAACAAAGGTAAAGGGAAAATATTAACCATATATGCTGTTTATATTGCTTGTAATTGGGATGAAGTAAACATCTGTTGAGTATTTTAACATAAATAGTTTGAATATGTTTAATGAAAAACCCAAAAATGCAGCGGGTCCACCAGACCCACGAACACTGGCTGAATAACAAAAATATGAACACCACACTCGCTTACAACCGCACCCAAAGCGCGTACAGCAGAGACACCACTGTGATCAGATAGAGCGCGAACTACAAATTAATTCGTCTTTCGCGTATCCATACATTCTTGCTGTGGTATCAGACTACTTTAAATGAGCTTTTAAGTAAAGACTGGAAATGGACTGTTGAACTACTGCATTTTATGAATATAACTATGGTTTAGCAAAAACTTTACTAAACATTTCACACTGCCATTAAATCATGAATAAATGTACAGAATTGACTACCCGTTTTCTTATTGTTTCCATATAAATTAACTCACACAATACATCTACATACTCTACTTTTCAGGTTACAAAGACGATTTTGACATTCAGTGCACCAGAGACACCACTGTGGACATCAGCTGGACTTCAGCTACAGACCACCTCAGGAGACTCAGCTAAACATAGCTGAAATTGGATTTTATTATGTTATAATGTCTCTTAATGTGCCCTTATAATGTTACTATGATTTTTGCAACAAATTTTGTCATAATTTAGAAATAAAAGGCATTTTACCAAGCCTGATTTTAGCCTCTGATTTGAGGGGATGCGTCTGTATGAGATTTCAATGTAAACGCCCACTGCTGTGATTGGCTGACATGTTTGCATATGAAATAACTAGTATTACATGTGGAACCCTCTCAAAAACTTTAACTACATTTTTACTATCAAGATTAACAAATCGTCAAAACTATTGATCATATATTTAGATCTATTCCAACACATGAAATATTGCAGTGATGAGCATTGAGCAGATGACAGACAGTCTGTTGATCGTGTGAATGCGGTGATTTAATCATTGCAACGCAATTTATGCACTATCACGAATGCTTTCACCAAATAACAATGCAAACACGATGTAAATACAGTAAGAGCTGTGCAGTGTAACCGGATTATTTGTTTAATTTCGAGTTTTAGCAAGTGTCCAAATAAACTCGCGCTGTGTGATTTGACAGCTTGGATGATTGGAAAGGGAGCGTTCTCTGATGCTTTCTGTTTATAATTTAATCACAGTTTAAATATGATTATTTTCATCCTACAAATAGTAACGACGTGAAGTTGATCGTTTAGGCACTGGCTTGATTTACTGATGCATAAACAGTATCGAATGATTTTGAGAGAAAGACTATCTGAATGACCTTGAATAATTATACATCAGAAATCACTAATGACAGATTAGGCATTAGAATAAACATGAGTACTTATATGTTTGCGGCATTGCTGGCAGATCCATATCATAAAAGTTTGTTTGCAAAGTCCGAGCCGAAATTGACCAAATAATCCACAATGAAATGCACTGAATACAAACAATGCACTGCGGAGACATTCACATTGTTGAAAAAACAATGAAAAAAACCCCACAATCCTAGCATTAGAATCGTTTGAAAGGTAATGGTATTGATGCTGTGTCGATATTTTATCACCTTGTAGGCCTGTTATTTAGCTATTGCATGTAATGCGTGAATCGGTGGGCGGGGCTCAACAGGCAGTGTTGAAGTAGGCGTTGATCTTCTGTGGAGGCAGTGTTTCATACCCTTTGAAGTCATAGATCCCCACTTTGAAAAACCTGTCGTTCGGTGTGCCTTATGTCAATAAAAGCTTGGACTAAGGAAGTTTTCAGTTCTGAAACTTACAGGACATTAATATAGAATGAAGACCTCTTATATGTCAAAAGCTCAAAGAAAATTTGATTTATCAGTTTATCACCCCTTTCACCTTATTAAATTATCCATTTAACTAAAATATTATAAAACTAAAACTAAAAACTAAAAATTATTTAAAAAAAAAATTGTTTTTTCCCACAAATTTTGCATGTATGCAAATTGTATAATATCCAAGGTACGCTTTTCTAGTAATTGTGCAGTTAATTCTCATATTGTATTTTCAGAAAATGCTGGAATATTTTCCTTCTCCCCAAATTTGTCACTACCGAAACACAATATTAAATAATTTATTAAGAAGGCTTATAATGACCTATTAAGATTTTGTTTACATCTACCTTATAAATATATATTTTTTTCTAATTTTTAAAAATATTTTTACTGGTTAAATCAATAAAGATTATAATTTTAATAATATTTTAAGTGTGATTTATGAGATTTGTTGTATTTTGAACCCAATCTTTCTTTGTAGAAGGCATAAAGTTTATCGTACTGATTTCAAAGTTAAGGATTCATTAGTTTGAATATGCATTGAACCAAACACTATCATAACATCTTAGTTGATAATTCAATATACTTTATTTTTGACAAAACATCCCATGTTACGGTAGTGACTGCACATTTTTGGTAGTGACAGTAATGTTTTGGTAGTGACCACAATACTTAATTTGCCATGGCTGAATCAGACTGTCCACATTTTATGTTAATATAAATAAATAACTATGATGCACATATGCAGTCAGTACATATAGCAGACACACATCTGACAGTAAATATCTTATAAGAACACATAGAGCTATTCTATACTTTGGGTCTTGAGGTGCAAGTGAGAAGAGGTATGCTCATAGATTTTTCTTCCCAAAAAAACAACAACTTACAATGTAGACTCAGAACCACTTTGTTTTATTTTCACATTTTCAACATTTTGTTTATGACTCATTCAGATAAATCTCCAGAACCACTGAACTCTCTCTCTCACTCACTCTCTCTCTCTCTCTCTCTCTCTCTCTCTCTCTCTCTCTCTCTCTCTCTCTCTCTCTCTCTCTCTCTCTCTCTCTCTCTGTGTGTGTGTGTGTGTGTGTGTGTGTGTGTGTGTGTGTGTGTGTACTGGTGTCTGATCACCCTCACTGGAAGTGCTAGGTGGTGTGGAAGCCCTGCAAAATGTCTCCATCTCTTTTTGTCTTTTCACCATCATCCTGTGTCTTTTCTGTCTTTTCCTCCATGCTTTTCTGACATGTCAGATAATTGTCAGATAATTGTCTGACATGTCAGCTCCCTGTCAGATAATTCACTGATACTCTTCAACTTTCCTTCTTCCCTTCGTTTCTTATTTCTTTCTTTTTCTTTCCTTAAGTATTCCTCATACTTCACTGGGTCTTCCCTCAACCGTTGTTTGTATTCTCTCTGTCTCTCTGTTGTAGTTTTTCTTTTTTTTTTTAGGCATGTTGGTGTTTTATGTCATTCTCCCTGTCAAGTTAATTATAGAAATTAACATTACTGACAACAACCTTACACCTAAGCTAGTATCATGGACTGCAACCTTAAGTAATTGTAACCTCATCACATTACAGAATTTTAACAGAATATTGCATACTAAAACACTAAAGCACATCGTTAGCAATCACTGGTCAGAACAGTTGAACACATATAACAACTAAATTTTATGGAATAACATCCAAAAAAGTTTTCTCAATAGCAGAAAAAATTAGTTTGGTAGTGACATTCCTTAAAGTTACACACAGATTTTTTAGACTTCAGAACACATTTACCTCAAAATGATGGGATCAATGTACTCACCATATAGCACATGAGAGAGAGGGACAGGAATATTTCCTGATCAAAAATGTAGGGGTGTGATTAAAATCAGTCTCAGCCAATGGACTACAACATTCACTGTTTTGGTAGTGACATGAAAATGCAGGACACCTTTTTTTTAGATAAAGTTTCATGATTTAAAAATAAAATATAAAATAAATATTTTTTAAATAAATATATATATATATTTTTAAAACAAGAATGGAAAAATTTGCAAACATTTTTTCAATATCATTTTCACAAGTTGAAATTTAGGGGTTAGGGTTTGGGACAGCCACCTCCTAATTGAAAGTAGCCCATAAATTATGATTTTATATATATAAAGCTTACTGATATCTTAAATATTATTGTGGGTTTCAATAGATAATTGAAGGATCTTAGTAAACATCTAAGATTTTAATAATTAAATGCTTTTCAAATGTGTTTTTTGGATGAGGGACAGCAGTTTGCACCAATTCTGTAGAATGGCCCATATATATATATATATATATATATATATATATATATATATATATATATATATATATATATATATTAGAGGTGGGCATAGATTAATTTTTTTAATCTAGATTAATCTAGATTAATTTTGAAATTAATCTAGATTAATCTAGATTAAAATGGCTCATTTGAGTTCTGCCGAAGGCATTCAGAATATGTGTGCTACCCAAATAATGACTATAAAAGTAAGTCTTTGAGAACGGGTTTCTCAAGCCAGGTGGCGCATTAGACCAGGGGCTCATCTCCTGTTTCCAAAATGCATCACAAACTGCTTGAGAAAGCTGTTCTACTCATAGACTGTAAAAGGTTACTACTGTACTGTTACCGTCCGTAGGCAACATTAGGTAGGCCTATGTTATTATCAACTACTATAGGCTATCAATTAGGGATGGGCGATATGGCCTAAAATCCATATTGTGATACATGTATACATTGCAGCCTCTTGCGATAACGATATTATAATAAAACCATTTCAGAACAGGTTACACAGACCCTGCAAAACAACTGCTAAATGTTTTTTTTGTTTTGTTTTTTTTGAAAGGGTGTATGTAGTTTTGAGAACATATATTGTGCAAAACTGTAAGTATACAACATAATTTTGCAGATAAATAAAATTTAAGTACACTAGCTGCAGAGACTTAAGTAGGTCTAATGTTTATTATGGCTTGGAGCTTATGAAACCCCAAATTTAAAATTAGAATATTGTCTAACTGATGTCTTTTCAGTTAAAAAGAAACACAACAATGATTCTTAAAATCGGGCGCTTTTAATAAAAAGAGATTATGTGCTACACCACTCACTAAGATATATTGGGAATAATACGCGCGCGCTGGTATTCAGTTATATGTTTCGTTTTGAATTTGAGGTGGTAGAACGGATTAGTCGTGTGTTAATTTACCGAACTGTTACACCACACAGTCTACGTCGGACGCCTTAAATACAAACCTAGTCCAAATAATGGATGTTGCACCGATCTTTTACACCAGCTTTCACTTTCAGCCGTGTTTACTTAAGATGACGACGAATATGATGCGTTGCAGCCGGGTGTTCCTCGCGGCCGCGGGTAGATTGCGTCATCATAGCTTGTGTAGCTTGAGCCAGCTCCCAACCCAACTTGGAGAATAGATTAACGGCGATATTTTTTTTATCGCGCGATAAGAGTCTCGCGTTAACGCGACGGCCCACCACTAATATATATATATATATATATATATATATATATATATATATATATATATATATATGGGTGGTTGACGTGACGCTACGTTTTTGTGTTCATGGTGACAAATATAAATAAAAATGTATAATATTTCATTAAAATATCTGTTGTTATATACAGTTTAATCTTCCAGAACTAATAAATCTGTAATTAATGAGTATTATAATTCAAATATGTAAATATTTAGTTTTAAATATTTATTTGTCCACTGGCGTGACTGTCCGGGGTAGCGTTGCTTATCTTAAAACTACTGTAATTAAATGAAAAATAAGTCTAAATACATTAAAATACTTGAATAGATGTTATAGTGGTGTTAACTTAATGAAACTAAAGGTTATAAGTCATAAGGTCCCCATTTAGAATAATTGTGACACATTACATTTTGTCCGCAAAACTGGTGTCCACCTGGTGTGACGCCATTCTGTAGATATAAAACGGGCATTCATTTGGGCACCCTATTACTGAGAGGGGCCCTTCTTCATCCAGGAAGTACAGTAGACCTCACTGGAGTACATGGACTACCCACAAGGTGAGTTCTGTTTCAAATATTTTCATAATTATTGCTATTTCCGTGCACTGTTGGAAATGGGATCCATTATGCAGTCCTTTGGTGTGACATAATCTAAGTATTGATCTGAAAATGTATCAATTTATATTGATTGACTATTGAAAATAATGTAAACCTTAACACTGTTAGTCAGGATTGAAGACTGTCTCTCATATAGCTAGGCCGCAAACTGGCCTTGATCTTGAACATGTCCACTGGTGTGACAGCAATGTCCTATAGTGTGACATGAAATCAGCGTCACACTGGTGGAAATGGCTGTCACACCAGTGGATGTAAACATTCTTTGTTCCTATAAAATAACCAAAATCGGACAGAAATCACACACACAAACCAGATATATTTGAATCCTGCATTTATTAGCTTCTTGAATCAGATGAAGAGATGTGTTTAGTTGTGTTTGTAGCTCAGAATGAGGAACTATACACAGACAGCGTCATTGCATTAGAACAGCCTTATGGTCTGGTTGGTTCACGTGAGATGATTGACAGCTTTGTCCATGGGGGGCAAGACATACAAAGCCCTAAGGACCTCTATGAGTTCCTAGCCCAAAAAGAGGTCCCAAACATAAAATTCAAATGGATCGATGAGGCAGATATCCAGGTGTTCAACGAGATGTTGCCACCTTCTGTCCCGAAAGTACCTGGCATCTTAAACACACACCAAATACTTTCCTTCTCTGCTGGAGAGATCTTCTATAGGGCTCAAAGCTGTTTCTGCCGCTACCCAGAGATTTGCGACTGCTTCTATCCAAGCAAGATGAGGCCAGACAATCGGTCAAAAGATTCAGAGGAACCGTTTGCCTGTGAAGTCCAAGAGACCCAGCCTGAGAGTCCCAGTAGTGGAGAGGAAGAGGAGGAAGAGTTTGACGACAAGTACACTGTAGGGAAATTCGTCATTGTCCGCTATGACAAGAAGCCATTTGTTGGCCAGATCACACAACTAAATGCTGAGCACATTGAGGTCAATTGCATGGTGCAAATTGGCTGGAAAAACACATTCAAGTGGCCTGCTAGGCGAGACTGCATTATGTACAGCAAGGACCAACTTGTCAGTGTCATCTCTGAGCCAGAGCCCCACCAGCGTGCAGCCCAGCTCACCAAATATGACTGGCTGCTGTTCAATGAGGTGTGAAAGGAGGATGAGTCCTTAAACTATAAAACACTACTGTTTTTTTTTTTATTTGTTTGTATTTCATGGTGTACTCTATTGTACAGCACAGTTCCTAAAGAAAAGAATCAATTTACTATGAATTATTTTTAAGAACCACAGGATGTTTTGCTGTTTTATTTAGGTCAATTCCATTTATGGTTATGAAATGTGACAAGGTGGCCCTATGGCTATTCAAAAAATGATTTTACTTGAGTTGTACTAAAAATATGACTGTATTAAATACAGAGAACAGTAGTTTTAACTTTTTATCCCGTATGACTTTTAACTTAAAACTTACCTTTTTATTTTAGTGAATTTTAAAATAAATTTGAACAAGAAAAGTAATAAGCCAGGTCAATTTTGTTTACATGTTCATGTTATGTTGCTAAATGTTACGATGGCTCCCAGGTCTTTTTTATGGGAATGTTTCTTCTTCTTTCTTCTGACTTGATTGTACAAAACACATTTGAACTTGAAGTTGTAACTTTATTTGAATGATTTTTTTTAATTATTTGAACAAGAAATAATAAATGTGACTTTGTACAAAACAGGGGCATACCGGTACTTTTTGTTGTCCAATGATGTGACGAAATGTCCTGTGGTGTGACAAACTGAATTATAAGTGGAAAAGACATTTAAATGCACAAATTTATGTAAAAGGTGTTGAATAGTATAATAATGATAGCATCACTATGCACATATAAGGATGGAATGAAGCTTCATTAGGTTTTATACTAATTATAATTAATATAATCCAGACGTTTGGGTAGTCCCTATGTGTACATCTTATAGTGAGATAATAACATGATTGTGAATTTTTATTGGTTACTTTTGATGTGGGAATGTAATTAGGACAAATTGATAAGGATTGTGCATATTTGTCTTATTTGTCACACAATCTCTGAATTAAATATTAACATAAGAAATGTTGTCAAGTCAAGTCAAGTTTATTTATATAGCGCAACCGGAAAAACTCCATCAGGTGACCTGATGGAGAAAAAAAAAAAACTTGGGAGAACCCGGGCTCAGTCGGGGGCCAGTTCTCCTCTGGCGTCTATGAACTAGAGGTCGGATTTAACTGTAAGATTAAAAGTATTATATGAATGCCTGGCTGAAGAGATGCGTCTTTAATCTAGTTTTAAACTGGGAGAGCGAGTCTGAGCAACGAACAGTATCTGGAAGACTATTCCAGAGTTTTGGAGCTAAATGTGAAAATGCTCTCCCTCCTTTGGTGGACCTAGATATCCTAGGTATGACCAAAAGCCTCGAATTTAGTGATCTTAAAGAGCGTGATGGATTATAGGGCGATAGAAGGTCCGTTAAATAGACTGGAGCTATGCCGTTTAGGGCTTTATAAGTCAGTAGCAATACCTTGTAATTAATACGGAACTTTATAGGTAACCAATGTAGTGATGATAAAATCGGTGTTATATGATCATATTTTCTTGATCTAGTTAGAACTCTAGCGGCGGCATTTTGGACTAACTGTAGCTTGTTTATTGAGGATGCAGGACAACCGGCTAATAAAGCATTACAGTAATCTAGTCTCGATGTCATGAATGCATGAACTAACTTTTCTGCGTCAGAAACTGATAGCATGTTACGTAGCTTAGCAATGTTTCTAAGGTGGAAAAAGGCTGTTCTTGTAACATATGAAATATGATTTTCAAAAGACAGGTTGCAGTCTAGTAACACCCAGGTCTTTTACTGTTGAGGATCAAGTAACAGGACATCCTACTATGTTAAAGTTGTAGTGTGAGAGGTTTTGTGGGCGGTTTTTTGAACCGATGATAAGTACCTCTGTCTTGTCTGGATTTAATAAAAGAAAATTGCGCGTCATCCAATCTTTTATATCTTTAACACACTCTGTCAATTTGGATAATTTAGCGTTTTCATCTGGCCGTGATGAAATATAGATTTGAGTGTCATCAGCATAACAATGGAAACTAATTCCATGTTTCCTTATAATATTTCCAAGTGGCAGCATATATATTGAGAATAACAGAGGGCCTAACACAAATCCCTGCGGCACTCCATAGTTTACTGGAGTTATGATCGATTTTTCTCCATTTAAATAGACAAAATGGTAGCAGTCAGATAAGTATGATCTGAACCAGCTTAATGCTTGTCCTTGAACACCAGTATAATTTTGTAGTCGATCTAAGAGTATTGTGTGATCTATAGTATCGAACGCAGCACTAAGATCAAGTAAAACTAGTATTGAGATACAGCCTTGGTCAGAAGCTAATAGTAAATCATTTGTGATTTTAACGAGCGCAGTTTCAGTGCTATGATGCGGTCTGAATCCAGACTGAAACTTTTCATAGATGTCATTTTCTTGCAAGAAAGAGCCCAGTTGGGCGGATACAACTTTTTCTAGTATTTTAGACATAAAAGGAAGATTTGAAATGGGTCTATAATTTGCTAGGTTATTATGATCTAATTGTGGTTTCTTAATGAGTGGTATTATAACTGACAATTTAAATGTTCTTGGAACATGACCTAAAGATAAAGATGAGTTAATAATATTGAGGAGAGGCTCTTGCACTACAGGTAACACTTCTTTCAGTAGTTTAGTGGGTATAGGATCTAATAAACATGTTGTTGTTTTAGATGAAGTGATAAGTTTATTTAACTCTGTTTGTTCTATAGTTGTAAAGCACTGTAATTGTTCTTGCGGGGTGATAATCGAGGCTGAATTATAAGGCGCGATTGAAGACTGAACGTTTACAATTGTGGTTCTGATGTTTTCTATTTTCTCAGTGAAGAACTTCATGAAATCATTGCTACTAAACTGTAACAGAATATTTTGTTCAGGTGACATCTGTTTATTTGTTAGTCTAGCCCCGGTGTTAAATAAAAACCTAGGATTGTTTTGGTTGTTTTCTATTAGTTTGCGGAGGTGCTCAGCCCTGGCCGATTTTAGGGCCTTTTTATAACGTGACATACTGTCTTTCCACACGATTCTAAAGACCTCCAAATTAAAAAAAGTTAATAAAATCCAAAATAAATAAGGAATTAGAAAGGGACAGATTCAGTTTTGAGTTATTCACATATTAAGCAATATAATTATAAAACATTTGACATACATTTTAGAAATACATTTTTTTCCACATTGGATTTGAGTTCACGTCAACCACCCATATATATATATATATATATATACATATATATATATATATATATATATATATATATATATATATATATATATATATATACATATATATATATATATATATATATATATATATATATATATATATATATATCATTATAAAGCATTATATCTCTATATATACCTCTAACTAGTGCGTTTGTGTAGTTGTGTTTGAATGCCAAATTTCAGAACTATAAGGTGACAGTTACCTTATAGTTCTAAAATTTGGCACTCAAACACAACTACACAAACACACTACTTAAAGGTTCTTTGTTTTAATAAATACATCATTAACCATTTACTCTACTATACAGGTTCTGAAACTCAACGCGGCAGTTTCCAGCATCAACAGCACAAGCTCCATGGCGACCGCCCATGACACGGAGAGCGAGGTCAAGACCTGCAAGATAGGAGACCTGACAGGGACCATTCTACTGTCCCTATGGGACAGTCAAATAGATCATGTGATGATTGGTAGACCTTACGAGTTCACTAACCTTTCTACTAGATCGTTTAATGGTAAAACTAATTTAACAACCACACGAAACACAAAGATCACACAACAAAGCACAACAGTAACATTGCCCACCACATCAAACACAGATGATTTTTCAACACAAACAAACACAGTTACACAACCAATAGAGGGCAGCACAATTTCTATAAAGAAACTGTGTCCCAAGTGGTACAGTACACAAGTAGATTTTAACACAAAAGAAAAGTTCCACAGGTGCACCACCTGCAAGATTTTAAAGGGGGGGTTAAATGCTCATTTTCACTCAATCTCCTGTTAATCTTGAGTACCTATAGAGTAGTATTGCATCCTTCATATCTCCAAAAAGTCTTTAGTTTTATTAATTTCTTTAGTTTAAAGATAGGCTGTACCGAGTCTTTCCGAAAAAACCCGAGCGTCTGGAGGCGGGCCGTGTGGGCGAAGCCAGAGCCATAGAGAGAATCCGTCGATCTGGGCTTTGTTTATAAAACATTCATCGTCGAAATGCAGGGAACAAACAGTCTACACAACTACACAACAATCTGCATCCACTGTTCCTAACGCTGGGTTCTTTGGGAAGCTTTCCCTCACATCCAAAAACACACTTTGGAGACACTATGCAGCGCTGCCGATGATTTCCTGTTGAAGCGCGTTGATGTGCGCGGTCTCGCTCTCCTCTGGTCGACGTGTGCGCGGCCGCGCTTTTCCGGGAGAAATGCTCATATAAGGAGTTCCACTTTGGTCTACGTCATTAGATCCACGGTCGAAAAAAACCCAGCCGAAACTTGTACCAACCCGGAAGTAAGATTTTCGGCACAGAAATTCAACTCTGAAACACAACTCTGAATACATGAAACACCATTGTACCCCCCCTTTAAGGAAACAATAGAGTTACATTACTAAATGTAATGGACCATTCATTTTGAACACTGACGTAGATGAGATCTCATTGGCCATCCCAAATTCTGTGTTGACCAAATTCCTAAAAAATGAAAAAGACATAACATTCCTAGATGCACAGGACATAGAAGAATTTCTTCTAACCTGTGGGCCTGTGACCGTGACATACACAAATGACAACCATGCCATACAAATAACGAAGTTCGCCTCAAATGAAACACATCAGACTGATGAAGAACTTTGCACCATCACAGATGCAGTGTCGTTATCTCAAACAAACACAACCCACCAAAGATTCACAGTAGAAATGTCACCTAACCCATGGTTAGGAGAACTATCCCTTTAAGGAAAATTAACACATTAAAGATACTAACACCTAACAAAAGACATAACTTACAAAAACATACATTGATACATGGTCATGGTTTGAATTAGTGGAACAAAACAAATTTTCTTTAATTCTAATATTTTTATTCTAATTGTATTTTACATCCTGAAAAGTACATATTTGTCGTTGTTGTTTTTTTTTTGTTTTTTATTTATTTATTTACACCATTCTACTGTAACAATTTAAGTACTGGAATTGTTCAACTTTTTTTTGCTTATACTGGTACATTTATTGTAACTGGATTACGCGTTCTATAATTTTGTTTTATATTCACTATGTCAATAAACACACGTTTGTTCAGTCACTGTAATTCTTACACTTTCATTTAACACTTCATATTTAAAGACTATTTTTCACTTCCAATTTTACCCTGGTATTGAATTTTTTGTTTTTTTACAATTGCTAAAACAAACACTTTGCTTTTGCATTTATTATAACTTGATAATTCATGTGTTCTTTAATGTTCAAAATTGATCTTGTTCTGAAGAAAAATAAAATAAAAAGTTCAACAGCAATGTTCCATGTCACTACTTTCTTTAAACTCCTTCACAAACATGTTGTGCAGACACAATTTTTTAACTTTCAACTATTTACTACATTTTCTAAATAAATAAAAATCTCACATTTTTTAAATAAAGCAAATATTTTAATAACCATTTTGCATTAGAGTTAAACATTTTATGTCAATGTTACTTTCAAAATTAAAAACAATAAACATCCAGACAAGTAGGGGTCAAAATGCAACATCTGATTCAGACAAATGAACCTTCAATGGACTGCTGCGCCCAATAACATGACGAAGGACAATAAATTCACCTCTTTTGGGACGCACGATATACCACACTCAGACACAGATACAGGTATTTATTTTAAACTAGTGAAAAATCGTTTACGAACGATCCATTCATTGCGTCTGCTCGTGACAAATGAATGAAAAACTCGGAAGGTAATGCAATTTATGTTCCCTTTATCTTTGGCAGCATTATAATGATTTTTTAAATTCGGAATATGATCAAGATTGCGTAGATAGATGTGTTGGGGAAATTTGGATGTTACAAGTACAATATTTTGACACTTCCCTTATCAAAAAATCCAATTGGAATTTCAGTTTATCTTGTAGGATCTAATTGCATTCTTATAGCATCTTATTAGATTCTTAGAATCCTTCATTCAGATTTATTTTCATGGAATTTCAGTTTGTCCTGTAGTATATATTTTTTTAATTCTATATCTGTATTTCTGTATGTTGTGCTGTTTTTCCAGGTAATTTCAATTTAATGTTATAAACATTTATACAGCAAGATCATTTTAATCATTTAAATTCAGAAATTATATACATTATAGATAGATTCATAAATAAAAGAATATAAATATAATTTAGGTAGAATGTCATGTAGTCGACACAATAAAAGGATTTATTTACACTTGCAGGAACATTTAATATTAAATATATTAAATTAAATATATAATATTAAACATTAAATAAACACTTGCAGGAACACCATGCAGCTCAGTTACTATAAAAATATTCAGCCATCAGCTGAGGTTTATGCTAGGCCTATACATCAGTCAAGCTCTATGCTGTTTGGTTGTAATGCAATATACAGTAGCATGTTTTTTTAAGCGAATGTGCACAACCTTGCGGACAATTTCCAGAGGTTTTACAATCATACGTGTTGGAGTTGGCACCAGTTCTTTCATATGGGAAGGAGATCCTTCAGACACAAAACAAGAAAGTGTCGTTTGTAAAAGCTGAACTTGGATGAGTGGATTGTTTTAGTGATCATGTATGATATTTACAATTGACTCAATCTTTCCAATGCAACCATTATTTAGCTGGACAGTAAAACTGTAGTGTTTGTACTCCTTTCCATATTTCTCTGTCGTTAACAGTTTTCCATTCACAATTTCTCTGTCATATGTCTCTGCAGAGTACACATCATTTTCAGATAGATCACAGACTGGGAGCAAGAACTTCTCTTTGTGATCTAACATTTTTTGTTGAGAATATCCCAGCAAAACAAGACCCTCTAGCTTTTGTGCCTTAGCAACAAGAGGATAAACACCTAGCCAGTCATTGACAAGTTTGCCCACCCTATTTGAGACATCAGCACTAGTCGTTGTTCGTTTAAGTAGTTGGGGAATTGACTCAAGTATGCTGAATTGGCGTGCAATTTTAGATGGAATATAATTTGTTCCATGACACAACCTCTTCAGTTTCTGGTTGTGACCCTCAAATGAAAATGCAGATGTACACCAAAGAGGTCCATACATACAATACAATACAATACAATTTTATTTGTAAAGCACATTTAAAACAACCGAGGTTAGCCAAAGTGCTGGACACTGACATAATTTCAGACAAATTATAAACACATGACATGAGCACAAAACACAGTTAAACAAGTGACAAACTAGAAGAATAAAATGCAGAAAATAACTCTCAGGCTGGTTTAAAAGGCAATGAATAAAAGTGAGTTTTAAGTCGTGATTTAAAAATGTCAAGGCTGGGAGCTACTCTGACACGCATAGGCAGATCATTCCACAGCCTAGGGGCCACGACTGAAAATGCTCGATCTCCCCTATTTTTAAGTCGTGTTCTAGGAACAGATAAGAGTAGTTGGTCAGTGGACCTCAATGCATGCATCTTCAGTAGATCATCTATGTAAGCTGGGGCTTGACCATGAAGAGATTTAAAAACAAACAATAAAATCTTAAACTGTATTCTAAAACAAACTGGTAGCCAATGAAGAGAGGCAAGAACAGGCATAATGTGCTCTCGTTTACAGGTTCCTGTAATTCTGAACTATTTGCAATCTAGAGAGAGAGGCCTGGTTAACTCCTATATATAAAGCATTACAATAATCCAGGCGAGTGGTGATAAAAGCATGTATAACCCTCTCCAAATCTTTGAAAGATAAAAATGGCTTCAATTTGGTAAGTAGCCTAAGTTGAAAGAAACTAGCTTTTATAACAGAGTTTATCTGTTTCTCTAGGTGAAGATCACACTATCCATCTTTACACCAAGGTTCGTTGGACTTAGACTTGACGTAGGGCGTCAGGGGTCCCAGGTCCAATTTGGAGGTGCTAGTAGAACTGCTAGGTCTAAAAATCATAATTTCAGTTTTACTTTCATTGGAATGTAAAACGTTTAAAGCCATCCATGCTTTAATGTCATAAAAACAATCTTAACCCTTTATGACCTACCATAGAACAGTTCTGCCAGAGTATATCTTTGTATTTTTACATGCTGTGCTGTCATTCTTTTGAGCATTTTCATATGCCATACATCAAAATAATCCTTACTCTCCAAATTTGAAGGCTATATTTGTAATAAATCAATAGTAACTAGATAAATATCTTAAAAGTGCAATAAACAAAAGGAAAAAAAAAAAATCATATTTTTTTTCTACATATTTTATTCAATACAGAAATTTGATAAATGCCAACCTCAAACTTGTCAATGTGAAAAACGTGCATAAAACAATTTTAAACTATACAGAATTGATTTGAACTGTTTACATAAATTAGTTTCTAAGATACACTCATTTATAGGTCTGTACAAATTGCGTAATATGCGTTTACAAATACAAAAGAAAAACAAACAAACCAACAAAAAACACAAAAATGCATTGCACATCATTTCTTTCTTTGGCTGCATACCTGGCTTTCTTCCTGATAAAACAATTTAAAACTATACAGAATTTATTTGAACTGTTTACATAAATTAGTTTCTAAGATACACTCATTTGAGTCTGTACAAATTGCGTAATATGCGTTTACAAAAACAAAAGAAAAACAAACAAACAAAAAAAAAACACAAAAATGCACTGCACGTAATTTCTTTCTTTGGCTGCACACCTGGCTTTCTTCCTGGGACGGATCTATTCCTTCAAGAAAGTCGGCTTCGTCCTTGAAACGGAATCTGGAGCCGATAAGCAGACGGAGAGTTCATCTTCATCGGACGCAATTAGTATTGCCAAAACATCCGCGTCCGTGTTCTTTCGTTTAGACTAGACATAATGTTACGTGCGCGCGCGCGCGTGTGTGTGTGTGAATGTGCTTGCATTTGTAAAAGTGTATTTGTGAGTGTGTAAAGGAGAAATAAATGATAAAATGAAGCAATGATAAAAAGACAATAACGAAAAGAAAGAAACATACCGGTACAGCAAATGGGAGTCAAACGCATGGTCAAATGACACAGCTTGTGACGTCACAACATGTGACAACCTTTGGGGTCATAGTGCACAGAACGTGATACGTCAATGAGCATCGGAAGATGTAGCAATCAATCAATCAATCGCAGATCTACAGAACATGTGTGCAAAGACGTGCAATGCATTTTTGTGTTTTTTTTTTTGTAAACGCATATTACGCAATTTGTACAGACTAATTAGAGGGTGAAAACAACGCAACAGGAGCATGTTGGAGGCTTGATCTGAACATGTTACATCTCTGGTTTTGTATGCAAAAAGAGTTATTGAGCTAGCGATTTGGTTTCAGTTTCTATAGGCTCTTAAACAGACACACGCAAACGGGAGCGCCGGCGCTCCCGTCGGTCTTAAAGGGTTAACAGCCTTTTTATCGAATCCTCACCCTTACTTTTTATAGGCAGGTAGATTTGTAAATCATCTGCGTACAGATGGAAACTAATGTTATGCTTCTTTAAGATGGATCCTAAAGGAAGCAAGTTAAGGGAGAAGAGAATCGGTCCCAAAATAGAGCCCTGCGGTACTCCACGTCACTGGTGCTGCGGGTGAAGTAGAGCCCCCATACCCAACTTTAAACACTCTCTCTGAGAGATATGATCTAAACCATTTTAATGCAGTGCCTTTAATCCCCACGCTGTGCTCGAGACGCGAGATAAGAACACTGTGGTCAACCGTATCAAATGCTGCTGTGAGATCTAAAAGCATCAGAATTGTAGAATCTCCAGAATCTGTTGAAATTAAAAGATCGTTAAAAACTTTTATAAGTGCAGTCTCTGTGCTATGAAATGCTTTAAAACCAGACTGGAACACCTCAAGAATACCATGCAGATCTAAATAGGCTTGTAACTGCACTAGGACTGCCTTCTCTAAAATCTTGGACATGTGCTTACACATCTTGACAGAGAAGGGCAAATGTGTAAGTTGATGGACATTGAAGGACATTTGGCACAAGCCATATGTCATTGGTATCTCCTGCACAAACTTTGTGATCTTGGATGTTGCTGGTGCCAAGTCATTTTTTGTGACAGTGTCTTTCAGAAAGCAAAAAATGGCAGTGACCAGAAGTAGCCAATGTTTCAAAAATTTTGTTGGAAGAATCTGGTACAGAACAGGACCACTGTAGAATAATAGCCAGCTTCTGCATTCTGCAGCCTTCCACCTTTGCGCAACTTTCACAGTTCGTGGTATTCTTGGTATATCAGATGGAGGTTTGATGGTAAGCAGCCTTTGATCAACACGCTTATGTGATGTCCCAATGTACCATGGGCTGTCATGGTACTTGCTATTGAACCACAAGTCCAAGAATTGCTTTGTCACTCCCAAGGCAACACAGTGCATGTAGTCAATTGGAAAGCTGCCCACAATGTCAAAACCAGTGGAGGGATTCAGGAGGACTAATGGTGAATCTGTCTTCACCACAAACACATGGTCAACATCATTCTCAATGGCCCTCTGCCCAGATTCAATGACATGGTCATGGGTTCTTTTCTGTGCCTCAGTGGGTGGATAGACTCTGGCATATCCTCTTCCCTTTGGCACTGTTTTCCCTTCATTTAAGCAATGTCCACATCCATATGCACCATTGAACTGATGTATACTTTAAAGCACACATCGGGCTACTGCGTCACATGAGCATACGATAGGGAAAACTTTAGACACCACAGTTGTGTTTGTATGTGGGTGCCTCCATTCCAGACCTTGTGAATTGATTTTTAGAATGTCATCCACAAATTACTTAAGGTAGGTGGACATGTCAGGTTTACCACGCCCAAACCAGACACCCGCGAGTATCATGTTTTTGAAACGAACATTTGGTTGGAGTTCATTTATTACACATCTGATGGGCCACAATGAAAAGGATTTAAACACTGGAATACCATCACAGATCCATAGTAGTGATATGTCATCAGCTGTGAAATTAGGGAGTGTTTGATACATTTCACCCTTTCTCACATCATTTGTTCCATATACTTCAGACTGAAATGCACAATCATCTTTTTGTAGGATGTCTCTTAGCTGGTCCTCGATAGAGAGACTTATATAGAAATTGCCTTCTGCAATATTCTTTTTTGGGTCATTTATCTCATTACAGTCTGGACAATGCATGTTGTTCTTTGGAAGATATGTTTGGCAAATGTTGCAGAAAAGGTGAACATTTAGAGACTATTTTTCGGAAGAGGTGGAGAGACTCTGGCAATATGTTGCTACTTGGGAGAAAGACATTTAATGATGTTTTATAAACAAAGTTCGGGAGGAGGACGTTCAAATAATTAATCCAATCTACTTGTCATCAAACAATTACTATGTCTATCCTATCAGCATGAGAAGAAGCATATATATATTCACTCTGTCAACTCACCTAACATTCCTTGACAGTTTTTCAGCATCCCTCCACCACCCCGACTCCTCACTCTTGGCTCATTCTTTTACAGCCAGGAATACGGGGGGAGTACTCTGGGTTAGGGCCGAATACCGAGCCCGGAGCCCTCTCCTCGGACAGCAAGCCAAATATGCATTTATTCTATCTGACTTATTTGTAAGTGTGAACTCGTGAAAGAGCTTTAAAAGGTCTTCCACAGCACTTGCTGTTAAACTGTGCCTCAGAGAAAATGACAAAATTTGAACTATTGCCTGTGCAATTGTTATCTCTGATCCTGTGTAAAGAGGGGCCCCAGATTTTTCAAATTGTGCATTTGAATCAGAATTTGTGACAGCAGTGTCATCCATAGTAGAGTCTATTTCTCCCTGAGTGTCACTCCACTCATCTTCACCATGGTCCATTTCATCAACAGAATCATAAAATTCCTCCTCTTCTTCCTCACTGTCCAACAAGGCAGTTATTCTGATGGGTAAGATCATCTCAATTGTAATGAGGAGTGTTGTTTGTCCGCCATCGACTTGTCTTTGGAAGGGGGCAACTCGATTCTGGATCCAAAAATCTAGTAATATGATCAAAGACTGTTTTAACATGTGATAGTGCTTTCAAGTAATTATATATATATATATATATATATATATATATATATATATATATATATAAATGTCAAGCAAGTCGTTTAATAAAAATTGTGCCAGCAAATAAAATTGCAGTGGCTGTTGCTGACTATTTAAATCTAGCGGTTTGGTGTCTCGTGTTGTAAATCCTCTGATCAATCATTGATCTGTAATATTTTCACGTCACATTTTAATATTGGAATGGTGCGCTTGGAACCTCAGCAGAGGTGGTATGCTACCATTTAAAGCTTGACGGACCGAATATGTCATACCGGATGTGTCATAAAACGGGTTTAATTTTAATCGAGATCATTAAGTACTCGAGTATTCGTTTTCTTGGGACATGTCAATTATCGAAAAGAGAAATTGACAAAAATGCCTCTCCCTAGTAGGGCTGGGACGATACACCTATCTCCCGATTCGATATTATCACGATACTTGTGTGCCAAAATGACATGTATTGCGTTTTTTTTTTAAGTATCGCAATTTTTTTACATTGCGATACGATATATTACAATAAATGATTCAATAACAAATACATTTTTTAACAGTCACTTGTAAACAATGTAATCGATAAATGCGTTATTTTAAGCACCAAGTTTCTATCAAAAGCTGATTTTGATCGCTATCATAGACATCAGTGTTCATATTTGAACTTTAAACTTTTATCCAAGTACTTCTATGATCATTTTAACTATTGCATCACAGAAATAATGATACTATGAGGTTGAAAAGACTGTTTGTGAAGCTGTTTCATGACAACTCTCGCTGGGTCAGCGGCAGCGCCAACACAGCTTTGAATGTTGCGATATGATTTTGTCAAAGTTTAATAGACAGACAAATTGAAAGAAGATTGTGTGGGTGTTTGAATGGAGATCACAGTCTTTTAAAGGGTTAGTTCACCCAAAAATGAAAATTCTGTCAGTAATTACTTACCCTCATGTTGTTCCAACCCCGTAAGACCTTCGTTCATCTTTGGAACACAAATTAAGATATTTTTGATTAAATCTGAGAGTTGTCTAACTCCTCCATAGGCTTCTAAGGGACTGAAACTTGCTGGCCCAGAAAATGTATTAAAGACATCGTTAATATAGTCCAAGTGACTCCAGTGGCTCAATCTTAAGTTTATTAAGCGACGAGAATACTTTTTGTGCGCAAAAACAAACAAAAATAACGACTTTATTCCACTTTTCATTTCCTTCTCTCTGGGCCTCGGGTCTTTTCGCGTAGTGTTAAAGCGTAGCGCGTCTGTGTTGACCAGCGTCGGCCAATAGTGAGCCTACGTGGTGACGTGCAACACAGACGCGCTACGCTTAACCACTACGCGAAAAGACCCGAGGCCCAGAGAGAAGGAAATGAAAAGTGGAATAAAGTCGTTATTTTTGTTTGTTTTTGTGCACAAAAAGTATTCTCGTCGCTTTATAAACTTAAGATTGAGCCACTGGAGTCACTTGGACTATATTAACGATGTCTTTAATACATTTTCTGGGCCAGCAAGTTTCGGTCACCTAGAAGCCTATGGAGGAGTGAGACAACTCTCAGATTTAATCAAAAATATCTTAATTTGTGTTCCGAAGATGAACGAAGGTCTTACGGGGTTGGAACAACATGAGGGTGAGTAATTACTGACAAAATTTTCATTTTTGGGTGAACTATCCCTTTAAAGATTAATCGTGCAGCTCTACTGTCTTATCTCTCTCTCAGCATATGAGTAGCGCGAGTGCTTTTCAGTGCGTTCAGTCTCACGTCTCTTTCACACGTCCACTTGGGATATTACGTCACTCAAATACAAGATAATATGTATTATTATCACACATAGATAACAACACATTTCATCCTCCGTTGGAACGAAAGTGGCTAACGTCTGTCAACCTCATCTACAAGAAAGGACAAAATTAAAGCAATTGAATTTGAATTAATATTGATTCTGGAATAAAAAATATATATTTTAGAATCGTAAAAAAAAATGTTTTGTGATAGCTAGGTGAATCGATTTTTTTTCTCTCAACCCTAATCCCTAGTATGTAATAGTGAACAAGAATATAGGCACAGGCTTCCCTTGAGGAGTTCTATTGTGAACATAGATGCCCAATACCATTCCTCATTAATCATTATGGTTTGTAAACATATGTTCTGTTTATTTCTTTCCTTACAGGCTACATCAAAAACAAATTCAATATTGAAGCAAGTATAATTAAGAAGGCCATCTCCCAGAAATGTGCAGATCAGTGGAGATTTCTTTAAGACTGCAAGGGAAGCTTGGCTTCCCCTTTAATGTCAAAAGAATAATGGTCAAATTTGTACTATTGTGTTAACATTTTATTTACTAAAAATGCGTTACAACACATTCATCTCAAAGACAAGTTCGTTCAGAATCAGCTACATATAGTAGGTTGGCTGACTCAATTCTCATACGTTCCCGTAGCGTCACAGTGCATTTACCTGTTGAAGCCCAGCATCCATTGACTTCAATGGAGCTGCTCTGAACAGTTTTTTTCAGTGCTTTGAAACAAGACGGTCATTGGATAAATGCTGCGATTATGTCCCGCCCACGGACGCTCAGCTTCTCTGGGGGTGAATGAGGAGTGGACTGGCCTGGACTCCGGGCTTCTGCGTGATGATTGGAGGGTCTGTCGAAAGGCTGCATCTCCTTTTGATTGACAGCGATTTCATACACTAAAAAGTCGCTGATGCTGAAACTATTCGAGCTCAGTCCCATCGCGGATTTTTCAAAGACAAACTGCTGCAACCTATTTCTTGGTATTTGCTTGTCGAAATTGCTAGCCAATTTTCATAATATATTTCACAAAATTATACATTTATATCTTTATTATATTATTACTTATATTTTTTATATTATTATTAGTAATAATTAAAAAAATAATTATTAAAATAATAAAAAAAATATTAGTAGTAGTATTATTATACTTTATTATATCATTTATACCTTTATTATATTACATTTATACAATTATATTTAACTCTGCTGGCCATTGAGAGGAAGTCAATGGAAAAGACGCCTAGTTGGTACGACAGGGTCACAGAGCATTTTCTTGAAAAATGGAGTTAAAAGTCTTGTGTAGCCAGACTATTCTAGCTTTGCCTCCCAAATCAAACAATACAAGGGTTTGGGGTCTGAGGTGGTGTAGCAAAATAATCATCAGGCTTCTGATGCAACTTTCCACCAGAGATAAGGGTTCAATTCCCAGTCTGGCCAGATACTGCATATGGCAGTAGCCCACAGGGGAAAGGCATATTGGGCAGCCACTCCTGAGGGTGGTTAGTATAATTTCGGCATAAGGCTATTTGGATTGAATATTTAAATTATTTGTGTAGGCTTTATATAATCGTCGTCAGTGTAACCATTGCCTAGAAAATTTTAATTTTTCCCACGCCAAAACCAGTCCAGATTATGTCATCTGCACTGGTTTTTCAATGGTACTAGAACCAATAAGTTAACTCAAAACCATAGATTTAGTGTTCTAATAATAACAATGAGTGTTCTAAATCTATGGTCTCAAATTAACTAATTGGTTCTAGAACCAACAAGATGTCTGATGGCAGGTCTGTGTCTGTCAGACCTCTACCTGGCCATTTCACTCTGGACGGAGCTGCGCTCAGTCTGACTCCCTGTGGGCCTGGCGGAATTGGCCATTTCACATTTGCTGCCCTGTCGCTGTTCTTGTGGAGGAATTACTGATGAAATCAGGGCAAGTAGCTGCCGTGCCCTCTCCTGTGTCTCAGCTGTATTTAACTGGAAAGGGATTTTAGTTTCGACATAATTGAAACATATTTAAAATAACTATCTTGCGCCAATGTACTTACCTAAAAATCATTTTCACTGGCTTACCTGTGGTCGGTTTTCCATGCTGGGATTTAAAAGAAAAAATAATTACCATGACAGTACAGGCACACAAGATGTAATGTAAGAGTAAGAGCTTGTCAGCTCTAGACCTCGGCTAGATGGTAAAAAATATTTAGAATAAGCCCTGTGTAGCTGAGTTTGCAAGCTACACATGCAGTGTAGCTAAACGTGTAGTGCAACAACCATACAAAGACTATTTTAAACAAAACTAGGTGGGACACTTTCAAACGGTATATCAATCACTGTCTAACGTTAGCTAGATATAGGGTTGCCACCTTCCATGCATACTAACGTTAGTTGAAAGTTGTACAGGAGGTTTTATATGATGAACAAGTAGTTACTCTTCAGGTGCTTTGAGGCTAGCAAGTGCAAAGGTAGAAACTAACTCACTACTCACTAAATAAGGAGTGAAACTATCTAAATCAAAACATTCATTTGGCATTTGATTTAAAAATAGTATAAACCAGGTGAGTTTGCAAGTTTACCTAGCATGATGGCGAATTAGTGATTAGCTTTACTAGCGATTAGCAAGCAAATAATATAATACACATTCATTCATGAATATGAGTGCTATTTTTTATCTTTTTAAGTTTAATCTTCAGTGATGCTGAACTTGCTCAGCCAGCTACCCATCGAGTTGTGTGTGTCATCATCATACCCAAACATTGGAGTGTCCATGCTCAACTAAGGCAGAGGCGGCATCTATGCCGGTGAACCGAACAATGGTGTAATGATTCAGGTCGACTCCCAAGACAAGACGATGCTCACCCGACTGGCTAATAGGAACGTGGCCCCGCCCATGACACAATTTTCACAGCGAAAGCAAAATCCTGACACAAGAGCAAGAAATTGCATCGAGAGCAAAGAAAAGCGTTTTGAGATAAACACTTTTTTTTTTTTTTTTTGAGAAAACGTTTTCACACTGATAGCAAAAAATATATATTTGACAGTTTTTTTCAAAGTATTTTGAGAGAGATACATTTTAAAAAATTCAAATTTACTTTTAAAATACTTTCTCTCAAAACTTTTTTTAGTGTCAAATATTATTATTTTTTTGCTATTGGTATGAAAACTTTTTCTCAAATATTCTTTTTTCTCTTATGAAATGCTTTTTTGCTATCAGTGTGATAACTTTCTCTCACACTTTTTTTTTCTCTCATATCATTTATTTTCTCGCATGTAATAAAGACACAATACTAGCTCCATATCCTGGCAGCGCTCTCCTCCTACACAGATGAGTCATACTCTTTAGCCAATCAAATTTAAGCTTATCAATGACCAATCAGTATCACGTGAGGGCGGGCCTACCTGCATGTTACGTCATCAGCTTTCGACCAGTTCATGGCTGAGCAGAGGTATGTGCAGTTGATCGTTCATTTCTGTGTTTATTGAAGTTCGAGATCAGTTGAAGCAATAGTTTATGAACTATTAACTGATGTAAGCAAGTGCTGTGGTAATCAGATGTCCCATATTGTGTCAGACTTGAAGAAGAATGACACTTGTTTTGTTGTATTTTAGCTGCAGTTACAGACAGCTCTCACAGCTACAATCACGCTAATGATTGCAAAACAATTATCTGTGGCCAATACCCACCCTAGCTCTCTTAGCACTGGCCTTATCGAGATTGTTCTTTAAATACTAGTGAATAGACCTATTTTAATGATCACCCATTGTTTATTTGCCATTTGTGCAATGTGTATGTTGTTAAATTATTAAACACTTGTTGTTTCCCTGCATTTTTCAGGATTACTCACCTTTGGCATGACATCTGGATAGCAGTCACAAACATCTTAATTCATGTTGTTTCTTTATTCTCTTTTTTGTATTAATGTCTTAATTGGTAACACTTTACAACTTTTCGTTAGTTAACATTAGTTTATATTAACAAATAATGAACTGCACGTATACAGCATTTATTATTTTTTGTTAATGTTAATTTCAACATTTACTAATACTTAGCATGTTAATCCACTGTGAAGTAACAATGAACAGCTGTATTTTTAACTACAGGGTTCGTACGGGTGCTTGAAATCCTTGAAAGTGCTTGAATTTTGATGTTGTGTTTTCAAGGTTTGAAAAGTGCTTGAATTTTGGATACAATGCTTGAAAATGCTTGAATTTGTAACTGTATTTCTTTCACAAGAAATATCTTTCTGACGAAATAGTTCTTTATTAAATGGAGAAAAATTTTTTAGCCCTTCAGAATCAGATACAGATTGATTTGCGTTACGCTGGCCAGAGCAAAAGTAGGCGGAGTTTTCATTTTGATTTCCGCGGTTGTTTGGATGCACCGTTTTTATTGGCCACGCAGCGGCAACAGTTGAACTATTTTAAACTTTGACCGCGGCGTGCGCGCGAGCTCGCTGAGCTCCGCTTTGGTCCGAGTCGCGCGGCGCAAGCCATTGAAATATATCGTTTCATTTCATAGAGCAGCGCGGTCCGCGTCCTATCTGAAAGGGCCATTAGTGACTGAGAGTACTTGGTGTGATAATGTAATGTAAGTATTGCATGTCCGTTATGTCACGTTCATTTGTGGAATATGCAGTGAACATTGCCAAAATTACAGAACTGTAACGTGCAAATTAACCTGCAAACGTTAGCCCAGTGCATAACAACAGTCGTTGATTGCTGAACTGAAATCAGTCAGTGTCATAAGAAGTATATTGTTGCTGTAATGTTTAGGACGGCCCTATGCAATATTTACACTGCTCTATTCCAGTAAATGTATTAGCTAACGTTATGTCTTGGCCCAAGACATCTTGGGCAATGAAATACATTTATCAGGCAGGTGCCTGTGCACTCAGATATTGTTCAAACCTTGTCTATATCAAGAATGTGTCCCAAAACGGCAAAGCCTGTCAAATATATCTGTTCAAATCCTAAGTCTTCATATTTGAAATTAATTCAGTTTTACAGCCTATAAATCACATTATCTGGTAAGCAATATTTGGACATTAATATAATGAAAAGTATATTATTCATATGCTTTAGGCTATATACTTAGTGATACATTTTGAAGAATAAAACTTGTGATTGGCTTAAATATTATGGCTGCACAATATATCGAAATATTGCAAATGTATATATTACAATATGCATAATTGCATATCGCAACGGCTTGCAATAACTGGGGTCATGAACAAAAGACAAAGACTCACAATCACTCACTGCTTTTGGCTGAATAGGCTAACTTTTGTAGCTTTAATAAGAATCAGTATATTTAATTCATGCAGTGAAAACTAAGCAGTGTTTATTTTTACATTTGATTAATCAGTTTCTGTTGTTAAATAAACCTAATGTAGGATAACCTGAACCCCTGAACCCCAGTGATGTTAAAATAACACTTCTTATGCTACAGAACACTGATGTTCACTGTCAGAAGTTGTAGGGATATTTTCTTATCACAAAAAGATTGTGAAACACGTATGTGTAGGTTATATCATTTTAAAGATATTTTAAAGATAATTTAAGTTAATTTGACACACTTTAAGCATTATCGTATCGCATATTGAATATCGCATTATTTAATGAGTTATCGCATATCTAATTTTTCTTCAATATCGTGCAGCCCTCTGCTATTATGAAACATTTGGCTGTTTATCTCTTTTGATGTGATAAAACCACTAAATAATAATTTTAACTATGTATTGGTATGTAATTTACGGTAGTGTAAGGTGCTGAAAAAAGCTTTAAAATGGCCCTGGAAAGTGCTTGAAAAGTGCTTGAATTTGACCTTGGAAAAAGTGTACGAACCCTGTAACTAACGTTAAAGATTAACAAACACAGTAACAAATGTATTGCTCATGGTTAGTTAATAAGCTGCTGCTGCACGGCACAGGGGGCGGAGCTTCATGAGCTCGCGCTCAGTCTCTGAGGACAATTTCATCTCACGGAATGATGATAATATCCGAAACTCTCAGTAACGGTGTTCATTTCGAGTCAGACAATAATGCCTACAGAGTCAGAGTGCTGGATAGAGATGGAACAGGTATAGTTTAGTAGTTTAATTACGGTTATAATGTATTTGTCATCTGCTTGTATGTATCCACTATTAATAGCCTACAAGTCTGCTGTTTCGGACCAGGTTCGAATGATGATCAAAAATATACTGATGAGTTTAATAAAGTTTATTGTACATCACACAAAAGATGAAGCGTCAGTTTTACTCCAGAAAATCACTGTAAGAGCTGAGTAAACACAGTATAAGAAGTGCGTAAGTACAGATTTCGGGAGTAAATAGAGAGAGCTATGTGGATTAATACATCCAGCCACACAACACCTACAACGCTTGGGAGACATTCCCCTCAGTGCAGCAATGGCGGATGTGTACAACTCGCTGACTGTGAACTCGATCAGGGCGGGTCTATGTTGAAACAGCAGTGTCTGTCAACACTCGTGGGCGGGGCCTGTGGCTTTAGTGACGTCACTAAAGCCGCATTCTGAAAACTGGTCGTTGGGAGACGCTGCTGATGATTTATGGGGATTAATAAAAAAGGAGTGAGTGGATTTTTATCACTATTGGGTGGTTGTGTACACACACTGCCAACACACATTTATGTCCAAACAGCATGCAAAAGTGAATTTTGCATAATAGGTCCCCTTTAACTAATGTTAATGAACCTTATTGTAAAGTGTTACCAATATATTCAACATTAATTTCCTTATGTTTTGTGCTGTATTATCATCTTAAGGTGTTTAGTGTCACAGGACAATGTTGTGAAGCATTCATTTTACTTTGCCTAGTAAAACAGGCAAATCTGATTTAATGCTGATCAGACAAAGGTACTTATCATAGAGAGGCAATTAAGATTACGCAACTAAGATTATTCAGTAAACTCTATTCAAATACCATCACTTAATCTCCCACGTCCTCTGTCTGCTCCTCTTGTAATATAGGTTTTTACTATTTTAAATATCAGACCAAAATCTGATATGTCCTAACAGAGTGGTCTGCTGACAACTGGATTGAACACAATTCATTTGTTAACTTTTCACTTGATGTAATTGCACTTATATTTATATACTTTAAAAGCAAAGAAGACTCTTACTGGATCTCACAACCCTTGAAGAGACGTATATTTCTTTGTACTGAATGTTGTGCTTCATACTTAAGATTGTCAGTTCATGATCTTCATATGTAACAGGAACATTAATCATGATCAAGTCATTTTATATATATTTTATTCCCAAAGGATTCGGAACCTTTCAAATTAATAAAACGTGTACATCAAATGTAACTATGTCTTTGAATCTTTTAATTCTGACAACAACATTTAATAATGCATGCATAGCAGGGCTTTATTCCTAGAGCGTGTACATATAGTCCGCAGGAGACAAATGAATACAGTAAAAATACATCAATTTCAACCTCTTGTTGAAACAACTGTCAAAATTGATGGCTTGCAACATGACTGTTTTGAAAGAATAACAGTAGGAATGGTAAGATCACAATAGTGGTTGTCTGCAACTTTATACATCATCTGTCTCGGAAATCTGAAACAATAAAACTACATAATATATGCAATTTAAAGCAAAACAGATGTCTCCTATATTTGCACGTCATTACATTATCATCATCAGTTGAATGTGTGGTGGACAGGACATGAAAATGCATCAAAACTAAAAATAAATGTTTATGTTCAAATGTGGACTAAACAGCAGTTAATAAACTATTGCTTCAACTGATCTTGAACTTCTTTAACTTCAATAAACACACAGAAATGAACACATACCTCTGCTCAGCCGTGAACTGGTCGAAAGCTGATGACGTACATTCTAAGGTTTTTGTGCACAGTTGTATATCTATGAATGTATTTTTTTCACGCACGTGAATTTTTTTTGTGTACGTGAATTAGGTTTCATGCATGTGAAATTGTCTACGCATGTGTGAATCATGTTTTTTGCGTGAATTATATTTGAGACTAATCCGCTTCCATATTGACCAGTGTGAAGAGATGGGGAGTCTGTTAGCTGTTAAGATGTTTAAACCAAGCCTTCTGAGACGACACTACCTATTTACATTATGACCAGATTTTAATATAGGATTTTATTCAATATAAACACTGATCAATACATACAGAGCAGTAGCGTATACATGGACCTTTATAATCCGATTGTAATCGGACAGACAGAATAAAAAAGTAATATGTAACCACATCAATCTGAATGAATTGGCCAAATCTGATTAAAATTGAATTCCGATTTTAAGGGGTGGTTTAAGCCTTTTGTGATTCGTTCGGCAGGACATGTAAACACTTGATCGGATTGAAAACCGAAACTGGAAACTGCTGCACATGTGCAATGACGTTGAAATGGCATAATGAAATATGACACATGCAACGAGCTGTTGTTGAATAAAGTGTCATGTCATTCTAAAATGTTCCTTTCACTCATGGTCTGTGAATTGGAGCAGGATTTTGGTTGAATTAATTTTCTTTCAGCAATTGTAGTAGACGCTCAGCGCCTCATTATGCTCCTGGTGTTTTAAAAAATGCGGTGCTCCCATTGAAAACTATTGGGAAAATACGCTAACCTCGAGAAAAAATACTTTGGTGGACACAGCCTAAATGTTTTTGTTATGATTGATGGAATTCAATAAATCATGGTCTAGTTTCACAGACAGGGTTTAGATTAAGCCATTAGGAATTATGCCATAGTTCAATAAGGACATATAAGTAGCTTTTATAAATGAGCCTTAGAAAAAAAAAAAAAAAAAAACATTACTGGTGCGCATCTCAAACAAAACAATGGCACTGGCATAATTTAAGATATTACAGTGAAAAATGCTTTCAGTTAAAACAGCTCAAACATGCATTTTAGTCTGGGACTAGACTTAAGCCTCGTCTGTGAAACTGGGCACATATGTTTTAACCTTAAATTAATTTTCCTTTACATCATTAATGTGTTAACTATAGAAATATGCAAGCAAAAACAATGCTTGTCCCCAAAACGGGTGAGCTTTTTGTGTCCAAAAATAAGATCCTCCTTAGCATACAAGTCAGAGCCAGTTTCCACCATTCTGTCATCCACTGACAGAATAATGTCTGTAGGACTTAAAAAGAATCAGACAGGTCAACAGTGTCAGCGAACTTTTGTGTCTGCGAGCGTGTTTAGTAGTCGCGTGATCAAAACCAATCAGCAAATAAACGCATCTAGTTGTCCACTGTCGTTTGAGCTGAGCTAAAAAAAAGGGCTATGTGCACGCTATTTTGTTCCTCTTATATCGAACATTTTATGAACTTTTGTTTTAATTTTATTGAGGAAAATTATATTGCTATAATTATCGTTTTATTGCCCAGTCCTTTGTGCACAGGTAAATAATTTATAATAAATACTGCAATATTCAATTAAAGATTTGGCAATATTTACTTCATAGTGACTCTAAGGAAACTGTAATTCTGGACAGTTTTCAGTCCTGCAGTAACAGTGTAGTATTTAGGATAGATAATTACTGAACTTTCAAGGTTGTTGTCTTACTTCTCTCTAACTTATATTTATTTTGAGTGTGTGTCTGAGACTTATTAAACAAAATGTGTTTGGGAACTGTTACGCCCTGGGCAGGGAGGAACAATAAATGCGGAGGAAGCAAGAGCGGCTTCTACAAAAACACATTTATTTATGAGAGTCAATCACAAAAAGTTCTGCTACGAAGCTTTCAAAAGCATGTGGCTGCGTCAGTTTACACATTGGTCCTGGCCAGGGATCAACGTAAGGGAAAAAAGTGCTTCATGGAAGCAATCCAGCATGTTTTTCTAGACAGGAGACACTTGTGCACCGGTGTATCCAATCCAGCTGATTACTCCCCGCAGCACTGCAGCGCACCTGTAGAGGGAGCACAACACACGGCAAAAGAGTAACAAAGAGTAGCGTCTGTGACAGAACACACATGGAAATTAAAAACTTGGCAGGAATGAGGCTCTCATCAGAAGAGAGGCTCTCTTCAGGATCAGGAATGTAGAAGCTGCTTTACAGACACACCTGTTTTGCACACGGCACTCAAACACAGAACCAGGAAACAGGAATCACATGAGTTCAGGGAAAGTGAAACTGAAGTGCAGTTGAGTTGTTGTGTGTTTGTGTCTCTGTATTCATGCAGTAAAATGGCAGAAGCCAGATTTTCTCAGGATGAGTTCATGTGTCCAGTGTGTCTGGATCTCCTGAAGGATCCTGTGGCCATTCCCTGTGGACACAGTTACTGTAAGATCTGTATTACATACAACTGGGATCAGGAGGATGAGAAGAGAGTCTACAGCTGTCCTCAGTGCAGACAGACCTTCAGGCCAAGACCTGCTTTAGCTAAAAACACCATTCTGGCTAAAGTGGTGGAGAAACTGAAGGAGACTGAACTTGCTGCTGACTGTTACGCTGGAGCTGGAGATGTGCAGTGTGACGTCTGTACTGGAAGAAAACACAAAGCCGTCAAGTCCTGTCTGGTGTGTCTGAACTCTTACTGTCAGAATCACCTTGAACAACATGAGAGTTTCTTTAAAGGAAAGAGTCACAATCTGACTGATGCCACTGGACGACTGCAGGAGATGATCTGCCAGAAACACGACAAGATCCTCGAGGTTTTCTGCCGCACTGATCAGAAGTGTATATGTGTGCTGTGTGTGATGGATGAACATAAAAACCACGACACTGTATCAGTGGCAGCACAGAGGACAGAGAAACAGGTATGAACACAGAGGTCCCATTATAATAATTTACAGGCTCATAAAGCTGTTTATGGGGTCTAGACCAGTGGTTCCCAACAGGGGGGTCGCGGCCCACAAGGGGGTCTCGGCGAGCTCTCTGGGGGGTCGCGTCATATTTTGAAAAGTTTTGAGTAATGAGCATTCAAGTCGTCCGTAACTTTTTCTATGTTAAAAATGTACAAAATGTATATAATGAGCGAGTTCATCATGAATCCATCTTCCAAACCGTGTTTTTGTCTTATTCTGAATCACTATGGTACACCTATAATAAGTGTTTATATTGGGACTATTTAACATCGCCGCCGCCGCGGAGTAGTGGTACTTGACCTGCGTGACTCGTCATAGCCAAACACAGAGAAGTAATTCCGGCTCCGAAAGACGCATTATTCTGTTAACAAAACGCATGTTTATTAACGATCACTATAGCGCAAAAAAGGAATGCATGCTTTAAGGAGAACGATCATATTACATTAGCTAATTTTATCCATTCCCTGGCTGACCAAAAAATGGGATTTTAACCATGACAGCCTTAAAAACCAAATACATGGGCCAGACTGACCCTTGAGGATGATAAAGATGTCTTACCCTGTTAAAGATCTCTCCACGCATTGACCAAATTACTCACGACCGGAAGATACTCACACTTATTGATAAAGCCTCACTAATAACATGCAAGTATTGAGGTCCCAGACAGCAGTAATTTTGTAATAGCCTATTCATTCTTTTTTTTTAACCTACACACCAGTGTGAATACTGATATTTTTTTATTGCGATTCAAATAGGGCCAATTTATAGGTTACTCTTAGGCTTACGTTTTTAAATTACAAATGGCCCACTGATGTTTTTGTTATTGTATTTTCAATATTAGGCTATAGGCTATTATTTGTGCATAAACATATCTGGTTATAGTAATAAACATAGCCTACCGTTTGCTTGAAAACAACATATTTTGTCATCCTTGCTGCTAACCAACAAGAGCGATAATATAATTAAATGTGAAGGGGGGCCCTAAAATATTTTCTTGGGAAAAAGGGGGTCTCAGACAATAAAAGGTTGGGAACCACTGTACTAGACTACATTTACATAATTTAATGTCTGTTTTCACCTTCTGTCTGAACACTGTTTTAGGGTATGTTTACATGACAACGATATGCTTAAAACTGAGAAGTATTACAACACACAACTAACACGACTCAACCAGGCCTTGGCCCCTTTATTTAGCGTATGTCTTGGGCTGGAATCAATTAATTGAAGGATATTGTGATGTGTTCATTCTGGAAGAAAAACTCAAGGCTACAATTTCAGGGAGTTCAGAAACAGTGACACTGATATAGAGGAAAAACTCCCTCTGGAGGCACTTTTTCATGCTCAAACAGCAACATTACACATTAAAGAAAGATGAACATGGGGAAAAACATTAAAGGAACCAATATTTCACCCAAAAAATGAACATTCATAATTTACTCATGTTATTCCTAACTGGTAAGACTCTCTTTTTCTGAGTAACTCAAAATAAGGAATTTGAAGGAATCTCTCATTTGTCTGTATTTTGAAAGTAGAATAAAAGAAATCTATACAACTCCAATGGGGGTGATCTAAGGCAGGGGTCCCCAACCCCCGGGCCGCACAGAAAGAATAAATAACTTACTGTATTTTACGGACTATAAGTCACTCCGGAGTATAAGTCGCATCAGTCAAAAAATGCGCCATCAAGAAGAAAAAACATATATAGCCTAAGTCGCATTTATTTCTAAATTAATTTCACAAAACAAAAAACAATGTTACAGAGGGGACAGTTCTCCGTTACGGACGTGAGCGCTCTGAAAGCGGCACTAAAAGATTGCTTTAAAACTTTCACAGAGACCTCAAACAGAAAGCAAAAGGCCTGTCTTTAAAGTGAATTTCGTTTTGTATTAATTGTATCTTAATTTTAAATAATGTTTATCAACCATTTGCCTGTATTTAATAAATAAGAAGTAAATATATTAGAAAATAATCACGACACGGAGGCGCCGGCGTGTGAACTGGAGCTCGTCTCATAAATTAACCGAAACTCAGTGATAAGGTAGCCTACTTGCCTCAGAGACCTGAGAAATATATAGAAAACTTGAAATGTCTACTTTTAAACAGAACAATTCAAAACGAAAGAAAACTGACTGTTCTCTGCTTATGTAATTCGTATGAAATGTGCATTTCTCTCTGGTGCGTTCACTATTGCGAAGATTGTGAATCAGCATCATCAACTTCATCTTTCCAGTCAACACTGACACAGAAAACACTTGTTTATTAGTAAACAATTAAAATGTCTCCTGCTATATTTTACATATTCATAATCATTCCTTTTGCCTGTTCGTTGTGACATCTTTTAGGTGCTTTATTGGCAGCGCCACCCTTACATGTTACATGAACGCATCAGCACCGAAAACATGGAGATTTTTTTCTTTTGGGGGGCATTTTGTTGTGTTCAGGCTTTCTCAGTTGTCTTTAGGTGCGATGTTACGAGGACGCTGCTAATAAAGTTGCGAGTAGGCCTACACATTGGATTCACATTTATTATTATATTTTTAAAAAAACCCAGTTTTTATGACGGACGTATAATTTTATTTTGTTGTATTTATCCGCCACACCTTAAAGGCCGGTCTGTGAAAATATTGTCTGATATTAAAGGGGTGGTAAAACACCTTTTTTCGAAGGCTTGAATGTGTTTGTGGGGTTCACTGTAACATGTGTTCATGCTTCGTTTTTAAAAATTCGCATTATTTTTCACATATTTAACATTATTCTACACTGCTCTGTCCCTCCTTGTAAAAACAGTCGGATGGATTCCAGGTTCTATGAAGCCCCGCCCTCAAAAATACGTAATGGGCTCAGATTGGTTAGCTGGCCCAGTGTGTTGTGATTCGCTAACCGCCAAGTTCACGTTGTTCAGAAACACCCTTTACACTTACCGGTAGTTTGTGCTTCAGTAAACAACGGCGTTAATATTGCCATAGCTGCTACCAGTTTGAGCCCGAATCAGACCCAGAGAATGTCAGTGGAGAGGATCGAGCAGAACATGTTCAAGAACGGCTGTTAAAGGACGTTTCAGAAAGGTATGTTTTTTTTAAGACTGCAGATCTATTGTGATCGTTATATATGACACTGTTAAGTTACTTTTGTATATTTAGAACGATTGTAGCTAAATATCTGTCACCAGAACTATTAACCCAATACGAACACTAAACATTGGCTTTACAACAGTAGCAAAATCAAACACAAACCATGTTTAGCATGCCTGCAGATAAACAATACACAAAAGCTATAATCAAAGAATAATTTACAGTGATCGCATAAACGACAACAACCACGAACATTCCAAGTTCGCTGCGCTGGTGATATTAAACACAAGTTTGGATGTGTTTGTCGGATAAGTATGAATTAGCATTTAACAAACTGGTTTGTGGAGACGAACAGCGTTCTCATTCGTTTACTTCCTCGCTACAACGTACAATTAACAATACGAACTATTACAGGAAAACACATCAACGAAAAAATCATACTTACAGGTTGTGGCTCGTAAACAACAGCTTCTCTTTTTAAAGTTGGAACTGCTCGATCTTTCAGGACAAGCCGTTGTGCGAATCCTGCATTGAACTCGTGTAGATTGAGGAAGCTTTCCTCCGGAAAATGTGCAGCATAGAGAGCGACATTTGGATTATAATTATGAGGGACCGAGTTAAAAATAAATTGTAACTGTCCTTAGGAAGACTGAACAAAGTGGACCTGCAATCTGGGTGAAAATAACAGCGTTTCGACGGCATAGCGGCAAGACACTCCACTACCACAACAACTCTTCTCCAAAGCAACATAAAATGGCCTCGCCCCCTTTATGTATTGTGTTCCCAGAGGAGGGGTTTATGTAAATATTGGGCTTAGTGATGTCAGCAAGCCCACAGGAATGTCGTGTAGTCCTTATCAGCCGTTTTCTGTAGTTCTTAGAAATTGATTTCTTTAAATGCAAATATCTCCATTTGCTTTAAACTTTGAACGTTGTAACTTTGCAGATGTTGTTTGTGCTCAAACAGCAACATTACACACTAACTAAAGTTAGAAAAGTGAAATCGGATTTTACCACCCCTTTAAACCGGTTTGTGGTGCAAAAAAGGTTGGGGACCATTGATCTAAGGCCTCGTTTACACTGTCAGTGGAATGTGACCCAATTCCAATTTTAATCTCATCTGTAATCTGAGTGCAAATATTAGAAAATGTGTAACTGCTGTCAAGTTACTGATCAAAAGTACAGGTCTGCATCATGAGTATTTACAATTCAGGTAAATGTTTTTAGTATATCGAAGCACATTAGCTACAAAATTATATTATGATATCTATAGCATATGAAGATCATGATTCTAAATCCTAATAGCAGAAATGTGAAATGTCATATAAAAATATGAAAATATGAAATGTTTTTTTTGTGAGTTTATAATGTAATGAATTGATCGTAAAAAAAAAATTACATTATGAGCTCAATATTTTATAAAATTTTGAGAAAATTACTACTGTAACGGCTGTGGGCGGTTGTTGAATGCACAAGACGATGATGAAAGTAATAATAAAGTTCATTTAACAGATACATGTAGAACAGACACAACCACGTAAACGCAAACAAGAACCGACAAAGGACTGAACAGAACAGGGAGTATAAATACACAGAAGGGAACTAATTAGACAGGTGAAGAAGGTAAACTAATTAGGAACAAACAAGCACAGGTGCAGACAATCCATCATATGGTGATGACGTGGTGGTGACATAACGCCCCCCTCGGATAGGTGCGTCCTCGCGCCATAAAGACGACGAGAAGAAGAAGAAAAAAAGAAAAAAGGGCGGAGGCTTCGGCCTTGGAGGAGTTGGTGGAGATGTGGACCATGGTGGAGCTAACGTTGGGAGGAACCAGGGAGGAGTGTTGACCGAGGGGGCGGACGGAACCCTGGGACCGATCGGCGGAGGCGGAACCATGGTGAGTACCATAGAGGAACAGGCGGAACAGAGAGGTTGACGGAACAGGGCGACATAGCAGGTTTGGAGGGTTGGCGCTGAGCCGCTGGGTCACGGGACTGAGGTGATGACGAGGACTGGGATGACCGGGGCGACGATGTGGTGAGCGAGGATGACGGTTGGAGGAAGGGAGGAGTCCGATGGAGATGTAGGGGTGCAGGGTGTAGGCGTAGCCGGCATCCCGGAAGTTCGATGTGGAAGCTGGACTTCGACCTCCGAAGGCTGACCAGGATAGACGAGGGAGTCCAGTGGAGCTTCCGGGCAGACTAGCCGCAGAGGCGATAAGGGAGCGGTGAGCCAAGGCGAAGGTGACAGACTGACAGGCCGAGGTGGAGATATGGGCCTGGAGGCCCGAGGTGTAGCTGGGGGCTCGGTCTCACGCCAAGCTGGTGGAGGGGAAGCCCGAGGCGCAGAAGATGAAACACACGGAGTGAGCGGCGGAGGCAGAACCGAGCTGGACCACACCAGTGGTGCCGACGGATCCAGGGGGCTGGCCTTGACCAGCGATGAAGATGGGATAAGGAGGTCAGGCAGGGATACGGGCTGCAGGTTTCCGGATGGGACCGGCAAAGAAGATGAAGAGTCGAGGGTGGGGACTTGGGTGGGAATTGGATCCACGGACCACAGGTCGATGAGGTCCAGGTCCGCTCCTGGCTCTAAGGTGGACTGACCTGCCTGTGTCAACTCCGGGGCCTTGATGTACTCCATGGGCACCTCGGGCTCGCTGGCTGTGAGGGTGATGTTGAATGCACAAGACGATGATGAAAGTAATAATAAGGTTTAGTTAACAGATACATGTAGAACAGACACAACCACGTTCAGAACCGACAAAGGACTGAACAGAACAGGGATTATAAATACACAGAAGGAAACTAATTAGAAAGGTGAAGAAGGTAAACTAATTAGGGACAAACGAGCACAGGTGCAGACAATCCATGATATGGTGATGACGTGGTGGTGACAACTACATTATGAACAGTTTATTAAAATAATAATGTAATACTTATTATATTATGTACAGTTATTACATTATGACTTGCTACTAGCCTTTTAAAGCACATATTATATACCTGGATAGGCTATGCTAAGGATGCAATGGAATTTAGGATGCTTAACAGATAACAATATATTTCAATATATATGACAATATATTATGCAATTATTTTTTAATTGCTGTCCTTACCAAAATCTGTGGTCCACAACAGCTTGCAAAATCATAGAATGCCATTCCTTTCGATTAAAGTAGTCAGTGTGGTCCTCAGATGGAGCAATGACCTGTATGTGTCTCCCATCGATGGCCCCAGCGCACTGAGGGAACCCCCAGTGGGTTTTGAAACCTCTTATGACGTTCTGCAGCTCTCCCAGCTGCGGAAGCTGGATGTACTCACGCCACAGCTCGTCTCGCACGGCTTGACAGAATTCGTTGACTATCAGGCACACCGATGCGCTGCTTATCCCAAACAGGTGTTCCAATGTGCGATAGCCCGTTCCTGTTGCAAGCCACCAGAGAGCAACCCCGACGTGCATCTGCAAAGTGTTGTCGTAGGAGAGGAATGTGGACAAACGTTAACACAGCATATAAAAAGTTGGCTTGCTCATCCTAAAATTTCGGATCCACTGCTCCTCATTAAAGCCTGCCACAATATGCCCCCACCAATCCTGAGACCTCTCTCGCACCCAGACATTCCTCTGAATGGTTGTGGAAACAATAGCTGAAACATATGCGCAAGCTGCAATTATGGCCCTTTTCCTTTTCCTCCTCTGCCTCAAAATCATGGGGATGTTTGGCGAACTTCACATATATCCCAGAGCTACCATCAAAATTGTGCGTTCGTCCATCTCGGATAGTGTATGGTGCAAGAATGCATGCACAATGTTTCAGATAGTATGGCTAGTGTAAACACATGAATCGGATATGGGTCACAATTGAAAGAACGTGTAAACGGACGGTCAAAAAAATCGGATATAGGCAACAAATCAGAATTAGGCATCAAGACCTGCAGTGTAAACGAGGCCAAAGTTTTCTGAAAATATATGACATATGGTGGCATGATTAGTAATGTGACATGCATGAGCTAGTGAGGTTTGATGTTATTGACGTGTCACCATATTTAATTTGGGCTTTAGAAACAGTGACATTCTCCAGAAGATCATCTTTTCTGCAAAATAAATCATAAAAGTTTGGAAAGACATGAGGATGAGTAAACAATAAAGAATTTACTTTTCTAGGTGAACTATCTATATAAAGCTAGGCTATAAAGCTTGAATAAAATAATGCTGCCACTTATGATTGAACCTATAATCTTGATGATTGAACCTGCAACTTGATGATTTCTGTGATGTTTCTCCTGTCATTGGTTTGTCCTTTAGCACCAGCTGAAAGAGACACAGAGGTCGTTCCAGCAGAGGATCCAGCAGAGAGAGAAAGATCTTCAGCAGCTGAGAGAGGCTGTGGCGTCTCATAAGGTGAGTCTGGAGAAGAAGAGAAGTTTGAGACGTCTCAGTCAGGACTCACTGAAGCCACTGTGTGATTGTGATGTGTGTCCTAACAGCGCTCTGCACAGACAGCAGTGGAGGACAGTGAGAGGATCTTCACTGAGCTCATCCGCTCCATTGAGAGAAGCCGCTCTGAGGCGACACAGCGGATCAGAGATCAGGAAAAGACTGCAGTGAGTCGAGCTGAAGGACGACTGGAGCGACTGGAGCAGGAGATCAATGATCTGAGGAGGAGAGACGCTGAGCTGGAGCAGCTTTCACACACACAGGATCACATCCATTTCCTGCAGGTAACAGAGATCTAGAAGAACAGGGTCATAGTGGACTTGAGCAAGAGACTCACAAAGAAACATTTCATGAGAGCAGAATGAGCCGTTGACTGAAGTGTTGATCTGTGTGTTCGGTTATTATATCATCATCAGTCAGACTCTCATCTGATCTTCTTCTATTGAAAGAGATGCACTTACAAATGCAGTTCAGCTCTGGAATTCCTTAGGAAACAACAATGTGAAATCCATGAACCTGATGGCACCAGTTTCATTACTAAAGATCAAAAAGAACCACATAAATCTGATAGTAGTGCAGGGTATTGATGAAGTGTGGAGATGATGAGCTTTGATTTCTGTTTTCTGTAGAGTTTCCAGTCTCTCTCAGCTCCTCCTGAATCTACAGACGTAAATGACAATCCCTTCAGTTCTCTCTCCTCTTTTGAAGTCGTGAGAGAATCTGTCCGTCAGCTGAGAGACAAACTGGAGGATTTCTGCCAAGAGGAGCTGAAGAAGATCTCTGACAGAGGTAAAGTCCTGGAGATTCATCAGCTCTCAGAAATGATCCTCCATCATCATATTAGATCATATTAGAAGATCATCTTAGGAACGGATGCAGGGATCATTTTCTCTTGACATGATAATCACACTCTTCATGTCTGTTGATTTCCACAGTCACTTTCACCGACATTGATCCCAGAACCAGGAACGACTTGCTACAATGTAAGTCACTAAGAAAACAAGCAGAAAAACATGTCTTCATGTTCTTCCTGTAGGAGGTGAAAGAAAACATGATAGAAGAGTTTCATAGTTGATCATGTAAATTAGTGTTTCTCAACAGAGGTGTTTGGAGAACATCAGGGTGCGCTGGAAGCAATATCTTCAAAAGTGGGTGTTCAGGTGTTCTTTGGCACGTAAATGCCAAAGATTTACTAGATGAAATTTGCAACGTTCTAACGTTGCATTCTACACAATGCAAACATTGCAAATGCATTAATCTTGTTGTCAGCGTGAACGCGGAGCTGGTATCTGTGTATTGATGGTGCAGAAAATGAGTATTGGAACAGTGTCAGATATTTCAGCATCAATATGTTTTGTAATATCTATATTTTTGACAACACTGCCATGTAGTTTGTTTCTCCAAACCTTCAGTCCATAAATCACTCTGAGCTCCTTCACTGTGAGGTTATCATCGGCTCTCCTGAATCTGTGCAGCGGCCGCTTTTTATCAGTCCATTTATGATCAGGCATCTTGGCTACTGAAATGCCAGTCAAAGGTAATTTTAAATTTTAGGCGTACTCAGTATCGGATTGTGATTTTACAAGTAGAGAAGTAAATTAATTTGCTTAATTTGTGCTCAAGTACAAGTAAAATTTCAGACTTACAAATATACTCGTACAAGTACCCAAAAACGGCTTAATTACAGTAATGTGAGTAGTTGTAATTCATTACTTCCATCCCTGTAAATAAAAATATATATAATATACACCACATATCAAATGTTTGGGGTAGGTATGATTTTTAAATGTTTTTGAAAGAAGTCTCTCCTAATATTTGATCCCAAAATACAGGAAAAAACAGTAATATTGTAAAATATCACTACGATTTTAAAGAAACATTTTCTATTTGAATATACTGCATTTTAAAATGTAAAATAAAAATGTGGAACTTGTGGAGGTGTTTTTATCTGGAATTTTTTGAAAAACAGAAAGATTGAAATAGAATATGAAATAAATATAGAAAGCCCCGTCCACACTACTGCGTTTTCGTTTAAAAATGGAGACCTTTTGCTACGTTTGCACCTCCCGTCCACACTAAAACGGAGACCCAAAACGGAGAAGTTTAGAAACGCTGCCGACCCGTTTTTCGTTTTGAATATCCGGAGGGCGTTTTAGTGTGGACGGGTCAAAACGGAGGACTTTAAAAACGATGACGTAGTAGAGGCTCATGCTCGGCTCTATGATTGGGTGTCATCAGTCATGCCGTATATCTTTGCTAGCAGCTGTTGTCCAAGTAAATTCTGCATTTTACAATGCTATAACTGCCTACATGCGCCGGAGGCAAGCTATTATTCGAGCGCTCTGTGACAATTCCCGTGTGCAGCGGCGGTATCGACCGTACATGGAGCGTCGGTTTTGGGTTAACCTGGGAAGAACCAGCGCATGGTGGGATAATTTTATCAATGAAGTTGTGTTTACACCGGCACGTGCATGCCCACTGTTGGTGAATGGTCACGTGATCCGCGTTTTCAGTCGTTTTAATGTGGACGGAGATCAATTCTAATACACAGCTAAAACGCTGGTGTGGACGGAGATCGTATTCGTTTTAATTCTCCGTTTCTAAACGAAAACGCAGTACTGTGGATGGGGCCTTAGTTATGTTTAATTATTTAAAATAGAACTGTGTATTAACATTTTAAATGTCTACACTGTCTATTTAAATGTTAACATACTACCATCCTACCAAGATTTCATCACATCCAAATAAAGCAAGATTTGAAATGGAATGGTCTTGTGACTTTAACAAAGATGTAAATCAGGACAGGAATAAACTGGGGATTTAACATATTCTTCAAAAAACAGGATATATTTTAGAACTAATTAATAAATATGATTATTTTTCACTGAAAGCCAATTAAAAACATCCATCCAAGATTTAGAGGTAAAATCACAGTAGTAAAAAAGCTTCAGGAATGTAAGAACAAACTGAAATCTCTTCTTCTTTTGAGGAAACAGATAGACATTTAAAGAAAGCTCAAGATCCCTAAAGGCTACAGCACTGAAAATCACCAACAATAGGTCTACAATACTTTGATTCAACGATGAGTGTAATAATAAAAATACAATTTAAAGGGGGGGTGAAATGCTCATTTTCACTCAATCTCCTGTTAATCTTGAGTACCTATAGAGTAATATTGCATCCTTCATATCTCCAAAAAGTCTTTTGTTTTATTATATTAATCAAAGAAAGATAGGGTGTACCGAGTCTTTCCGGAAAAAACCGAGCGGCTGGGGGCGGGCCGTGTGGGCGAAGCTTAGCTGTGCTAACGCACCGAGCTAGTGACAACACACAGAGACATTATTTGTTCAACAGTTACTCACCGTCCGGTTCCAACGCACGACCGCGAACCTTTATCATTGCGACTGCTCGATCCTTAACCCTCTGAGGTCTAAGGGCATTTTTTCACTTTTTCTTCGATTTTACATATCTTATTAAATTCACCTTTTAAAGGCAATTACATAACATAATCCCATGTGTTTTATATCAAAATGTGCAGAGAAAACCCAGCTCTTTCACTGATGAGCTCACCACTTGTCCTAGAGCATTGTGTAAAGAGAGAGAGAGGGATAATTTGGCTCTAAAAGGTGAAAAATATAAGTCCGATTTTTGAAATTATTCAAATCTCTTGTGGAAACATACCATTACTCATGTGGACGAATTATTTTGGCCCCTGATATGGGTTCCCCAAAGTCTTAGGGTCACAAAAGTAGTGTAATATATGAATAAAATAGTAGATAATGAATAATAATTGTCTAAAGAGACATTTTGAAAAATCGTTTTTTAGTACAAGTTTTGTCTGTGACTCTACCTTCACCAAATGTTAGAGGGACTGAGATAAAATAGGACTAAAATAACTTCCTACTACATATCAAGCTTTATGGGATGTGTGCAAATGAAAAAGTAGCATTACAACAGGTCTTTCTTTCAAGCAAATGTTTACTTTGTGAAAAAAGCTCACTACTAACAATATTCACAAAATGTAAAAATTTTCATGTTTTCTTGTCTATGACATGTCAACTTTTCAACATTTTTTTTTCAAACCAAAGATGAACTATATATTAGATATTAGAAATAGTGCTGGTTGATGCTGGGGGGGGGGGGTACGGGACCTCTTGGCTGGCCGGGTTGGTGATGATGGTTGCTGTGTAAGGGCTGGTGGTGACGTGGTGACCTGGTGACTGGTGGCAGGCACAGGTGAGGCTGCCTGTGTTACACTGGGCCCTGGTAGCTGTGAATCCTATCTTAAAAAAACACAAAAACAAATAAGTTAGGACTTGCATTATCAATTTGGCCAAAACATATTGATTCATCACTACAAGAGATAATGTTATTCAAATTGTGAATTGAGGTGAAGAAATATTACATTAGTTATCAAAAGGAGACCACCAAGAACAGCCTACATGCCTACAACGTTACTATTTTTAAGTGTACCCCAGTTTTACACAAGAAAATAACTTTTACATAAAGTAAACACTTTGCTAAAGGCGCAGTCAATTTGTCAAAGTTCAGATACACAAAGCAGCACAGCGCACTTTATTTTAGCCAATATGGTCACAGTTAGCCTAGGTCTAGGACAAAGTGCACCATGCGAACAATGTTTTTATAAAATAAATACGCTTACCCGTCTTCAACTGGATCTCTTCTGTGATCGTAATCCTCATCTTCATCAGAAGAAAATCCATCAGGCTCGGAAACTCGCCTTTCATCCTCGTCGCTGTTCTCCAAAACCGCCGCAAGTACGTCTGTCAATGTCTTCGCCATTATCTTTCATTGTCTTCTTCTTTATGTTTTTGCCATGTTTTTTCGCGGACTTTTTTACTCTTTCTCTCTCCATGTCAGCTTGTATTTTCCTCACTGTGAGGAGATGGGAGGGGACTTAGGGATTTCAACTGCATCTATTGGTTGGTTTCACACAAAATGCAGACAGGCAAGCTAGCCCACCAATCACGCAAGGCGAACGGTCATCTTGTCTTCCCTCTTGCTCTCTGTATGAGTCACGTACGATTTCGCGAAAATAAGGACGTTGAAGCTGAGAATCTATCGATTACGGCAAAATCAGAACCATTTATGTGTGCTGCACAATCGCAGAGATATTAATAGAAACATTTAGTAAACATCGAGTTGACGCGCCCGCGCGTCATCCGACCTCAGGGGGTTAAGCATTAGACGATCTGGGCTTTGTTTATAAAACAATCATCGTCGAAATGCAGGGAACAAACAGCTACACAACTCCGTTTATGCTCAGGAAAACAAACTCCATCCACGGGTTCCTTAACGCTGGGTTCTTTGGGAATCTGTGCAGGGTTGTCTTGCCCTGGCAACCAAAAACACGCTTCTTTGGTGACATTGACTTCCCAAAAGCCGGGCAGGGCGCTTTGATGGCGAACTGCTTTCACTCTCTTGCTCTGGTCTAAGAGTGCGCGCGCGGCCGCGATCTTACCGGAGAAGTGCCCTTAGGACCCATATAAGGAAATTCCGCCCTATCTTACGTAAGACAGAGCCATACTCGAAAAAAACTTTCCGAAACTTGTGACAAACCGGAAGGAGTATTTTTGGAACAAAAATACTCCTTCAAACGTACAACTTAGTTTTTGAAACTTTGTCCATGTTTAGCATGGGAATCCAACTCTTTACCAGTGTAAAAAACTCAGTATGCATGAAATAGCATTTCACCCCCCCTTTAATAGATTTTTGCTGAATTAAAGGTGCAGTGTATGATTTTTAGCGGCATCTAGTGGTGAGATTTGCGAATTGCAAACAGGCAGTCACTCATGGCCCATCCCTCAAATTGCAAACTCAAAGGAGAAGCTACGGTGGCCGACATAGGATCGGAAGATGTCGTCGTCTGAGTCAGCAGAGTCAAGCAATGAGGTTTCTTTATATTATATTTTATATTAAATTAAATTTACTTAATTATTCAGTAAAACCACATGTTATTGCGATTTTTTTTTTTAACATGTTAATCATTGTGTTAGTCTTTTATTCACTGACTTTACCATAGCCTGTTTCCATGCTAGTTAGTATAAGATAAGAGCTATGGATAAGAGCATCAAAGCAGCTAGGTAAGGGGAAATAGCTAACGTTACGATGTCCGAGGCATCGTTCAGACAGCATGTTTTTCTCCACGTTTGTAGAGTCAGGGACAACCTGAGTATTCTGCTGCGTCTTTTTCTGCTGCTTCTCATTCAAGTTAGTGACAAAACGCGCTCTGTAGCGCTGTTTGTTCGCTGTCGGCTACGGTAGAAACATGACGTCACGATATGTTGACCTTCATAGAAGGGGGGTGCCCGCGGTTATGTAGATATAAATGACTCATTCTAAGGTAATAAAAACATAACGGTTCATTAAATAAGGTCTTTATACACCACTGAAAACATAGTTATGGATCGTATATTGCATTTCTGTCAATAGATCCTCAGAAATATTACACATTGCACCTTTAATTAATGCATCCTTCTTTTTAAAAAAAGAATAGTACAGAGATCCCAAACATTTGAATGGTGTAAATATAATAAGTCAAATTATACACTGAATAATACCCAACATTAACATTAATATTCAGTAAATGATACACTGATGTAAATTATGATTTTCACAGGATATCTGATAAACTATTTGTAACACAGACTCAAGCTGAGTAGGATACATGTGAAGTTTATTTAAATAGCGCACACTCAGTGTACAAACAGACGTGGGTTGAAATACCAGAGAAAATAGGCAGAGAAGAGTCGTAAACAGTAATCCAAGGCAGGGTCAAAACACAGGCAGAAGATACAATGATAGACAGGAATCATGACACTAGTAAACTATATTATTGCTCTTCCTGCATTGACACCATTATATGAGAACTGAACCGAGCTGGACGATGACGTCACTGTTTTTTCCAGAGCGGCTGTATAGATAAATGAACTAAATTAATAACTTTTTTACAACAGAAATTAACCAACACTGAACTTACTTAAGCTGGACAATGGTAATATTTTCTTCTAGATCTGCTGTACAGACGAAACAAACTTTGTTGCATTATTTTCCTGTTATCACTGTAAAGCTGCTTTGAAACAATCTGTATTGATCAAAGCACTAAATATATAAAGGTGACTTGACTACTGAGACACTGCTGATATATTGAACATGAAGAGATCAGCTATAATAAAAGATCAGACAGATTCATAATTCCTGATTCTGATGTGTTTTCTCTCCATCAGATTCCCATCAGTTCACTCTGGATCTGAACACAGTGAATAAACGCCTCCGTCTGTCTGAGAGGAACAGAGTGATTACTTGCACTGGCACAGATCAGCCGTATCCTGATCATCCAGACAGATTTGATAGTTATTGTCTGGTGTTGTGTAGAGAGAGTGTGTGTGGACGCTGTTACTGGGAGATTGAGTGGAGTGGAGAATATGTGTCTATATCAGTGTCATATAAGAGCATCAGCAAGAAGGGATCGGGTGATGAGTGTTTGTTTGGATATAATGATCAGTCCTGGAGTTTGGACTGTTCTTCCTCCAGTTACTCATTCATACACAATAAGATAGAGACTGAACTGCCTGTAAAGTCCATCAACAGGAGAATAGGAGTGTATGTGGATCACAGGAGAATAGGAGTGTATGTGGATCACAATGCAGGAACTCTGTCCTTCTACAGCGTCTCTGACACAATGAGCCTCATCCACACAGTCCAGACCACATTCACTCAACCGCTCTATCCTGGGTTTTATGTTGGTTGTAAATCATCAGTGAAACTCTGTTGATGAATCAGAACAAACTGTAGAGAGATTCTACCCATAATGCTTTGAGCTGCATGATAAATCTGTAACAGTGAGATGTTAGTCTCTTTATTTTCTCTTCATTACATTAATACCACAGCTGAACTTCTGTCAGTGAAATGACATGTCAGAATAAATGTGTGTAATGAATCCTCATATAGACAGTCAGATCAGTGTGTGTTTGTGAGTCATGATGAGTGACGGTGTGTATCTGTGCTTTTCTCAAGCTCCATTTGTGTTGATGGAAATCATTCATTCAGTTCTTATTGTAGTGTCACACACAAGTAGTCTATATGGGGGACAATGTGTCACTTTTTAATTTATGACCCTTGATTTATGTTTTTATGTCAGGATATGTCCAAATATGGGTGTTTTATGACCAACAGGTGGTATGTGAAATTTTACCCATGTGTGGTTCCGGTGGGGGTTTATGCGTGTCTGTGTGTTTTATGACTGTAAGCTGCTTGGTGAGACAAGGAAGTGAATGTTTTTTCAGGGATGTTTTTATTATTGGTGGAATCAATAATAAAGTCCACAGAATGGTGAAATTATGAACATGAAGAAATCTGTCATGGATTTGTTTTTCAGATGACGAAGCAACTTCCAGAATGTCTGTGGGGAGAATAAAAACGGGTGAATGAAATTAAGAAATAGCATAGACAAATTAAAAAGCATATAAAATAACAGATATGTGAAATAAGATGAAATTTATTTAACTATTTCTAAAAGTAAGTTTTAACCTTTAACACCACATTATATGAGTTAAGAATACAAATGTCTGTCTGATAGTCTCTCAGGAGTGTATAAATAGCCGATCGTGGAATTTTAGGAGCAGAAGAAAATATGTCAGAGTGAATTGTTTTCAGATTACACAGTCACATCCATAAATAAAACAATTTAGATTATATGAAACAAGATGTTAAATGATCAAGTACAAGTATTTTAATCTAATACACAACAAAAGACTGACTTACATAGATAAAACATAAATAGTGAATAATAGTTCATATTATTTTAAATGTTAAATTATCAAGTATAAATATTTTAATCTAATACACAGCGAAACACTGCCTTACATAGATAAAACATAAAATAGTGAATAATAGTTCATATTATTTGAAATGTTAAATTATCAAGTATGAGTATTTTAATCCAAAACACAACAAAACACTGACTTATATAGATAAAACATAAAACAGTGTATAATAGTTTGGTTTGTTTGAAATAAAATTATCAAGCATTTTAAAGGTAGGTTTAAACATGCGTTGAAGTGAACTTGCCATCGGTGAAATTAGGAGGTCTTTTTGTCTCTGCTTAAAATCATAGATCCTTGAATTTAGAATCCTTGAGCAGAAGAGATGTTAGACCGGACACCTGGTGTTTTACAATCAAAGATGCCACAGTCTCCTATCATTAAAATATCCTGATCTGAAGCATTCCTGTCAGGAAGGGAGACCCCAAAATGTGCCCATTCTGACACTTCACAGGGACCAGGTTGTAAGATCAGTATAATTAGATGTTTATACCAGTGTCTTCAGGAAAAGTCAGGGGTCAAAACAAAAGGGAAGTTTTGTTTGGGGAAACGGGAAGAGCCAGGAAGTTACATTTTATATAGCCTACTCTTATCCAGTGATTGTTATGATAAGTTAAATCGTCCTCTTCCTGGGGGAGCTGTCCCCCATCCTGTTGTTCTAGGACAGGGGTCGGCAAGTAACTTTGGCCGCGGGCCACACATTTTTTAGCCAGTAGATGGCAGGCCAGCTACACGGAGTTAGCCTGGGTTTCCCCATGCTGCCTTGCGCGCAGCGCGATTTTATTCACGCTGCTAGGCAGCCTGCTAGGCAATAGTCGCTGAACACCATCGTGTACACATAAATCTCTGACCCATCGTCTTCTTCCTCGTCTAATTTCTGTCGCTCTACATACGTCATCTGGTATAATTGAAACGATTGGCTATGAGCTACGTACAGGCGCATTTTATAGACATTCGTAGCGCCCAATAAACGGCTCTGGGCATTCGTAAACCACGCCTCAAATACAAGAAAATTAACATGTGGTTCCCAGACCACGTCTCAATGAGACAAGGTCTGACGTTAGCCAAGCTAACACGGAGTAGGCCTATGGATACAAATTAAATACTCTTAATGAACTTTGTCTCACCTGCCATTTCAATGTTGTGAATAATACATTTGTAGCTTACAATATTTTGGCAATAGCAATCATGCCTCATTCGCTTACAGTCCGACTTTTGAACTTTATCCCTTTTTTTTATTATTATTTATTCGGGACACACACATACACACCTAAGGTTTAAGGAGGTCTGCGCGGGACTGTTTTTTTTTCCGTCCCGCTCCCACAAGGTTCTATTCAGCAACCGCTTAAAATACACTCTGTGTTCACCCGCTTTATTTCCCGAACTGACGGGTCCGCAAAATGTAGATCTCGTTTCCAGAATCTCACATTCAAATGTCTCTAACAGAAAGAGAGAGATTAAGTAGCCTATAACAATTATAAATGCTATACAAAAATTGTGTTCGTGTCAATATAAATATTATTTTAGCATGATTGCTATTCACACCCTTATTACAATGGCTGTAATCTGTTACCACAATAGTACTTGATCTGTTTAAAATGATTTCATTGGTATATGTCTGCTAAGGTGTTAAATTAAAATTCAAAATTAAAATTAGTCTAAACCCGTTATTAATTTTTTCTATTTTTGATCTGAGCGCACAATCAGAAAATCGGAAAACGAGTCATTATTCGTTTTTTCATTTTAGTTCAGGAAATAAATAATTGAAAAACAAAAAAATATATTTTTGGTTTTAATTTGAAAAAACGATTGAACGAATGATACACGGGGCCTATTTGTAAACCGTTATTGTAAAATAAAAATAGGCTGATTAAAAAAAAAAAAAAAAAACGGACTTCCAAAATAGAAAATATTTTGGCGGGCCAATTTGGCCCGCGGGCCGCCTGTTGCCGACCCCTGTTCTAGGAGAACGCGGGAAAGAAAGATGCACCCCAAAAATGACACCTCAATTCAGACACCTTTTGAAGATCAGATTTCTTTTTCTAACATTTAAACTTAGAACACATTATAGAACACCCTTTGACTTTATGAATACACAAAAATGACAGCTTAATGATTTTTATATTTTGTGCATTTATTTAAAGACTGCATGTAGGCCTACCACTTTGACGCTTGTGTTACCTTACTTCTTTGGCAATATTAAAGGTTTTTTATGAAAATTTCATTATTTCTATTTTTCAGCACATGTAGTCAGAGTTACAGAAAATAATAATAGTGCAACAAATAAGGAGATTATGTTTGATTACCTTTTAATCAGGTGTAAGATAGTTGTGTGATTCTGACTGGTCAATTTAGCTCAAAAGAATCATTAATTAATTTATAGGGAATTCGAAAGAATCACTTATTACGACCAAGCAAATGACTCATTCAGGGTTCATTTGAACTGGCTGTAACTATCAGCTCTGCAACAGATATAAATATCCAAAATATAGTGAAACACTATTTATTAGCAAGGTAACTTAGATCAGCAGTTTAAGACATTAAATTCGTAAGCACATAACACAAGTAACACTTCTCTTTAAACTACAAACAAGACTTTATTGATTATTCTAACACACAAAACTAATATCTAACACAAACACACGCACACACACATTCATACGAGTTGCGGAAAGGAATAGAGTGAGGAAAGAGTGAGATGATGAGTGAGATGATGAAATCTCAAGATTCTATATGCACTTATAAGACATGACCTGAATGAACCATCAAACATTAATTTAACCTTTCTATCGTTTCGTAGGTTATTAAATCTATATCAAAATACACCAGTTCAGCTTAAGAGTTTGGAGGTTACTTGCTCGTTTTGCGTTCCTTTTGGGAATTCCTTTGGTCGGTGTCAAAGGGGGTTTCCCGAGTTCGTTCGTTCGTTGGCTGGTGTCCCCGTGCTTGGATAGATGGGGCGGGCAGTCACGTGGGGTGCTGGCGGATGAATGAAAGTCTCTGTTGAAGCTGGCTTTGCAGAAGAAACGTGGACCGAAATCTTGCCGCAAAACTTAACTTAGAACCGAGACTCACAACGGAAAAGAAAGGAAACTAAGAAAAGAAAGGAAATTGAGGCTAGAGTAGATGATGGCTTGAATGAAGTTGTTTAACCCATGTTCTTCTGATCTTGATTTGGGTTCTTTCGTCTCTGCGCGTCTACATGGTTATTGGTCTGGTTTAGATCTTCATCTCCCGCTGCATTTTTGTTCTGCACTAAACTTAAACTTTGTTCTGGTGTTAAGATTTTAAACTCAAATGTCTGCCCAGCCTCCTGGATCAGTTCTGACCAATTAGACACTGTCTTTATTTAGGAGGTGGCGTTCTCTTCACTTCTTATCATAAATCAAGCTTATCTGTGCTCTCTAAGCTCTAGCTGAGAGGAAAGAGGCCACAGTTTAGACATTATTACTATTATAAGAATACGGAACATTTCACACAGATTTCACTCAAGCCATCTTTTGAATTAAGAACATACGATCGTACTGATAGGAAGCACGACACACTTTCATTCAAGCATCTAATAGTTATAGTTATTCCAAGAAATCTCACATTGACAAGTTCTTCCTTTAGTTTGGCTCATCTCTTTGAAGCTTGCATGGCCGTAAAGTTCTTAGCTGGTTCTTAGCCTTCTTTTATGGCTCTGGGGTTGGTGATTTGGTGTCTGGAATGTTGAGTTCTGTGTGGAATTATGTTTGAACAAATCACCTGGAAGATTCATTTGTATTTGATTTGCACTCAATCCTACACAGGTTTGTTAAAAGTATGCTTGAATGATGTTAGTACATCTGCGCTACCATGTATTTGCTATAACAATGAAAATATTTGAAAAAACTGTTAAAATCAAGTAATGATGCAATCCTTTAAATCTTAACTTTGAGTGCATCAGAATTAAATGGATGTAAAATTATTATCATGTGACATTTTATTTAACGTGACAGTAAAAGACAGTGACACCAATGACACTGTGAATCACCAATGACACACATAAGACAAAAGATCATTATTCTTCAACCATAATTAAGTAGATGAGACTAAATTGCTACATTTGGCATACAATCTAAATGAATAGCTTTGAATAAAGTTTATCTATAAATGGGAGTCACCGGTGTCTCTGGGGTTTTCCCCATAAGAAAAGAGACACCAGTGACAGTAACACCAGTGACAATTTTCATGAAAAATACCACACCATGTCAATCATGGTATACTAACTAAATTAAGCTGTTTATTTCATAAGTATTCTAGTTTATTTTTATTATATTATTTTTTTACTAACAGTAAAGTTTTTTTACTAACAGTAAATCTCCCTAACAGTAAAGTAGGTCATACCAGTGAGTTCAACTAAAGCTTCATATGAAATCATGAGATAAATGAGAAGATTTTTGATAACTGAAAAGAGGCCATGGGCCTTTCTTCATAGATATTCATGAATTTGGAAGAAGGAAGTCGAGTGATGTCATCAGTATGATTTTTATTATAAAAATATTAGATTTTTGTTGAACAGTAACGCCAGTGACACAACTCCAGGGGACCACTACTTTCAAATATTAAAAATCAAATATTGCCAACATAACAAAAAACCCTGAGCTGCTATATAAAGCAAACTATAATCCAATAAATGATAACATAAAAAAAGATTTGGAGAGGTGGTCGACCTACCCGCTAGATTTTAGTAGCAGAATAAATGTAATAAAAATGAATATTCTGCCAAGGCTCCTGTATCTGTTCCAATCGCTTCCAGTGGAAATACCACTTCAACAATTTGCACAATGGGACAAAATGGTGTCATGGTTCATATGGGGAGGAAAACGCCCCAGAATACGTCTCTCTACTTTGCATCTGCCAAAAGAGAAAGGTGGAATGGCTTTGCCAAACTTAAAACTGTACTTTCAAGCTGCACAACTACGACCTTTGTGCCTTTGGTGTGATGACTCTTATATTGCACAATGGAAAGATATTGAGACTTATGCACCAGATTATAATGTTCAAACCCTGTTGGGAGAGGAAGGCCTAGATGACACTCTAAGGAAGGTTCTGATTCCTATAGTTACATTTTCCCTTGGGATATGGTTCTCTCTGATTAAGCAATTGAAACTTAAAAATGGAAGATAATCAGAAAAAATCAGAAACAGATTTAAGCCGGCTATTTATGACAGTACTTTTAACCCCCTGAGGTCGGCAATCACGCCGGCGTGATCTACTCGTTTTTTTTTTTATCAGTGCAAAATACTCTGTTGATTTTGATTTTACATACTTGTGTTGTACATCATTCAAAGCTGTTAAATGTCTTCTTTTATTTGTGTACACTCATAATAAAAACAAAATGTTGTGTTTTCCGTAAAACAAAGAAAATAAACATGATGCGCGTTCTGCCGTCTCTCTCAATGTGAAACTCTCAATGACCTGTAACTCAGCGAATGTTTGTCACACAGACTTGAAACGCATGTCTATACAACGCTTGGAATCTCTATTTTTAAAGTATGTAAATAATATAAAAAACAAATATTCTATTTTTAAGTAATCCATACGAAAGCAGCGGCATGTACAGTTTCTCAAACGCGTCCTCATTAAATTTAATTTGAACACGCCTACGAGCGCACGAGCGATTGACATGCAAATGATCCATGCGGAGAAACACAGACCTGTAAACGCCCTCATCACCTCAAAACAAAGAAGCAGAGACTTCGTAACTTACTCCTTACTGTGTTTGAAAGACGCGCCAGAGCTTATATTGGATTTAGGCTACCTCAGAAGAAGAAGAACGCGATTTGAAGACAATAAAGATTTAAGGTAAGAAATTTTTACATATTAGTTTGTTATTGTTGCATAAATGTCACATTGCAGTTGAACTGTTGCTAGATATATGGGGAATATTATAATATTTAGACCCGTGTTTACTGTTAAGCCTACTGTGTTTGTGGATATCTGGTCAAACGTAGATATGTATGGTAACCATAATGTTTTATATTTGAGCGCGATCGCGTTTGAATGTATCAGATTTTGCAGCGCGATCGCGTTTGAATGTATCAGATTTTGCAGCGCGATCGCGTTTGAATGTATCATTTGAACATTTGAAAAGCAAAACGCACCAAACGGCTTCATGTTTTTACTATTATCTCATTTCATATCATCATAACGAATGGAAACATTTGAAGTAACATGATAATCAATATATTTTTCTCTAGCTTGGTTGTTACTGAAATATTTTGGAAGATTTATACTGCTATCTATTGTTATTATTATTTTACCCAGCACTGCGCATAGCTTATGCCTACAAGGCACAACAAACCTTGTGTTCATTATATTATATATTGTTGGAAACATTTGTGTGTGTGTGTGTGTGTGTGTATTTTGTGAACTTTAAAAAGCAATTTTAACCAGAAAAATCTAATATTTATTTCCAAAATCGTGCAGGCCTTTCTCTTGATATCAGTATGTTCACTTTTTTTTCAGGGCCCAGATGCCACTGAGTCCTGCCGACTTCAACATTCACATGAGTCTCTGGAACATGAACATGGTAAAGTGAAAATCAAACACCTTGGAAATTAAAGGTATGTATAATGTTTTTAGGAATGGCACAAAGGTCTGTCTTTGAAGTGGTTTTTTTTGGCATTTGTTGTGTATCTTTGGGTTATGTTGTGTTGTAAATAAATCCAAACAATTTAAAAGCCATTCTTTTTTAAATCTCCTCATTTACAGTATTGTGCAAGGTTGCTCAGAATGACAGGGCTATCAGGAGCTATATTAGGATAGCTCCTAATAGGGCCATTGGGGAGGTTCTTTGTCTTTCTCAGGTGAGAAAAGCTTACATATTAATGAGCTGCCGCATAAGGCTTTCTAACACAAAACACGTCGTAAAATTTTTAAATCAATATATTGTCTTCTCTGAATGAGCAGTCAGGGTGATTTTCACATTGTTTTGGAGCAAATATTCTAGGCTACGTGATACAATTTTCAAAAGTCTTGTGAAGAAATAATCAGTATGGGTTTCATGGCCTTATTTCAGTGAGAATTTTTTTTGTATTTTCACAAACCACGCATAAATGTCATTATCTCAAAACTACCAACTTTTACATACATGCTGTTGATATATTGTTGTAGCAGAGTTTGTGCTGAATACAGTTTAATTAGACTTTAGCCATGAAAATGTCACAAGTAACAGAAATAACCAGAAATGTCAGAGCATGTCAGAACACCTCCAGGGCCCAGAAAACAGCTCAGACCTCAGAGGGTTAAAGATTGGATGAGTAAGGGCCTGACAGCTTTCTGTATAGCTATCAAAAACAACAAGATGAAGAGTTTTCAGGAGCTAAAGGATAATTTTGATCTAAATAACCATGATCTATTCAGATACTTACAGCTGAGAGATTACTACTGCAAATAAATTAAGGGGATTTCTTCTGACCCTCTTAAATGGTAATGGTAAACCCTCTTATTGAAATAATGTGTGGCGCTTATCAACAAAAGACTAATAAGATTGTGTCTAAACTCTATCGGAGTCTGATGGAGAACTTGAAAAACACTACACTCTATGTAAAAGCAAAATGGGAGTGTGAATTAAAGGTTGTCCTCACGGAGGATGAATGGTATCAAACATGTTGTCTACTCCAGACCTCCACCAACTCCCAACAGTGGAGAGAATTTAATTGGAAGTGTTTTATGAGGTTTTTCATCACTCCTTATTTGAAGAGTAAACAACTTGGGATACCTCAGGACTGTTGGAGGGACTGTGGTAGTAGGGACGCAAACCACGCCCACATCTTCTGGACATGTCCTAAAATCCAACCATTTTGGACTATCGTTAACAATACGTTACAGAAGGTGCTGGGATACAATATCCCAAAGGAATGTAAAGTTATGTTTCTCGGAAACATCACAGAAAGTGTGCGGAAGGAGGACCTTTATTTAACCAAGATTTTATTATCTGCGGCCCGAAAGGCTATTACTAGACTTTGGCTCAAATCGAACATCCCAGATCAACAGCAATGGACAAGTTTAATTCAAAGCATTTTATAATGGAAAAGTTAACCTACACTATAAGGTTAAGAGAATCATCATTTAAGGAAAAATTGAGAAAATGGTCCCATTTTCTGACCCTAGAGTCTGCATGACTGTTCTTCCCAATACAACTGTACACTGAGTGTTAATTTTGTGAGATTCTACTGATTGGGTTTCTGGTAAACTTGCTTAAAAAGATGGTAGAAGTATTGTATATGTAAGGTTTATTGATCAGTGATTCCGATGATCACAATTTTTCTTATTTTTGTATCAAATGTACTAGATGCCTCCTCCTTAGCTTCCTTTGATTTTGTTCAATGTATGTTACCTTTTTTGTTGTTGTTGTTATAAAACTCCAATAAAAATGAAAGTTAAAAAAAAAAAAAAAATCAAATATTGCCACATAGATGGCTCAAGACGGCGTAATTGTTCAAATAACATATTGTTTTATTTTAAAATGTGAAGAAATTGTAACCTTAAAGTGTTTTTCAAGTGTGATATTTCTGTAAAGGCTAGGGACAGAAAATGGACATTGCCATAAAATCACCCAGAAATGATTTTGCATAAATTTTACCCGAGCTATTATTTTACATAACAGCATCTGTTCAAAACTGTGCTTAGTCGTCTTAGATCTTATTTATCCAAAGATATTTAAACAGTATTTTGTCCACCGACACACCAGCGTGATGTATTCGTGGCGCGTGTATGTAATGTTATGTATGTATTTGCGTGTGTGTATGAAAAAGTATCCTAAATGAAAACAGTGCAACCCAGTGTCACAAAAAAGACTTGTAGGCTATATATGCATTATAATTACATTTTCCACTTTAAAGCGTTAGTTTCTTTTGTTCATGATTTTTTAAAAATATTTTTTTCTAAATAAAAATCTATACATTTATTCACGTTTCTATTATTTTTGTCTATTTAAATTCTATTTACAAACTCACCACACACACACACACACACACACACACACACACACACACACACACACACACACACACACACTAATGGCCAATAACTGTAATTTATTGAAAGCCAAACCAAGCTCATACTTCACTCGTCACAATGGTGGTAATCCCCCAAAAACCAAAATACCAGAAACTTTTCTAAACTATAGCAAAACAAAACAAAACATTAAACATTACTAAATCTCCCACTTAACATTAATTTGGTACAAAAGAATTTTAGCATTTACTCTCCTTTTAAGTGTCATGGCAAAGCCTGCTGGGGAATAGAGATCCCAGCCCAGTTTCAGTTAAATTTATGTTTGTCTAAATTAAAAGAAACAAGTTCATAGAACTCAAAACAATTAAACAATTCAACATAATTAAAATGTGTAAGTTTTGTGAACTCAAAAGAAAAGAAAGTTCTAAATACTCATATAAGTTAATTTGATTGAACTAATTTGTATAATTTAAGTTGACCCATACTCAGCCAATTAATTATTTTGAGCGTTAGGGTTTACAGTGTATCTTTTAGAAAATAAGCCCACATAAGCCTCTGTAGTCCATGACGCAGCACAATGACACCCTTTAAGGATGGTCAACGGCTCACGTCAATCGGTGAAAACACAGTAAGGTAGTTTTCCAAATATCCCCCCCAAAACAAAGACTGTATGTTTTGTATTACACTTTTCAAAGGATAATCTAGCTTAATCTAGCAATCATATTTTTGTAAAGAAAAATATTGTTGAAATAAAAGGTTGAATCAATTAAATCGTCATTCATTTGTCTGAGCTAGTAAAAAATGGTATTATGCATCCTGATTCTTACAAATTAATAATTTAATAATCTTCATTTATTGTTTTGCGACATTTTAAAACATACTACAAGATTTAAAAGATTAAATATTTCAGAGATCCTATGTCACCAGAGAGAAGTTTTTGTTTTCACTCAAAAATTATTTTTAAATAAACTGAACAGTTTATTTAAAAATAATTTTCATTTAACCCTCTGAGGTCTGAGCTGTTTTCTGGGCCCTGGAGGTGTTCTGACATGCTCTGACATTTCTGGTTATTTCTGTTACTTGTGACATTTTCATGGCTAAAGTCTAATTAAACTGTATTCAGCACAAACTCTGCTACAACAATATATCAACAGCATGTATGTAAAAGTTTGTAGTTTTGAGATAATGACATTTATGCGTGGTTTGTGAAAATACAAAAAAAAATTCTCACTGAAATAAGGCCATGAAACCAATACTGATTATTTCTTCACAAGACTTTTGAAAATTGTATCACGTAGCCTAGAATATTTGCTCCAAAACAATGTGAAAATCACCCTGACTGCTCATTCAGAGAAGACAATATATTGATTTAAAAATTTTACGACGTGTTTTGTGTTAGAAAGCCTTATGCGGCAGCTCATTAATATGTAAGCTTTTCTCACCTGAGAAAGACAAAGAACCTCCCCAACGGCCCTATTAGGAGCTATCCTAATATAGCTCCTAATAGCCCTGTCATTCTGAGCAACCTTGCACAATACTGTAAATGAGGAGATTTAAAAAAGAATGGCTTTTAAATTGTTTGGATTTATTTACAACACAACATAACCCAAAGATACACAACAAATGCCAAAAAAAACACTTCAAAGACAGACCTTTGTGCCATTCCTAAAAACATTGTACATACCTTTAATTTCCAAGGTGTTTGATTTTCACTTTACCATGTTCATGTTCCAGAGACTCATGTGAATGTTGAAGTCGGCAGGACTCAGTGGCATCTGGGCCCTGAAAAAAAAGTGAACATACTGATATCAAGAGAAAGGCCTGCACGATTTTGGAAATAAATATTAGATTTTTCTGGTTAAAATTGCTTTTTAAAGTTCACAAAATACACACACACACACACACACACACACACAAATGTTTCCAACAATATATAATATAATGAACACAAGGTTTGTTGTGCCTTGTAGGCATAAGCTATCTGCGCAGTGCTGGGTAAAATAATAATAACAATAGATAGCAGTATAAATCTTCCAAAATATTTCAGTAACAACCAAGCTAGAGAAAAATATATTGATTATCATGTTACTTCAAATGTTTCCATTCGTTATGATGATATGAAATGAGATAATAGTAAAAACATGAAGCCGTTTGGTGCGTTTTGCTTTTCAAATGTTCAAATGATACATTCAAACGCGATCACGCTGCAAAATCTGATACATTCAAACGCGATCGCGCTCAAATATAAAACATTATGGTTACCATACATATCTACGTTTGACCAGATATCCACAAACACAGTAGGCTTAACAGTAAACACGGGTCTAAATATTATAATATTCCCCATATATCTAGCAACAGTTCAACTGCAATGTGACATTTATGCAACAATAACAAACTAATATGTAAAAATTTCTTACCTTAAAGGAGACATATCATGCTTTTAAATTGTTCCTTTTTACATATAAATCATACATTTGTGGTCTATATAAAGCGGAACTGCAATGCTTGGGTCTGAATTCCTCATTATTATAGCTCCACGGGCCCCTTTTTTACCCCTTTTCTGAGGTGCTTCTGAGATCAACTCGTTTTGGTGCGGTCTCTTTAAATACAATTGAGACACTTCATACCCCGCCCCCTCTCCAGGTTGCAGAGGTTCAACTCCACCCCGTTCGGCCATTTTTGTAGTCTGATAGCAGAGATAGGATTATCTAGCGGCACAGAAACTTTTTATTCACACGTTATTAACAAAATGTCAACAACGGAAGACTTTTCCAGCCAGCCTTAGATGTTCGAGCCAGAGTTGGAGCCGGAGCGAGATGAAAATGAAGACGACGAACCTGCAGAACAACGTCTTCATATGGATGTATCGCAATGGTGTGTTACTGTATTTATACATGAAACTTTGGTCTTCCGACCTTTTACCACCGTGTCGATTTATTTTGATTAATATGTGCGAGGGAGAGAGAGCAAGACAGCGTCTAGTTTGGAGACGGTGATGTCTTGTTTACACTTTCGCCGGGCTCCGAGAGAGAGTGCGAGCGCGCGCAAGACCGGGTCTCTCTCTCTGCTCGTTCTTTCAGTTAAACATGCGCCACAAGCGCGGCAGTTCATCTACATTAGACGGTGTAATGAAGCGTGTGGGTTACTACATCCAACAACCGATCATTTTAACTTACCCTCTCGTAACTTCTGCATCCTTTAGCTTTTTTTTCCTTTAGACTACAAAATTGCAGCGAGAAATAATAACGGCGGATCGCTCGAAGTGTTGGGCCGGAAGTCAATGTCCTTATTTGGCAGTTCCGCTGCAAATACTGTGACGTGATAGTTTACAAAACGTCATAGATAACAGAAAAATCAGAACAGGTTGAAAAATATGACCAAAACAGAATATAAAGATATCAACGAAGCACCTGAAGAGAATAATTTCATCTTTTCTGTACTTCTAAACACTCCAAATATACAACAAAATGCATTTAAGGGCTAAAAAAGTGCATTTAGCATGATATGTCCCCTTTAAATCTTTCTTGTCTACAAATCGCGTTCTTCTTCTTCTGAGGTAGCCTAAATCCAATGTAAGCTCTGGCGCATCTTTCAAACACAGTAAGGAGTAAGTTACGAAGTCTCTGCTTCTTTGTTTTGAGGTGATGAGGGCGTTTACAGGTCTGCGTTTCTCCGCATGGATCATTTGCATGTCAATCGCTCGTGCGCTCGTAGGCGTGTTCAAATTAAATTTAATGAGGACGCGTTTGAGAAACTGTACATGCCGCTGCTTTCGTATGGATTACTTAAAAATAGAATATTTGTTTTTTATATTATTTACATACTTTAAAAATAGAGATTCCAAGCGTTGTATAGACATGCGTTTCAAGTCTGTGTGACAAACATTCGCTGAGTTACAGGTCATTTTCTGTCGCGTTTCAGAATGAGTTTCACATTGAGAGAGACGGCAGAACGCGCATCATGTTTATTTTCTTTGTTTTACGAAAAACAACATTTTATTTTTATTATGAGTGTACACAAATAAAAGAAGACATTTAACAGTTTTGAATGATGTACAATACAAGTATTTTGAACTGATATAAAAAAAAACGAGCAGATCACGCCGGCGTGATTGTCGACCTCAGGGGGTTAACACCGTTGTATTAGCTTTCTCATTCAAACACAATACATTGTGTTAAACTGACTTGAAACAGTTGCGTTTGGCTTAACTCAATATTTTCATGTCGAAAGAACATGTTTCAGTTAAGTAGACCAAAAATAACATTTGATGCTTGCTCAATTTACTTAAGTAAATGGAGTTAATTCAACACGATTCTTTTCAACCGTTTTACTTAATCCATTTGAGTTGAGATTACATTGTAGCGGATGGACAAACTCACGGTGACTTGTCATTTTAAGATTCAGAAAAGCTTTTAACCACCGACCTCATAAATGTAACCTCATTGTTTCAAGAAATGCTACAACCTCCAGAGCCATGTATTGCCTCCCTCAGCAAAGACTTGAAGAAGAAGATATAAAAAAGAGAGACATAAGGCTCCTCACCCTGTCTGAATATTGGAGAGTGAAGCGAATTCCTCGTGGACTTCATTTACAAAAGACACCTTCCTTTGGTCTGGATGACCCAGACTTTATGCGCAAATGGGAGCAAGTACTGCACAGGTGTCAAACTAAGTTCCTGGAGGGCCACAGCCCTACACAGTTTTGTTCCAACCCTGCTTCAACACACACACCTGCAGTTTTCAAATAAGCCTGAAGGACTTGATTAGCTGATCAGGTGTGTTTAATTAGGGTTGAAGCTAAACTCTGCAGGGCTGTGGCCCTCCAGGAACTGAGTTTGACACCCCTGAAGTACTGAATAAATGCTCCTTGGATTTGTTGCTGTTGATTATAGAGAAAACTACATCGGAGAGAGAGAAGATAAACATGGAAATGCAACAAGCTGAGACGCGCATCAAGACGCAAGTCGATATAGAGACCTTCGACACAATCACCAACAAGATCGCTATCTCTCTTAAATCCTTTCAAAAGGATCTTTAAAGCTATAAAATGAAGAAGTACGAGCGAGACACTAAGGATTATGTAGAAGGATCAGTTTATCGCTCCCCACGCAACCTGAACAGACTGTGATTAACATCTCGGGATTCAATTTAAGTGAGGGAGAGACGGAAGTGTTAAGCCCCACAAACACTGTTAACCCATTCAAACTTAAGGTAGATACTTTTAAATTCTTCCGATCACTCCAACTTAAGCATTTTTTCTCCCTTAAACCTAGTGTATCTAGGCCTACCACTGGTAACTCTGTGCAGTTAATCTCTACCGTTGATAGCACAGAGTCACCTACCAGAGAGAATACACCTTTTAGAAAGAAATCTACTTTTGTTCCCTATTCTAATCTGAACCCTTTCATTACTACATACAAAAATCTAGTGGAAAACGAGTTTACTAAGATATGCAAAAAAGCACATCAAAAGAGAATGAATTTGTCACATTCCGAAATAAAGAGTTTGAATGAACTAGAAAAGAGATCAGATATTCTTTTTCGCCCTGCTAATAAACGGGGTTCGATTGTTGTAATGAGTACTGATAAATACAACTTGAGTATCATGTCCCAACTCAATGACAAAGATTGTTACACTCCATTAACCCGCAATCCCCTAGAACACCATAAAGCGGAGATTGATCAGTTATTGGAGAAGGCATTACAAAGGGGTTGGATTACTGAAAAAGAAAAATACTTTTTGACAGTAAAACATCCTGTATGTCCCGTGTTTTATGGACTTCCCAAAATACATAAATCCCTTATTGATCCACCACTCAGGCCCATTGTGTCTAGTATTGGCTGTCTAACTGAACCTTTGTCACAGTATCTTGACTTCTTCTTGAAAAAATATGTATGTGAATTACCATATTATCTAGGTGACACATCTGACATATTGAGACTTTTGGATTCGTTTGAATGTGACCATGATTTCATGCTGGTAACTTGTGATGTGCAAAGTTTTGTTGTGTTACAAATTTATTAAATGTTTTAATTTAGGTTTCCACTGCAATAGTATATAAACTGATAAAGTTTAGTAGGCTGATTTCAGATGATTATTGAGTCTCCAGCAAGAGTCTCCTTTCCTGCCAGTCCTGTTTTCTCAATTGTGTTTTAAATGAGTCTTTAATGGCTCGAGCCAGTAGCCCCAAGACACACCTTTGGTATTTAATGGCTCTGGGATGGCCCTTGGAACCAGAGTTCCTGGCCAGTATCAGCATTTGAATAGGTATGCTGATTAAATTGAGACTGGTAACACGCTGGGGTCTGGGGCGGGTTCCTTAACCTGTATACCTAATTTGCATGCTTTGTTCAACCTCAATGTAAATCCCTCCCCCTAAATGTCTATAAATTTGCAAGGCAACTGTCTTGAGTTAGTCTTGATGATGATGAACTACAGACTACAGACTTAGAAGAATAAATCTCTTCTGCTTATAAGATCCATCTCAAGTCTCCTGGTTTTTGCTTCGATGAAGGAATAATAAGTTCCCAACAGTTTATATACATGCATTCCTCACAAAGCAGGGACCGAGGCGTTACTACACTTCTTTGCAAGACGGGCCAATGATATAGCTCCTCCCAATGAATTCTTACTGACATTGTCGGAAGTTTTTTTTAACAATGAACTATTTCCAATATGCAGGCTATTATTACCTACAGAAGCGTGGGGTCAGTATAGGTAGTTGCTACGCACCGTCGTACGCATGCCTAGTAATGGGTTTATGGGAAGCTAAATTTATTGATAACCCTGTGAACAACCTATTCTTCCCTAAAATCCCTCTTTGGAAGAGATACATTGATGATGTTTTCTTCATTTGGATGGGGACTTCGTTTGAATTGGATAAATTCATGACCTATATTAGCTCTACCACATCCTTCTTGAGATTCACAGTAGAACACTCTACAGACAATATTAACTTCTTGGACTTGACTATTTACAGAAATTCCCAAGGAGGTCTAGAAACATCGATCTATCGCAAACCTCTTAGCAGAAATACTCTCCTCAGAGCAGATAGCCATTACCCCAAACAACTTATTAAAAATATTGGAATTCTAGGAAGTATTGAAAATATATTAAAATCTAACTTTTTTTTTTTTTTTTGTAGGAAATAAAGAACACCATATAAATTGCTATGATTTTGTGTTTATTCATTTTTATTTTATTTTGTGGTTGGTTGTGGTGGTGGATATCATGTGGATTAATCTGAGAAGACATTGCGGCATATCATGTCTCGGACTACCCTTGCATTCTGGAAATCTGCAGGGTCGATGGGGTCTTCCTCAGGGTCTTGTAATTGTAGGGCAGGGTGTTACTCCCCTCTAATTATGGCAATATTATGGAGAACAACACATGCCACAATAATGTCGCAGGCCCTTTCAGGGGTTACCCTGAGGTGACGTAGGCACTGGAAACGTGCTTTCAACAGGCCTATGGTCATCTCCACTCGGGCTCTCGTCCTGCAGTGTGCCACATTGAAGCGGCGCTGGGGGCCTGGATCAGGTTCTGGGTAAGGGGTAATTAGTGTTGGTCAGCATGGGTAACCCCTATCTTCCAGCAGAAAGCCATCAATCTCTCCTGTAAGAAAGTTCACATTGGTTTAGAGCTGCATAGAAGTTCCCCTGAAAGTGTGTAGTGCATACATTGAAATACGTGTCGGGCAAACTTTGATGCTCTCTGTGTGACTGAAATGTACGCAATGAATGAATGTACCGAAAGAATGAATGAGGTGTTTAAACACCGCTTCCTCTTTAAAAAAGGGGAGGAGACCAAAAGAAACTCTGGGTTTACCGAAGAAAACCTGCTCCCGACCAGGTTAGGTTCACAGAGTAAGTTGCCATGGTAATTAACTCTGAGTATAAGTTACCTCTCTTTCAGAAATGGGCTTGACTTACCCTGCTTTCTCATGTTTGACACACCTCCCATTCTGAAACAGAAAACCCAGAGTTTCCCTCATTTCAGGGTTAACATACTCAGAGTTTTCACTTAACCTCCTTTCTGAAACAGGCCCCAGGTATAGTACACTTTCATTTTGCCTTTTGCCAAAAAAATATGCAGAAGTGACTGCTTTCATTTTAAAATATGCGACATCTCTCGTCTTCATTGGATGTCACAAATGTTCGGTGCAGCTCTCATCCTGGTCGATACAACACCTATTTTCCGTTTAATCCAATACGTGTCAATTTGTTAAAAATGTTTTGTACGTGTGAAATGACTCACTGTATGCTATCATACCAGACTATGATAACCGCTGATAATGACACTTTTGGTAATTTTTCGAATGAAATGTGGCAGCCTAAAGTAGGCTATTGTACAGCTCCGGTTCGACAGCATCAGTAAATAGCTGTATCATATAGTTGCACATTTAATTATGTGGACACAAACACTGATGTTGTAAAAATTTGTAACATAAACGTAATCGACTGATTTGCAGCAGCAAAATGGTTTTGCATGCAATGGCGCTGAAGTTAGCATGCAATTCCCCCTTATTTTCAGAACATATATAACATTTAATGCACTTCAACTCATCAGGAACACCAACAATGTCAGACACCTTGCTCCACGCATCATTTTTCTTATTTACAGTATGTCCCTGTAAGCAAACAGGGACCCGTCATCTATTATTGGGAAACCCGCCACAGCAATTATCAACCTCTCCTCCATTTTGCTTGGGAACTAATGTTTGGTCGGAACAGAAGTTTATATGACTGTGTTCTCTGGATTCCTCTCAAGCGAAGGACTTCTACATTCCTATTGGTTGCCATCATAGCTCTTTACCATAAAGTTGCAAGACGCGGCGCTGCTCGCCAGTAGTAATGGGAAGTCTAGTTCTTTTCCGGACAGTTCGTTTCAATGAACCAGTTAAAAAAAACTATTCACAAGTTCTTTTATTTCTATGATCCTGGCAGATAAAAAAACTTTCAAATAAAGTAATTTGTAATCATAACTTCAGTGAAAATATTAGTAATCATCGTCATTATCATCATCATCTTGGATAAGTTTCTTACATTTACGCTTGGCAAATGAACCAAATACAGGCACTGATGTGCAAACGGATGTTTTACATGTCTTAAAGATATAAAGTGAATAAACTAGCCTTCATCAACTTTTTACAGAAACCAGGATCCTGTTTGCTTAAAATATAGGCTAGGCTTACATGCATACATAATTGTAAATAGTGAAATACATTTAGGCCTACATGTTTTGACTGAACAGTTGTTGCGTGTTCATCATGTCAAAATGTTTTTAACTAGTTGCGTGTGCATGTTCCAGTACGTTTTAATTGTTATTCAATAAACTTACATTTCGCCAAATTCACCCCCTCATTCAAGTCCTCTGTTCACCATCCCACGCTCATAGTATCAGTACAGCAGCATCACTTGTGCGAAAGAAAGTTTGGTTCAGCTGCTGCTATCACGCATGCTCAGTATCTACAGCTTATTGGTTCTCCGTATCGAATGTGTCCGATAGAAACAGTTCTCGGGTCTGTACTGGTGAATCAAGAACTGCTGCAACAGCAGTTCTTGACTCGAGAACCACAGAAGCAGTAGGTCTATGTGTAAGTGTGTCGAACTGAGAACCGCTGCAACCTGAATATACAGTCGACAAAACTAAAAACTTGAAGCATGTCTCCAGTAGGTTTAATGCGTTTCTACTGTTTTGATTAACACACTAATTATTTTGCACCCTTAATACCTTGGCAAAAGTTAACTTCAAAGATTTATATCAACTTACTTACTGTTCCTGAAAATAATAATTTAGTTTTACAATCCATTCATTGTGTTTCCAATCTTTAAAATAATACAGTGAAAAGACAGTAATTATGTGATAAACATGTTTCCAACATGTTGTATTTTTTACACTTACTAATGTTCAACAAAATACTTAAACACATTTCGTCAGCTCATCGGTTTTCTGTATGTCGAACGTGTCCGAAAGAAACAGTCCTCGGTTATGTACTGGTACCGCTAGAACTGCTGTACCAGTACGTTCGGTAGTAGGGCCTACACGCATGCTCAGTATCAGCTTCTCATGCTCATCAGTTCTCTTAAGTGTCTCAGTTCAGTGAACTGTTGGAGTTAGAGTATTACACTCCGGGATATTGGTTTATTTCGGTTTGGAGGGACTGTCAGGAAGTCCAAAAGTGAGTAATTTAGACAACTGTGGATCAGCGCGGACGCAAGATGTGAACTGTTTTGAACGATTCAGTCCGATTAGTGAACTGGTACAACCGGTTCAAAAGAACGATTCGTTTACAAACCGGACATCACTACTTGCCAGAGCTCGCCGCCAGCTCACTTTGAAAATGAATGACTTACATTTAGAAAATCGCTTTCTGAAATTGGATTTGATTCGGTAGAATATAGAAACGTGGTCCCTGTACTTACGATTAATTTGTTTACTCCTTTTTGTCTTAAGGTTAAAATGGATAAACAGTTTATTGCATATTCAAACATTCTCATGGATAAACACAAAAAAACATTTAATTTCATGTTCCCCAGATGCTCTGCTCCCGGTAGTTGCTGATCATCTGGCACCTCCAACATCTTTGCTGGCTCGGCCATTGGTCAGGCACTAGATGCAAAGCTCCTATCGCTTGACCGCCCGTACTCCCCAGTATGGACTAGACGGAAGCGATATTTAGCATTAACCATAAACAAAGATTTCACAGAGAATGGCCAAAGTATATAATGCACTACGCGCAGTGCCATTTTTTTTTTTTTAACCACATGTACTTTGCATGTGCAGGTCGCAAATGTGTATTAAATTTTTTTTGCAGTAATTAGTTTCGTGTAATCGTGCCCTGGGGATGTTGATTCAAAAGGTAGTCAAAAACAGCATAAACAGAACAGACTAGAGCGCATGCAAGCTACAGCAACAATGGAGGCCTACATCGACGAGAGATTGTGCGAAGAGGCTAGAAAGAACCCTCATTTGTACAACTCACAAAGATATTTACATGGGTTGTATGAAAAACGGTGTATGCATTGAACGCCTGTGTACGCATACAAGTCAAATGAAGTATACTTTGCAAAGGAAATTTTCACACAATATTGGAAATATTTACATTTTAAACCATGAAGGCGAGTCAATAGATAACTCTAGAGCAAAGTTTGCACATTGCGTGTGTGATATGGCGGTGGAGAAGTCTCAAACCCCAGTCAATTATTCACTAAAGAAAGCAAAAGTAAAAACATCTGACGCTGCATTAACAGTTCATAACCTCTCAGAGACAATGAGAGCTGACTCTACTTCAACGTGCTGATAACGATATAGGCTAACTGTTAATATTTCTCTTGTGGCCCATAAGTAGTGAATAAATTAGAAGAGAAGTATTTTGTTTTAAACAAGTTGTTTTTTAAATGAGTAAGCTAATCTAACTCATTTTTTATTTTCCTCGCAGCTTGTCGGTAATGGGGAGATGCGCTATAAAATTATTGCAGTGAAATTGAATTGTAGCTAATAGCCTATTAATTTAATAATAAAAGTAATAATAATTTATTAGGTCAGCTGATGCTGATCATCTTCTGATCATTGTCTATCGGCACAACCTTTCACGGGGCCCTCCAACAAGCGGGGGCCCCCCTGCACCGCGTGCCCATCCGTTATGCCACTGCTTGTACGTAGCCTGGCTAACGTCAGACCTCGTCTCATTGAGACGTGGTCTGGGAACCACATGTTAATTTTCTCGTATTTGAGGCGTGGTTTACGAATGCCCAGAGCCAATCGTTTCAATTATACCAGATGATGTATGTAGAGCGACAGAAATTCGACGAGGAAGAAGACGATGGGTCAGAGATTTATGTGTACACGATGGCGTTCAGCGACTATTGCCGTTTGTGCAAGACAAACATGAGGGTAGAAGGTATATATGGACACTCTACAGACATGTTTTTATCGAAAAAAACACAGATATAAACAAACTGCTTCGGTGTGTCGCATAGACGTCGTCATCGTCTTGCTGCTCCCTCCCCGTTCTGTGATTGGTCCCCTCGCTGAGGCGAAAATCTGGTCCATGGAATCCAGCAGCGTGAATCAAATCGCGCTGCGTGCAAGGCAGCATGGAGAAACCCAGGCTAGCTTGTATGGGCAAATTCACACAAAATTATGTAAATACGCCCATGAGTATCCTAGTAAACAGTCGGTTATATCTCAAGTGAACGTAGACATTATTCACATTGGACCCGTGCATTCGGTCTTAAAGGGGCAGCAATTTAATAAACCTGCTGCTGTGTTTTAATGGTAATCAAACAAAGATATTACTCACTGCTCCTTGAATAAATACCTTTTATAACTTTATGAAGATCCATCTATATTTAATTTATACAGTAATGAATATGCAGCGTTATTTCACAATTGATTACTTTATTCAAATTTCTGTACCTGAAAAGTACAGTTAGACCTACATGAAAAACTCTAAAAACTGTTTATTTCATTTGTGGCCTTTCTTCGTTCTATTGTATTTATTTGTGCCATTTGTAATTTGATTATTTGTTCTTACGTTATTACTGACTGTTTACTTGTCTTTGATAATGTTTTAAATTCACACTAATTAGGCTAGTAGTTTTTACTGTAGTATCAAAAGTGTAATAGAGAATTGTAATATTTCATTAGTGTCTAAATATGTGAACCACTGACCCAATCCTCAGCACCGAGCCCTGCTGGAGCAGCTCTAAATATGTGCTCTGCTATTAAATGATAGATAAAATATAATTCATTTTCTGAAATGAAATGTCTGTTACTTTCACTGTTCATTCTATTGCTCTAAGCATGAAAATAACTGAAGGAAATATAATTTGGCTGAACAAAATACAGATACCTTGATTTTAATACCGGTTCCTGAACGGTACTTTTTGATTTTATGAAATTTGGTTTAACAAGATTACATAACACATTACCTCAGAAAAACTGGATTTATTTTTGCAGTTTGTTGACTTTTTTTTCTATACATACTCATCTCCTTAGCCAGTGCACATAGGAATAAAATATAACCAACACCATACATCAGTGCAAATAGATTTAATAAAGTTTCAGTGCAAAATGAACAGTTTTGTGAGGCTCACTGGATAAGCAGGCTTTAACAGTATCACCACACTAATGATCTTTGACTTTTCCACATCTTTTCCACATCTATGCAATATTATGGGGGTTTGGACACTTCACGTGAGCTTATACTAGTGTTTTTTAGTGCTTATTGGCTCCATGACATTGACGAGTTAACCCCTTAGGTATCGAAATTTGGTACCGAACGACAAGACGTTTTTCGATACTCTCTAGTATCAAGGCAATTCGGTCGGTGCCTAAAAAGTATTGAACTCGGTACCCAGCCCTAAACAATATCTATTTTATATCTCTATATATATCTATATATGATTTGCCAGATTGTACTATAAACTTTTAAAGAAGGAATGTTATTATAGTAAGTTTCTAAACATGGGAGCTGAACTCTCGCTGCCATTCCCATCACCACTACTCTATATAGTCTGAATAGCTTTCTCCTGGTGTTACATCAGCCAGCTGGAATGTCCATAATCTCCACCAGAGGGCACTCTTATCATCAACTTTCAATTGCCTGGACTCATTATGTTGTGATTAGGTTCAGCTGTGTGTCATTAGCTTGTTAAGTCCTGCCTATATAAGACCTGCGTTTTCAATCATTCTTTGTTAAGTCTTGTATGTTGTTACACTGCATTTCTAAGCCCTGACACCCAAGCAAAAGAAGCACAAGATACATTTTGTCAAACAAATGTCTTTAAATGTTGTACTATGTCACTTATTTTTTTATTTATTTTTTTCTCCCAAGCACATTTGTTTAGTTAAATTTGTGTACATAAAGCTGATTGATAGGGAAATGAAAGAGGCTGAATTCAGATTAGAAATTCTCCTTTGAACTTGTCTGTTAATACACTTGTTGCTGAGTAGTAGTTTAACAGTGTAGCAAACTAGCATTTGAACACTACATGAGAGGAAGAAGTTGGCCTCTGGATTTAATGCCTCTATGTTAGTCTTTTTTTCCTCCTCCTTTTGTTTTTTAAATGGGTCTTCTGTCAAACTTGATGCCTAGCATTCTGAATACCCATGTGCTCCTGTTGTTTGCCTGTCCTCTGTTGTACTAAAATTAATAAGAGATTAAAGTATGTAAAATGAGGATAGTGACACCCACAAATAAATGTTTATGCATTAATGATAGAATAAATTCAGAAGTTTTATCTAACAGCCTTATTCTGTATCTTTAAATGGAACTTTATCAGTATGCAATTGTTTTGGACTGATTATCAACACTCTTTCAGGATGAACAAATACTTGAATAAATGAATTTAAAAAAGAAGAGCTCCTGCTGATAAACATTTTATAGTGCTAGAAATCAGTTTACGTTGTGTCTGTTTTCAAACGCGTTGTACAGGAGAAATGCTGAAACACAACTGAAACTTTTAGTGTATTAAATGTATGCATAATATTATCTCTATATTCAGAAACTGTGTTTAGGCAATTTAAACCTTTCTTTCATGGCTTTCTTTTTCAACGTTTTAAAAAAAAAAGTCAATCACGTTTGCAATCCTGCTCATATTCGTGAAAATGGCTCTTGTGATGTTGCTTAATAACATCCTGTTATAATATTAAAAAACAAACAAAACAAGATCTCATACAAGTACTTTTTTTGCAATCATATCTTGAATTTGTGGGCATTTATGTGAATTATGGCCATTTTACTTTGAGATAGTCCTGCATTGATTTCAAACCCGGCACAACAGTAACAAAAGAAAACAGTAACTATCGTGAATAGTGACATTCACTAATGTTTTCTTATCTTGGATTTGTTCTTGGCTAAGAACAAAATCTATGCACACTCGAGAGCACTCTTATGCACACTTGAGTGATGACAGTTTGCTCCAAATAATTGGTTACTGCATTTTATTTAATTCTAAAGTAATTTACAATGATATGGTATTTTACTATAATCACTCCGCAGAAGTAGCAGTGCTTCGCCTTCTGAGAATATAGTTCCCAGTATGTATATGGTTATAGGCAGTGGCGGTCTTAACATAGAGGCATAGGTAGGCGGCTGCTTGGGGCCCCCGTAGTAGGGGGGGCCCCAACCAACCTCAAAAAAGAAAAAGAAAAAAAGAAAAGAAAAAGCCCCTTATCATCATGAACGCTTCAAAAGAATAGTAAATTGTATTAATATTCTTAAGAAATACGTTGAAAAGTAGTAGTTAAAATGTCCAGTTCATGGTTATCCGTTTCTACACACCCCCGACTTTCACAATGAGATGGACTAGTCCGTAACTGTGCGCGGCGCGAAAGATAAACACGCAGTGACAGGAGGACTGGGAAGTACACAAAAACAGAGACGAAGTAAGATGAGTCTAAACGCGAAAATGAAACCAAGTTACCCAAGCGGCTCAAATAAAAGAAAAAAGACGTTGATAAGTATTTGTCAACGCTGCCAAAGATGACAAACTTTTTTACATCTACTGTTGGGGATTCAGACAGGAAGAACAACGTCCAAAGTGTTGAACATGCCGCTACAGCAGCAGCTGCTAGCTGTGAAGTGGCGCTAGGTGAGGATAACGTTAACACACTCACATGGATATAGGTGGATTTGCTTAGAGCCAAATGCAACATCACCTCTCCCCAGTTCGCCCCTCTTACCCCCCTCTCAATTACTTATTATAAATACTGTTTTGGCGCTTGTAAATGTGACGTGAAAGATCCCTAGCGCATGTGAACTGATCATCTCTAACGTAACTAGCTAATAGTGAATAAACACGAATGACTATAGACCCCTTTTGCGCCGACGTCACAGTTAGTCACGGCGCTAGCTGGAGGCAAAACAAACGGAAAACTGGAGGCGGCCAATACAAACCAGCACAGATTCGGCTACATAATAAGGAGCTTAAATTATTATTTTTATTATTAAATGTCATCTTGTTGTGTTGTTGGGTGCAAGAATCAATGAAAAATGAGTATGCTGTATCTGGAATTTTTATTTCTAGAAAATATTCATATCATTAAAATTGCACCGTAGTGTCACTCTTTACATTGTCGTCTTCTTGGCGCTGGCTAGGCAGAACTGCGGATCGTACCACACAAGTCTTTACATGACCATTCAGCACATAGTTATAGGCATCTAAATATATATATATATATATATATATATATATGCCCTCAGTTTCTCTTTACCCTCGGTTTCTCTATCGGGTAGGTGTAGAAGTCAGGCCACTCAACCGGAGGTAGCTTTAACGTTAATCCTGTCAGATCATCCATTGACTGATCGTGTACGGTCATCTGGTTCCGTCCGTTAAAATTAACTTTTGCAAATAACAATCGCGGTCCTGGACAGTGAGTGACCTTGCACATTAAGACAAAATCGGATTTTCTCCAGTCATTGTTAAAAAAACAAGCTAACAAAACTGGCAAACTAACGTTAGTGAAGCGGCCAGAGGGATCTTTCTGCCTCCAGCTAAGCCCCGCCCACACAAATACGTCACCATGTTTACCAACTGTAAAAGGGTCTATTGAAAGATACAGTACAACTTACCAAAATGTATATTCCTCATACATAATACCGATCAATCAGTGTTTTTTCAACAGCGGAAAGGGTCAATAAAACAGCTGGAGAACAATTATGTCACATAAAATTTACCTCAGGAAAGCCGTTTAATGACCATAATATGTTAGGCTATAGCACGTTAGTTGGCTAGAAAAAAGAGCTATAGAGAGTATTTTGCTAAATATGTGTACTATATTACATTTTTTAGTATATTTTTGACTTATATTATTAAAGTTGTTATTATAATAAAACGCATTATGTTTAATTTGAGTTATTTTTAACCTTAAATAATACTACCAGCTGATAGGGCTCTATGTATGTTTACAGCATTAAGTGAGTTTTTTTTTTTTCTTGAGAAAAATTAACCCTATCTTGTGTACCTAATATTTATCCAAATGAGTCAATATTGAATCAAATCACAAGAATTGAATTGAAATCGTGAAATTTGTCAAGCAATAATAAAAAACCGAAGCTTACCAGAAATTGTACCATGTAAACATTGTAACATGTTTCTGTTTAGTTACTAAATGTTTTGACAATCACAATACACTTATTGTGATGCAAGATTTTTCAGGTGTTATCTGAAACCTTATTCTCTGTTGGGTTCCATCGTGACTATTAGTTTGTGTAGTGCTACACTTTGTGTTCTCTGCTTTCCATCTTCATTTTGGAGTAAAGAAATGTATGCAGGGTTTAAAGGGAAAGTTGTTTTTTTCTCCTCTCCAACCTTTACTTCCCCGTAGATTAGCTTTACCTGGCTATCCATCATTCAGTCTGTAATTTTTTTTCGTTATCTTTTAAAAATCGGATGGGGGGGCCCCCATACATACTTTCGCCTTGGGCCCCCAATTTGCTAAATCCGCCACTGGTTATAGGAGATGGCTGTGTCTCATGTGACCTTGTTATTTGTACACGCTGTGACTATACAAATCACAACATGTAAATAGGAAAATGTTGGTGTAATTTTGATCATATTCTTAATTAAGAAATCATTATAATGCAGTCAAAAATAATTTACAGGGAACATAATTACTTTATCTTCCGAGTCTTTTGTTCCTTTGTCACGTGACAGACGCAATGAACGGATCGTTCATGAACGAATCATCACTACTGCAAACCAAAACCTACAACAAAAATTAGCATGTAATTGTAAAATTATGAAATGATATTTGACAAGAAATGGAATGCTGACAATATGAATTGTTAAATATTTTAATCTTTTTAAATGTTTTAAAGGAAGTCGTGCTCATGGAGAACAGGCACACATATGTTTGGAGCAGAGACACCGGCAGCCAGATTGTCCCGCACATGTTCTCCCACTCTTGCTTCAAGGTTGTGGGGTTCAGGGGGGCCGTCATCATGGTCTTCCTCATCCTCAGGCTCAACGATGTCCCCATTGACTAGAGCGAGACTGTGAAGTACAGCGCAGCACGCAACAACCTCAGGCACGAAGGCACCTCTAAGGCCTTGAAGAAAATACAGTGCCAGCGTGTCTTCAGCATGCCAAAAGCTCTCTCCACTATGTTGTGGGCACGGGAGTATTTACTGTTGAAACAAGCCTCACAGGGTTCTGTACAGGCTCTCTGTATGGCCTGATGAGGCAGATGCTGCACTCGGGCAATGATAGCCACAATCCCAGAGGATGCACTTTCCTGGTGGTGGATACAGGCTGCCAGTATAGACAGGGCTGTTCCTCAGAACTCTGGCATCGTGCACAGACCCGGGATATCCCACAAAGACATCAAGGAATTTCCCCCGGTGATTAGTTATGGCCTGGAGTTGGATGGAGTGAAACAGCTTCCTGTTGTAGTAACAGTGGGAGTTATTTCCTGGAGGTTTGATACGGATACGAAAGCTGTCTATTGCACCAACTGTTCTGCTGAAAGCTGGAGAACCAGTCCAGCAGTCCACTGCCTCCAGGTCATCTCTGGTCGGAAAGCAAATCACCCTTCTCAAGATTCCCATGATGGCCTTGCTCACTCTGTGCACAATGTCATGCACAGAGGTCTTGGGGATATCGAAGGTCTGCGACACCGCCCTGTATGATGTTGCATGGGCCAGCCAGTAGAGGAACACAAGCACCTTCATGCCCCTTTCCCATCCGTGATCAGATTACAGTCTGACTGCAGCAATGAGGGACATGATGGACGGCAGAGACAGGCGAAGGTGGGGAACGGTGGTCAGCTGATTAGTCCAAAGCCGCAGAATGGGAACAGCTGTGTTGAGATGGCAGTAGGATTTGGGGTTCACTGCCTGGGGTAATCTTAATTTTCAAGTAGTAACACTTGCATTGTTTGAGTATAAAATAAACAGTCTTCTCCAAAGGCGAGATCTTCGAGCAGCTGCCCGATGTCTCCTTTGTGCAGCCAGTCGTCCAATTTGAGCAGACATTTGTCCAGACATTTGTCCATTTTGTGCAGAGAGTCGTCATTTTGGCAGGTATTCCTAGAGTAGAGACTGCTGGGGCCTATACCATGAAGCCGGTTTAGGTGGCTAGCCAGCTATGTTTCAGTTTAGTTTCCGCCAACCCTGGGTTTTAGGTACTATGAAAGTAGCTCGGCTTGAATCGGTGTTCGTTGCCATGGTATCTTACGCTGCACGCCTAACCTGCTCCGGGGCAGGTTATGTTCTGGATTCAAGATCTCAGACTGAAGTTTGACCAATCAGCTGAGAGCAAAGAAACATATAGGTGACGTAACTAATTCCCAGCGTCTGTTCTCTGTTGCAATGGCTTCACCTTTTCTCCCAAATCCTGTGGACATCTCCGCGCAAATTGTTAGACGAGCACTTCGTAGAGAGAGTTTTTAGGGACAGAAAAAATCCATTTGATTTTCCTGATAGTTACTTGTGTGAAAGATACAGATCTTCCACGGAAGGAATGTCTTATCTTTGTGAACTTCTTGAGCCGCACATAACAAATGTGACTCGTCGAAGCCATGCCCTTACTGTACCGCAAATGGTATGTATTGCGTTGCGTTTTTTTGCAAGTGGTACATACTTGTATGTGGTCAGTGATGCAGAGAATCTAGGAAAAAACAAGGTCTGTCGAACCTTTTGCAAGGTGGTCCTTGCTCTGCAGGGGTACATAAATAGCTTCATTGTGTTCCCTGGACATTTATCGACCATGTCCATAAAAGAGGGCTTTTATAAAATTGCCGGTAAGATATCTTGATAGGGTGACATCACATGAACAAATTTAACCTTTCACACTCCAGCACCAGGGTCAGACTGTACAGCACTTGCAATCCCATCCATAATCGGCTGCCCCTTATTTTTACTCAGCGCCAACTGTGTAATCTTGAGGAGGTGGCCCTCCCCCAGTTTTCCTTATTTCACACTTTTTTCTGTTTGCTGCAAATGTGGCGATATTATATGCAAGGAGTGTAGGATCACACTTAAGTTCGCACCAGACTACGCCACCCTGGTGGAGGGCCAGGGAAATACTCCAAAAAGGACACAGGTAAGTATTACCCACTGAGGGCAAAGATATAAACTAGTGAGACAAAGGTCACAATACAAAATATACTTTATTTTAATAAAACATCCTTAAAAACTCACACCACAGAAAAATAGTTCTCCAGGGCCAGGCTTCACAGGAACAAGGCAGGCCGGGCACACGTAAGAGGTCGTCCAACCCTACTTAAATTCACCCCAAAATCACTGCAAAGCACTGCAAGACAATTGTGCCAATACACATCATACACTGTGAAGTACACGCCTCTAGGTCAAGGCAACCGGCCTCCCCCGTTCCACATCGAATCCTACTGGCTCCTGGAGACACAAAAAAATGGTTAGGTAGCCACTGATTAAATGAGACAATTATACTACAGACACTCAATAAAACATACAAACACAAAAATGCCACATCAAGGATGCTCCAGCCTCCTGACCAGGTAGGGCTACACAGAGAGCAGTGCCTGATTGGTCACCTACACAATCCAGCAAAACGGTCACCATAGATTACACAAAGAAAACCATTGCTGAATATGAAATACTGTTAAGGAAAATAACCCAAAAACAACAAAACAAAATCACTACTAATAATAGCCAACATGCAGAGGTTGCAAAAGAAATCCCACACGACAAAACAAAAGAAAAGTGAACTGAAATCCTAAAACCAAAAAACAAAGTAAATCAAAATAATAAACCCAATAAGCAAAACAACAGCGGCATCTCTTTATAACGTCCTCCCACTAGATAGGGTTTCCGATGGGAAAGTTCCTGTTCCGATTTTAGATGAACACCACCCAAATGCCCAGTGTATGGTTACTCGCAATGTGCCGCAGCCAGCACTCACACACCCGCAATTTTGACTGTTAGCACGAGCAGTACATCTCTTTCCGATTTTCAGATGAACACCGCCCAAACGCCCGGTGTATAGTTATTCAATGCGCCGCAGCTCAATCCGCCAGCCAGCACTCACACACCCACTATGTTAACTGAGATTGCATACAGCCACCATTCCTCACAATGCCTGCCACCAGTACTGCTATAAATCGAACTGAGGATAACAGGAACGAGAAAGGAAATGCCAGGGGGGAAAGCCCGGTATCAGCAAGCCACGTAAACAGACGTCAAAATAGAGGTCTTTAAATACTACAGGTGCTCCCACCTCATTGGTCTTCTACCCACCCTCTAATAACCCAATAAACAAGCTCCTTTACCCTGCCACACAAACAAGAGTTTGTGATTAAATGTTCACAAAAATAATAAAAGGTTGTGGTGAATACTCACCACTTTTAATTATTTTTATATTTTGTCTTGATCTGCCGCCAAGAACGTTTGGAATTGGGGTTGCATCTAAAAATCAATGAATATCAATCTTTCTTAGGATGTAATAGCCTATACATTCACATTTTACATACATCTACACACACGCGTATGTATGTATATATCAACACGTATACACACATTTTCATTTTAGCATTTAATACATTTTTAATATGATTAGCCTACATAAATTTACATCAATTGTTAAACTTAGCCTACGCATTAACGCAATCAGCAATCTTCCTCCAAGATTGCTCTCTTGCTTTGGCAACAGGTACAGTGTTACTGCGTGCTTGAATAACACTTCTATATTCTTCATATTTCTGAAGAATAATCTCTTGTTTCTGCACGGAAAAATATATAGCTCTCACTCTATCGATATCGAACGCGATTGGTTGTTCGGTGTGTCGACATCACTCTTTTATGTGCACGTGCGCGTGGAGTAATCATAGCTTAAGGATCAAAGCCTGAGTTGACAGAGAAAGTTGATGAGCTGCGTCATGGTACCAATAAAGCCTGATTGCATCGGTTTGGTTTTGTCGACTCAAAACTAATCCTGTAACCCCGAGTTTGTTCAACTACCATCATCGTACAGGCCCCTGATGGTTCTCTACCATGTTGCTCTTTTAAGGCTTGGAAGAACGGACGCTCCATGTCTGCCTTGTCTGGGTGGATCTTTCAGACATGAAATTGACTAAATGGTCTCATACTGTAAGGGGATGGTGCTGGTTCTATTGTAATAATTTATTTATTACTTAATGAATCTCATACCATGGTCTTTGATACAAAGTGTGTGTTTGACTTGACTGACTTATTAGATTGTAATTTATACCCAAAGCACCATCCCCTTACTCTCCCAGCAAGCAATAACATTTTTACCTCAGCCAGATGACACTGGGTGAGTTTTTCTTCAGTTGGAGGGCTGCCTGTTCATAAATGCTGTGAACATTTTACTTTGTATCTGACAGAATTATATAATCATAAAACATACATGTTTTGTTTAAAAAATAAATAATAAAATACAGAAAAAAATATAAATACCCAATATTTCTGGAAAGAGACATTTTTTATTATTTTTTATTTTTTATTGGTTTTGGTTATTGAAAGTGTTTAACATGGATCTGTTATATAGAACACAGTGTTATTAACAAAAGTACTTGTGTCAAAATGACAATTTTCATCTGAGATTGAGTCAGATTATAGTGGGTAAAATGACTTTAGAAAGATGGCAGCATCATTATTTTATTTTTACACAGAGATTGGTAGGTCTATTAATTAAATAAGTTGACTTTAATAATCTCTGTTACATTATATGCCAACGGTGACAGTTCAAAAATGGGAAAAAGCTGCTTTTGTGTTTTTTTGCCCGAAGTATGCATGCCTGTAACTCGTATCTTTATATTCTTTTATATTATAATTCTTAAAGGGATAGTTCACTTTGAAATTAAATTTTGGTATGTTTTAGCTTACCTCAAGGGCATCCAAGATGTAGGTGTCTTTGTTTCCGCAGTAGTTTCAATTTTGATATTTTTAGGTCAAACCGTTCTTGTCTGTCAGTCATATAATGCAGGTCTATGGTCACCATCTCAAAGAGCATGCACAGAGAAGTCCAAATTAAACAATTCGCCATCGTAAGTACACATTGATGGCCTAAGACACGAAACAAGCGGTTTGTGTGAGAAAACGAACAGTATTTCAGTGTACCTCTTGTACACAACCACGTCCAAGTGATCTGAGGGCGCGCGCTTCCTGGTGTGTGATGTGTACGCGCGTTCTGGCTTAGTCTGCGCAAGCGCCGGAAGTGATCTCTCGCGCGTGTACGTCACTCATTGTTTACACAGAACAGAGATTGTAGGTAAGACCCAAAACACTCTAAACAGTGGGTGGCTAGAAAGCTTTATGAGTCCCCAACTCAAAATTTCAGAGAAGAACTCGTATGTCGCGTACTTCAGAGACGCATGGACAGCAGTATTATATACAAGGACTCTTCTTCACATTTGGAAATACAACCTGTCCCAAAGAACATAGCGCAACAGACAAAACCGTCTAAGGAAGACACAGTTTCAAAGCATTTGTCACGATTCTCAAATTAGTTTTTTACAGACTGACAACGGTGTAAGTTATCTTTACAAAGTTATGGTAATACATTCCACATTCCATGGTGGTTTTCTTTAGTGGTGTGTGTGTGTGTGTGTGTGTGTGTGTGTGTGATCATTGATGTTGCCTTGTACAGTAGCGTCAATTTGTCTGTTCAGTGACTGAATGAGGTGTATTTACCAAAATTTGTACAGTGTAAATTCTTTAATTGAGGATTTTTTTTGTAGGTTATCTATTGAAAATTACACCGCTTTTGTTGTCTTTTTTTGTATTTGTATTTTTTTGTATTTATTAGGCCTTTATTTTATTTTTCTCTTTGATTTGCAACTATAGTTTTGTTTGATTCCCTTACAAATTATACTGTTCATTTGTGAATGTGCAGCTAAAGAAAATTAAACTTACAATGCTTGCTTTTATGTAAAGTGTCATTACTCTTTATTCTAAATATCTATATATAAATATGAAGCCATTATAAATGCAGATTGTTTATTAGTGCAAATTACAATGCAAATGTAGTGGCAATTTGTTTTTATTTTAGAAATTCAAAGAAAACTTAAGTTTACATTATAATGACAACAGGCAGCACTTTCAGAATGTCCTTGATTGCACATATATCAATGATAAATGGTAATTCCTGTAAAATAAGGAAAAGGGCTTACATTACAAGTACAAATTATTAAAAAATATATAGAATGTTGTGACAAATTATAACAGTACAATACAAATTTCTACAACATTGCAAATGCATTGTCTGCCTCTGTGAAGCCCACATAACGTCCGGAGGGGGATGGATATTTATTGCGGATGGCTTTCACCACACGAGGGTAAAACTTTTCTATTTCTTCTGCCCAGATATTCCCCCTTCAGCATCCACTCCAAAACCACACGATACACCACCAATCTGAAATATAATGCAGTAATTGTAATTATTTAATTGGTTTATAATGCACCCTATAATCGTTGCGATAATAATAAAAATACAACACATTACTCACTCTATTGACAGCGTGCCATTGGGTCGCTCTGGCCTTGGACGTCGTCTCCAGTTTATACGTGGCAAACTAAACACAACGTGCAAAATGCTGCGGCTCAACAGCGGAGAAAACTCAGGATCTTCAGTCAGGCAGGTGTGTGATGGGATACTGTCAATGTCCTCGTCGTCATCTTGTAGTTGTGGCATTGCTATGTTCCATTCATGACAACATATGCTCTCCACTTCTGTTGGCATCTCACAACACTTGCTACAAGAACACCAATTTGGAAGAGATCTCTGTCTATCTGAGGCTTGAAGACGTGCTGCTGCAGCGGATGCTTCCTCCATCACTCTGAGTTCTTGATCTGTGTATTCTGGTTCAAATAAATATGGTTGTGAAAAAAATTCAACGTTGTCTGTTGATATATCGGAATTGCGATTTCCTGTACGTCTAAATATGTTTAGATCTTCACAGTGAAAGGTAACACTTCCTTTAAAGTAACACTTTGATGTTACAAACCAGTTTCATACATCAATCTCTCCTGTTAAGTGTGTATTATTTCTGTGTATACTCACAATAAAAACAAAGTGTTGTGCTTTTTGTCAAATAAAGAAAAATAAACACGAAGCGAGTTCTGCCTTCTCTCTGTCAGTGTAGTCCATTCTAAAACGCGTCCGAAAATGAACAATAACTCGGCGAATACTCAGTCAAACAGACATACAGACACACAGGCATGAAGCTTGAATTCTCTTCTTTTAAATGAAGTAATTTTTATTAAAAAAACAAATATTCTCAGTTTATGTAATCTGTAAGAAAAGAGCGAGATGTCAGTCATTCTGATCTCAGCTAATTATTTTTAATGTGACCCCGCCCACGGAGAGCGTGCGCTATTCAAACGCAAATGACTGAGGCGATCCTGCAAACTGTGAACGCCCCCATATCAGCTCGAGAAAACACATCAACTTTATTCAGATCATTGTACTTGTTTACACCGTCTCGCAGCGCTGTGAGGAATAATAATAATGGAAAATGTACCTCAGAAGTGCTGGTATTTCGAGGAGCAACGGATGCCGCTGAGCTGAGGAATACTGTAGTAAGTTTTTCTCATTCTCAAGCGTGATGAAATTTTCACTCTCTATTTGATTTCATTCTCTATTTGTATAAGCAACGTATTAAACTGCAAATTAACATTTATATTTCTTATATAAACGAAAGACCTATGTTACAGACATATGAAAGACAACATTTCGTTGACTAGTTTTGGATAGATTATACATTTTTACTGTAAAATATCTGCCACCTCAAATAAGCTTTTGTTTGCCCATTTTTGCTCATAAGTTAAGTATAGTATGTTTTGTCAAAAATAAAGTAATCAAATAATCAATCAAATCCTTAACTTTGAAATATGTATGATAAAATTTATACTTTAGTTTTTACAAAGAAAGATTACACTTGAATTGTTGTTGTAATTGTAACCTTTTTAATAAAAAATATATATTTACAAGGTAGATGTAAACAAACTATTAAAAGGTAAAATATAAGCCTTTTCTTTAAATAATTTTTATTGTGTTTTATTAATGATAAATTTGGGGAGAGGATACATATTCCAAAACTGAAAATATGAGAATTAACTGCACAATTACTAGACATGTTTTCCTTGGATATTATACAATTTCAAAGCACAATTTGTGAAAAAAAAAAAAAAAAAAATTAGATGCTTCCAACTGTGAACCAATTTGGTAGAATGAATAAATATATATATTGCTCTTGCATTTTTTCTTGTGGCTCAGTGACACACCTGAATGAATGGCTCATTAAGCATGCGGGCCATTGTCTCCTCAGGTGTGAACCACTAAATATGCATGATGGTGTTGGATCGTTGACGCCCACTCGCATATTGCCTTTCCAAACAGAAAGTGTTTTGCAAAATTTAAATCAATGTATTGTGTTGTGAATGATTAGGCAGGATGATTTTCACATCATTTTGAAGAAAAAACTCTAGGCGACGACATACATTAGTCAGAAGTCTTATTGACACATATTTAGTATGTGTTTTGTGGCCTTATTTCAGAAATTTTTGTTTTTTCAATAACCATGCATAAACATTATTCTCTCAAAAATACAAACATGTACATTCATGTTGCTCACATATTATGGTAGCCCTGTTTGTGCTAAATAGAGTGTAATTACACCTTTGCTATTAATATGTTTATAAGCAACTGAAAAAAGCACAAATGTCAGGGCATGTCAGAACATCTCAAGGACCCCAAAAACACCTCAGACCCCAGAGGGTTAACCTGAGGACAATGGCTTTCTCCATGAAGATTGATTTTGCAGGCTGTTGTCCTTGCAGTTAGGCCTAAACTGTGGAATCGCCCAGAAACGTTTCGTTTAGTCCGCGAGCATACACAAATAATGTTTACAATTACATTAGACGACTAGCTAGCACCATTGTTCTATATCTATGACTAGCACATTAGCATTGTTTCAGCTATTATTTTAGCAACGCAGTAAGGAGCGCTGGAGCTAGTCTACAAATAGCAGTGCGTACAATAACAACCCTTTTTTTTTACTGCCAGTGAATAGCACCGAGTGAAAGTCAATGATTTCTTTATATCTAGTGACAGTGATCATGTCGTTAGCTCAGATAAGTACCAGTAAACTTAGTCAGAAGATCTAGAAATAGAAGGAAACTAGCTAACTTGCCAGTCCCACCTGTGACTTAAAACAAACCAGCTGTTCTTTTGGAGATTCATTTTTGACCAACTTATGCTGTGATCTGCACAAAGTTTAGCAAGATGAAACTTAACATTACAGTGATTATGGGCACGATCCAACCAGTTACAAATTAGTTTTTACTGTTACCATAGTATAGGACACATATCTGGCAATATTGTATCATTCATAACTAGTTGGCTTGTAGTCACATAACAAATACAACTGGTTTGCTACTATTCCTTCATTTTGGTGGTTCCTCATCCATCGCCTCCATCACATTTGATATCAACTTGATATGAAATCCGTAGCAATCAATGATAATTGAATCTGTTTATGATAAAGCAATTACATTTCTCTCACAACCTCGCTGTAGATTTCTATAGCTCGGCCCTTAACACTGCGTGGTTGACTAGGAACATATTTCTGGCCCTGGCCAGGAGCTGTACTCGATCTGCTGTTCCCCCGTGATCTATGTTATATGGGACCTCTGCTTCAGATGTCACAGACAGCTTCTCAAAACTCTGGAACGCATCAGATTCCATACTGCCAATTGTTCAAATAAATGCCTGTCTCCTATCGGAACTTGAGCTGCTCTCACAACCTCGCGGTAGATTTCTATAGCTCGGCCCTTAACCCTCTGAGGTCGGCAAATGCGCCGGCGCGTTTTTTGCTGGATTTTCTTCACATTGTAGCACTATAAACTTAAATTTCTACGTCATTTATGGTCATAAAGAAAAAAGAAATATAAAAAAAGAATCTGATATTTCTACTTTTGTATGTGTCCACTTACAATCAAATCAAAACATTGTGCTTTTGTAAAATAAAGAAAATAAACAGGATGTGCGTTCTGCCTCTCCGTCGCGGTGAACTTTTTTTTCTTGAGCACGTCTATAAACTGAAACAAAACTCAGCGAATACTTGTCACACATTTATGAGCCATATACCTTTATAAACATTTAAGTGTGTACTTTTAAATGATCGGATTCAAACTGAAAACAAATATTCTCTGTTTAAGTAATTTGTATAAAACCAACAAGATGTCCAGCTTCTCAAATGCTTCCTAATTATTTTTAATTTGACCACGCCCACTCGCACAAAAGAGATTCACATGCAAATTTCCACATGGAACGTGAACACGCTCATTACCTCAAAAACAAAAAACACCAAAACACTTCACAAGTCTCTGCTTTTCGTCGAGTTTGAAAGACGCGCCGTGAGCTTACGTTGGATTTACATCAGAAGAAGAAGAACGCGATTTGAAGACAAGAAAGATGTAAGGTAAGAAATTCTTACATATTAGTTTATTGTTGCATAAATTTCACATTGCAGTTGAACTGTTGCTAGATATATGGTGAATATTATAATATTTAGACCCGTATTTACTGTTACTGTGTTTGTGGATATCTGCTCAAACGTAGATATGTAGGCTATATGGTAACCATAATGTTTTATATTTGAGCGCGATCGCGTTTGAATGTATCATATTTTGGATCGCGATCGCATTTGAAAAGCAAAACGCACCAAACGGCTTCATGTTTTTACTATTATCTAATTTCATATCATCATAACGAATGGAAACATTTGAAGTAACATGATAATCAATATATTTTTCTCTAGCTTAATTAAGTTGGCTTGAGAAAGCCAACTTACTGAAATCCTATTTAAACTTATTATTATTATTATTATTATTTTTCTGACCGCAAAATTTTAGACACTAACTCCTCCTAGACCATTCAAGCTACAAACTCCAAACTCCAAACTCGGGTCAGACCTTCATACTGTTCTGACTTGAGTTGCTATATCTTTTCAGACTGATTTGAGTTATGGTTTTCTTAAAAATTTATATTAAAAATCATAAAAACCCCATTGACTTTCATTGCAGACTGCTCAAATTGAGCCAAGACTACGGTGGCCCATTAATGCACAACCCAAAAACTCAAATCTAAATTCTCTAAAGCCCTAGACTCAATTAAACTACCATTCTAAATCTATCTATCTATCTATCTATCTATCTATCTATCTATCTATCTATCTATCTATCTATCTATCTATCTTCAAACCTTATCTATCTATCTATCTATCTATCTATCTATCTATCTATCAACCTTATCCATCAATCTATCTTCAAACCTTTATCTATCTATCTATCTATCTATCTATCTATCTTCAAACCTTATCTATCCATCTATCCATCTATCTATCTATCTATCTTCAAACCTTATCTATCTATCCATCTATCTATCTATCTATCTATCTATCTATCTTCAAACGTTTTCTATCTATCTATCTTTCTAACTAACTTATCTTTCTTTCTTACTAATCTATCTATCTTTCTAACTAACTTATCTGTCTTTCTTACTAATCTATCTTTCTAACTAACTTATCTATCTTTCTTTTTAACTAATCTATCTATCTTTCTAACTAACTTATCTATCTTTCTTTCTTTCTAACTAATCTATCTATCTTTCTAACTAACTTCTTTCTTTCTTACTAATCTATCTATCTTTCTAACTAACTTATCTATCTTTCTTACTAATCTATCTATCTTTCTAACTAACTTATCTATCTTTCTTTCCTACTAATCTATCTTTCTAACTAACTTATCTTTCTTTCTTACTAATCTATCTATCTTTCTAACTAACTTCTTTCTTTCTTACTAATCTATCTATCTTTCTAACTAACTTCTTTCTTTCTTACTAATCTATCTATCTTTCTAACTAACTTATCTATCTTTCTTACTAATCTATCTATCTTTCTAACTAACTTATCTATCTTTCTTTCTTACTAATCTATCTTTCTAACTAACTTATCTTTCTTTCTTACTAATCTATCTATCTTTCTAACTAACTTATCTTTCTTTCTTACTAATCTATCTTTCTAACTAACTTATCTTTCTTTCTTACTAATCTATCTTTCTAACTAACTTATCTATCTATCTTTCTTACTAATCTATCTATTTTTCTAACTTATATATCTTTCTTTCTTTTTATCTAATCTATCTATCCTTCTAACTAACTTATCTGTCTTTCTTTCTTACTAATCTATCTATCTTTCTAACTAACTTATATATTTTTCTTTCTTTCTAACTAATCTATCTATCTTTCTAACTAACTTATCTATCTTTCTTTCTTACTAATCTATCTATCTCTCTAACTAACTTATCTTTCTTACTTACTAATGTATCTTTCTAACTAACTTATCTTTCTTTCTTACTAATCTTTCTATCTTTCTAACTAACTTATCTATCTTTCTTTCTTACTAATCTATATATCTTTCTAACTAACTTATCTATCTTTCTTTCTAACTAACTTATCTATCTTTCTTTCTTTCTTTCTAACTAACTTATCTTTCTTTCTTACTAATCTTTCTATCTTTCTAACTAACTTATCTATCTTTCTTTCTTACTAATCTATCTATCTATCTTTCTAACTAACTTATCTATCTTTCTTTCTAACTAACTTATCTATCTTTCTTTCTTTCTTTCTAACTAACTTATCTTTCTTTCTTACTAATCTATCTTTCTAACTAACTTATCTTTCTTACTAATCTATCTTTCTAACTAACTTATCTATCTTTCTTTCTAACTAATCTATCTATCTTTCTAACTAACTTATCTATATTTCTTTCTTTCTTTCTAACTAATCTATCTTTCTAACTAACTAACTTATCTTTCTTTCTTACTCTAATCTATCTATATTTCTAACTAACTTATCTATCTTTCTTTCTAACTAATCTATCTTTCTAGCCAACTTATTTCTTTCTTTCTTTCTTTCTTTCTTTCTTTCTTTCTTTCTAACTCATTTATCTATATTTCTTTCTTACTAATCAATCTTTTTTCTCTTTCTTTCTTTCTTTCTTTCTTTCTTTCTATCTTCAAACCTTTTCGATCTATCTATCTATCTATCTATCTATCTATCTATCTATCTATCTATCTAATCTTTATTTTTCTTTCTAACTATTCTTTCTTTCTTTCGAAGTAATCTATCTATCAAACTTTAACCTACTTTAAACATCAAACTACTTTTAACTTCTTCAAACTCTCTGGTCCGGCTTTCTCAAGCCAACTTAAAGTTTGTCTCAACAAACTTTTTTTTTCTAGTTGTTACTGAAATCTTTTGGAAGATTTATAGGCTGCTATAGGTTATTGTTATTATTTTATGCAGCAATGTGCATAGCCTATGCCTACAAGGCACAACAAACTTGGTGTTCATTATATTATATATTGTTGGAAACATTTGTGTGTGTGTGTGTATTCTGTGAATTTTAAAAAGCAATTTTAACCAGAAAAATCTAAAATTTATTCCCAAAAATTGTGCAGGCCTTTCTCTTGATATCAGTATGTTCACTTTTTTTTTTTCCTTTAAGGGCCCAGATGCCACTGAGTCCTGCTGACTTCAACATTCACACGAGTCTCTGTACATGAACATGGTAAAGTGAAAATCAAACACCTTGGAAATGAAAGGTATGTACAATGTTTTTAGGAATGGCAGAAAGTTCTCTGTCTTTGGATCATTGTTTTCAATAAGTGCTTTTTGTCATTTGTTGTGTATCTTTGGATTATTTTGTGTTGTAAATAAATCCAAACAATCTAAAAGCCATTCTTTTTTAAATCTCCTCATTCTTTGTGAAAGGTTGCTCAGAATGACAGGGCCTGATAGCTCCTAATAGGGCCGTTAGGGGAGGGTCTTTGTCTTTCTCAGGTGTGAAAAGCTTACATATTAATGACCTCCGCATAAAGCTTTCTCACACAAAACACGTTGTAAAAATTTTAAATCAATATATTGTCTTCTCTGAATGAGCAGTCAGGGTGATTTTCACATAGTTTTAGAGCAAATATTCTACGCTACGTCATACAATTTTCAAAAGTCTTGTGAAGAAATAATCAGTATGGGTTTTATGGCCTTATTTCAGTGAGAATTTTTTTTTTGTATTTTCACAAACCACGCATAAATGTCATTATCTCAAAACTACAAACTTTTACATACATGCTGCTGATATATTATTGTAGCAGAGTTTGTGCTGAATACAGTGTAATTAGACTTTAGCCATGAAAATGTCACAAGTAACAGAAATAACCACAAATGTCAGAGCATGTCAGAACACCTCCAGGGCCCAGAAAACAGCTCAGACCCCAGAGGGTTAACATGGATCTGTTATATAGAACACAGTGTTATTAACAAAAGTACTTGATCAAGTTACTATATATTTCACATTGGGTTTCTAACTCCTCCCGGGTTCTCTGTGCTCTCCATTCCCCATCGTGGAGCTTCATCCTCCCAGTAAGCAAAGCCAGGTGGAAGGTAGCCATCCGATTGGTTTTGAGGCAAGAAATTGTGGGGACACAGTGTTGCCAATATGACTATAACTTAGGGTCAGGGACGTGCACAGGAATTTTGAGGGGCAGTTGCTCTGACCTGCTGATGCCACCTCCTCTGGGCCGACTGGTCAAAACGTGGCGGGACCAGGATGTGGGCGAGATGATTCCAGCCGCGACCAAAGGATTTGGCGGCCGATGGCAGGTGGGGCACTCTACACAGCCAGCAACAACTGGCACTGAGATGATGTCGGGAGGAGCAGTGGCGATGGTGGTGCCAGGAGGGGCTGGGTGGATCTGGGCCGTGGCGATGGTGGTGCCAGGAGGGGCTGGGTGGATCTGGGCCGGGAGGGGCTGGGTGGACTGCCACTGGAGGGATGATCATCATCTAAAATGTAAATTAGAGGAGATAAAGATATTAGTATATCTGGGCCTATTTATATTATATAAAGATATATTATCTTTAACATTAAATGATTAAAATATTAAATATTTATATATTAATATTTACCTGCCAAATATTAAAAGATCTTTGCAAACAATAATTTACTAATATCTTTATTTTAGATATAATATAAAGATATTAGTAAATTATTGTTTGCATTGTTTCTATTGTATTTATGCAGTGTCTATTTTTTGTTGTTTTGTTTGTACTTGATCACTGTCCTCCAGTGCGTGCCTGTTCAGGGGGAACAAGCCTGTCAGCCGGAACCTCTTCATTATGTTCTCCACGGTGGCTGCCTTTGGGTAAGCAAATTTTAAGATGGATGAAAAATGCTTTTTCCCCAGGACAAGGTCTCCCCTAACCAGGCCCATATTTGTAGCCAGCTTGGTGAAGGCCTCTTTCAGTGGCCCGAAGAGGGACACATCGAGGGGCTGAAGGGCATGGGTGGTTTGGCTTGGCAGACACACCACCTCCACACCATTGCCCCGACAGAGGTCCACCACGTCCTTGGACATATGGGTCTCGTGTTGGTCACAAGTTAGCAGGAGTGGACGTTCTGCCGGAGCATGCTTCAGGAAATGTTCGATCCACCTCACGAACAGGGGCCCATCCATGTAGCCCTTCTCACTGATGGCGTACAGGGCGTTGGGGGGGCCATCTAGCGCATAACTGTTACTGGGCAGGCATTGGGCATATATTATCATGGGGGGGGGGGGGGGGATGCTCACACCTGCCGCACTAGCACAGCAGTGGACGCTGATGTGCTCCCTTGTTACCACACGTGTTTTTGTCCCCTCTGTGCATATACCTTCTCCTTCCTGCTTTTTTGTTTATCCCCAAAGCCTGTTTCATCGCAATTAAACACCAGGTGAGGACGATCATGCCAGCTCTTCCCAGAAAACATGGGCTCCAATATGTTGAAGTGTGCCTCCACCCGAGGCACCGTCACACTGAAGACCCTCTGCCGGTCCAGGGGGTCGGGGGTCCTGGCCGACAGCTCCGGGTGGCGTTCCCGGAAATGGCACCACCACATACGGCTCAGCCCATGTTCAAAGTTCACCATTGTCTGGCGTCCCGGGGCCTTCACAATACCAGTGGCCATCAACGTCGCTACGGCCCTTGTCACGGGGAAGCCGTGCCTGCCCATCCAAATTATATAAGTAACTAAAGATGCCTCTTCCTCCGGGAGGAGGGCACGGCTGGGGTGGGGCTGGTGGGCGTAGCGGCCTCGCCGTTGGTCCTGAAGAGTGTTGTGGGGGATGCCGTAGCGGGCCCTCACTGTTCTCAGGCTCCCCCCTGCCTCCAGCTCCTCCAGGGCCGCCTTCATGTCCTCGTCGGACCATTTTTTATAGGTTTTGTTTTGTTTTGTTTTGGCATTTTCTGAAAACACAAAAGACTTTGAGTTTTCTGTTTTGTTTGATTTAAAAAAAATAAAGAATAAATGGTTCATTCATTCTTTGAGATCACTGGGTTGAAGCAAAATGTTTACATTTGTCCTGGGTGGCTTACATTATAACTAGCAGCTATGTATATAAACTTAATAAAATGGGTATAACACTGTTCATTCATGTATTCATTAGCTAGTTCTTTGAGATCACTGGGTTGAAGCAAAATGTTTACATTTGTCCTGGGGGACTTACATTAATGTAGGGGGCGGGGGGAGGCTAGTAAAAAGCGTTTAGCTGCTAGCGCTGTTCATTCAAGTGTTCAAAAGCTGTTTCTAGCGCACGTCAAAGTGCCCACCAAAGTGCAGTTTCTTCTGCTTAAGCTGCTAGCTACTTACTTCGTTTATGGACACCCTGCCTCATCGTGCAGGGTGTCTTATAGTAGTTAGATTTCATTATGACACAATTTACTTCACATTTGACTCTTTGGTTGACTTTAAAGACCTTATATCGCTGATCTGCAAAATATTGTTAATTACGAAAAATGGCTTGTTCAGTCACCGCAGGTCATTTCCAAGACCTTGTGAACATAGTTTTTAAACCGCCGTTTAAAATGGGGTTTTATTAACCTTATAACACACATTTTAGGTTAAAAATGTTCAACACCAATAACCATTACATTTAACTTCAATACAATAGACCACATGACCAAAACTTCATTCGTTTCATTCGCTGACTCTCTTCCCTCCTTCACCGGAGTCAACGTAAGATCCCCGCCCACCGCCATTTTAAAATGCCACTCGGGTGTCATTGTACTTCAAAGGGCGTGGACTTCAACAATGAGTGAAGATTAAAGAGGACAAAACACAGTTTCCAAAGGTATATATAACTTTATTTGACCTGGAAGTGATTCATTGTACATTTGATTCAAAGCGTCACTGTACGGATTCATGTTACGGAAGCGCCGCTGTACGGATTGTGATGCGGAACTGCTAACCTTAACAGTAAATGAGAGAGAGGGAGACAATAGTTAGTGGTTGCTTAAAGGTCCTCTTTGTTGTCTGAGGATGCACCACAATCGTCACGGCAACTCTCTCTCAACTGCCAACCAGGATTTGGAAAATGCAGCTGAGCTGCCCAATGTAAACTCAATACAATAATAAAGCTTATATAAACAAGTAAACTGAAATAGACATGTGTAGGTAATAAAAGAAAGAAAGAAAGAAAGAAATATATACAAACAGTCCAATATCCCTGTGACCCAACTAAATTCAGGGTGGTCACACTCTCCCCCACAAAGAAACTAATGCTTCCAAATATTCTTTAGACAACCGTATTACTTGTTGATTCCTTTTGTCTCTCAATAAACATAAATGAGATAATTTAGTGGTGGCAATGTATGGTATTTTATGAAAGGACCAGGTATGTAGAATGATGTTGGTGTTGGAGAAGTGTAGTATTGAGAATAACTGCTTATTGGCATGGCTTGCGTCTCATAAAACCCTACAGTGTTAACTGCTGTGTGTGTCTGTAATGATGGCTGGCCTAAATGCGAGTAGGTGAGTCTTTGTGTCGGTTTTCGATCTTTTGTAGGTCTTCTGGGATGCATTGAAGGGGAATTTTGTATAGTTGTGTCTGGGTTAGTTAGGAAAATAGGAATGTCTCCATCTTCATGGATGATCTCTGGTATGCATGTCTCATTTACATTTACATTTACATTTATTCATTTAGCAGACGCTTTTATCCAAAGCGACTTACAAATGAGAATAATAGAAGCAGTTAAACTAGCAGTAGGACAACAAAAATGCAAGTGCTATGACCCTTCTCAGTATAATTCAACGCAATTTTTTTTTTTTTTTTTTTGTTATAGAACAGAATAGAGTAGTAGAGAGAAAGTGTTAGTATTACTGGATCAAGTGCTGTCGAAAAAGAAGTGTCTTCAGCCGTTTCTTAAAAGTGGCTATGGACTCAGCCGCTCTGGTTGAGTTCGGCAGATCATTCCACCAGCAGGGAACAGTCATGGTAAAGGTCCGAGAAAGAGATTTTGTGCCTCTTTGAGATAGCACCACAAGACGCCGTTCACTTGCAGAGCGCAAGTTCCTGGAAGGCACATAAGTCTGAAGTAAAAAGTTAAAGTAAAAGGGAGCAGAACCAGTGGTTGTTCTGTAGGCAAACGTCAGTGACTTGAATTTGATGCGAGCGGCAACTGGCAACCAGTGCAATTTTGTGAGGAGAGGAGTGACATGTGCCCTTTTCGGCTCGTTAAAGACCACTCTAGCTGCGGCGTTCTGGATCAGTTGCAGAGGTTTGACTGTGCAAGCTGGAAGACCAGCCAGGAGAGAGTTACAATAGTCAAGTCTGGATAAAACAAGCGCTTGGACAAGGAGTTGAGTAGCATGTTCTGATAGGAAGGGTCTGATCCTCCTAATGTTGTACAAGGCAAATCTACATGACCGGGCAGTTCTTGCAATGTGGTCTGTGAAGTTCAATTGATCATCAATTACCACACCAAGGTTCCTGGCTGATCTAGATGGAGTTATGGATGACGAGTCTAGCTGAATGGTAAAGTTGTGGTGAAGTGTTGGGTTGGCTGGGACCACGAGTAGCTCTGTCTTCGCAAGGTTTAGTTGAAGGTGGTGGTCCTTCATCCAGCCAGAAATGTCTGTCAGGCAGGCTGAGATACGATCAGCTACCGTCGGATCGTCGGGCTGGAATGAGAGGTAGAGTTGTGTGTCATCAGCGTAGCAGTGATAGGAAAAACCATGTTTCTGAATGACAGATCCTAGTGATGTCATGTAGATGGAGAAGAGAAGCGGTCCCAGCACTGAGCCCTGAGGCACTCCAGTAGCTAGATGTTGTGTCTTAGACACCTCACCCCTCCACGAAACCCTGAAGGACCTACCTGAGAGGTAAGACTTGAACCATTGGAGTGCGGTTCCCGAGATGCCCTTCGTCTTTAGGATTGACAGGAGGATCTGGTGGTTAACTGTATCAAAGGCAGCAGACAGATCCAGCAGGATGAGAACTGAGGATTTGGAGGCTGCTCTTGCCAGTCTCAGAGCTTCAATTACTGAGAGCAGGGCAGTCTCAGTTGAGTGTCCGCTTTTGAAACCAGATTGATTGTTGTCCAAGAGGTTGTTCTGTGTAAGGAAGGAAGAGATCTGGTTGAAAACAACTCGCTCAAGTGTTTTTGCGACGAATGGAAGGAGAGATACTGGTCTGTAATTCTCCAGATGTGCTGGATTTAGAGTGGGTTTCTTAAGCAGTGGGGTTACACAAGCCTGCTTAAATGCTGTGGGAAAGGTACCAGTGTGAAGAGAGGTGTTTATGATGTGTGTGAGTGTGGGTACAACCGAGGATGAAATGGCTTGAAGTAGGTTAGTTGGAATAGGATCAAGCGGACAGGTGGTAGGGCGATTGGAAAGGAGGAGATTGGAGACTTCTGTCTCTGAGAGTAGAGAGAAGGAGGGTAGAGAGTGCGTGTTAGCTGGAAAAGTGTGTGTGTCAATTTGTGGATTGCTAAATTGGCCGCTGATGGAGGTTGTTTTATTTATAAAGAATGTAGCAAAATCGTCAGCTTTTAGTGTTGATGAAGGAGGAGGAGGAGGAGGGTTGAGAAGAGAGGAGAAGGTTTTGAAAAGCATGCGAGAGTCTGAAGAATTGTTAATTTTGTTGTGATAGTAAGTCATTTTAGCAGTAGAGATATTATCAGAGAAGGAAGAGAGGAGGGACTGATAAAGACCAAGATCAGTAGGATCTTTTGATTTGTGCCACTTCCTCTCTGCACCCCTAAGTTTCGAACGATGTTCCCGGAGAACATCAGATAACCAGGGGGCAGAGGGTGTGGCGCGGGCTGGCCTGGAGGAAAGGGGGCAGAAGGTGTCCAAGCAGGATGTTAAAGTGGAGAAAAGATTATCAGTTGCACTGTTAGTGTCTAGTGTTGAAAGCTGATCAGGTGGAGGAAGTGTGGATAAGACCAGAGAGGACAGACGAGAGGGTGAGTGAGCGTAGGTTTCGCCGAAAAGTGACCTGTGGAGGAGAGTGTGTTGTGTTCCGTGGCAGGTTGATGTTGAGAGTGAGGAGGAAGTGATCTGAGGTGTGTAGTGGAGTGACCAGTGTATGGTCAGTGGAGCAGTAGCGTGTGTAGATAAGGTCCAATTTATTACCTGATCTGTGAGTAGTCGCAGTAGATACTCGCTTGAGGTCGAATGAGGTAAGCAGAGTGTGGAAATCAGCAGCCTGAGGTTTTTCTAGGTGGATGTTGAAGTCTCCAAGAACAACGAGAGGAGTACCATCCTCAGGGAAGGACGAGAGTAGCACATCAAGCTCTTCCAAGAAACTGCCGAGCTGCCCTGGGGGACGATATACAACTACAAAATGGATATTAATAGGGCTAGTGATAGTAATTGAATGTGATTCAAATGAGCTGTTGTCACACAGAGTTAGTAAATGATCAAATTTCCAATCGTTTGAGATGAGCAGACCAGTACCACCACCCCTTCCAGTCAGGCGAGGGGTGTGTGAGAAAGTGAATTTAGTGGAGAGGGCAGCCGGTGTGGCAGTGTCCTCTGGTCTGATCCAGGTCTCAGTCAGGGCCAGTAGACTGAGACCCAAATGACTAGAAATAGATGTAATGAAATCAGCTTTGTTTACAGCGGACTGGCAATTCCAGAGACCAATAGGAAAAGAGAATATAGTACTAGAAGACACCGGAAAAGTACGCAGGTTGTTAGGATTGGACTGCCTCTGACGTGTGACATTTGATTTACGTGTGTTAGTAATAGTAGGGATTTGAAAACACATAGTGTAAGGTCACAAACAAATAGATCAGATGAAAAAGTTGTGTAGACGAGAAAGTAAAGGAAAAAACAGGACAAATTAATACTCAAGTGCCTTGTCGGTGTCCTTGCTCGGTGGAGTCGCACAGGTAGAGTCGTTGGTCTTTACACTCTTCGGTCTTCACACAATGAGGGCTTCACACGAGGGCTGCCGCGACCGCTGCCGCGGTGCACTAACCAATTTTATACACACCTAATACCTCTTTATTGCAGTTTGTTAGAATAAATACTTTAACTGGCTTAGGTCCCGCCCTCCTGTTTAGTCAAGCGAAACTAACAAGTCACGACGCACAAACAAAGTCACACGTGCGTTTTTACCACAGTAAAAACACGGTAAACAAGACACACTTCCTAGCAACACAGCCGCGCTAAAATCTACTGGGAAAAGTAAACACTCACAGACTGCTGATCTCTCCTGTTGTTCGACTGCTTCTTCTGTTTTTTTTTTTATACTTGTATACTTGTAATATTTACAAGTAAGTATTCTTCATCTGTTTGTGTTTCTGCAGTTTGCTCTTTTTGTGTGCTTTGTCTCTTTCCTCTTATAGGTTCTCTGAGGCTGGGAAATGTAAGTTTGGAAGAAAAAATCTCTTTTCACTGAACTCTCTGGTGTCCTTACCCAGTAGTATGTATTTTCTTCTTCAGACTCAGTGGTGTCACTGTTTGATGAAGTATCTCTCAGTGTTTTAGACCTCGTCTTTCTGTTCTTCCCCTTTCCTACTGCAGGTTGTATTTTAGATACGGGTGACGGAACAGGTAGGTAATTTACAAGGTGTAGCAGATTTCTGTGTAGAGTACGAATTTTTGATGTATAATTTTCTGGACTGACTCTATATACTGTGTTGTCATTTAGTTGTTCTCTAATGATGTAGATTTGTTTCTCCCAGTAAGACTTAAGTTTTTCTGGTCCACCTTTTCTCACCATGTTCTGGACAAGGACTCTATCTCCAGGGTGTAGAGTGATTCCCCTAGAGTGACGGTCATAATATTTTTTTCCTTTTTCACTAGACAGTTTGCTGTTTTCACTTGCAATTCTGTACGCTTCTTTCATTCGTGCAGCCCATTTATCAGCATATATGTGACCCTGACTGTGAAAACCCAGCTAAAGTCATTTTTTTGTGATTCAGTGTTTTTTACATAAAATCATCCTACACAATGTAAAGAACATTCTGTGAAAATATAACCTTAATATCTTTAAAATTGACTGAGTAAGGCCATGTCAAAGATTTGCTCAAATTCGGCCTCAGAAAATCATATTTTTGAGAAATTCCAATTTAAAGATAAGTTATTTTTTAAAACTGCAACACATTTGATCCATAGTTATCCTGCATATGAGACTTATAACACATTAAAGCTGAGATTCTCCCCTTTTTAGTGATATATGACACATCAGTGGAAAAATTCTTAAAGTTTTGTAAAACAGATCTGTTTATTATGATGTGCATGTCCAAAAAGCTAAAAGCATAAAAACATTGAAAACGAATGGGGGTACCACAAGAGCTTGATCGTAGCAACAATTACCATGTCAATTCAGTGGAATGATTTGTATAACTTTATTAGTAAAATGAAATATCAGTGAAATGTCAATAATATATCAATTAAATAACATATCATTTCTCATTCTCTGAAATTATCATTCTCTTACTGGCCCACGGTGTAACATTGAGTAAATCTGGAGTAAAAAATAAATAAACAAATAAAATTTCAAGGGATAGTTCACCCAAAAACTACAATTCTGTCATAATTTACTCACCCTGATGTTGTTCCAAACCTGTATGAGTTTCTTTCTTCTGCTGAGCACAAAATAAGATATTTTAAAGAATGTTTGTAACCAGACAGTTGACGGACCCCATTGACTTCCATAGGTGCCGCCAACTGTCTTGGTTACCAACATTCTTTAAAATATCTTATTTTTTGTTAAACAGAAGCAATAAACTTATACAGGATTGGATAGGGTAACATGAGGGTGAGTATGAGTATGAGTAAATAATTTTTGGGTGAACTATCCCTTTAACAGGTCAGTCTCAAACTTTGTACACATTCTAAAATTGTCTAGATGCAAAATAAAATCCTGAGTGACAGCAACTCTCCCTCCTTGAAAAATAAAGAACACTTATCTCCATTGAAATACTTGCAGTTGCAAGAGAAACTGATTTTCAGTTTCACATCTGGACTTCCAGCATTCAAAGCAAATTCTTCTTGCTGGTGTTCCCTCTTCATGTTCGCCAGACAAATAGCTTGGGGTTCAATCACCAAAACTGGCTTGTCCTCCTCATCATGTTGGTCACTGCCTGAAAAAGCAAAGATCATTTTTTTTTCAATTCAAAGCAAGATACCTAAAAACATGATTGTGTAACATGCAAGAATGGGAAATGGGTTTAATTTCACATTTAAAATGGATAATGAAGCATTTTATATGAAAATATCAGAAAATATTTTTTCAGTTTAGTCAGACTGGATCTGATTAATTGAGGGGAGGGCATAAGAACAAGAAACAGCCTATAGGTGGTTAGCAGACTTCAATTCAGAGTGTAATGAAACAAATAAACATCATGCCATAAACTTAATTCATTTAAACTGACTAAATCCCAATCAACAAATGTAATAAACATTTAAATCCACTATTTATGCATCACAGATATGTGTTAGCATTACATTGGCTGGACACTGACAGTATACATTTAGGCCTACATATTTAGCATAAAACAATAATAACAAAAACTTACCGTCAAATTCCTCGTCAGTTTCGTCAAAGAAGTGTCCTGTTCATCATCACAATCATCCTCCAGAAAATAATCCGTAATAAAACCGGTTAAATCATAATTTGGGTTCAATTCCACCGAGATTAATATCAAGCAAGCTGTTTAAGCAAGCAGCTATTTTCCGTTCCTGCTCATACTTCAGTGTCGCCGGCAGATGTCAAAACAACGCATTACGTTACCATCATCCAGCAAATAACACGTAGCAGGCCAAAAATGTCCTTAAAATAAGTTTAATATTATTGGCAGAATACTAAGCTACAAAACAAATAAGCAGTTCTTAAAATATTGGCTATGACAAGAAAAAATCACCACAGACATCTAAACGCGGCTGACATCTCTCTCTTTTTTTGCATTGTGTTGACCTGATTACCGGCGCTCGCGGATTGATATTAAAGTCTGTTTTTACTCTTTCTAATAGAAAATACACAGAAAAGAAGTTCCTGAACCGATTGATATACGAATCAGCAGTGTTGTTGCGCGAAATAAACGCAGAGACGACTGAAATCAATGTTTAGGAAGCCCACGTCCGTTTTTTTTTTTGCGCAAAAGTATAACGTAGTGTCAATAAAATCATTAATTTCAGTATTTATCATGTTATAAATGAAAATGTAAGTATTGCATCTCAAAACCAATGGTATAATCTATAATTTACAGCAATAAACACACATGGACTATTTTTGTCATTTTTATGGCTATGACTACTTTGACGCTCGTTAACTCATAATTCGATTCTGCGACTTTAGCCGGGGTTTCACAGGCGGGGTCACATATTGTCGGAGACTCATCTATTTCTTCTGAGTTCAGTCCAAACAGTAGATCAACTGGCAAACGAGGAGATCGACCAAACATTAAGTAAAAGGGTGAGAATCCAGTTGCCTCATGTCTTGTGCAGTTATAAGCATGAACAACACGTGCTAGATGTTCTTTCCAGTTCTCCTTTTCCTTCTCTTGGAGTGTTCTCAGCATTTGTAAAAGAGTCCGATTAAATCGCTCAGCTGGGTTGCCTTGGGGATGATAGGGTGTGGTCCTTGAATGTCCAACTCCAGATAGTCTACTTAAAGTATTGAACAGTTCATTCTCAAATTCTCTTCCTTGGTCATGATGTAATTTATTTGGATATCCAAAACGTGTAATAAAATAATTGAATATCTTTTCTGCTGCTGTTCTTCCAGCCTTGTTCTTGGTTCCAAGTGTCTCCACTTGGAAAGAAGTAAAGGTGGTTTTGAGTACATACTGGTTGTAGTCGATCACTTTACCAGGTATGCTATGGAAACGAGTTCAAGAGGAAAAGTAGTTGTAATGCTTCCCATTGGAGCTCTCTCATGGGTAACAGGCTTCTTTTGCTTAATGCATGAACATCTTCTGGTAACATAATTTTCAATGTCCACTTTCATATGTGGCCAATAAAATCTTTCTCTTGCCAGATGAATCACCCTCTCTGTGCCAACATGACCCATGCAAAGCATGCAAAGCTTCAAAGGAGAAGCCGCCTATTAGGGGCCATTTCAACAAAAATCTCTGGCTCTGGCTCTCTGAATGCAGCTGATGCACTGGGCTCATCATCTGTCTAATTACATATTATAGTTATTGCCATTATCATTATTATTTTAATGCCCACTAGTGGTATTTATGTTCTGCAAGATCTTTGAAATGACCTCTAAAATAGCCCTGTTTTTTTAGATTACAATTATTTAGCATGCAGCTCTTTAACCCTGTATTTTCTAGCATGGTTTTTTCTAGATCTCTCATCTCATATTTGGTGATCATCACTTACCTTAATGGTACCTGCCCTATGTGCCTCCTCCTGGTCCACATTTTCCTCACATAGTCTGGAGGCTTGTGACTGCTCCTCCTCATCTTAAATGTAATGTAATTATGAAACATTGCCATTAGTAGGCTAAAATATGAGTCTGATTAATTAATCAATTCGCCTACACAGTGTCATGTCATCTTTATCACTGTAACGTCGGTGGTAGTTGAAGAAGGCGAAGATCAAACGAGGATACAAAAATATAGCTTTATTTCCAAAAGGCAAAAATCCAACAAACAGAGAGCGTGTGCTCAAACAATAACCGGCAGTGACTGAGTGAAGACAAGGAAACTAAATACACAGTGATAATGAGAATACAACAGGTGATGAGGATAATGATGATGATGAGATAATAACTAAACACAGGTGAAGGCACTGAACTAATGATGACAATAATAATTAACTAAACAGGTGAAGACAGTGATGAAGGTGAAAACAAACTGAAAGTCCATGAAAACGTGACAATCACAGTGCAAAGTCTCTGGGTGCTTCTCAATTCTTATTTGTGCATCCTCGTTTCCTCTCCTCGCTTCCTTTCCTCGCGTCTCAGCTCCGCCCCCTGTAGGATGCGAGGGAAGGCTGCAAGGAAAAGACGCGAGGACGGAGGGATCGAATGAAAGCTTTTTTTATACATTGGAATACTTGATCACTCGAGCGTCACTTCATCGCGTCATCAGCAGCGCTCAGAGGATCTGCCCTCATGTTGTTGAAATTTGTTTATTTAAGAAATTCATAATAAATAATAATAAAGAAAGATACCCTGTTGAAATATGTGAGGTGTGTGGTTTATATAAACTGCAAAAGTAAAGTATAAATCAAAATGATTGTGACCGATGTGAAGGGGGAGGAGAATTTATACGTGCGTCACGTTTTAGTCGATAAAACTCTTCCGCATAGGATCCACCTGTGTATCCTCGCTCATGACTCCTCAGGAAGCCTCCTAACTCCTCGATCCTCGACTCCTCGCGGTGCAATTAGAGAATTGAGATGTCCTTCAAGATGGCTGTGCTCGATCGGTTTCCGGGTCATAGGATGGAGGACGGAGGAGAGAGGAGACGAGGAGGGATTTTGAGAAGCACCCTCTGTCTCACCTGCTGGTTGGCTTTTTCGCAGCCAACCCTGCAGTGATGTGCTGCCCTTTGCTGCCTCCCTGAATTGTCTCTCCCTCTCCTGAATCCGCCTCTTTTCAGTGGGCATCTTGGCTTCAAACAATACCCAAAATAGTGATAGGATTTAGGCATTTAACCATTTTGAATAAAATGATTAATGTGATGCATTACTTCCATCATTCATTCTTCTTGCTAAAACGAAATGTGAGAAACTAACTATCAGCAGACATGTAGCTTAGTTTGCCTAATGCCTACCAAAAAAATAGTAGCCTAGGCTGCTTGCCTGCAAGCTATCTGTCTGATTATTTAGGCTAAACGTGGCAAACTCAGCCTGGATTTATGAAGATTTTAATTCATTTCATAAAACTTGATGATGATGATTGTTTGTTTGTTATACATCACAAACTCACCTTTTCCGACAACGTTGAGTCGTCTCACCCGACCACCGCAACAATTTCCTTCTAGGGCCGCTCATGCAGGCTCAGCTCAGGTGCTGGTCGCGTGCAGCGCTACAGCCACGTAAACAGAGTTTGCCCTTCCCCTACTGACTTTCACTTTCGGTGCCCGAATGGAAGTGAATGAGGCTTTGCGATTTAAAAAAAAAAAAGTTTTATCTAGGCCTACGTGAAATTCTGCATCCATTGTACGATTTTTTTTTATTTTCACCCTCGGAAGGGCAACGTGAGTCGAGAAGGGCATATGGGCAGTTGCCCGGACAACCTGAGCAACCCCCCTGTGCACGTCCCTGCTTAGGGTTGCCAACTTCTGGAAAGGAGAATAAAGGACACTATAAAAGGTTCTCAGACATAAACACCTTTGGGTCATTCCTTGTCAAAATCAAACAAGTTTCAGAAACTTTCCCTTTACCAATCAAAATTACTGACTAATCCACTGTTTTGTAGAGGGGGGGTCAAAATGACAATTTTCATCTGAGATTGAGTCAGATTATAGTGGGTAAAAATGACTTTAGAAAGATGGTAGCATCATTATTTTATTTTTACACAGAAATGGGTCAGTCTATTAATTAAATCAGCTGACTTTAGTAATCTCTGTTGCATTATATACCAACGGTGACAGTTCAAAAATGGGAAAAAGCTGCTTTGTGTTTTTTGCCCGAAGTTTGCATGCCTGCAACTTGTATCTTAATATTCTTTCTTAACTCTAATCTTTTGGTTTCTTAATTTTTAATGGCCAATATGGTTAATTTCCAGAGATATAGGGATCTCAATGTGGCTCCATGAGTAAATTGGTTCACACTTTTAATGGTTCCACATTTTCTGAAGAAAATTTTTTCGGTTTCTTTTTCTATCACCACAATTGAACATTCCTGAGTGCCATAAATTGTATTTTTCCAAAGTTTGTGTGCCTGTAACTCTAAAATTATCTTAATTTTTTTAGGCATTCTCTCTCTCTCTCTCTCTCTCTCTCTCTCTCTCTCTCTCTATATATATATAGACACAATCAACACACTCATCGAGCTCTCTCAGCTAATTAGGTGTTGAGACTTGAGAAAAAAGTTCTGCACTCTAAAAATCTTTTATTATAAACATTGAGAATAAGTGAAAGACTTTAAACAACTTTATCTCCTGACTATATAGAAAACACGCTGCAGGTCTTCAGGTGATTGTGATCATGATTAAACAATCAAAGTTCTCAGACTTCAGTCCATCTGAAACAATGAATAATGATTACAAACAATGCTGGAACAATTACACATCAGAATTTTACGTGTTCTTCCACAAGTAAAATATATCACAATAAATCCTGTATAACATGTTTGAGTAAGAATGTAATCTACCTATTCCAATGTCCATTGATATATGTTGTTTGTTCATGTTCATTCAGTGTCATTTAAAAACATTGAGACCTCTGAGGATTTGAGTAAGTGAACATAAATCAGCCATTCGCAGACATTAGAGCTGGGATAAACGATTATTTTTTACACGATTAATCTAGCGATTATTTTTTCGATGCATCGATTAATCTAACGATTCATTTTTCCAGTCCGATTCGATTACGATTCGATTATCTCCTCATTAATTGACTAATAGCAATTTATACATGTTGATTTACATATCTGAATGGAAAAAAACATGAATTTTCCTTAACATTACAATATATGTTTATTGCTCTTAAAATTCCAAATAAAAGACTACAAGTGCAAAGTAATGCATTCTTAGTCAGAGGTAGCATTCAATAAAACCTTGAAGACTTGAAAACACATAGGCCCATCTTGTATCTTGTAAAAAAAGTGCATCTTGTAATTCTTCTTTAAGATGAAAATAACAACTTGATGTCTAGCATTCAATAAAAAAATAAAAAGGTCACCCAAAATACTTGTTTAGAGCAATTGAAAGAATACAGTAACCAATGTAAACTTGAGGGCTTTAAGCTAATACAGAGAGTGCTTTTCCAACAAAAAATAAATAAAAATTAACAGCAAAAGTGGGAGCCAGCAGCCTGTCATGGCATCCGTCTTGAACCAACAGAATTGAACATTTATGTTGAAAACGCATAAAAAAAGTTAAATCTTTTAATTCTTCATTCACATAAAAATAAAAACAACGTATAGTAATACACTCTGCCACTCACCTTTTTCTTAAACTCAAAATTCAAAAATAAAATTCAAGTAAGAGTGTACAAGAGCAAAATAATGCATTCTGATGTCTAGCATTCAATAATAAAAAAAAAGGTCACCCAGCCACCCTTACTTACAGCTATTGAAAGAATACAGTAACTATTGTAAACTTGGGGGCTTTAAGCTAATACAGAAAGTGCTTTTCCAACAAAAAATAAATAATGAAAATAAACATTCAGAATTCAACATTTATGTTGAACATAGGCCTAGCTTACTGAAAAAAAGCATCTTCATTCACATGCAAATAACAACTTACACTCTGACACTTTCCTTTCACCTTAACCCTCTGGAGTCTGAGCGGTTTTCTGGGCCCTGGAGGTGTTCTGACATGCTCTGACATTTGTGCTTTTTTCAGTTATTTATAAACATGTTAATGGCAAAGGTGTAAATTCACTCTATATAGCACAAACAGGGCTACCAAAATATGTGATCACCATGCATGTATATTTTTTAATTTTTAAGAGAATAATGTTTATGCGTGGTTATTGAAAAAAATAAAAATTGCTGAAATAAGACCACAAAACTCATAATAAATATGTGTCAATAAGACTCTTGACTAATGGATGTTGTTCCTTCGAGTTCTGGCTTCAAAATTATGTGAAAATTGTCTTGCTTTATCGTTCACAAAAAACAATACATTGATTTAAATTGATGTAAAACAGGTTTTGCTTGGAAAGCCAATATGCGAGGGGGGCGTGAATGAGGAGTGGTTTACACCTGAGAATACAATGTCCCACCCACTCTGCATAATTAGCCATTCATTCAGGTGTGACACTGACTGAACTGACTGATTTAGAAGAAGAATTATATTGACCATTTAAGATTTTGCTTACATCTATCTTGTAAATATGTTTTGCTATTTTATTAAAAAGGTTACAATTACAACAATAATTACAATTTCAACAATATTTCAAGTGTACTCTTTCTTTGTAAAAAAAAATGATTATAGGCCTACATTTTATCTATGTATTCATTAGTTTGAATATAGCCAACATTGGAACAGCTAACATCTTAGTTGATGACTTTATTTTTGACAAAAATAGTATTTTATATATATAGAAATTGCTAAACAAAAGCTTATTTGATGTGGCAGTATATTCTACAGTAAAAACTGTACCCAAATCTAGTCAACAAAATGTTGTCTTTCATATTTCGCCTGACTGTAACGTTGTTTTTATGAAATATTAGGGCATATAAATGTTAATTTGCAGTTTAATACGTTGCTTATACAAATAGCCTACATTTTATTTCAACATATTTCAGTCGATTTTTACTCATCTCAGTATAGCAATACAGTTTGCTAAAACATTATCATTCATTCACACACGCGATTTAAATTTAAACTGTCTTTTTGCGAGCTGTGGTAAACAGCGCGCATCTCTGCCGTTCATTTATTCATAAACAAACCTGATTCAGGTGAGAAGGAAAAAAACTTACAGTATTCCTCAGCTCGCTCCTCGATATACCCGCACTTCTGAGGTACATTTTCCATTATTATTATTCCTCACAGCGCTGCAAGACGGTGTAAACAAGTAATGATCTGAATAAACTTGTGTTTTCTCGAGCTGATATGGGGGCGTTCACAGGTTTGCCTCAATCATTTGCGTTTGAATAGCGCGCGCTCTCCGTGGGCGTGTCACATTATTTTTGAATGAGCTGTAATGAACTCGACTGGAATCGCTCTCTTTTAATACAGATTTCACAAGATGAGAATATTTGTTTTTTATATAAATTACTTCATTTAAAAGAAGAGAATTCAAGCTTCATGCCTGTGTGTCTGTATGCCTGTTTGACTGAGTATTCGCTGAGTTATTGTTCATTTTCGGACGCGTTTCAGAATGGACTACACTGACAGAGAGAAGGCAGAACTCGCTTCGTGTTTATTTTTCTTTATTTGGCAAAAAGCACAACACTTTGTTTTTATTGTGAGTATACACAAAAATAATACACATTTAACAGAATCGATTGATGTATGAAACTCCTATGGAAAATCAAAGCCAACAGAGTATTTATGAGTTTCTTTTACACTGATAAAAAAAAAGCAAGCTGGTATCGCCGGCGATACCGCCGACCTCAGGGGGTTAAGAATACTGTGTCTGTGTGTCTATGTCTGTCTGTGTGTGTTGTGTGTGTGTGTGTGTGTGTGTGTCATTCAAGACAAAATACAGTCATATATTGGAGTGGAGGAATGTGAGCATTTCAACATGCTCAGGAGTCAGGCTTGCCCTTTTTTTAGTAACAATGTTCCTAGCAACTGAGAAAAGCCTTTCAGATGGCGTTGATGTGGCAGGTATAGACAAATAGGATTTGGCTACTGCACCCAGGGTGGGGAACCTTATGGCATTATCCTTCCACCATGTAAGGGGGTTATTATCCCTTGGGATAGGGTTTTCCCCAAAATACAAAAGCACCTCTTTCCTGACTGTCTCACTGTCCCCATCACCATCCTCCTGGTCCATGTTTTCTTCATTGCCGTCTTCCCCCTCAGAATCTGTGCCCAACAAAGTGTCCAACAAAGAGCAGGAGCAGGACCTCTTCTTTGATGGGGAGCTTGGTGAGGCTTCCTGCCCTACAGCTGCCTGTAACAATCTCTGCTTCCTTCTGATATCAAGAGCAACAGTCTGTATTTGTACTTGTAGTTTGAGTGCATCATCTGCTGGAAGGAACTTCAATTTCCGCAAACGGGCATCAAGTGCAGCAGCAATAAGACACATTTTTCCCATCCTCTTGAAATACAAACACCTCCTGCCACCTTGACAATATCTCCTCTTCTGCTTTGGTCTGGAAAAGGGTCATGGCAGCAGAATCAAATGATTTATTTCGGGTGGAGGGGGAGTACAGAGGCTGTGACATAAGATTGACCACTAAGGAAAACCGTGGCTTGCTCATAGGGCTTGAGCACCTTTTCCAGTTCCTCCAGAAGAATCCATTGATCATTTTTCAGATCAAGATAGTGCTCCACGCTGTGTGATTTCTGGATCTGATAGCGTTGCAACCACTGGCCATCGCTGCTCTAAAAGACGTTCAATCATATAGTATGAACTGTTCCAACGGACTGCTACATCCTGTATCAGTTTATGTTCAACTGTGCCCATCTGTTTTTGTTTTAGCTTCAGCTTAGTGGTAGCTGGCTCACTTTTCTTTGTGTTTTACGAGGCATCGTGTAGCTGAGAGTGCCTTGTTAATCACAGGGTTGTCCATTGCATGGTTGACTACCAGTTGTAGTGTATGCCCAGCACACCGATGGGATACCACCCCAAATCTCTCTTCCAAGATTCTGAGAGCTGCCACAATGTTACGTGCATTGTCATGGACAATAGCAAGGACATTCTCAAACGAAATGTTGAATTTTTCTGCCATATTCTCCAGCCAGGAGGCAATGTTTTCTGCTGTGTGACGTTCTTCAACTGGCAGTGTTGTCAAATTGAAGGAGACAAGATCCCAACTGTCATCAATAAAATGACAAGTTACCCCTAAGTAGGCTTCTGTGACCAGACTTGTCCAGGCATCAGTGCTAAGGGAGATTTTGGATGTGGCCATTTTAAGTTTGTTTTTCAGTTTCTCCACTGAAGTTTCGTACTTGTTCTCCATCATAGTAGTGAAATGGCGTCTACAGGGCAGAGTGTAACCTGATTCAAAGGTGGTCAGCATTTCTTTGAATCCCTCGCCATCAACCACAGAAATCGGCCTCGTGTCTTTAACAATCATTGATAAGACGCTCTCAGTAAGTATGGCAGCCTCCTGGGGGGTGCGAAAGTAATTTTCCACACTATTCTTCTTATCCCTGAAAACATAAGGCACACACACACACACACATTAAAATAAATATAATAATAAACCAACAACAAAGAAACACAATATATGATTTTTCTATGTATCCACAGGCTATGCCCATTGATTAAATATCAACAAGTAGGCTAATCAAATCCTATGTGTGTAACATAAACGTCACTTGCGCAGTCACGCCATGAATTAATTTGAATTAACAGTAACTTAAACACTTTGTCATTTTGTTTATACAGGACATCATTCAAACTGCAGAGTATGTTTTTATGTTTCTACTGTTCGATCGCACCCGCCTCTCTCTCTCTCTCTCTCTCTCTCTCTCTCTCTTCCGATTAATGTTCCTCATTACATTAATTAATTTGCACGCGAGTTTTATTTATTTTTATACCGTGTATTCTCCGTGTAAATTTATGCACTGAACCGTGACGCCCGTACCGTTTCGGTTCAATACGAATACATGTACCGTTCCACCCCTAGTAGGGACTGTTACGGGCGCCAATATTCCATTTAAAAAACTGGAATAATCCTGGCATGTAACTGCTCACTGACCCATCAACGACAATCAATGAAGACATAACGTTACAACTGTTTGTTGACTTAGGTTGCTTAAGCGTGTCATTTCACATCTTAAATACACGACTATATTACATATAGTAATTAATTACACAGAAAACATACACTGTAGCCTAAAACTTTAGGTGTCGACAACGTATTATAGCCTACTCCAACATCGAGTGCAAAGTGGGGAGTTGAAAAAATCGTACGGGTCTCTGTCATCTGCAGCTGCTCCCAGGTGGCGCCTCTTCAGGTGCTGGTGCATTGCTGTGGTGCTAGAATGGAAGGCCATCTCCATTTTGCAAAGACGACATATCACGGAATTGTTTCCTTTTAAATTAAAGAATTCCCATACTTTAGAGGAACGAGTGCGTGCCTCCTTGCACTTCTGAAAGTCTGAGGAGCCACTCGTGTTGCTACTACTCTCCGGCGCCACCATCTTTGTTTTGGGTCTGACGAATCGACGCGCATATTTTGCGTCAACGTATTTTTTGTTGTCCCAGCCCTAGCAGACATGGTATAACCTCACTGATTGCTAGACATTTCATTGAATATAATCACAATATTGAACAACTTAAATGCATAGGCATTGAGAAAGTAGTAAATTCCCGCCACGGTGGAGACATTAATAATAAACTCTTAAAAAGAGAGGCATTTAGATGTTTAATCTAAATTAATCTTTAATCTTCAATGTTTAAATGAAGATTATGATCTGTCTTGTTTCTTATAAATTGTGTTTTTTTTTCTTTTTCTCCCATTTCTTTTATATGGGCACAATGTTTCTGAACGGCAACTCTTGTTATTGTTCCCATTATTCATTTGCTGTCCCAAATGTAATTAAATAATAAACTTAAACTAGATAAACTTAAAAGCGAGGTTGCCTTGCCAATAAGAGGAGTTCTGGCCATCCTTGTACAGAGGTCTCGACTTGAGTCCACATTGGCGGTTTATGTAGGACACTACTGTTATGTTGCCCGATCGGACTAAGACATGGTGACCTGTCAGGTGTGGTAGGGAAGGTTTTGAGGGCCAGCAAAACCGCTATCATTTCTAGGCAGCTGATATGCAGCTGTTTCTCTGTGCTCATCGAAGAGCCGGAGGTCGGTTCGGTTTGCCCTCGCACAGAGCTCCCAAACCCGTGTTGGAGGTGTCCGTGGTGACCACCATCCACCTTGAGACCGTCCCCAAGCTTAGTAACCTCTCATACAATGTTCTGAGTTACATGCAGATGACCGGATCCGGAAAGCAGCAGACATCAAGTTAGGCCAGTGGATGCTTGCTATCACTAGTAGAGAGCTTGTTGCTGCTGAGAGACATTATCACAGATCCTGCTATCGAGCATACACGCGTGTCGCCGAGCCTCCCGTCAGCTCCAAGGCAAAGGAACAAAGTGGGAATGCAGAAGAACTATATCAGACAGCAGAAAAGGATTCCTATGAAGAACTGTTATCATACATTCGGAACGAACTCTTTACAAACCCACAGGTACTGCCGATGACATACCTTGCATCACGATTCGAGTCATCCATGAAGGCCCTTGCTGTCACTGAGATCAAGCCCTCAACCAAGAAACACCTTCGCCGTAGAGTGGAAAGTGAGCTGGCTGAGTCCATTCATATCATACCTGATGACAATGGGAGGCTTCTTCTCTATCCCGACAGCCTTACCATGGCCGAGCTTGTGAAAACCGCGCACTCTTTAAAGATGGAACTACAGCACGCCAGATCAATCAAATCTGAGGATGTTGTCATCAGGATGGGTGTCTTCCACACCATCTGCAACCTGCTCTCCATTCTGGGGAAGCGATTCCAAGATGCAGGGCTGCGGGATCTGTGTGTGGAATCTGGCGTGATTGCTGAAGGATCGGTCTCAGGTGTAATGGAGGGCAGAAAGTATAACAGCCATCCGGCTGCACAATAGTCTACGAAGCACATATGCTCCTTGCCTGGAGAGGCTTCCTACCATGGCTAGAGGTCAAACACCCGACACAGCTCCCTCAGCTGGAGGAAGCCCTGGAGAGCATTGCCAGCTTCAGCGACGATATCAGGCAGGAGGCATTCACCAAGCTTCTTGATAATGCAGCATGCGCCCGCACCATGCAACTGTTCCAAGTCTACCTGGAATCTCTGCGAAACCAGCATAACCTTTCATCCTTCTGGATGTCCTACATTGACATAACAGAGATCATGCTTGGGCTGATTCGCGCTTCCAGAGAAGGCAACTGGATGCTGCATCTTGCATGCATCTGAGAAATGATTCCCTGGTGCTTCGCTTATGACAAGCTCAACTACGCCCGCTTCCTGCCCTACTACTATGCCACGATGAAGCAACTGCCTGTTGACCACCCAGATGTCCATGAGCACTTCTCACGAGGAGGCTTCTCTGTCCAGATTGGCTGCAGAAACCCCTTTGGGCGTATACCAGTCGACCAGACCATTGAGGAGACCGTCAACAAGGACACGCAGACAGCAGGAGGAACAAAGGGCTTCAGCCTCAAGCCCGGAGCTGTCTCGAAGTACTACCTGACAGCAGAGTACCGCAGCGCATACCTAAGAAAGCTGAGAGAGATCGGGGTGATTCTCAGCTGAATCATCCAGACCTACAGCCGCCCATGATCAGAAGAGATGAGGCAGATGTCCAGTCCATCATTGATCTCCTGGAAAATTACTGGCAGAATTCGTTCAGTCCAGAAAAAGAAGAGTTTGTCAGTCTGTCAACTGCAACTGTAGCCCCACCTGATGTGGCAAATGACCTACGTGAGGCCAAGAAGATTGGAGAAGAGGCTTACCAAAATTTCAAGACAGAACGTCTTGAAAAAAGAGTGACACATTTCTACGACACGATGACCAAGAAAAAGCTGAAAACATTCTCAGAGATCAAGAAGAAGCCAGGAGCAAGCCAAGCAGGTAGTCTTGAAGGCCGACAGAAACCTCTTTGGTCACATGATCTTGGTGGCACAGAGCCGACAACTATACATGAGTGATGTCTTGGCTCATCCTCTGGGACCTCTGCCTTGTGCCCTAGCTAAAGGGGATGGGTCTCTATGCAAGACAAACAAGGCAGCTTTGGCCAGAGAGTTGGAGAAGAGCGTGTCCCTAGCTGAGGAAATCCCAGAGCCATCAACAACCATCATTGATGGAATGAGCCTGTTACAGAAACTGAAGGGCCAAGACAAGACCTTTGCACAGTTGGGTGTCACAGCTCTTGACAAGGTGCTGCACGAAGGGGGGAAGAGCCAGCGTATAGATGTTATCTTTGATGTGTACAAGGACATGTCGATCAAAGATGCTGAGAGGGCTAAGAGAGGCACAGACACAGGAATTCAGTTCAAGAACATTGTGTCAGGCCACAAGATCCAGCAGTGGAGGAGACTGCTCTCCAGCGCTACCAACAAGACAAGCCTGATCGCCTACTTGGTTGAAGAATGGAAAGAGCCCAAACACAGAGAGAAGCTCCAAGATAAGACTCTGTACCTCACATGTGGCGAAGACTGCTTCAAGCTGGATAAAGAGCACTGGGAAGAGGCAACAGAGCTGAAATCATCACAGGAGGAAGCGGATACGCGCATGCTTTTGCATGCTCTTCATGCAGCAGAGTCGGGCTACAAAGCGGTGATCATCACAGCTGACGACACAGATGTTCTGGTTCTGGGTGTGGCCTTCAGCAGAGATATCCCATGCCCACTGTTCCAGAAGAGCGGAACCCAGAACAGAATGAGGTACACTGACATATCCAAATTGCGCCAGTCTCTCAGCAGCAGTTCCGCAGATGCCCTGCTCGGCACGCATGCCTTCACTGTCAGTGCATTTGCGGGACGTGGCAAAGTGGGTGCCCTGAAACAGATGAAATCACAGGAAGATTGCCGAGAAGCCTTCCTGGAGCTCTGTCGGTCATGGGCTGTGTCTGATGAGCTGTTCAAGAAGCTGCAGGCAACCACCTGTAAGATGTATGTGCCATCAACCAGCACTGCAGAGGTCAACGCTCTTCGCTACCAACTATTCTGTGTCAGGCGAGGAGAGGTTGAATCCAGCCAGCTTCCTCCATGCGAAGATTGCCTCCTCATGCACGGCATCTGAGCTAACTACCAGGCTGCTATCTGGAGGCGGTCTCTGCAAACCATGCCGGCTGTGCCGAGTCCCGAGGAGCATGGGTGGAACACAGATGAAGACGGGCAGCTGACAATCCAGTGGATGCGAGGCACCCCAGCACCTGATGCCGTCCTGCAGCTATTATCCTCCAAGTGCACCAGGTCATGCAAGCTGCCTGATTGCACGTGCCTCGCCAACAGCCTGAGGTGCACCAACCTGTGCAAGCTGCAAACCTGTACTAATCAACCTTGTGAGGAGGAGCCCGCTCCACAGCTGTCAGAGTCTGATACCGAAGACGATGATGACTAGTACTTTATTGAAATTTTGTGATGATTTTGTAATGACCGTTGTTTTCACCATACATTAAACATTGTGTTTTTCTAATCTTTGACTGGCTCATCAATCATCGTCTCAATGCTCTTTCATGATATTGTGGTATTGCGGTTTGACATGCTAATACTCCCAAATTTAGCCATGTATTTTGGAATTATTGCTTTTATCTCATTATTTCACTAATTTAGAACCTACTTTATTCGTGATGAATGAACCACTTGATAAATTATCAACTGGATGAACCAGATTATATCCATGGAAGGTACTTTTACTATTTCTTTCACTGACAGGGGTCAGTCATTTCAAGCAGTCATAACCACTACTAAGCTGCCAGTTGGCAAGGGTTATCATGTCAAAACATTATCTAGGGGTGCATAGGATGTAAAAAATCGCAACTAGAATTTGCCCACCCAGATGGTACCAATACGTGAAATTTTGGGTCTTGGCCCAAGGACTAACAGACATTTGAAGCAGTTTTATTCACCGCCTGCGGTTCCAACGCACGACCGTGAACCTTTATCGTTGGGACTGCTCCATCCTTAAAGCGGCAGTCGGCAAGTCTGGCAGATTGAGTGGACTTAGCCAAAATTTTTAATGTTTACAACTCTCATGCCCCTCCCCCACTACCAACGAGTACCCGCCCATCGTCAGTGCATGTGTACCTGATTTTCTGTGAACGCGTCCGTCTCTTCAGCATCGATCAACACCATGGACTCGGAGGTAGGCTGCCCTGGCTAATCTATCCATAGATAGCAATAACCGAGGAATTGGAAGCTTGTTAGTAGATTTTCTCTCCGCCATCGCGCTTCGTACAATCTTCAGGCGAACTTCAGGCATGTCGTGTGCATGTGATATTGTAATGTGCACATCTGCGCGAGGGAGGGGGGATCTGTGGCGTGTGCACGAACTGTGATTGACAGTCAGATCTCACACCCCCCTGCGCTGATTGGACCCGATGAGACGGGAGCGGTGGATTTTTGCAAAACAAATAACACGCTCCAGGTGGAGTTAGAAGCTCGGGGTTTTTTCTAAAACCACCTTATTTATGTTGTTCTGTCGGATTATAGTGTCAATTTCACTTAATTTGATCAAAAAAATGTTGCCGACGGCAGCTTTAAGCATTAGACGATCTGCAAATCCGGCGTCGAACTGGGCCTTGTTTATAAAACAATCATCGTTGAAATGCAGGGAACAGGGAACTCCGTTGATGCTCTGGAAAAACAAACTCGATCCACTGGTCCCTTAATGCTGGGTTCTTTGGGAATCTGTGCAGGGTTGTCTTGCACTGGCAACCAAAAACACACTTCTTTCTTTGACATCGCGAGCACAACGCTTTGATGGGCGTACTGCTTTCGCTCTCTCGCTCGTCGCTCTGGTGTACGGGTGCGCGCGCGCCCTTCCGGGAGAAGTGCCCCTAGGACCCTTATAAGGAAATTCCGCTCCATCTGACGTCACACAGGCCCATACTCTGAAAAAACTTTCCGAAACTTGTGACAAACCGGAAGGAGTATTTTTGGCACAGAAATACTCCATCAAACATACAACTTAATTTTTGAAACTTTGTCCATGTTTAGCATGGGAATCCAACTCTTTAACAGTGTAAAAAACTCAGTATGCATGAAATAGCATTTCACCCCCCCTTTAAAATGGAAAAAATGCCAATATTGTGACGTTATATTTTTCTTTATCACCAATTGCAAAATGGACAACGATTTCCCATGATAATTAAATTAAGTAAATATTAAATAATCAAAAAGAGCTTTATTGCCAAGTAAGTTTGCACATGCAAGGAATGTTTTGATCTCAGAAGAAGCTTCCAGTTCACTGAGATGACAACAGTACACAGATAGTGAAATAACGATATAGAAATAAGATACACATAATATAATGTATAAATAAACAAAAAAGACTACATGAACATAAGACATTGTTAAGACATGTTAATAAGACATTGAGATGATTTGCTGGTACATAAAGGCTCTGAGGGACTTTATGGAAAAGTGTGAAAACATCAACAATGCAAATTTAAAAATGCAATTAAACTATGCAAAACATAAAAAGAACAAAGTAAATTCAATTCCTTTTAGTCTCTTCTTTATTCAGTATGTGTATGTGCCATTTTTAATACATGTGTATTTACAGCCTATGGCTCAAACATGAGGTTATTTCACAGATAGAATGGACCGTGATAAGAAATGTACTAGTTTATTTTATTAAAAAAATGTAAACAAACAGCATATATATATGTATGTGTGTGTGTGTGTGTGTGTGTAAAATCATAAAATTCTCACACACCTGTTAAAATTGTAAAAAAAAAAAAGATCTACAAAATTATTAAATAAAAGATCGTAATGAACAAATTAAATATTTTTATTAGAGGTGGGCATAGATTAATTTTTTTAATCTAGATTAATCTAGATTAATTTTGAAATTAATCTAGATTAATCTAGATTAAAATGGCTCATTTGAATTCTGCCGAAGGCATTCAGAGTATGTGTGCTATCCAAATAATGACTATAAAAGTAAGTCTTTGAGAACGGGTTTCTCAAGCCAGGTGGCGCATTAGACCAGGTGCTCATCTCCTGTTTCCAAAATGCATCACAAACTGCTTGAGAAAGCTGTTCTACTCATAGACTGTAAAAGGTTAACTACTGTACTGTTACCGTCCGTAGGCAACATTAGGTAGGCCTATGTTATTATCAACTACTATAGGCTATCAATTAGGGATGGGCGATATGGCCTAAAATACATATTGTGATATACATTGCAGCCTCTTGCGATAACGATATTATAATAAAACCATTTCAGAACAGGTTACACAGACCCTGCTAAACAACTGCTAAATGTTTTTTTTGTTGTTGTTTTTTTTGAAAGGGTGTATGTAGTTTTGAGAACATATATTGTGCAAAACTGTAAGTATACAACATAATTTTGCAGATAAATAAAATTTAAGTACACTAGCTGCAGAGACTTAAGTAGGTCTAATGTTTATTATGGCTTGGAGCTTATGAAACCCCACATTTAAAATTAGAATATTGTCTAACTGATGTCTTTTCAGTTAAAAAGAAACACAACAACGATTCTTAAAATCGGGCGCTTTTAATAAAAAGAGATTATGTGCTACACCACTCACTAAGATATATTGGGAATAATACGCGCGCGCTGGTATTCAGTTATATGTTTCGTTTTGAATTTGAGGTGGTAGAACGGTGTTGCACCAAAAACTGTGACCCATCAGATTCTGTGACCCAAGAGGGCGCTGCTGCACATCAAAATGTGTGACCTCACTATAACTGCCTAATAAATGAGTCAAACTTCAAAATACTGTTTTAGGGTTGATATAGCATTCCTTCAGACTAATATAGACACATGTTTAATTATTTAGAGACATCACAGACCCAGTACCACATAGGTCACAATATATGATAGGTCACAAAATATGATAGACAGCTGTCAAAATGTGTGACCTCACTGTAACTGCCTAATAAATGAGTCAAACTTCAAAATACTGTTTTAGGGTTGATATAGCATCCATTCAGACTAATATAGACACATGTTTTATTAATTAGAGTCATCACAGACTCAGTACCACATAGGTCACAATATATGATCACAATATATGATAGGCAGCTATCAAAATGTGTGACCTCATAAGATGTGCAGCAGCGCCCTCTTGGGTCACAGAATCTGATGGGTCACAGTTTTTGGTGCAACAACTGATTAGTCGTGTGTTAACTTACCGAACTGTTACACCACACAGTCTACGTCGGACGGCTTAAATACAAACCAAGTCCAAATAATGGATGTTGCACGGATCTTTTACACCAGCTTTCACTTTCAGCCGTGTTTACTTAAGATGACGACGAATATGATGCGTTGCAGCCGGGTGTTCCTCGCGGCCGCGGGTAGATTGCGTCATCATAGCTTGTGTAGCTTGAGCCAGCTCCCAACGCTCCCAACCCAACTTGGAGAATAGATTAACGGCGATATTTTTTTTATCGCGCGATAAGCTGCGTTAACGCCGATAACGGCCCACCACTAATTTTTATATTCATAAAAAAACAAACAAACAAAAAAAACACTAAACTTAATCAGCAAAATACTGGAGAAAAGTAAAAATCAAACAACAAATGAAATTAAAATTGAAACGGTAACTACAATACAGAGATTAACAGGTTTCCAAAATCCTGCTGAAGAGGGAGAATGGGGAAATGGAGGTGGACGTTGAGGAAGAGGAGGATTCTCCTGTTGAACTGCCTCATCAGCAGCAGATGACCAAAAAAAAAAAAAACACAATACAACAGCTGTAAGAGTAAAAATCAAACAAAAAAATTAACAAGACAATGATAACTACACTACAGAGTTTAACAGGCTACATTAAATATTTCCATTTACCTAAATCCTGCTTGAGGAGGGAAAACGGGGAGGTGGATGTCGAGGAAGAGGATCCCGCTGATCCTGGAGGATGCCTGGGGGAAGAAAAATCATAGAAAAACAAAACGATGAAATGAGAAATATTGCCATTTTGTTTTATGAAGTGTTATATTTCTACTTACACAACTGCTCCAACCTGACGTCTCCACTCCGCTGTCACTCATTTTTGATCTTGCGATTTGATGAGTTATGGCAGGCAATGGGCATGTTCATTTACATCACAATGCCTTATGGGATTTGGAGTCTGTCGGATTCATACGTTAGTTCCAAGGGGCAACATTCTCATCTGAAAAATGAAGCCTACCCGGAAGTGCGAAAAACTGCAATACATCGAAAATCCGCTAGGGGAAGGTCCCAAAAGGGAGCAAATCTCCATAGCCCCCATGTTAAAATGTCCGTTTTCACAGCATAAATTCATGTTTTTACAGGTTGGTCCCATGGACTTTTATTGTATTTTTCGATAGGTTCCGAGTGCCTGACAACGGCGAGGGTAGTGAATTTTTTTCTAACTCGTTAGTTTAGATAGTATTTAGATATAAAATGTATGACAAATAAGGGCGTGGTTAACTTGATTGACAGCTTAGGCTGCGCCAACTGGAGAATGACAACATAAGAAGCGCCATTTTTTAACACATTTGAAATATAATACTACTGTTTCTGTATCATGAAATGTAGTTTTAAGAGTTTTTCAGGCGAGAATGTAGTTGTTTAAAGCTCAAATCTGTGGTTTATTTAAAGATTTATGAAAATTTTATCCAGTTGTGAGATCCAGCGATGATGACCGGGCGCTCGGCGCATGTACCCCGCCTGCAACAGCTTTTCCTCGGCTAGTCGTTCGCCGCTGACCCTGGCGTCTCTGTAGTGGTTAAACATGAGGTATAATTGTCTTGTGTATATCTAACGGGCGATTTTTGGTTTTGTGAATCTATAACTTGTTCCCTGGCCAATCGTTTTGGCTGAGGGGAAGTTTCATAACTTTATAAGCTATTTAACTTTACCATTGTATGGTTAGACTAGACAGAGCGCTGACTTTGTATGTTTGACTGAATTGTTTGCTTTATTTGTATAGCTTCTTATACCTTTTACTTATACTTTTATAATGGCTAATATTGATAAAACTGAAATTTAACAAAAAGAGACTGGGTTGAGTTTTGTCATTTTAAATTTTAATACAACGAAGATGATCTATAATGTTGTTTACTGCAAAATCTGTTGTTTAGTACAAATGCACATATTGCCTGGACCATATTAAAATGTTTAATATTTTTTATATTATATTTAAAACGAAAAGAGGCAGGTTTGTGTTTTATATTTTGTTTTTTTATAAATAGGCAAACGTTATGTGCAGTGAATATAATCAATACGCGTTGCCTGAACCACATTTGTGTGGCTATAATGTTTAAGATTTCTTTAAATGAAAACGAAAAGAGTTAGTATGGTGTTTTATAACATATTTCGTTGCCTAAAATACACAAAGATGACCGGAGTAGCACAGTGAGCTGAGTGACGCGCGCTGTGTCAGAAGGTGGGCGGGGTTAGGATTTCCCAAGATGGCGCCGCCCATACCCCCCATAAACAGCTTCAAAACCGTTCTTCAGAAAGTCAATGGGTGACGTCACAGACGCTTTGTCCCTTTTTTTTTACAGTCTATGGTTAGTTCATCAACTTAAACAAAAAAAGGGAGTGGCCTGTGATCTCAGAGAAGAATAGACAAACACAATTTAATGCTGCACATTAAATTAATAACACAGGGTAACATGTTAATAATGAATGTTGTGTATTTGTTTTGTGTTTTAAAAGTAGTCTATGGCCCTATAAGATTTATTTTTTAAAGACAAATCTTGTTTAGGCTATTGTATAACGGTTATTCTACGGTTCTTTCATGAAAAACTTGAAGCAAAAATGAACTGTTAGTAAACATTTTTTTTTAGCCCAAAACCTATTAAATATAGTGTTTGCATTCAAACAGACGGTTTTTCTTCTACATACTTTGGCAATTGTTTTCAGCACATAATTGAACAACGTATTTAAATATGTATTTCACTAGGATTTTCGACTCTGAATACCCCTGATATAATGTTTTATTATTATAGTATGTTTTTCTTTTTTTCTATGCACTTTTGTGATTTTAGACAAAGCAGCGCGAGCGGGACTCTTATTTTGGTGTGGCGATGTGATGTCACAAGGCGGCGCCGCGCTCCTACATCTCTTGTGATTCGGCTGAAGAAAGGTTTGTGTTTTTATGCATTTAAAGTATTTAAATCGATGCACACTGTTCATTCTTTTTTATAGTTTTTACAAGTGTTGTACATCAATTCATTATTTTTGAATGTAACATTGTAATGCTCATCTAGCATTAATAAACGTTATTGTTATTGAGTAAAGCGCGTCCACAAATGAATGATAGCAAAGGTGCATCTAATTTCTCGCCCCATATCGTGAATCAGGTGTTTAAAGTAATTTTCATTTCAATTAAAGTCTTATCTGACACCATTTTATTGTGACCTAAAATTTAGATTGAAATGCAAATGTTTGTTGGGCAATTTCTAAAAATGTACATGTACCCTGGATATAATAAAAGTGTAATCTGGTAAAATAAGTAGTAATGGGGCTGCACGATTTTCTTTCTTTTTTTCTGATCTAAATTGCGATTTACTATTATTAAAAAAAAAAAGAGCTACATGTTTGTTGTGGTGTTTTAACAGCACCAAAGAAAGACCAAGCATAATCACAAACTGTTATGATTATTTAAAACCACTAACATTGTGTAGCATTTTTTTATTCTTCAAATAAAGTTGTCATGATACAAACATCTGTCATGACAAATTCAGCAAATAACTGCAGTATCTTAAATAAAGTTAAATTCACAAATCTTAACCTTTTAAAGAATACAAACACTGGCCAAAACCTACATTAAGGTTGCAACAATAGCACTATTTGGATGTTAATTGTTTATCATGTGGACAAAGTATTTTCAGCTTTTACAGGGGTTAGTTTGTATTTTATTCCCATCCAAATCCATAATGTCAGTGTTTTTCTCTCACCACCCATGTAGAAATCCCCAGCCAAATTATCTACTTTTTTTTTAAACACTAAGGTCGTATGGTAATTTAATTGCCGTTCGAATCCAGATCTCTGAGTTTACTAGAAGAGATCACTTCAAAATTCACTGCTTAAATCCTTTTGACCGAACACCGTACAAAAACAGTTGCGCTTCACTGTAATTTGGTGTATGGACAGTGGACACACACTTTCACTGCTCTGACGATTTTATCAGTAAAATAGTTTAACAACTTACACCGCTCTATAGACCCTTTTACAGTTGGTAAACATGGTGACGTATTTGTGTGGGCGGAGCTTAGCTGGAGGCAGAAAGATCCCTCTGGCCGCTTCACTTACGCTAGTTTGCTAGTTTGCCAGTTTTGTTAGCTTGTTTTTTTAACAATGACTGGAGAAAATCTGATTTTGTCTTAATGTGCAAGCCACTGTCCAGGACCGCGATTGTTATTTGCAAAAGTTAATTTTAACGGACGAAACCAGATGACCGTACACGATCAGTCAATGGACGATCTGACAGGATTAACGTTAACGCTACCTCCGGTTGAGTGGCCTGACTTCTACACCTACCCGATAGAGAAACCGAGGGTAAAGAGAAACTGAGGGCATATATATATATTTAGATGCCTATAACTATGTGCTGAATGGTCATGTAAAGACTTGTGTGGTACGATCCGCAGTTCTGCCTAGCCAGCGCCAAGAAGACGACAATGTAAAGAGTGACACTACGGTGCAATTTTAATGATATGAATATTATCTAGAAATAAAAATTCCAGATACAGCATACTCATTTATCATCAATTCTTGCACTCAACAACACAACAAGATGACATTTAATAATAAAAATAATAATTTAAAGGGGGGGTGAAATGCTCATTTTCACTCAATCTCCTGTTAATCTTGAGTACCTATAGAGTAGTATTGCATCCTTCATATCTCCAAAACGTCTTTAGTTTTATTATATTTATAAGTGAAAGATTGACTGTACCGAGTCTTTCCGGAAAAAAACGAGCGGCTGGGGGCGGGCCGTGTGGGCGGTGTGCTATAGCTGTGCTAACTGATCTAACAACAACACAGAGAGACATTTGAAGTAGTTTACTCACCGTGACTGCTCGATCCTTAAGCATTAGACGATCTGCAAATAAGTCGATCTGGGCTTTGTTTATAAAACAATCATCGTCGAAATGCAGGGAACAAAGAGTCGTGCACAACCTCCGTTGATGCTTCGAAAAAACAAACTCCATCCACTATTCCCTTAACGCTGGGTTCTTTGGGAATCTGTGCAGGGTTGTCTTGCCCTGCCAACCAAAAACCCACTTCTTTGGTGACATTGACTTCCCTAAAAGCCGAACATAGCGCTTTGAGGTAACGTACTGCTTTCGCTCTCTTCTCTCTCTGGTCTGCGAGTGCGCGCGCGGCCGCGGAGAAGTGCCCTTAGGACCCATATAAGGAAATTCCGCTCTATCTTACGTAAGACAGAGCCATACTCGAAAAAAACTTTCCGAAACTTGTGACAAACCGGAAGGAGTATTTTTGGAACAAAAATACTCCTTCAAACGTACAACTTAACTTTTGAAACTTTGTCCATGTTTAGCATGGGAATCCAACTCTTTAACAGTGTAAAAAACTCAGTATGCATGAAACAGCAATTCACCCCCCCTTTAAGCTTCTTATTATGTAGCCGAATCTGTGCTGGTTTGTATTGGCCGCCTCCAGTATTCTGTTTGTTTTGCCTCCAGCTAGTGCCGTGACGTAACTGTGACGTCGGCTCAAAAGGGTCTACAATAATTTGAAAGTGATTGCAGTACCAGTTTTGGCCACAATCTTACATACGGCTCCTTTAAGTTGTTAATTTCTCACTGGTGAGGAAAAAATGGCACTGTTCTTTGAGCAGATCAACATATAGTTTCACTATTTGTGAGCGACACAGACTGAGGTAATTCTTCACATTCTCTCTCTCTCTCTCTCTCTCTCTCTCTCGCATTAGTTTGCTTTCAGTGGCTCGAGTATCCTTTACTAGCTGTAAGATGATGTTTTGGAATTAGCAATGGTGGTGTGGGATGAGATGCGTAAGAAATTAGTCTGACCTGACATATCTTGAAATGCATCATCTGAAGTAGGGCTGGGCGATATGGAGCAAAAAATATATCTCGATATATTTTGCTATATCTCGATATACGATATATATCTCAATATCTTTACAGGAAAAATAACCCCCCAAAAACTACTGCAAAAACAAATATGCCAAATACCACAAAGTCTTTTTTTTATTGAAGTGCAAATAGGTAGGCAGTTCATGTATGAACAAAGTGTTTCTGCTACATTTAAAAAAAAAATAAAAAATCCCTGCATACAAAAATAATAATTTAACTGTAAAATAAAGGAAGAAATAATACATATTGCACTATTTTTAATAAACCTGTATATAAATATCATTACTAATTTTGGCAAATAAATTTAAAAAATGCCATATATCCCCCAAAAACTGCACAACTGTAGAGTAAAACATTAATTTAAAAAAAAGTTATAAAAATGCGTCTAAAAACTGACATGATTGTTACAAAATCACACTGTCTGGGGCCTCTGGAGAACTCAGAACAACTGCTAGCATAAAGTTTAAGGTAAAAATAACTGCCATTAAATTACAGTATCTTACTACTATGCAATTAGATAAACTGTTCATTCATTACATCACTTTACCTCTGTCTTTATCCTCTTCTCTTCTTTTTGGCACTGTATCTATAGCAGAATAGGTAGGCTAACGCTAATTTATAATGTGTCATGTAAATTCGGCCATCCGTCACAATCAGGAAACTTTCACCGTGTCTAGACCTGGCGCGAGCTGCCAGGCCCGTTTCTACAGGGGAGCATGTTAAGTGTGAGTGATGTAAACTAAGCACTTGTAAATTAAGCGCCCTCAAACAAAAGCAATGCGGCGAGAGGCGACGCTACACAAAAAATTACCAACAACAACTGATCGCGCGCGCGCGCTGTTTCGGACGCACTTCAAGCACTCGCTGGGCGGGGAAAGATATGTGACTTGGTTGAATGAGACAACACGCGAGGGGAGGGGGAACAAAAGCAAGCAGGCGGAGGACGGCAACGGCGAGCACAGCACATAGAAGGCAAACAAGCAAAGTGGCGAAATCAGAATTAAATATAAACAATATATCGATATATACGATATGTCAAAATCCATATCGAGTTTAAAAAATATCTCGATATATCGTAAATATCGAGATATCGCCCACCCCTAATCTGAAGGATGTTTTATGGTGTGGTAACCATAGTATAAGTGGAATAATTGACTCCGGGCCATTGAAATATTTGAAAAATAACGCGCTTTGCGTTGTGGCCGCATTTCCACCTTGGGTGCGCATTATTTTTCGAATAATTTAAAGTATGACGTTTGTAAACAACGACTCTTTAATTCAAAATCCTCACAGAAGAGATGAACAGTAAGACTTTAATATGATTCAGCTGTCTGCTTGGGCCAGATGTCATGTTGTTGTGTAATAGTCCACCTCTTTCAGCTCAGCTTTAAACCTGATAGCATCTCAGATCTATTTGATGTCTGTATTTACATCTGTAAGATTTTTTTTTTTATATATATATATACAACAATAAGATGTTTATCAGATGTATTTACACAGCAGATATTTTCCAGATCTTTAGTAGATATCTTACAGACGTACCTGTGCTATCTGCTTAGATTTGCTTAGATGTCAGTCGCGATGGTTGCGACAGTGTGTTCATCGGTGGACCTTGTGGCCATGCATTCATAATAGATTTGTCTGTGATACTTCTACAGGTGTTGATACAGGTTGTTTGTTGCCTCGCGAGGTCAACACAGACGTTCGGCAGATTTTACACAGTACTTGCCTTTGAAGTACATCAGAACTTCAAAATCCAAAATGACTTTGCTCTTTTACAGACACACTTTGTTGTGGAGTTGAACTGCTCCCGCTCATCTTTTCAAAATGCCGTTCTTGGCTCTTTCAATCAGCATGTGCAGTGTTAAAGGGGTCATGAATTGAAAAATCAATTTTTCCTTGGAACTTTTGATATTACTCATCGTAATATAAGAATATCCTGTAAATTTCGGAGCTGAAAACGTCCTTCATCAAATAAAAGCTTTTATTAACAGCTGGATCATCAAAAGCGGGATCTGCGAATTGGCCTACCTGTGATGTCAGAGAGTAGCGAACCGCTGCCTCAACAGAAGAAGACCAACGCCTAATTCTGTAGCCCTACCCACCGATTCGCCCATGACATGTAATAGGTAAATAACATAGGCCTACATTGTACTAAACCGGATAGAGCTACCAAGCAATAAAAATGCCACTGAAGATTACAAAATATTGTGCCGTGCATGGTTGTGAAAGAACAAGCTTCCTTCGGATTACAATTTAGGAATGCGTGGTTGAACTTGATATGGTATGATAATGGTAAGACATTGTGCGTTTGTTCGCTTAATTTTACCGCAGATTCTTTTGTAAACAAGACACAGGCAGATTTGCAGACAGAATGAGATTAAAAAACCATGCTGTGGCTTCTATATTGGATCTGACAGGAACGATGCAACACTTGGGCATTAAAAAATGTTTTTTACATGTGCTAGTATTGCATTGTTACATATCGTTTGATATCTACTGATTGTGTATGTGTCTAACCAGTCACAGAAGGATCCAACTATGAAGGACGTATTGTCCTGTGATTCGTGATCACACTCTGGGTCTAACATGTAGGCGAATCATTCCGATTGCCACTTTTCCACATTGGAAGTTTTCAAAACTATTCCCCACGTGAACTGACGGTGGACTCGAAACTCATAATATGCAAAACTGTTATCCAATCATAGCATTGGGTGTTTGCTTCCAAGTCTTCAATGTGGCACACCCATAAAAACCAGGGTAGAAAATAGCTTATTACTTATTCATGTTGTTTTTGAATGTAAAAAACATGCGAACGTAATAAGTTGACCTCAGACAACAGTTTAAAAAAAAAAAAAAAAAAACTTTTTAAAAAGCCAGTTCATGACCCTTTTAAAATGCCCCCTATTGGTTAAACTCTGCGTCAAACGGTAAAGAAACAGGATGCAAACCTTCAACGGCTAAGTGGTTGCTTGTTACCATATCCTTGCAGCCCTATTAAGTAATCTACAAATCATTACATAGAGATTGAGACGCACACAGAGTTTTGATTTATTTTTCTTTCTGTTAATTATTCTTATCTTCAATATGACAGAAACTCAGGTTGGAGCAACTGAGATCCACATGACATAAAGATGGCGTCTATTAAAGAGGAGAGTGAGAACATGAAGATTGAAGAAGTGAAACATGAAGATACTGAGACACAAACAGGTTGGTTTCATTCTCAAAGCTGAACTCAGTTATTGATCCTTATTAAAATGTCCAGCTCTACAGAAATTTGTGATATTTTTTAAAGTTAATATTGCATCAAATGCATTCATTAAAGGATGCTATTTCCACTACACCAGTGAGACTGGGCTAAACAGAGCACAATGCTGTGACTTCACATGACTAAATAAAGCCCAATTTAAAGTCAGTTAGGTTTTATATAAGAGTGGCCACAGTTGGATTCTTGGACACCACCTTCACCTTACTGGCCTTTGTTCCCCTCTCAGAGTTCACACCAATGAAGTGCCTAAATGTAATAACAGAGAAATTTAAGATATTAGGTGAGGTAAGTAAAGATTAATTGCACTCAAGACAAACCACACTGCATTCACCTCATCAGAGGTGGGTAGTAACGAAGTACATTTACTTCGTTACATTTACTTGAGTACTTTTTTAGAAAAAATGTACTTTTAAGAGTAGATTTGAATGTGGGTACTTTTTACTTTAACTCGAGTACATTTCTAATGAAAAAACTGTACTTTTACTTCGTTACATTGGGTGACGTTCCTCTCGTTACTTTATTTTAATGCAATATGTGTTGTTAAATGCGTAGTTTATTCCAAGCGCGCTGTATCTTTTTTCTGGACTTGAGCGATGCTCAATTCACAAATGAATCACTCTTTTGAGTCGATTCTGTTCAAAGACTTCATCAAACAAATTAGCAGATCTGTCTAAGTCGGTTCGCGAATCAGTTTGAATGATTCAGTTCCTGATTCTGTTCAGTTCCCTGCACGCACTGAATCATCTGAAGCGCTTTCAATTCACACTGGACTCGGAGTCGTAACAGGAAGATTTAAGCACATCAAGAGCGTTAGATGAAGTGGCCGTTGACCTACAGTACAGTCAAGTGAGAGCAAATCTTCAAATGCATCATATATTTGCCAGCGATGAAGATCTTTATTAGTTGAACATCTTCGTATGCTGTCTGTGAATGAATGATTCCACAGGACGATATATTCGATTTCATTTCACTCAGGTAATACATTTTACAACCAAACAGATTATTACGCCACGATACTAGAAAGTATGACATTACCCGTTTTTTTGGACATATACATTAATTTACATTAAATAAAGCTACCATTGTTCACAGTTTATGAACACCCGCCATCCCGCGTTATTGTGTGTATTGTTGCGCAGTGGCGTGCGAACTCGACTTGAAAACGAATGCCTTTGCCTGCCATAGACACAGTTAACCAGTTTAAACATGCTTGCAGAAATATACATTTGATTATATTTTGGAGAACAGTCAGAAGAAGATCCGTCGATGTACTTTTATTTGTTTTTTTTGTTTTTTTTTTGTGTTCAGATGTTCAGTAGCAGTCATGAGCGCGAGCACATGTGAAGAGTTTTTAACTCTTCTCTGTCAATACATGCCTTATGCAACACTCTGCAGATTCACTTTATTTCGACATTGTCTAATAATCCAAATGTAGTTGTATAAGTTACTATTATACAAACCAGAGGACAGGCAATGATTTTCGAGCTATACAGATGGCAGAAATAATGCTTACGTCTCTCTTCTGTTTTTGTTGCAAAGATAGCTGATAATAATAGTCATTTAAATAAAGAAATTCTAAATAATATAATTTTATATATATGACAACTTCAGAGGCGGGGGCCTCTGGGTGCCATCTGACATTTTCTTCTGGAAGGGCATTTTTATCGGGCTTGTATGTTTGTGTTCACACTTAAATGACAATGAAATATAGCCTACCTATTAATTGTCATTAAAGTGAAATTACTGAACTTGAATATGCAAGCTTGATAGAAGTGATTGTTTTGGAGGAGGGTTTTGGATGGCGCTCAGAGGCTTTTGCATCATGAAGTCTTCATATGCCTATATGATCCGAAGTAACTAGTTACTCGCTACTTGAGTAGTTTTTTCATTGGATACTTTTTTACTCTTACTCAAGTAACTATTAAGATTATTACTTTTACTTTTACTTTGAGTAAATATTTCTATAAGTACTTGTACTTTTACTTGAGTACAGTTTTTAGATACTCTACCCACCTCTGCACCTCATACATCTTCTAAGCTGCTGCTATAATGCCAGTATCCTGAACAGAACTGGAAAGAGGGGCAAAATGTCCGAACAATATTTAGGGCTAGCAGAGGATTTACCTTTTGAACAAACTCCAATGTCCTTCCAGCTTCCTCTTGGTATTGCAAGTTGAAGACATGGTAGGTGGCGAAAACTGCACTAAGTCCTGAGATGAAGTTTGGTGGATGCCTTCACAGATGTGGTTTTCAATGCTGATCATCCAAAGTTCAAAGTTTTATTTGCCATTTGCAGAGCACAAAAAGAATTGTACACATACATAGGAATTGTACTGCATCACCCTTAGAGTCAATATATATATCCAACCTCCAAGTGTGACTTCATCACCAGCAACAGACAACAATTATAGTTAGTGTCCCGAAACTGTATCAAATATGGGTATCGGCACCCTATCTATGCATTTTCAATGTAAACAGTATACAGCGTATTATACCCTATGTTTTCTCATCAAAGCTCAAAGTGCATTCAGGGAAACCACCTTCCAAAGGTGACAGAAATGCTCTTTTTATTTCAATTAAATAAATTAACTATATTTTAGTTCGATCATGTTTTTTATTTAATATTTTGTATTTTGGGAGGATTTTATGGTACTAAATTATATTTATTCTGTATAATCCATTTATTCACTTTTGAGCATAGACCTGAAAATTTCATTTCCAACTTAAGTCTGTGCTCTAAGGCTGCATTTACACTGCAGGTCTTGATGCCCAATTCCGATTTGACGACCCACTTACATCATCTTTAAAAAGTGACCCGTATCCGATATTTGCATTTACACTATACACTGCCAAAACAACCAAATGTAGACTTTCTGACCCGGAAAATGAAGTAAAACAGCCCAATATGCAATGGATGCAGAAGCAGACAAAATTATTATAATGATGCGCAGATCGCGGTTATATCCGCGTGGGCTCTGCGGATAATCTGCAGATCGGGCGAGTCAAGTAGGCTAATAAAAATAAATTCTGATTAATTTCGGGTGGGTCGCGGGTGGATATGATAAATCATTATTAACGAAAATATTAACTACATTCTCTAAAATATGAGTATGTTCCATTCCAGTTTAAGTTTCAAGGGAGTAAAGCCTGTTTATGCCATTAAGAAAATGAAATTCTGTCAAATAAATTTCGTTTTAAAGAAATGTTCATTTAAAAGCAGCGCTCATTCATCAGTGTATTATGTTACCATTAGAGATGCGCGCATCAACCGTCGCCTCGAGTCCGCTGTTGAAGGTGATGATCATCCATTTATCCTCACGCGTAACAACACATACGAATACATAATTTGACCATCGGGTACGGATACTTACTCGCATTTACTGGGGAATATCCGATTTGTCTGCTTACATGGCACACGCAAATGCATGTATCCAATTCATATCCGATTTATTACCACATATGAATGAGGCCTGAATCCAATCTGAGAAAATCGGAATCCATGCGTTTTTTTCCTGCTTACACTTTCACCGGTCATATCCGATCTGTGCCACATGAGAGGAAAAAATCGGAATTGGGTCACTTGAACCATGCAGTGTAAATGGGGCCTAAAAGTATTCAAGACAGTTTAAGTTTGGTCTCTTTTTGACAGATTATTGCGGAAGTGAAAAAAGTTTAAAAAAGTGAACTTAAAAAGGTTACTGAATTTTACATTTATTGTTTTGAAAAATGCACAAAAATACTATTTTCAAACAAGTTTTGTTCCAAATTTCTGCTTGATTTTTTTTTTTTTTTTTTTTTTTACAAAAAAATTGCTTTTAATTATTTTTTAATTATTACTACTAATAATATAAAAAATATATTAAGTAATAATATAATAAAGATATAAATGTAGAATTGTGTGAAATATATTATGAAAATTGGCTAGCAATTTCGACAAGCAAATACCAAGAAATAGGTTGCAGCAGTTTGTCTTTGAAAAATCCGCGATGGGACTGAGCTCGAATAGCTTCAGCATCAGCGACTTTTTAGTGTATGAAATCACTGTCAATCAAAAGGAGATGCAGTCTTTCGACAGACCCTCCAATCATCACGCAGAAGCCCGGAGTCCAGGCCAGCCCACTCCTCATTCACCCCCAGAGAAGCTGAGCGTCCATGGGCGGGACATAATCGCAGCATTTATCCAATGACCATCTAGTTTCGAAGCACTGAAAAAAAACTGTTCAATGTTGAAGTCAATGGATGCTGGGCTTCAACGGGGAAATGCACTGTGACGCTACAGGAATGTATGAGAATCGAGTCAGCCAACCTGCTATATGTAGCTGATTCTGAACGAACTCGTCTTTGAGATGAATGTGTTGTAATGCATTTTTAGTAAATAAAATGTTAACACAATAGTACATATTTGACCATTATTTTTTTGACATTATAGGGGAAGCTGAGCTTCCCTTGCAGTCTTAAAGTATGTAAAAAAAATGTAACCTTTTCCAATCATCAGGTTTTTTTTCACACAGCAAGTACCAAAACCTTTACCAAGTTTCGTACCATTCCGATTAAGTTAAAAATTCTAAAACAAAATAAAACGTAAACATTTTTGGTCAAAAATGTCAAAAGAGCACCAGAGGGTTAAAAGATTCATTAGGCAAAAAAAATACAAGTTAGCACACGTCTGACAAAAATATTGCTGCAGTAGAACATATGTTGCAAGATATCAATTTACTATGGTCTATAGACCGTAACAGCTAAACAATCTTACTATTTTAACACAAATAATCTTTAATTTTTTATGCATAATGGCAGCTAAGTAACTTTAGTGCACATTATGATAATCCAAACAATACATAGTCAAATATATATATATATATATCAAATATATCCCAGTCCCTAACATACAGTATAATTTACAACAAATCAACGGATGATCACGCATACCTCGGACATTTGATTAGATCTCAAAATTACTATGGAATTATAAGGTTCTATCTGCGTTCTGAGCAGCTTTGACATTGTGCTTCAAAGTTTTTGCATCCCATACTCCTTTGTGGATGGATCTTTTTTGATTTCTAAAAAAAAGTCCCAAAATGTATACAACTTTATAAAAAAGAAAAAAAGAAGAGTCCTTACCATGTTGAATATTCTTTTGTTACATTATTATATTATTTGATGATTCTGTCAAATAATCAGTTGTTAAAATATGAGAAATCTGAAATGTGACAAAATTGTATTGGTTTTCAAACTGTTTTTTGTTTTCATGTAAAAAAACAACAACAATTTGTTGTTTTTTTTGGTTTTTGACGTGCATCAAGATTTCACTTTTCAGTGCAACAGCAACACATTTAAACACTGGTACACCAAAGACAACTTGCAAAGACCCATCAACTAGGTACACATACAGACCAATAGAATACAAGCCAATAAAAATGTTCTGCCATAAAGCTGCCTTATGGCTCGTTTTCACCGAGCGGTTATGCAATTATTTCTGTTTCCACTGTCAAAAGTTGTGAATGATACCAAAATGCCGAACTTCCGTTGGGGTACCTAGCACAGTGGTACGGTACTAAAGGGGGGAGCTAGACTCACTGCAGAACGTTGATTAGTTGACAGAGTATCGTCAGCTACAAGGGGAATGACAACATAAGAGGCGCCATTTTTTTTAAATACAGTTGAAATACAATACTACTGTTATTGTGTCACAAAATGTAGTTTTAAGAGTTTTTCAGGCGAGAATGTAGTTGTTCAAAGCTCAAATCTGTGGTTTATTTATAAAGATTTAAGAAAATTTGATCCAGGTTATGAGATCCATTCCAGGTGATCACCGGGCGCTCGGCGCTCATGTACCCTAGAACAGCCTTTCCTCGGCTAGTCCTTCTGATGTTTGCCGCTGACTCTGACGTCTCTGTAGTGGTTAAACATGAGATATAATTCGTCTTGTGTATATCTAATGGGCGATCTTGGGTCTCGTGAATCTATAATTTGTTCCCTGGCCAATCGTTTTGGCTGAGGGCTGAGTGAAGTTTCATAACTTTATAAATTTAGGCTATTTAACTTTTTAATGTTAGACTAGAGCGCTGATTTGGTATGTTTGACTTTTGATTGTTTGCTTTATTTCTTATTGTATAGCTTCTTGTACCTGTTACTTATACTTTTATAATGGCTATTATTGATAAAACTGAAATTTAACAAAAAGTGACAGGGTTGAGTTATGTCATTTTTAATTTTATTACAGTGAAGATGATCAGAGTACAAATGCACATTTTGCCTGGACCATATTAATATGTTTCATATTTTTTTAAATTTAAACGAAAAGAGGCAATGTGGTGTTTTGACATATTTTGTTTTATTGTTGCTTAAAATGTACATACAGAGATAACCGGAGTAGCAGAGCGAGCTGATTGACACTTTCAAGAAAGCGCTGTTCCATTTGCAGAATTACCGGACTCACGTCCTCGGGAGTCATTCTCCTGAGTCCAAACTTTGCGTACTTGGTATTGAGAAACGCCTAATGTCTGCGCTTTTTTTCTTGTGACAAACAGCCAAAGAACAAGATCTGCTGTATGTCATCCATTGTTGTTTTCTATGTCGCTTTCTTCTTTGCGCGAAAATGACGTTGATCGCTTCTTCCCGGAATAGGCTACACCACGCCAATCAAGTAAGGGTACTGTTGGTGGTGGAAACGCAAGCCGGATCAGGGTTTACCATCTTGAACAGTACTGTACCGTACCGCTCGGTGGAAACGAGCCATTATATCCCCTCTCATGGAATCTCATATTGTTAAATCAGAAATGTATCAGTTATCGGACCGGACCGGACCTAACTGTTGTATAAATGACCGTAATGACCAAACCTATTTGAAGATGGTCTCTTAGGGACTTGACAACCTCTGGCGTTGACATCAATTGAATGGAATGCCTCCAAGATGTCAGAATACTTAGACTGGCATGACTCCCAGTCCACATTTTCCTGACATTTTGCCGCTTTTTTAGTCCAGAATCACTTGTAGTAATAAAGAAACCTCATTGTCCATCCAGATAAAAAAGTTCAATGCTTTTGCCATCTTGATTGTTTGTATTCCCCGCTCTGTAAGAATGTGTATGTGCACGTAGTGTTCCTTACAAAGTGACATCACCAACTACTGGCCTGTAATGCATAATACAGCGTTTTTTGTCATTTTCGTCCATCCGTCTGAACGGGGATTTCTTTTTGACAACATTGCCGTTTGTGCAAAGAAAAATCTTCTCCGTTTTTACTACATCTTTGTCGTGTAATCGAGTAATTTAACTTGACCTGTGTTTTTTTTTTTTCCTATTCATATATCAGCAGCTGCCTATATTCTGTATGGTTATTTAGATACACAGCTTTTGCTGCGAGACCATGTGCAAGTTAAAGGATGCTGCCTGAAAGTGTGTGTAATAAATTTAAATTAGTTGAATAAAAAATATGTATTTTTAAAATGACTTTTTTGTAATGTCTATTCAATACTTTTCACATCTTGCACAATAATGACTTTCAATGATCTTTTGGGGGTTATTTCTCTGCCAAGGGTGTAATTAGTTTACGATTTAATTAATCTGCACATGTAACTCTTTGAAATAAAACTTTTAACACTCTCTTTTCAGTAGCTTAGTGTGTAGAGGATCTAGTATACTCATTGCTGGTTACTAATACCATTGATGGTATTTGTTTTGGATGCTTTTATGTTTAATTTCTGTTGCTTTGTCATTAAAAAGGGTTAACTCGTATTTGTTTTGTTTTAGACAAGCTGATGCAGCTGAAAGAGGAGAGTCAAGAACCAAAGGAAATTGAAGTGAAAATTCAGAATGAGAAAGATCAGGATTTTATAAACGGAAAAAACTGTTTTGGTTGCTCAAAGACAAAAAAGACTTCCTCACGAAAAAGAGGTCAAAAGGCCAAAACCAGACGTCATTTTAACTGCCAGCTGTGTGAGAAAAGTTTCACTCATAGAGGGAACCTTAATGTCCACATGAGACTTCACAAAGGAGAGAAGCCTTTCACCTGCCAACAGTGTGGAATAAGTTTCACTCAAAGAGGAAACTTTAACGTCCACATGAAAATTCACACTGGAGGAGACGCTTTCATCTGCAATCATTGTGGGAAGAGCTTCTCACGAAAAGGAGGTCTCAAGACTCACATGAGAGTTCACACTGGAGAGAACCCGTTCACATGTGATCAGTGTGGAAAGAGTATGAGATTTAAAGCCACTTATAATAAGCACATGAGGATTCACTCAAGAGGAAACAGTTTTACATGTCATCAGTGTGAAAGAAGTTTCATAGACAGCAGTCACCTTAAGAATCATGTAATAACTCACATTGGAGAGAAGCCTTTCATGTGTCATCACTGTGGAAAGACTTGTAAAAACAAAGCAAATCTTGACGTTCACATAAGAATTCACACGGGAGAGAAGCTTTACATCTGCCCTCAGTGTGACAAGAGTTTCACTTTTAAAGGAAACCTAAAGATTCACATAAGAGTTCACACAGGAGAGAGGCCTTTCATGTGCCCTCAGTGTGGAAACAGTTTTATGTATAAAAGAGACCTGAAACGTCATATGCACACTCACTCTGACAAGAAACTGGAATGATCTGTGCATGTGGGTTAGTAAAAGGAGCAATTTCAAAACACTTGTGCATTCACTTAATTTACTCAAAATATTAGATAAGCTTGTCTTGCTGTAAACGGCCACAATGTAAATGAATGAATATATATATATATATATGTATATATAATGGAACTGAATAAATAGTGAATTTGGTTAAACAAAAGTTTTATATATAATATATTTGTGTGTATATGTATGTATATATATGTGTGTGTGTGTGTGTGTATATTATACATTATATAAAAGCAAACTTTTATGTTAGATACGATTATGCGACAGCACCTATAAGAACACATTGTATTAAACTTTCACTAATAATAATGCTTTGTGTGTTTTAGTGAAAATTTATATAGGTGGGATTGGTTTATTTAGTGATTTTTCTATTACAATCATTGGCTTCTGATTCATACATTGAACTTTCATTTGACATGAAATGATTCAGTCTTATTGTCATTTTTTTTACCCTATTATTAGTTAAAAATAAATGTTCTGTATTAAAGACCTCCTGTGGTGAAAATCCAGTTTTTAATGTTGATTATATGTCTATGTGGTGCTTTAATACAAACCATGTGCGATTTCAGTCAACACCACTGCTTTTTCTCCTTAAAACTCCTTAAAATTGCAGTAAACCAAAGACATATATGAATAATATATGAATAATTAATCATAACACATTATAATTAATTATAAATATGTGGATCAGTAATAGAATTAACTTGATGTAGCTGAATTAATATTACAATCAATGAGTCTGTCCATCCAGCAAACACTTCTATAAACACTTCTTCTGATAATCTATTAACTCTCAGGAAAAATATTTTTCATGGCCACAGAAAAATAACTCTTTCTTAGCATGTAGCTGTCATCACAATTGTTAAATTAATGTTGATTTACAAGCAAGGGTCCAGAATCAACTCGCATGAATGTACACAAAGTTTTATTTAACTAAATCACGAACACAACTAATATAAACAAGCACATACACAATGATGCGTTCGTGGATAAAATGGAAAGTGAATGAAACCGGAAACGGAACAGGGGAATGATGCTATGATAAGAGTCATTTAATCATCTGAAAGAACCATCAGTTTATTAGTGCAAACACCTTGTTAAGAGGGGTATACCGCTTATAATAAACATCAGTTTACAGTCTTTCAGCTGTTTGCAATGAACAAATCAAACAAAAGTAACAAATGTTTCAAATGTTTTTTTAGTTTAACCATTAGGTTCATAGTTTGCAAGTTCAAAGTTGAAGGAACAGTGGTTACACTAGAAGACACGAGCCCTCTCTTTTTACCCTTGATGCTAGGAGGTCTTTGGTTGCCCAGCATCTAGCACGACACTGGGTCACGGGCCCTGGCGCCAGGGTAGTGGGTAGCGCTTCGCTGGTCGCGACTGGCACCGGGTATCAGCCGCAGGGCGGGGCTGAGAGACCTGCTTCGCCGGCTTGGCTGGATGAGGCGGAGGCGGGGCGGAGGCGGGGCGGACTTGGGCCTGTTTGAAGCGGAGCTGGAGCGCTTCGGCAGGAAGTGTCGCATAGCTTGGTACGACTTCTGCGCTTCTATGTACCTCTCTGAGAAACCCTTCACCGCCGGGCCGAAGAGGCCGGAGCTGGATACAGGGGCATCGAGGAACATTGTTCTGTCCGCGTCCTTAATGTCGGTGAGGTTTAGCCAAAGGTGGCGCTCGAGCACGACCAAACTAGCCATATTCCTCTCGATAGCCTGCGCTGTAGCCTTGGTAGCACGCAAGGCTAGGTCCGTGGCGCTATGGAGGTCTTGGAAGGCCTCGGGGGCCGGGCCAGCCTCGTCCATCGATTGGAGGAGTATTGCCTGGTAAACCTGCAGCACGGCCATCGTGTGCAGGGCCGAAGCAGCCTGACCGGAGGCGGAATAAGCGCGTCTGGCTCGGGCTGAAGTGCCTCGGCATGGTTTTGATGGATGAACCACTCTAGTTTGCCAGCTAGCAGCGGTGTTCGGGCAAAGATGAGCGGCCACGGCCTCTTTGAGGGGCGGCAACGACTCTTAGCCCTTTTCCGCCGCGCCGTCAAGGAGAGCGTTGTGGCAACCAAAGAACCCACACGTGCAGAGTAAGGAGCTCGCCACGCCTTAGTCAGTTCTTCGTGCACCTCCGGAAAAAATGGCGCAGGTCTGTGACGAGGGGCCCGCTGGCGACTCGTCAAGAACCAGCCGTCCAGCCGACTTAGAGGAGGCTCCTCGGGCGAGGCCCACTTGAGCTTGAGGCCCAAGACGGCCTTTGTAAGGATCCGAAGCATCTCCGCGTCCGAGTTAGTCCTAGTGGCTGAGACGCTGGCGGCAGACTGGGAAGCGATGGTGGGGTCGATAGAGCCCGGCCATTCCTCCTCAGATGCGGCGATGGAGAGGCTGTCGTCATGTCCCTCGACGGATCCGCCGAAGGAGACAAGGCCTGCCACATGGGTGGGGGTGCGCTGGTCTCCCGCGAATATGACCGGAGAGGGCGTTTGAGCAGGAGAAAGTGAGGCCCGCGGGGACGTGGCCGGCGTGCACGCTCTAATCTCCATGCTCTCAGGCTGCCGTTGGCTGTGGCGTTTCTTCTTCCTCGGCCGAAGTACAGCCGGGAAAGGAAGAGCGGGGGGCGCGGCGTCGCCGTCTCGTGAGAGAGCTAGCCGTGTCCGCAGCACAGAGATGGGCATGCTCTTACAGACAGAGCAGCCGCCAGCAGAGAGTGCAGTCTTGGCGTGGTCGACTCCCAGGCATGAGATGCAGCTAGTGTGTCCGTCTGCCTCGTGCATTTGAAACAACGCTTCGCGCTCTTAAAATCACAGTTAGCAATAGAAAATGATATGCGTTGATGCCGGATGACCACAGGTGAACGGCGGCAGGAGAAAACGACTTCTGAAGTGAAGGCGTAGTCTGCTGAGTGCTGCTCACTCAGGCTGAAAGGGCTTATTCGACGGCGAAGGCTTGCAAGGTTTCAGAGACGTGATGTTGTCACTAAAGGAGTAAGATCTGCTAAAATGCCGTTTTTCGGGGACTAATATAAGCTAAGGCCGCGCCCCCTTGGCAGGCTCTGACGTGTAATGGCATGATGCTAGCTCATCAGGAAAGTTTGATCTTCGGCTGACAAATCAGAGGAAAGGGGCGTTTCATTCCCGCCCATGCGTAGAAATTAGAGATGCGCGGATGGGTTATTATTTCATCCACAACCGCATCACAAAACTCATCATCCATCCGCCATCCATCCGCACCAACGTTTTTGACCAATTTTCAAAACCGCACCCGCCCGCAATCCACTGATTGGTGTATACATATATTTTTCATTTGATTGGTTCAACCGCCCGCCACCCGCCCGAATTTAATTAAAATAATATTTTTCGTCACATCAACCGCCCGATCCGCGGTTAATCCGCAGAGTCCGCGGCTGTAACCGCCAACTGCGCATCTCTAGTAGAAATCGAATATTTCAGCTGTTTTTTTTGGGGAAAAAACGAAAAAGGAACCGTTTTCTCATTTTTCTACTTTCAATATTAAAGGGACACTAGGTAACTTTTTTACCTTAACTGAACAGCTTCGGAGTCAGTGGAATGGTTATATTACTTATTTCGGGTTGAATGGTGGTGGTTTCGCACTCCCCTGGTGCCCGAGAGCGGAAAAAACTCACTTGCAACTTTGGGCTGGCGGGTCGGCGTCAGGAAGTATCGCGTGATATCAGGTCTCGCGATGTAACAAATTGCTTGACGGCACTGCACTCGTACTCGCCCCCATTCAAGCACCGGCTAGCTATAAGCGAAGGGCAATGATAGATTGAGTTATGGCTGAGCCTGTAAAAAAGAAGCAGAAAGCTAGGAAATCTTTGTCGGAGGACCAACGAAAGAGGAAGCGGGAGACTGACCGAGCAAGAAGTCAGACTCGAGTAAATATTGGACCGGCTTTTTCAGAATGGCGAGAACTGAGAGAAACAGAAGCCTGCAAAACGGATGCTGACCTGGCTGCTGTTGCAAGTATCTTTGGAATAAACTGTGTTTAATATTTAAATTTCAAGTAATTGTGACCTCAGGATGTTTGCTATTGTCTTTGCTATAAAGGTTTTTATTATGATCGCTGTCTGTTACGGGCTTACTAGTACGCTAGATACTATAACTTTGATGTTAGCATTGTCATTAGCAAACACGTTTGATTTCTGTAGTTGTTTGGCCGTTCCTCTGTCGGTTTTATTTGTGTAACTTGCACTTTTATTTTATGTCACTAAGTCAACGCGTCTGATAATAGGCAATAAACATGTTGCACATATCATGATCGAGCTAGAAAAAACGTTCTGATGTTTTCTTAGACAAGCAAAGGTAAACCGTCATTCTACCAGATGAACTTATAGACCTTGCTAATATAACTTTAGACAAATATTAACCTCCGATATATATATTTTTTATGCTCATGCCCACTCTCCCAAAAACAAACAAACACGAAAGCAGTAGTTCGCCTCGTTCATATCGTTCGTTCCCGGTAAAAATACTAACGTTAGTATGCATGACAACACATAAAAAAAAAAAAAAATCGCCATCAGTTGGAAAGAAAGTATTGCTTTACTTGCCTCGGTAGATATAACTGGTTTTGAAATAGCAGGTTCCTCTGCTCAGCTGGGTTGCTCGTGGCGAGGGGGGAGGGACAACAGTTCGTTTTTACGACAGAGTGTTTGAAAGCATTTACTACCAGACACTAGGGGGAGCTTCGTAGAGAAAAAACACTCAGACTTGCCTGGTGTCCCTTTAAATGAATGATACACCTATTCCATACTCATACCTTTTGCAAATGTTTATTCTGCCTAGTCAATTGGGCAGACCAACAGTTCCACTGCAATTTATACAAATGTAAATCTTTATAACGTTTATGCTTATATCAATGACATTGGTAGGGAGGATCATCAGTCTATGTTGTAACTGGATTATAATTGGCAGGAATTAACCTGTTAATTGTAGTAGGGACACACGATATATCGGTTACCATATCGGTATCGGACGATATATGTTCATTTGAATGTTAATGCTATCGCCCTGATAAGAAAATTAGGCCGATATATTAAAGCTGATAAATAATGGATAATTTCCTTCAGATGAGACTCTTCAGATGTGAACGGTCTGCACAGTTCGCTTGTGCATTCACAGCCTTTTGTTTTGTGCAATTATAAGTTGTAATATGTTTATTTTGTGTATATATGATTTATCAGAGGATGTGTTTGGCTAAGTTAGTTAACACGGTAGTAAAACGTGTCAGTTTACCGATGATCCTCTTTCGCTTCAGTGTATGCAGCTCAAACAGCAATGCATGACATTAATAACTGTGACTGGGACTGTTATATTATATAAAGTTATAATAGAGTGTTTCCTGAAGGTTGAGGTGAAGGTGTTTCCTGAATTTACTTGCAATGGCTCAGCGCGGTAGACTGGGTAAACCCAGCCCGATCTGCCGGCGATTTGATTTTGCCCTGTAGCTCAGGCTGGAAACAAGCGGCAACATTCTGATATGAAAAATGAAGCCTACCCGGAAGTGCGAAAAACTGCAATACATCGAAAATCCGCTAGGGGAAGGTCCCAAAAGGGAGCAAATGTCCATAGCCCCCATGTTAAAATGTCCGTTTTCACAGCATAAATTCATGTCTTTACAGGTTGGTCCCATGGACTTTTATTGTATTTTTCGATAGCTTTCGAGTGCCTGACAACGGCGAGGGTAGTGAATTTTTTTCTAACTCGTTAGTTTAGATCGTATTTAGATATAAAATGTATGACAATAAGGGCGTGGTTAACTTTGATTGACAGCTTGATTGACAGCTGACAAGGCAGCGCCACGGAGAATGACAACATAAGAAGCGCCATTTTTTAATACAGTTGACATATAATACTACTGTTTCTGTATCATGAAATGTAGTTTTAAGAGTTTTTCAGGCGAGAATGTAGTTGTTTAAAGCTCAAATCTGTGGTTTATTTAAAGATTTATGAAAATTGTATCCAGTTGATCCAGCGATGACCGGGTGCTCGGCGCGATGTACCCCGCCTGGAACGGTCTTACATCGGCTTGACGTTCTGAGGTTTGCCGCCAATGCCGCGGACTCTGGCGTCTCTGTAGTGGTTAAACATGAGATATAATTCATCTTGTGTGTATCTAATGGGCGATTTTTGGTCTCGTGAATCTATATTTTTTTCCCTGGGCAATCGTTTTGGCTGAGGGGAAGTTTCATAACTTTATAAGCTATTTAACTTTATGTATGGTTAAACTCGCGCTGACTTTGTATGTTTGATTGAATTGTTTGCTTTATTTGTATAGCTTCTTATACCTTTTACTTATACTTTTATAATGGCTAATATTGATAAAACTGAAATTTAACAAAAAGAGAATGGGTTGAGTTTTGTCATTTTAATACAACGAAGATGATATGTAATGTTGTTTACTGCAAAATCTGTTGTTTAGTACAAATGCACATATTGCCTGGACCATAAAATGTTTAATATTTTTATATTATATTTAAAATGAAAAGAGGCAGATTTGTGTTATATTTTGTTTTGTTTTTCATAAATAGGCAAACATTATGTGCAGTTGAATATAATCAATATGCGTTGCCTGAACCACATTTGTGTGGCTATAATGTTTAAGATTTCTTTAAATGAAAACGAAAAGAGTTAGTATGGTGTTTTATAACATATTTCGTTGCCATAGACTGTAAAAAAATAGTTCGTTGCCTGAAATATACCCGGAGTAGCAGAGCGAGCTGAGTGACGCGCGCTGCGTTAGAAGGTGGGCGGGGTTAGGATTTCCCAAGATTTTCCAAGATGGCGCCGCCCATACCCCCCATAAACGGCTTCAAACCCGTTCTTCAGAAAGTCTATGGGTGACGTCACAGACGCTTTGTCCATATTTTTTACAGTCTATGGCTGGAAACCTGTACATTTATTTCTCCTGCTTCCGTTACAAATTTTCGAGGACCAATCACAAACGGGCTCATCCAACTGGCGCGCTATTGGCAGGTTTAACACAATGACGATAGAGATTTGAGCTATGTCCGTTGACAAAGTTGACAGTTCCTCTCTGAGCAATGAATTTCTGCTTTGAAAAAAACTTTTCTAAGGCCTCCCTGTATGGTCTTCAAGGGCAGGTCCGTTTGTACTAATCCTTAAGCATGCAGCATGGTGCTCTCCTTGAAGTTTATTTAGCATGTCAGTTTTGATCTGAAATAGAAACAAACTTTCATAACCATTTTGCAAGAATATTGGCCTGATGTTGGCTTTTAACATTAATTCTTGACCCTGCGGTCAAGCCCACAGAAACAGCACGACTCTGCACCCTTGCTACTGATATCATGACCATCAATGTCACGGTGGCAAAAACAACACATAGCTCTTCAAAACACTATAACAACTCTAAAAACAGGGGCCTGTAACATGAAGCCAGTTTAGGTGGCTAGCCAGGTAAGTGTCAGTTTAGTTTGCGCCAGCCCTTTGTTTTAGGCACCATGAAAGTGGTTTGGGTTTTAGCAGTGTTCATTGCCATAGTAACTAACGCTCCACAGCTAACCTGGTCCGGGGCAGGTTATGTTCCAGGTAAGAGATCTCAAATCGAACTTGGACCAATCAGCTGTGAGCAAAGAATAAAGTCACTTCACCTGTTTCTACTCCCAATTAAAGATCACTACACAGCAAATGATTTTTAAAGACAAAATTGTCTGGCTTTTAGTAACACTTATTCAGAATAATCATTTTGTATGATTTAGATATTATTTATGTAATTATTGTACCCTTAATCAATCACATATGTACAATTTTATTTGATCAATTATTATCACGCACAGTTTAATTGAGTAAATATATAAAATGTAATATAAATACGCTATAGAATCAATAGATAAAGCTATAAAATGACTACATGTGAGCTTAAATGTTCAATTTTATCTACCTTTATCAAATGTATAAACTAAGTTAACAACTTTTACTTGCACTGATATAGCAAGACTTTTTATTTTAGTTGTCCTCTTTCATAAACAGCTATTTTCTTCTTGCTGTTTAAATTTGTTTTTCAATCTCGTAATATTCTGGAGTGAATCGCGCTGCTTCTCTTGTGAGAAATGAATCTCAGTTTCACTCTTTCTCAGCATGTGACTGGCTGTTTGCTATTGATGTCACACCTAAACTCCTAAACTCAGGATCAAAGCCTGAGTTGACAGAAAGTTGATGATCAGCATTGTGGTACCAACAAAGCCTGATTGGTTTGGTTTGGTTTTGTAAACTCAAAGCTAATCCTGTAATCCTGACAACTACCATCATGGTACAGGCCCCTGATCTGAACAAACCATCAATCATTAATTTAATTCTGATGAATAAAGAAGTATTTTCTGCTATGGAAATCAATGGTGCCCTAAAGCTGCTTGGTTACAAACATTCTTCAAAATATCTTTACTGGTGTTCAGCAGAACAAAGACATTTATACAGGTTTGGAACAACTTGATGGTTAGTAAATGATGACAGAATTTTCATTTTTAGGTGAACTATCCATTTAAGTTTCATTTTATTTTTTGATGTGCTTCAGTTCACAGACACATACGGCAGAAAGCGCATTTGGTTTGTTTTCTTTATTTTATAAAAGCACAATGTTTTGTTGTGTACACAAAATAAGACCCTTTACAGGTTGGAATGATGTATTCTTATCTATATGATTTAAAATGATGGCATGTTTGAGTTCTTTTAAGTGTCATGCAGTTACTAGTACAGTTATGTGCTACTAGAATATGCGCCAAATAAAACACTTGATACAATTAAGTTAAGATTACCTAATTGAATTAAGGCAACACGTTTGCACACGGACGAGCCCCCAAATGTCACAGCTGGCTCAACATTATGACATTAAGTGGAGATGACACAGTGGAATAAACTCAAAAGGATTTATTACATCCAAATTAACAAAACAACATAATTGTAACATCAGTCAGAATCAAATGCAGGAGAATGGATGTATAACTATGGAATGTTGCCAGGACAAGGGCATGGTTGCGAAACAAAAGAAAAACTCAAAACTGAAGCGAAGATTTGGCAAACTGCTCAAACAACAGCTTAGCAGCGCCCGACTGTTGGAGCCAAGACAGGATTCAGGATTCAGCCCCAATCACTAATCAAACCTGCAAAGAGAAAACAAAACGACACCCACACAAAACAACTGAATCCTAACACTGCCATTTAGGGTACGTTTACACGACAACGATATGCTTAAATCGGAGAAGTTTTTTCTTTGAGTTTTCTGCGTACAGACAACATCATCAAAACGATCCCCATTCACACGGATTCACGAAAACAACTGAAAATGCTGTATTCTGCTGCCAGGCCATTAGATGGCGATGAAGCACTATAGACTGAACACATAATACGCTCGGGCATAAACGCTCAAAGCTGCTATAATTATAATGCTATAATTATAATTATAATACAGCTATTACTATAATACAAAATGCATACATACATTTACTACAATTTCTATTTGGTGGGTCAAAGGGTTAGTTCACCTCAACATATAAATACAGCCATTATTTACTTGCTTTCATGCTGTTAGATCCCTCTGGGTTTTTGTTGTTTTTTTAAATACAAAAGGGGATTTTTGTCAAGTTTGTTCTGCTGGTTTCATACAATATCAGTCAATGGAGCCCAAAATTTGATGATGCTTTTGAAGCTTCTGAAAGGAAGGTGAGTAAATAATGACTGAATTATATGCTTGGGTTCACTAACCCTTTAGTCACTATTTTACTGTGTGTAGGTGATGCAAAACTTAAGGTAGTCTTAAGTTCAACTTATGTCATGGATGGCCATTGTCCTGCAGAGTTTTTCCTACCCTAATTATACACACCTGAATCAATTTAAACCAATTAATAACTGACTACTTGAAAATTACAGACAGGTGTGTTGACACTGAACCCTCCATGACCTGCCTTGAATATCCCTGCATGAGCTCTGTATGCATTTAGAAGTCACATAATACACTCAAATAAAACTGTTGTTTTAAAAAAATTTTTTTTTTTTTTTTTACATTACACAACACATTCACAAATTATTCATCACTTCATAAATATTTCATTTATGAATTTTATCACTATCTTAAAGTATCACTAAATTTCTAGAAGTTTAAATTTCTATTGTGGATGCCTAGAAATTGTTTGTTTTATATACAATAGTATTGTACAAAAGTCTTAGGCCACCATTTGTTATTGTTGCACAGTACTGTTTATGTATGTATATATATAATTTAATTCTATTTTATATAGATTTGTTTATTCTTCACATTAACCCATATGTGTAAAATGATCATAAGACTTTTTTCATATAATTTATTTTTTAGCAAGGATTTCAAGGACAGAAAGGAATCTTTCATCCCTTTCTTTTGATTCTTTCTCTCTCCTTTCCTCTTTCCCGCTTGCCTCCCGGTGCCATCTCTCTTCTCTTTCTCTTACTTCTCTTTCTTGTCTTTCCTCTCTCTCTCATCTCTCCTGTTCTCTTCTGTCCTCCTTCTCCTCCATTTCTCTCCATAGTCTCTCCTCCCTCTCAGCTGCGTTCCGCTCTCTCTCCTCTTCTCTCTCCTCCTCTCTCTCCTCCATCTCCCGGATAAAGTCCTCTATATCTTTAGGCCTTTTCCTGGCTCTTGATGGCTCTGGCCTCACTGAGGATGAAGAGGCCACAGCAACATCCGGCACACATGAGGCAACAAGGGCAGGAGGAGTGATGGAGGGTCTCGTGAGGGCAGGAGGAGTGATGGAGGGTCTTGTGAGGGCAGGAGGAGTGATGGAGGGTCTCGTGAGGGCAGGAGGAGTGATGGAGGGTCTCGTGAGGGCAGGAGGAGTGATGGAGGGTCTCGTGAGGGCAGGAGGAGTGATGGAGGGTCTCGTGAGGGCAGGAGGAGTGATGGAGGGTCTCGTGAGGGCAGGTGGAGTGATGGAGGGTCTCGTGAGGGCAGGTGGAGTGATGGAGGGTCTCGTGAGGGCAGGTGGAGTGATGGAGGGTCTCGTAAGGGCAGGTAGAGTGATGGAGGGTCTCGTAAGGGCAGGTGGAGTGATGGAGAGTCTCGTAAGGGCAGGTGGAGTGATGGAGGGTCTGCCCCCACCCCTGTCTGCAGACATTTCAGATCCTGCAAAAATGCTCAAGCACGATACAAAAGCAGTCATTTTAACATCACAATATTTAATCATTTAATTTCTGTATTAGAAGTAACAAAATTATCTTACTTTGTATTTTTGTTAAAGGGTTTCCATGTTTTTTTTGTTTTTTTTTTTTTACAAATGCCGCCATCACCCTGCCTTGCAGGTGCTGCTCCACCACAAAAGATCTGCAGCAAATGCAGAGAAATCAAGAATCAAAAAAGTGCTGTAATATCTCTGTTTGAAATTACAATAATTGAAATAAACTACAAATAAACATTTAAATAGATTTTTAATTATTTCTGTAGTATACTCACTCACAGCCTTTGATGGCAGCATTCCGCTTTCCGGTGAAGAGGGCTTCATGAGCCACTCTCCACCGGATAAGCAGACGGGTGTGCTCATCTGTCCCTGTAACATCCAGACAAGATTCACGTTACCTCTGAGATTTATGAGCTCAATACTACATTTACATGTTGAGGTTGTTGCTGATAAGTAGCTTTTTATCCATCAGAAATGTTCCACAATTTTTCAACAGTTCTAGTGGACAAATGAAATAGATTACTTATGTTTAGTTACTTTATGTAAATGTATTTACATTACTTACATTCGTCTAATGAAAACAGTGTTGACATCAGTGAATTCTCCAACACAATAGTACACATACATCACTCAGATGTCTATTTCATATCAATTAAACGTAGTAATCTGCTATTCTTATAGAAGATTTTCTTGCCAGATATTACATAGACATTTAGTAATTGTATTTAAGATGTATACGGTTTTAAATGTATGAAAATCCACTTTGGAGACGTATGTGTCCTTACTCGAGCTCCTCTGTTAGCTATACATAATAAAATGTGATTTACAGCAAAATCACAAATTTACTAAACTATTTAGCTTCTTTAGACCTTCAACAGTTTACTGTACAGTAGTTCAACACATGTGATTTGGTTTGTAATACTCACATTTGAAAACACTCTTGTCCATCTTTTCCGGCATGTTCGAGTATGACGTATCCTCTTCTTCTTCTTCTTCTTCTTCTTCTTCTTTTTTATGACATATGCTCTCCCGTGGTCTCCTGGGATAGAAAAGTTTCCATCAGTTAAGTTATTGAACTAATTATTCAACAGAAAAAAAAAAGATTGTGGTTGCAACAAAAATTGAACAATAAAACCATAATTCAATCATATAAATCGCTAAGTATGAAAGGTTCATGGCTGTAGGCTACATGACTTTACATATTTGACATATTATATAAATATAATTAATTGTCTATTTCAATGTGCCACAGCTGTTTCCATGTAGTATAATGCTCTTTTCACATAATTAAATGCTCTCTAATTCAAACGGTTACATTTGCTAATTGGGCTGATGAAGTTAACATGCGAGTTCTCCTCCACCAACAGCAAGAAGGCAGAGGCTGGTCCTGCACCACCACTGATAGATGAACTGGAGATACACAATATTGGAAGAATATTAAAATCCAACAGGAAAAGAATTACTGTTGCTTTTGTATTTGTAGTAAATAAAAATGACCAAATAAATTGTGAATAACTTGTTCATTTAACAGTTGTGGTGGTGGTTACGGCATATATCTCTACCCTTCCATCTGGCATCCTCCCATTCCATACAGTAATCTGGTTCATTTTCAGAAGGTGCAATGATGGGATTATGTGTGTCATCAATGCATCCAAACACACTGGAAATCATAAAGGAAATTCTAATTATTAGGTTACTTTCAGATGTCACAGCAAGATGTAAACTACACGATTTGTTCTGTAAACAAATTGTTGGGTTGATTGTGCTGGGTCAAAATGCTGGGTTGTTTGGGGTACTGTAAACACATTCTTGGGTAGCTCATGCTGGGTCAAATGAGTTGTAAGGGGGTCATTCACAAATAAACAGCTGGTTGGGTTATTTTGACCCAGCATCTGGTTTATTACTTTTTCATTCTTTGCGGAACTTTCTGGATTCTTCACTTCTAAGTCGAGGAGCACACCACTCCGAGCAGGCAGTTAATATGAATGTTTACCTATATTTTTAAAAAGTTAAAAAGGGTAGGGCCAGCTTAGCGCGCCGTCCAGCGGAGGGCGGGCATAAGTGGGCCGCTATCGCCTCTTCGACCGGCGGCAGCGAATGGTATCCCCTGTTCTTGGCATCGTCAACTGCAGAGAATGCCAAAGAAACAGATGGATGCACTCTAGCTGAATAGGTGGCGTTCCAGGACTTAGCGACTTCTTCATGTAGCTCAGGAAGAAAAGGCGCTGGTCTGGATGCAGGCGAAGCGCGCTCCCCGGGCAGAAAAAAGCCATCCAGCCGGTTGTGAGCGGGCTGCTCGGGCGAAGACCACTCGAGGCCGAGGCTCTGTGCGAGTACTCGCATGAGGTCCGTCTCGATAGACGCTCTCTTGCCTGACGATGTGTGGGCAGGGGGCGCGAGATCCTCAGAGCTCGCCCAATCCTTACTGCCTGACGCCAGGATAGAGCAGGAATCATCCTCTCCCGGCAGGGCTTCCTCGTCAGCGATGTCAATGGAAGCGGCGGCAGACAGCGGCCGCTGTCCATCAGGAAGAGAAGCTGACGAAGCCGGTGAAGCAGGCGGGTGAACCGGCGAGCTTTGGCGGCTGGGAGAAGGTTCCAGGGCCCGCTGGGCACGGCGCTTTTTACGGCGCGACACCGTGGCGGGCGGGGGAGCAGTCTTGGCGAAAAATGCCAGGCGAGTCCTCAGAGTCAATAGCTCGCAATGAGGGCAGCCGCCGTCAGCGAGCGCGAGAGCTGCATGTTCCTCACCCAGGCAGGAAACGCAGATCACGTGGCGGTCCCCGTCGCTGAGTGTGGCTCTGCACGAGCCGCAGGAAGGCATCTTAAAAAAGACGCTACTCTTTTAGGATGCATGTCGCAGCGGCGACACACACACACAAACACAAAGAGAGAAAAGGATATGAGCGCTGGATAGCGCAGCAGGAAGGCAAGGAAGGCGGCGCGGCCAGCGACTTCAGTGACTCGTCCCGCTGAAGGTGCTTTCTCAGACGGCGCGGCTTCTCTCCGGATCCAGCGATGCGTGTGCTTCGCTTGAAGGATGAAAAATCAGATAAGAGCTGCCTGCGAGCGATATTTATAGGCCTAGGCCACGCCCGTTTCGGCGGGATGTGACGCAGCGGGCGCGAAGCACCCTCATTGGGTCTGACGTCACGCTAGGCCTCGCTCGATAGGCTGCTGCAGTTGCCGCAGAGCAGCCAATAGGCGCGCGAGCTGCCTCGCCTATGTCTGTATGCTGCCGCAACGCGTTTTGCATTATTGAAAAATTAAGGATCATTTTTGGCTTCAATATCTCGCGGAAAAAGGATTTTCCCCTAGCGTAAGATATCTTACGCAGTACGAGAGACCTCTCGTTAGAGAACCCATTACAAGTTGTTAAGACTTTAGGTACTAAGACTAATTAGTATTAAGACAGTGGTCATGGGCCAAGTGTGCGTGAATAATTTTTGATGCCAAATAATCTTTTTTGTTATATTCACTACAGCGCCATCTTTGATTTTTAACAGGAATGAAAGCGAGGCTGTGAGGGATAGACATATGCATCTGCTGAAACACTGCAAAAAATATCTTTCTGAGAAATTTCAGTAGACAAAACTCCCCAGTCAATATGAGCTGTGGAAAAAGAGATCTAGGAGTTATATACAGCTTTTTACTGCAGATGTCATTAAAACACAGTGAGTTTATCCTTCACAGCCTCGCTTTTATACCTTCCATGGCACTGCTCTGAATAAAGTCTGTAAGCTAACAGATGACACTGATTTAACAACGGATATGAACGGGGGCGTGCAAAAGAGACAGAAATGCGAGAAAAATGTTTTTCCAGTCATCACCATCATCAAAAAAAAAAACTTTTTTAGAAGAATGATGTTTCATCTCTGTAAAAGAAATTCAAAAACTTAAAGCGCTCAAGCTGTTCTGGTGGTATTTGCAGTACCAAAATTTTAAGACTTTTTATGTTGGTTTTTCCTTTAATTTCTAACTGATAATCTGTCAAATGAACATCTCTTAGTACTTTGTTCTTTCCTAACAGGGGCTTTCTGCAAGCACATATTTTTTTAAACCATATTGTTCTAGTTTCATTTGTTTTCTATGCTTTAAAAAGGTATCAGATTTCACAAGATTTCAAGCAACTGTATCCTGATGCAGCGAGAAAACTTTTTGAAAACTGGACTACTATCAGTGAAATTAAAGGTCCCGTTCTTCGTGATCCCATGTTTCAAACTTTAGTTAGTGTGTAATGTTGTTGTTAGAGTATAAATAATATCTGTAAAATTATAAAGCTCAAAGTTCAATGCCAAGCGAGATATTTTATTTAACAGAAGTCGCGTACAAAAAACGGCTGGATTGGACTACATCCCTCTACTTCCTTCTTTAATGACGTCATTAAAACCGTGTTTTGACTAACCTCCGCCCACAGGAATACAGGCGTATTGATGGCGAACGACAGACGTGGTTGATGTTTATCTATAATCGGATACCGCAAAAGTTTAATTAGAAGTTGTTAGTTTGCTCTGTCCATTTCACCACGGACTGTTTTTCTAACCTGGAATAATATCAAGCAGACTTCTCTCAGCGTTTCATACTGACGAAGGGGACAATTTCAACTATATTCCAGCAAGCGGTAAGTAGTGATTTACTATGGAAGTAGCGATCAACTTCACATCGTTTCTCTTAGTAGGATTAAAATAATATTACTTAAACTGTGATTAATATACAGAAAGAGATCAAAGAACAATCCCTTTCCAATCGCCCAAGCTGTCAATCACACAGCGCTAGTTTATCTGGACACTTGCCAAAACTCGTTATGAAATCAATGACGCTGTTACACTGCACAACGAATCTCTTACTGTATTTATATACCTCATGTTTGCATTGGTGAAATCATTAGTGAGTGCAGAAACTGTGTTGCAATGATAAGATCTTTTTTCACGCGATCAACAGGCTGTCATCTGCTCAATGCTCATCACTGCAACCTTTTATGTGATTGAAATAGATCTAAATACTTAAAAACTTCTCACGATTCGTTAATCCCAATAGCTGTAATAGTAAAAACGTATAATAGCTGTAATAGTAAAAGTTTTCCAGATAGTTCCACATGTAATGCCAGATATTTCATATGCAAGCATGTCAGCCAATCACAGCAGAGGGCGTTTACATTGAAGTCTCACAGCAGACACGCCCCTTCAAACAGAGCGTTCAAATCAGGTGATGAAATCAGGCTAGGAAAAATGCCTTTTATTTCTAAATTATAAAAAAATTTGATCTAAAAAACATACTAACATTATAAGGGCACCCCAGGAAACATTATAAAATAATAAAATAATCCATGGAATAGGACCTTTAATTCTTCCAAAAGCCCAGCGAGAGGGTAAACTGCACTCAGTACTTGGTGACATACACCAGGTAAGCTATTTCTTATAATGTCATAATTTTGTTTTTGTAGTTCACCTACATGAAGCATTTCAGCCTTCCATGAATTAACTCTAAAAACAATGTCATTTTTTTTATTCACCATGTACAGTCTTCAGACCCACCACAGATGAGGCCCAGAGGTCATTTATTGACATGCAACCTGTAAGTTTTGCTTTAGTGTTTCTACTTTAATAAGGGTAGACGTTTGCACTGTTAGAAATGCTTGATAACTATGAAAGTAATTTAGGGCTTGAACATTTAAAGCTGCAATCCTCTCTGCCGCCATCTCTGTTTGAAACATAAAATTGCATATATTTTTTTGGTAACACTTTAGAATAATGGTCCGTAGTTAACAAGTTGCTATGCAGGAGGTAATAGGTAGTACTGCATTAACACCGAACTTAATACTATTTACTAATATGGAAGCAATATTAACTAAGCAGTAAGTAATAGCTAATTTAGTACAAAGGTAGTTCCTTGGTAGGTATTTGATTATTACTAACGAAATATAACCTCATTGAGAACTACTTGTGAACTAAGAAAATAACCAATTAATTACTAATCACAAAAGTAACATGTCTAAAAAGTGAACAATTGTGGGTTTTTTTACTCGTAACATGGTCATAACATTTCAGAAGCTTGTGCCTCAAATGGGTTCTTTGTGGAAACCAGTTTAGGAATATTATATCCCCCAAATACATTAGCTACAGGTTGAGATTGTGACTACTACTCTTACCAAAGGATGGACATATGTTATCTGTTTATTTCAAACTTAAACATAGAATAATACTAAAAATGATAATTTGTTTAAAATTTTAAATAATTAGGAAGTGATGCTGACACTCTCATGATTGGATTAGTTCACTATTATGAGCTCTATTGAGTGTCAGTTCAATATGTCTCAGACTCCAAAAACCTACCTTTCTGTTACAGTAGCCGCCTGAGGAGGACTTCTCTTTAGGATATGAATATAAACATTGATGTTCTCTTGTCAAAAACAATTTGCATCCTTAATGAAGAAAGTGGCTGCATTTATGTTGCGATAAGCGCAAAACCACATCTTCCAGATTACAATGTTTGTTAGAATATTACTAGTGCCTCACAGAAATGTATGCCTGTACAGTATGTCAAATATAATATTAAATAACTTGTATTACTTGTGAAAAACATGTTAACTCCTCACTAATTACTCAAGCGTTACCTTGTCATCCCTCAGGAACTACTAGTGATGTGGACCATTATTTTAAAGTGAAAAAACATGTTAACCCCTCACTATTTACTCAAGCGTTGAAACGTGAAACATTTCCACAAGATCATAAAAGAAAATCCTATGTAATGCAAAAATGCACACCTGGGCATGCAAGAATAAAGCACTGTGTAAAAATATGATATCTGAATTAAACCTAAAATTTGGCACAGTTATGAAACAGTTGAGAGAACTGAGCCACAGTCATTTCTCCTACAAAGACATGCACATACACACCAACCACACATATGCTCACCCACACACAGGTACAAGCAATTTATTTTTTAGTATACTCCAAAATATTAAACCCTGTATTGTCTTCTAATATCTTTTAGCAAACGTCCTAGAAGACCATCCCAGTGGTTGTGTCCAAGCCAGTATGTCCACTCAATGCAGGTCAAGTGTTCATTTAACAGCTTTTCTGTCCTATTGCCTCTCAACCTCCAAATCTGGCTTTTATATGTTGGCCATGCTCTTTCTATATTCTGGGTGTGGCCTCCATGAATTGGGTCTACAAACCACCTGCTATGATTCACAGTGTGGTGAGTGTAGCCAAGTGTGGTCAGAGCTCTCCTGTAGGGTCTCCATTCGTCACTCAAAATGGTTGATCCCTGGCGAACATGTCTTGTTATAACTGGAATCAGGTGATCTCTTGAGCGCCGTTCAATTAGCCTCAAAATTGGTCGTCTTCTAACACCCTTAATGGCCAAGATACCAAAGACCCACTTTTTTCTTCTCCATGTTCCGCCAGCTCTTCCTCGCCCATACACATTCAGTACGTTTCTTGCTTTCTCTTACCCTGTGAGAAGTGTTGCAACATCACACTTTTGTCTTTGATGACAAACTAAATATTCAAGATAACACAGTGTCCATACTTTTTATAACTTTGTTTTGTCTTTAAATCATTCTATTCAAACAATTTTCTAGAATAGCTAATATAACTTTTGCTCAAGCAAAACTCACTGATCAAGGACTTAAGAGTTTATGTATTTTTTGAGCAAAATGTTTATGCCAATGCATGTTGCTCCAATCATGATGCTCCTTGCTTTGTTTTACCTTTTCAAAAGGCAATTTATTTTTGTGATTTGATTTGATTTGAAAGTAAAGTTGCACAAGAGCCATTATATATTATAGCCTTAGAAATAAATGTATATCTTCTACCTTTCTTTTGTGATGGAAATTGCTTTTATCTATGACGACAAACTCTGTCCTTCCACCCACAACCTGTCCTGTCTTTCTTTTGTACTTTCTCAAGGCTTTTCTACAGACCATTCTTAGCTTTGATTATGAGAATAAAGTTGTAGCAATATGATGACTATTATTTTGAGGATAATGTCAAAATTATGTGAATAAGGTCACATTACAACAATAATGTTGTAACAATACATGAATTAAGTCATAATATTTCACGAGTTCACACATACATGATATCAGATGTAGTATTTTAAGCGTATTTGGCATGCTGTCCGGGGGAGGGCTCTGAGCTTGGAATTTGGCCCGCACCCAGAGTACTCCTCCTTTTTACTGGGATAGAAACCAGCCGAGAGTGAGGTGATGGGGTGGTGGAGGAATGCTGTGAAACTTGACATGAGACAGAGGTGAGGAAAGGCTTTATTTATACCGGCTTCCTCTTGTGCTGATTGGTTGATTACCTGAACGTGCTCCTCCCGAACTTTGTTACATAAAACTTAATTTCATGAGTTCACACATACATGAAATCAGATGTAGTATTTTAAGCGTATTTGACATGCTGTCCGGGGGAGGGCTCCGAGCTCGGAATTTGGCCCGAACCCAGAGTACTCCCCCAAAAAAGCTAGGTAAGCGCAGGACAGCGATCATAAAATGAAGTGAAATTAACCCCCCAAAAAAGTGAAGGGCACGAGAAGGTATTTGCAAAAAGTAATATACGAGTTTGATCGTTCGACTGGGAGGGCTCTCACAGCATCTAACGGGAGCTTGGATGCTCGCGGCATCGGACGGGTAAGCCCCGCCAGCAGTTGAACTGTCAGCTCGAGTACGACGCGAGATTTATACGAGCGTGATTTGGGAACGAGTTTAGCCGTCCGACGGGAGATTGGATGACGTGCTCGCGGCATCGGACAGGTAAGCCCCGCCAGCAGTCGAATGGAGGGCGCCCACTGAACTCGGTCACTGAACTCGACCGGCGCTTCGAAGGCGGCTGGGATACGGGAATAGACCCCTCGCGGCCCAACGGATGGGGAGCCCACGCAGCGACACGAGCGCAGCTGTCCGACGATGACTAAGACAGGCAGGCTCTCACTGCAATTCGAACGGGAGGGCTCGACCGGCGCTTCGGAAGGGGGACTGAGCCTGGCCCACGAACGGGGAGCCATCACTGCGTTCGAACGGCGGAGCCTGCAATTGTTTGTAAAAATACACTGTATTTTAGCTAAACTTATTGTAGCGGGCGTGAATACGGCGAGCCAAAATGGTTTTGAAAAGTGGTTTGGAGAGTGACAATGAATGGAGCGCAGCAGGTGATGGAACGATTTAATTAGTTAGGGCTCGGTGAGCGTTTCTGATGTGGAAGCGGCTGGATCTGATGTAGGTTTTGAAAGCTTCTGATGACCAGCGACCGAGGGTTTGAATTTGTTGTTGGGAAAGACCTTTTTGTGCGGTTGTGGTTGCTGCTCCGATACGAAAGGAATGACTTGAAAATGTATTTGCTTCGATACTGGATTGGGTGAGGACTGATTTAAGATGTTTTTGGAACCAGAATCTCGTGGCTGGATGATTGGAGTCGTCTGCGATGAGTGGATCGAGTGGGGATTTGAACACGGAACGTTTATACTGCAGGTAATTTATAAGAGAATGGTACGGTTGAATGGGAGTTGGCAGATTAAAAATGTAAACGAAGTGACCTTTTTTAGCTCGATCAGTTTTACTTTGTTTAATGAAGAAAGATATGGTTTTGTTATCTACCACCTGTAAATCTGAAATTGTAGGGTGGATATTCGTGTCGAAGTTAGATGCGATTGTTAGTTCGGAGCAGCGGAGAAAACCGAAGAAAGCTAATATGAACATTGCTTCTAGTGTGCGGGCGGTGTTGGTGGAATGGTATCCGAGACGGAGTGTTGCAATACATTTGGTGATTATGTCACTTGCTATAGGTTGTCTGGTATCCGGGCGAGTGGGATGAGTTCTGTGAATTCCTTTAATGAGAAGGGATGTTTGAGAGTTATTAATGGCGGGGACAGGCTTACCGTAGGCTAATTTATGGAAAAATCGAATGCCGCTTAGATAGCTTTTTATGGATCCGGCTTGGAGACCTTTAACTCTGTTAAGGTGGGATATGAATGATGTAACGGTTAAAAGAGAAAAATTGGGAAACGGCAGATTGTGAGAGAGGTGAAATGTTTTGAAAGATTTCCATGCGGTGAAATATGTTTGGAGGGTTCTAGGTGAAACTGCTTGGAGGATAGAATTGATAGAGGTGTCCAGAAGGGATTTTAGCAGATGATTTATGGGAATGTAGCCAATGATAATAATCTCTCTCTGGGGCGTGCCTTATTTTATGTGGCCTATAAAGATAGCCTTAGGTGTGGTAGGAAGGTGCGTCTCATAGTCACGGGTGACGTCATCCATTTCCGGTGTGTTGCGGGAGTGTTTTGTCTGGTAAGGAGCTGCAGTCGCTGCTGTATTCCTGAACGTTTGTATTGAATTGGGTTTTATGTACTTATTTGGCTCGCGTATCTCTCTAGTGTGGACTGAGGAAGCCTGCGGTACAACGCATGTGGTACCCGATTGATTTTACGTCCTGGAGTTTAAATGCCCTGTACATCGCAAGCAGTTTAAACCGGTAGGTTGTGTTAATTTATTGTTTGTTGCACTAAGGGTCTGGATTGACCACTTTAAATTTGTATTTATCTTTCTAGTTTACAGACTGAGGGAGAAACATTGCAGTGGGTTTCTCGTCGGGGTTTTTGTGGCTGTCTTCTTATATGCTGACTGTTATACTACTGATTATCGTTCAGTATTGTGCTGCATACGGTCACGTTACAGACTGTCGTCGCGCGGTGCTGCGCTGGCTCGACTGCAGGAATGGATGCGTTCTACCGCGAACTGTATTCACGTGCTGCTGTGGTATACTTGTTTATTTCTGTTTAAAGCTGGACACTTGCAACATCAGCTGTCTGGTAGCCTGGCGTGCCGCAGATTCGATACAGTGGCCTAACGTTACTCTCGCTTTGAGGCATCAAATGGTTTAACCATCCATTATTCCAGTTTTTTTTTTTTTTGCCATCCACCGTTTCAGTGAACTGGTCTACCAGTTGGCAACCATACGTGTGTGTAATTGATCTTAATCCATTGAGTACTTAGTTTTATAAGAATGTACGTGAGTGTGTATATTTGATCGTATGTTTAATGTGTAATTCTGCTTCCTCTCCAGTTGTTGGGGTGATCAGGATTCGTGTCTGTGTGGACGAGTCTCTCTCTCTGCTTGGTGGTGGTCTCTTCCGATTGCAGTGTTCCACATTTGTGGTCTGAAGTGTGAGTGCACGAGTGTTTGCTGTGTCATGATCAGAGAATGAGCGAGTAGTCCCCAGCCCTGGAGTGGAGGCCGAATTGTATGTGTTTGTGTGTATTTTTATTTGCATATTTATACATGTACTAATGGTGCCCAAATAAAAACTGTAATTTTGTATTTCATCTCTGTCTCGGGTCTTATCTCAGCTGCAACCGAACCTGTGTGCTTTAAATTAATCTTATCAGGCGATTCCCCGGTAAATTTGCCTCCGGGGTGGCGTAGTCGGGCATCTTAGAGGGGTAGAGTTTAAGTCTGCCTTCTGGGGGTGAGGCAACTCTCCCCCTGGTGTAAACTTTCAAATGTATGCCCATTTCAAACCAAAACGCCGCTACAGGAAGATCAGCTGAGAATAATGAGGGACTGGGGTTGGAATGGGATCCGCTTCTGGCGCCAGCATCCTGAATTTTTGGAAAGAGAAACGGGAGAGAGAGTCAGCAATTTGATTTTGTGCACCTGGAATGTGTTTGGCAATTATTACAAACTGACCACAAGCGGAGATCCAGATGAGGCGTCTGAGGAGAAGCATTAACGCAGGTGAGCGAGAACGACCTTTGTTAATGCAGTGCACAGTTGTTTCGTTGTCGCAATGGACCAGAATGCTTTTAGTTGACCACTCTTTCCCCCATAGGGAAGCCGATCGAGGGAGCTGCATCTGTGAACAGTTTGATATCGAGGGGGAGAGAGATAAAGTCGTCGTAGAAAAAAGTTAAGCCATTCCACTGGTTAAGGAAAGTTATCCATGAACTTAACTCGTTTTTAACTCGAGGAGATGAGCGATGAAAGGGCAGCCTTGCGGAATTATGCGCATAGCATAGTTTAGGTGGCCAAGCAGCGAGAGGAGTTCACGTTTGGAACAATTTGGGCACGATTAAAATTATTCGATCGATTTTTTCCTTCGGCAGTGAAGCCTGGAAATTGAGTCCAAATTGATGCCTAAAAACTCGATGGATGTAGTTGGACCCATAGTTTTCTCCTGAGCTAATGGGATCCCTAGCTCTGCGAAAACTTTTTTGTGCCGTGGGGATGGCGTTGTGCTGTGAAATGATTAAGAAATCATCGAGCAGATGGAGAAGGTAAGGAATTGCGTAATTATTGGATAGAATCCAACATATGGCTTTGGATAGAGTGTCGAAGATTTTGGGGCTGCTTTTGCAGCCGAAAGTTGAATGCACGGCGAAATAAAACTTTTTCCGCCAGTTCACGCCGAATAAATGCCATGAATCTGGGTGGATTGGCATTACTTTAAAAGCCGAAGTGATGTCTACTTTTGCCATCCATGCGCCATGTCCAGCGATTTTGATCATTATTATGGCTTGTTCGATATCGTGATAATGGATATTCTTCAAGAGGGATAAGACTATTGATGCTTTTGTAGCGGGAGGCCGCTCAAGGGGAGGAGCTCAGTGACTACCTCTACATATGCACGACTACGCCACCCTGTTTAACAGGGAAATATTAATAAATTTAACTTCCTACAAAAGGACACACAGGAACGTTGTTATCGAGGAAGGGCCAGAGACGTGGATACAAAAATACAAAAGTTTTATTGTAGTAAGCAACAATCTTAAGACATTAACCCTCAGACGGTCCTCGTCATTTCTGACCGAAACATTTTCTGTTTTGAATTTCTAAAAAATCACAGCTTCATCGGAATGTTATGAAACTTGGTGACTATGGCATTAGGTATGTGAATACAAAAAAAAATTGAGGTCATGATCCGAGCATGCTAAGTGGTCGTAAAAAAATAGTGACGATTTTGGTCTTTCGGTCAAAAATGACCGACCCATAGGAAATGAATGGGAAATTGAAAAAAACTAAAAATAAATCTCCAAATTTTTGTGTGTACAATCTACAAATCGGCCTCAATCCTAAAAAAAAGTACACCGCTGTAAAGGGGTGACACTCTGCAACATCAAGAGTACAAAAAAGACACACCCACCCCCACACACACACACTTTTATACACATAAACACCAATAAATTTTGATTACAAAAAATCTGTTTAGAATTTTTAAAAATCGCAGCTTCATCGGAATGTTACGAAACTTGGTGACTTTTATGTCATTAGGTATGTGCACACACAAAAAAATTTAGGTCATGATTCGAGCATGCTAAGTGGTCGTAAAAAAAATAGTCACACTTTGTGGTCTTCGGTCAAAAATGACCCCCATAGGAAATGAATAGGAAATTGACAAAAAAAAAAAAAAAAAAAAAAAAAAAAAGTAATATTATTTTACATAAAGTGTTATAATTGAATGAATTGCATTTTTTGTTTCAAATTCTGTAAAAAAAAAAAAAAAGTAAATGTGTCCATAAACAGCTGGGGAATTCGCATGCCTCTCCATAGAGAACTGTAGATGCCATCTAGTGGTTACACCATGGTTCTACGCTTTCTCTCCATACTCTCACCAGATGGTGCTAATCTGCTTCAAACATTTTTTTTTTGAAGGCCTAGACTCTATATTAAACTAAAATACTGCATAAATTAAAAAAAAAAAAATTTTTTTAATTAATTTTATTAATTTCAATGGCAAAAATAGACCATAAATATTGCATAAATATTAATAAATTCAATAAAATGATCTCAAAATACAAAATTAAAAAGAATAAATATTATAGAACAAAAATAAATTGCATTGGTTTTACTGGGATGGAGGAAGTTTCATTTTTAGGCCTCCGGTCACTTCTGACCGGGAAGGCCCAGGATGTGACTCCGAAACGAAGACCGTCTGAGGGTTAAAAGACTGGGTCATCATGCAACACTCAAGAAATCAAGGAGGAAGCCGAGGCTTAACAATGGCAGGTACACTACTTTAGTGAGCACAAGGCTCCTATAATCACTCTTACCACCCTGTGCACAGGTATCACACACACACTCAATACTATGGCGTTATTTTTTAGTCAAATGTCATGAGCGTGTAAGACATGCTCACGAGCACATTATGTTATTTCACACGCGCAAAAATGAACCTTCAGCTGGCATGATAAAAGTTCTCGCGCACAAATTCAACAACCGAGAGGTGTACAAGTAGCTGCGAGCGAGCGCCTGGCATACTCTCATGGGTTAACTCTGCTTGTACAGTGGAATCCTGCTCTCGCGCAGAGGATTTCTGCTCGCTCAGCTGATTTCTGCTCGCTCAGCTGATTTCTGCTCGCTCGAGTCTACATGACTTTTGACAATTTGGGGGCGGAAACCAAGGAGGGCACTGACCCTCTTATGATTGGTCACTTTCATCATGGAAAATCTTGGGAAATCCTAACCCCGCCCACCTTCTGACGCAGCGCGCGTCACTCAGCTACTCCGGCTATCTCTGTGTATATTTTAGACAACGAAATATGTGATAAAACACCATACTAACTCTTTTCGTTTTCATTTAAAGAAATCTTAAACATGATAGCCACACAAATGTGGTTCAGGCAACGCGTATTGATTATATTCACTGCACATTGCCTATTTATAAAAAACAAAACAAAATATAAAACACAAACCTGCCTCTTTTCGTTTTAAATATAATATAAAAACATTCAACATTTTAATATGGTCCAGGCAATATGTGCATTTGTACTAAACAACAGATTTTGCAGTAAACATTACAGTTTTTAAAATTTTTACATACAATTATTACAATTTAAAATGACAAAACTCAACCCAGTCTCTTTTTGTTAAATTTCAGTTTTTATCAATATTAGCCATTATAAAAGTATAAGTAAAAGGTATAAGAAGCTATACAAATAAAGCTATACATAAGCTATTTAACTTTACCGTTGTATGGTTAGACTAGAGCGCTGACTTTGTATGTTTGACTGAATTGTTTGCTTTATTTGTATAGCTTCTTATACCTTTTACTTAGGGACTGTTCGTTATTTATTTAAGGGGCCACCGGAGGAGTTTTGAGATCTGTTGTCAAAAAAGACATGACCCTCCCTTCGCCAGCAATAATTTTTTCTATGACCCTCCAAAATGATTGTGAAAAAAGGCACGACCCTCCCCGATAATTTATTGATTAGCCTAATTCTGTACTAGTTTGGCTTGGCAAAGATGTTCAGATAGCCATTGTTTGTTTGTTTTTTAAACCATAAACTCTTGCTTTCTCATCTGGCTGTAACGATAGACCAAACCTATGATTCGGTTCGTATCACGATTTTTTATTTTAGATTTGAAAAAAAAATCATGTTTTCGGTGCTGATGCGGTGTGACGCGTTCAACATGTGGGTGGCGTTGCGAATAAAGCATCTAAAAGCTGTCACAAAGAACCGGCAAAAGTAGCCTAATGATTATTAATATGTCAAATATAGCTAGACATTTTAATTGTTTTTAATAAACAAGTGTTTTCTGTGTCGACTGCAAAGATGAAGTTGACGATGCGTCGCGATCGTCTCAGAACGCGCCAGAGAGAAATGCACATTTCATAAGGAGAAAGCAGTCTGTTTCCTTCGTTTTGAATTGTTCTACATGTTTAAAAGTAGACATTTCAAGCTTTCTATATATTTCTCAGGTCTGTGAGGCAAGTAGCTTAACGCTGAGTTTCGGTTCATTTATGAGACAAGAGTCCAGTTCACTCGCCCGCGTCTCCGTGTCATGATTATCTATTTTCTACTATATTTACTTCTTATTTATTAAATCCAGATGAAACATTGATTAAAATTAAGATAAAATTAATAAAAAAACGAAATTCACTTTAAAGAAAGGCTTTGTGCTTTCTGTTTGAGGTCTCTGTGCAATTTTTAAAGTCGCTTCAGAGCAGTCATGTCCGTGCGTAATGGAGAACTGTCACGTCCGTAACATTTATTTATTTTTTTTCACATAAATGCAAACACGAAAAATAAAATAAAAATAATATAAAATTAAATTTTCTGTGGAGGCCGATCTTTATTCATCCGGTGGGTATATATATTTTGGTTTGCACAGTGTAATTTAAAGAATTACTAAAAAATATTTTGCCACCTAAAAGTTAAAGATTTTTTTGTGTCACGTCACATGTGTATTTCCCTCATATTAAATATAAAACGCATGTGTAGACTGATATTTTTCTAATGTCTTGACTCCTTTCAGACGTTTCAAATAAATGCATTTTCTGATAATTTTTATTTTAAGTTTTGACTGCAAATGTCACGTCCATTCACTGGAATCACCCAGTTTTAACGAATTTATCCTAAACTAGTTTTTGTGGTGTAGGTCTATGTATTTTGTTAACTTAAATAATAGCCTACTAATAGTGATTTAAAGATGTGGTAGCGCTGCGAAGATCGCGAGTCGTCAACTTCGTCTAGCCGACACTGACATAAAAAATAACTGTTTTATTAGTAAACAATTAAAATGTCTCCTGCTGCTATATTGAACATATTTGCCTGTTCCTTACAAGTCGTCAACTTCGTCTAGCCGACACTGACATAAAAAATAACTGTTTTATTAGTAAACAATTAAAATGTCTCCTGCTGCTATATTGAACATATTTGCCTGTTCCTTACAAAACACTGACAGTGGGGTTTTTGACCGGTTTCTTTTTTTTTTTTTTTTTTTTTGAGCAGCAGCGGACAAATTATTTCGACACACACACACACACACACACAATATTGATAAACAGGATTTTTTTGTTGCTTTTTTAATACAATAAAAATTTAATTTAATTTGTTGTTTAATAAAATTATAAGCCTATTATTTTTAGTTTATTAACAGCAACAACAGCTGTAAAGATGAAGTTGACGATCGCCATCTCCGTAGTGAACACGCCTACATCATTACATAACCAGAGAGTAGCCTATTTCTTTTCGTTTTAAATTGTTAAAAAGACATTTCAAGCTTTCTTAAGATATATTTCATGTATGTGAGGCATATGCTGAGTTTCGTTAAGTTAGGATGAGATGCGCTCCTGTTTACGAGCAGTGCAAGTGACCACGCGGGCGCCTCTATGATTGTGTTGTCTGCTATATTTGGTATTTGACAATTTGTTGATTAAAAAAAAAAAAAAAAATTAAAATTAAGATACAATTTATACAAAACGAAATTCACTTAAAAAAATCGTTTTCTGCAAAACAAAACTTAATTAAGTGGTCAAAATCATGTCTGACCCGCTCCATGTCTCTCGTAAATACTCCTGTGTGCGGTTTACTTTTCAACACTCAGTTTCTAAAAAGTTTGAAATCTTCTTTGAATTGTTAAACAAACAACAACTGCACATGAGGAGCTTGAACTCATTCTCTCGCTGCTAGTACAGGTCAAGCTACGAACCGGAAGTAGGCAACCGGAGTCGTCGCCATGGCAGCGCGCATTGTTTAGACTGAGCAGAAAAAGGTGGATACTTTTATAATGGCTAATATTGATAAAAACTGAAATTTAACAAAAAGAGACTGGGTTGAGTTTTGTCATTTTAAATTGTAATAATTGTATGTAAAATTTTTAAAAACTGTAATGTTTACTGCAAAATCTGTTGTTTAGTACAAATGCACATATTGCCTGGACCATATTAAAATGTTGAATGTTTTTATATTATATTTAAAACGAAAAGAGGCAGGTTTGTGTTTTATATTTTGTTTTGTTTTTTATAAATAGGCAATGTGCAGTGAATATAATCAATACGCGTTGCCTGAACCACATTTGTGTGGCTATCATGTTTAAGATTTCTTTAAATGAAAACGAAAAGAGTTAGTATGGTGTTTTATCACATATTTCGTTGTCTAAAATATACACAGAGATAGCCGGAGTAGCTGAGTGACGCGCGCTGCGTCAGAAGGTGGGCGGGGTTAGGATTTCCCAAGATTTTCCATGATGAAAGTGACCAATCATAAGAGGGTCAGTGCCCTCCTTGGTTTCCGCCCCCAAATTGTCAAAAGTCATGTAGACTCGAGCGAGCAGAAATCAGCTGAGCGAGCAGAAATCCTCTGCGCGAGCAAAACAGCACTCCGCGAGCAGGATTCCACTGTACAAGCAGAGTTAACCATGAGAGTATGCCAGGCGCTCGCTCGCAGCTACTTGTACACCTCTCGGTTGTTGAATTTGTGCGCGAGAACTTTTATCATGCCAGCTGAAGGTTCATTTTTGCGCGTGTGAAATAACATAATGTGCTCGTGAGCATGTCTTACACGCTCATGACATTTGACTAAAAAATAACGCCATACAATACGGTCAAGCATGAACGCACAGCACTTGGTGACAAAACCTCCACCACAGCACGTAAGGACCTACTAGCGGCCTGCCTTGAAGCCTTGGTTCCTATAATGAGAGCAAAAGTTACTGCACTGGTCTCAACATACAAAGACACTAACCACAAAAGAAAACAAATAATAAACATTTAAATCAACAAACCAGAAAACAATAACACAAAGAATGACGTTCAAGATTTGGTACCAACACAGGGTGTATGTAGTACAAAACTATTCTTTTAACAATACTTTCAAAAGCAAAACAGACATAAACAAACCAAAACATTCATAAACAAATAAACAGAAAAAAATATATATAAACCACAAATAACACAATTTGAAAGACTAGTTTGAGAAACAACCCAGCGATCACAGGGACGAGCGCTGGAGAGCAGGCGTCACACAAGACCCATAAATCGAGCGCACGTGTTGATGAGAAATGTTATTGCCGAGAAGAATCCGCACGTACAAACAGCAGGAATCCGAGTATCTAAAGCAGCAGCGTCAAGCAGCGTTGCCCCGCAGGTGTCACTGACAGTCTATTCCTCCTAAAATATAAACAAAACATATACTTGCAGTCTAAAAAGGGAGCGCCACACAATAGTGAAGGTTTTACGTACCTTCATTTCATAACAGTTGCCCGTCCACGTCACGCGCACACGCATTAGGTTAATTAGACGCAGCAGTACGTCCCACTACAATCTACCCCACGCTTTTGCATCGCCGACCCGACGATGGACCACTTATTACAAGTTCCCAGCCTTGACGGCTACATCACAAGTGATAAACAGTTTCTCTGCCTTGGCGGCTACAACATGAGATCACGGAGGCGCTCGACACACAAGGCCTCTGCCTCGACGGCTACATAAAGAGAACGAGTGGTACACACGTTCTCTAACACGACTGCTAAAAACATGAGTAAGGCACTGGTTACAGGTCCTCTGCCTTTACGGCTACTCAACGAGAACAGGTGATACACGAGTTCTGACATAACGAGAAACAAGTGATACACGAGTTCCCTTGCCTTGACGGCTACACAATGAGAAACACTAGTTACAAGTGCTCTTGCCATGACGGCTATACAACGAGAAATAAGTGATACACGAGTTCTCTGCCTTGACGGCTACACAATAAGAAACACTGGCCACACGTGCTCTTGCCATGACGGCTATACAACGAGAAACAAGTGATACACGAGTTCTCTGCCTTGACGGCTACACAATAAGAAACTGGCCACACGTGCTCTTGCCATGACGGCTATACCACGAGAAACAAGTGATACACGAGTTCTCTGCCTTGACGGCTACACAATGAGAAACACTGGTTACAAGTGCTCTTGCCATGACGGCTAAACAATGAGAAACAAGTGATACACAAGTTTTCTGCCTTGACGGCTACACAATGAGAAACACTGGTTACAAGTGCTCTTGCCATGATGGCTATACAACGAGAAACAAGTGATACACAAGTTCTCTGCCTTGACAGCTACACAATGAGAAACACTGGTTACAAGTGCTCTTGCCATGACGGCTATACCACGAGAAACAAGTGATACACGAGTTCTCTCATTCTACTGTCTCCTAAATAAAAAACTTCCTGCAGGGCAACGCAAGACTGGGAGCAACCATACAGCTCTTACAAAATTACATACATTTTCTCTGAGTCTCTGCGTTCAACCACAGGGCAGTGCTAAAATGTTATCCTTTTATATAAAACAACTTACCAGAGCAACCTCTGTAAGTAAATGGTACAAATAAGGAAAACAGCTGCTGAAATGCTCCAAATCTACTGAAATGACGCTGCTGTTTTGTCTCCAACACTAGACTTAAAAGAAAAAAAAAAAGAAAAGAAAAAAAACACTACTGATGCATTAACACAATGTACAGTCAAATGGTCATCACAATCCAACGTTTACCCAGATAACAAAAAGCATCCACGTCTCGGCCCAACGAAGAAATTTACCTTGCCGACTACGCCAGAATGTAGTGTGAAGGGATACACATTTCAGGGCTTAGGCCCAGGCAGTTTGCAGACTACGCCACGATGGGACTTGCACCCAAAGAATTAAGTATTTTGTTCAACCAGGCACTCAAGTTCGTTGATGGATAGCCAGAGACAGTGGTCCAGTACAAAAATAGAATTTATTTTCACTTCAACAATGATTGAGATTTCACAACAAACAACATGCACTGTACACCAAATCAAATAACAAAACACACTCAATATTTACTCCTCACTATACTATTCGCAACGCACACATACAAGAGAGGAGGGCAATAGGGCGGAATCTTACCAGTGGGAGGCTAGTGGCTCGAGCAATGAGCATCCATGAAAAACACCCCAATCACACGTGTCAAATTTCATACACACAGCAAGAGAAATGACCACACTTGGTGAACACGCAGCCACAGCACACAAAGGGACCCGCCACCGCAAGGGGCACTGCTCCCACTGGCAGTTCTCAGCACCTGGACAATGAACAGACACATAGAAATTAAACAATTACAATACACAAGGTCTAATAAGCCACCCCGTTCTAAGGCCCAAGATGATACTGGGGTCAGCAATATGAACAGAGACTCAATCACACAATAGATCAAAAATAAACAAACATGGACAAATCACATAAAAAAAAACCAAACAAAAGAAATCAAAATTAGGCCAATCCTCTTGGATATCAGCAGCAAGAAAAGGCCTCCATACAAGAGTTAAAAGAAATAAACACAAACCAATCGAAATGGTGCCAGTTCATCAAACACACTCTGCACTCAAACACTGATTCACAACAAAGACAGAAAGAAGGATCAAACAGTGTTAAACAGGCAGCGATGTAACACGCTAGCCAGCCGCCTGTTAACTTGAGCTAATAATGGAGTTCAATACTCCTTGGTCCAGTGTGAAAAGGCAGTCGGGTACGACGTAAATCCGTGAACATGTAACGTGAAGAATATAAGCAAAGCAGCAGATGTTCAGCGTCGATGTAGCCAACTGGCGGCCGCACCCCCAGTTAAACAGCACTCCCTAAAATGCACAGGATGTCCATTTACAAATATGTCCCACATTAACCATTCAACTATTACTCAGTATAGCAACATGCCTATGATTAACAGCGTTGCGTCACAGGCCCTGAGCTCTAATTGCTGATCGCAGGGCGCACACTCAGCTGGTGAAAGGGCTGCTGCCGCACCGGGGATTCTATAGCATGAAACATTCCCTATAAGCCCACGTTATAAATTTAACGAGTGAAAAGATAAACGAAGCTAACCATACCTGCGGCGCTACGGTACACAGATAACCAGGCAGACATCAGGTTGCTGGGCAGGTAAACAAGACAAGTCGCGTACCGGTGACATCATTTGTCAAAAGAAAAGTCCCGGTTTATAAAGGGGTGTAGCCCTCGCGATTGGCTCAAAGTTAACTGCCCAGAACCACTCACAGCTGCAGCAAATTAAGCATCACTTAGGGAGGCATGAGCCAGACAACTGCATCCTGCTACACTTTGAAACGGAGAGTTATGATGGGCTGAGAGATCAATTATCATACGCTTTTTTTCTGAAAATTTTCTGGTAGCCACGCCTATGGGGATAATACGAAACTTGTCAAACGGGGGTGCTTCGAAAGGGCCGATCATGAAACCTGATTCGATTTCTTTTTTGATTAGTTCGTCTACTACTTCAGGCTCTGCTAGGGAGGATTGAAGATTATCGCAGATGATGTTTTGAGTGGGTTGACATTCTACGCCGGGTTTGAAACCTTGTTTGAGACCAGACAGCAGATAACTTGCGGGTTGCAGAAAATAACTGGTAGATTTAATTTGATTCTGTTCTGGGCAGGGAGGAATTGAGGGATTCATTTGAGGGCATGCCGTAGTGACATGGTTGACGGATCTGAAATATTGACGGACATGAAATATTTCGGCATCCGAGAAAAACTCTGTTATGGAGATCAGTATCCAACGCTCCCCAATAAGGACACTGATTCCATTGGGAGATACGTACGGCGCATTTGACAGAAAACAGTTTGTGGTACGTGTAAAAATGACTACCCCCATATGACAGCGCAAGCCTGGTAGTTCCTATTGTGCTGGGTTTTCTGAAGTAGTCATGATTCGCCTATCATAACATAACGCTCTAAACACGCACGCAGAGTGGAAAAGGAGGGGCGGAGAAGCGGGGAGCAAGGATCACAGCGCGTTTGAACTATATCGATATATGCGATATGGTCTAATTCCATATCGCATTTCAAAAATATATCGAAAAATGGAAACTCATACATTGAGGTGGTGATGAAAAATTTACTACCAAGTCAAATTGCGTTTGTTACCTTTTACTACCTTTCAAGGGCCTTAATTTTGGTAGATTCTTTTTACTACCGCGCGGACACCCTGTTGAAAGCAATAAAAATTTCAGCCAATGATAGTGTGCGTGACGAAACCTGTGTGTTGTTTTTTAAAGTAACGGATATATCGCCGCAGTCCACCTGGCGATTGGACTCTGATGGGGGAAACAAGGACAGTAAACAGCCCAAGTCCACGTCCGCACCTGCAAGGATTTGAGCTCTGATGTTGTTCGTCACTGGAGGAGGTTCTGCGGCGACAGTGTTTGGAGGAGCTGGTTGGGGTGTTGCTGAAAAGAGAGAGAAGGGAGATCGAGCATGGAGAGGGTTAAAAGGAGGGAGGGCCGGGGCAGTGGCAATTTGCGGAGGCATCCTCACGCAAAAGTCGGCCCCCGGGACAGGTGGAGGAGGAAGAAAAGGAGCAGGGTGAGGAACGGGAAGGGGAAGGAATTGTGTCGGCGCTTGTCCAGGTAGCGGAGGCATCCTCACGCTAGGGTGAGCACCTGGAGCTGACCAGTACTGATAGGGGAAAAGGTAGGAGGAAAAGGGAACGTTTGAGGAGTTGATGTGTAGTTGGTGTTGCAGGGGGCTGGAGCGTGCGGTGCAGTGGTGGGAGGAGCTGAGGAGAAAAGTTGACCCGGAAGGGTTTGAAGCCCTACCGCGACTGGTTCTGGGGCACGGCCCAGGCTCGCTCAAGGTCTGTGGCGGCATGACGCCGGGGCGGGACCCGGGACTGCGTGTGAGGAAGGTGGAGATGCTGCAGGACAAGAGATTGGGGCCCGGCGGGCCTTGCTCGTTCGAGCCGATGAAGTGGGAGCTGAAGGAGAAGGGTGAGTAGATTGCAAGGAGACGTATAGATTAAATAATTCTGCTTTATTGAATCTTCGTGAAAAGTTGACATCAGAATTAATTAGGGCTTGTCTCAGCCCTTTAACAGTCCATTTCCCAATGGCAGGGATGTTTGGATGGACCGGAGAGGAGGTACACTGACATAAAATAATTTTTTACAAAGTTAATAAAACAGGAAAAATCATGTATCTTTTGCTAAGAATCATTTTGTAAAAATGAAAACTTTAGTATATTAAGTAAATCCTAATTATATACTCATTATTTACTTGTAAATATTAGACATCCAACAGACAAGTAAAATTGACTTCTGACTCTCTGGCATATTTACATGCATTAATTAAGTACTTGAAGCAAATTAAAAAAAATCAAGTAAAATTTAGTCCTGAAGAAAGGAATCTGCGCATGCGCGGAAAGAAGAAAACACACGATGATTGAGGGATTTCCAATCTCCACTCCATCTGCTCTCGACAGGTAAGCAACAGTAAAAAACTGCATTATATTACGGATTTTTTGATTAATTCAACGATTGTCTTGTCATCACTTCATTCTATACATTTGAAAAGTTTAGTGTTCTAAAGTTTAGAGACGTGCTCCAGAAAAAAGTTCACGGAGATGGAGAGGCAGAAAAGAAAGCACCCTGTTTATTTTCTTTCTTTTACAAAAGCACAATGTTTTATTTCAATTGTAAGTGGAAAAAGTAGACATTTAACAGTTTATTTTTTCATATTTCTTAAGTCTGTAATCTTTATGACCAAAAATGCCAGAGTATTTTAAGTCTATTTTGCTGCTATGTGAAAAATTTTTTTAGCAAAACGCACCGGCGCGTTTGCCGACCCAAGAGGTTTAATGACGAGTTAGCTTTGTAAGACTTTTTTTCTCAGTTTTAAACTTTGTTTTACACGATTTATCAGTAATTACGCCTAAAAACCATGAATATGTTACTTAAATCATGATCTTTTTGTTTAATATTTGTTATTTTGTGTGCAATTTTCTTTATAGATGACAAATATTGGCCACGAATTAACAATAGGCCTAAGTGAGAAGATTCTCATTCTCTCATCGTGCACAATATAATTCATTCCCTCATTAATTTGCTAAATCATGCATACTATCTATTAAATGGTCCCTGCTTTTACTAAATTGTGACCACATTGTAAATTAAAATAATTTGTTGCCTTACTTAAATTCACGAGTTCACATCTACATATAATTATTACGATAAAGGTTATGCGTATTTGGCGTGCTGTTTGGGTGGAGGGCTCCGAGCTCGGAATTTCTGCCCGAACCCAGAGTACTCCCCCCAAAAAGCAAAAGAGCAAAAGGACAGCCACCAGACTACAGACCCCACAAAGACGCAGCGAATTTGGCGGGCTGGCGTTTCAATAAGTTGATCGCTTGACCGGAATATCTCCATGGCTTTGACGGGTGAGTCCTGCCGACCGAAGGACGGGGAGCGGCGGGATTCGAAAAAACGGCTGACCGGGAGGGCCCATGTAGCTTCTGACGTGAGTGACTCAACAGCGTCATGATATTGGGCTCTACCAGTCGCCTGTGAGGTGGAATGAATTTGAAAATGCTGTCTGAGCAGAAAAGATAGATATGTGTCGAGTCTTCTGAGAGACCATTGCTCACTGGAAAGAGGTAATAGAAAAATAGATACATGCTGTGTCCGCTGGGAGACCAATGCTCGCTGGACGGGAGAGATTAGAGATAGGTACATAGTACGTCCGCTGGGAGACTAGTGCTCGGCGGACGGGAGAGAGTAGAGATAAGAGGAGATTGAGTGCTCTTTAATTATGAATAGAGAAGTACTACAGAAGAGACATCACTGCTGCGGAAGTAGAAAAAATTAGCTGGAGAAACAGAGCTCCTGTGGGAGCAGAGGAGACATTACTGCTGTGGCAGTGGAGAATTTAGCCAGAGTAAAGGAGTTCCTGCGGGTGCAGAGGAGACATCACTGCTGTGGCAGTGGAGAAGATTAGCCGGAGTAAAAGAGCTCCAGTGGGAGCAGAGGAGACATCACTGATGTGGCAGTGGAGAAGATTAGCCAGAGAAAACAGAGCTCCTGCTGGAGCATAGGAGACATCACTGCTGTGACAGTGGAGAAATTAGCCAGAGTAAAAGCGCTCCTGTGGGAGCAGAGGAGACATCACTGCTGCGGCAGTGGAGAAGATTAGGCAGAGAAACAGAGCTCTAGTGGGAGCGGAGGAGACATTACTGTTGCAATATTAGAGAAAAATTAGCCAGAGAAATTGAGCTCCTCCAGGACCAGAGGAGACATCACTGCTGTGGCAGTGGATAAACTTACCTGGAGAAACTGAGTTCCTGCGGTGTGTGGCTGAACAAAGGGAGGAGGAGAGTGGGGCTTAGCGGGCCGATGCTCGTCTTCTTGTGCTTTAAATCAAAGACGCGAGGAAAAGGAGGAAAAGGAAATCCTTGCAGGATTATGCACATTGAAGTTTAAGTGACCGAGCAAAGATAACAGTTTGCGTTTAGAACAATTTTGATTGTCTGAAGTTCATTTAGTGAAGTACAATTTTTTTTTTTTTTTTAAATATAGATTCTACGCGATTTTGAAGATAAATTGCAAGACAGTGTTAACGATAGGTTCTTAATGATTCTGTGAGCAATCTTCACGTAACGTGCAACCTATTGTTTATGTATGACGGTAAATCGTTTGTACAGAAACAATTTAAGTCAAGTCAAGTCAAGTCAAGTTTATTTATATAGCGCTTTTCACAACATAGGTTGTATCAAAGCAGCTTCACAGTATTAAATTAAAATAATACATCAATGTTTGTTTTTAGTGGAACGTCCACGTTTGGTAATGCTGATCAATAGTATCGTTGATTGATTAATTAAATTAAATATCCCCAAATATCCCCAACTGAGCAAGCCAAAGGCAACAGTGGCAAGGAACCGAAAAACTCCATCAGGTGACCTAATGGAGAGAAAAAAAAAAAAAAACCTTGGGAGAACCCGGGCTCAGTTGGGGGCCAGTTCTCCTCTGGCGTTTATGAACTAGAGGTCGGATTTAACTGTAAGATTAAAAGTATTATATGAATGCCTGGCTGAAGAGATGCGTCTTTAATCTAGTTTTAAACTGGGAGAGCGAGCTAAATGTGAAAATGCTCTCCCTCCTTTGGTGGATCTGGATATCCTAGGTATGACCAAAAGCCTCGAATTTAGTGATCTTAAAGAGCGCGATGGATTATAGGGCGATAGAAGATCGGTTAAATAGACTGGAGCTAAGCCGTTTAGGGCTTTATAAGTCAGTAGCAATACCTTGTAATTAATACGGAACTTTAAAGGTAACCAATGTACAGTAGTGATTAGGGGTGTCGCAATATACCGGTATTGACGATAATCGTGATATTCAAAGCATGAAATATCGACATCGTGTTAATTTAGAGTAATACAATATACCGGTATTGGCGATATTGGCGTTTTCTAGACGCAGCGCTCGTCCGCAGCTAGAGTGAAACACTCTGTCGACACCCAAAAAAAGTAAGCTGAGCTCGCCAATATTAACAACAGAGTTCTTCGGCTTCAAAGAAAACAGCACCTTAGAGGTGGTCGCACACCGGACGAGAAGCGCAGCGCCACGTCTTTAAAATTCGAACACATTCTGAGTGTACACACACCGGACGAGAAGCACAGCGCGGTTCTATTCGGCGTCTGTCCGCGGCGCCCAGCAACGGCTCAGGACCATGTTCAAAATCCTGCCGCGACACAGAGCACAGAAAATAGTGTTCAGATCACAGACTCAGCAACTATTGTATTTAATTGTACAGTATAATCATAACATAGTACAGACATTATCTCAATTCCATAATGTCCTTAAACATAATGATATTGCTGGCCATAAACTGAGAAAGTGCGTGTCCGGTGTGCGATACCTCGAGTTGTCATAGACGCGACGCGGCTATTATTTTACTAGTCATCATGGAATGGGAAACGTGACATTAACTGTTAACAGGGGGTTTCTGTGTTCATATATTTAATAAAGGGTGATTATTAAAATTAAGAACCCCGTTTTCTTTACTCATCTTATTTTTGTATTTGTATTTGCACTTGATTTTTTTATTCAAATCTGCTATCTGCATGACTTTATTGGTGCCAGTGCAACGACAGGTTTAAGAGCTTTTCAGTTCTTTAGGAAACCTTCAGACAGTGTTTGGCTTCAGTTTGAAACCAGATAAACTTCACATGCTTGTCTTCCTTCACAAAAATTTGCCATAGATTGAGTACGCAAGAAGTAAAAATGCATGTGCCTTGTGTTTATCAGTATCCTTGTGTTTGTTGGGTAAAAAAGAAAAACTATATAAACAAAGTAAAAATTAATTTGACTGATAACTACCCCTATAACTACCCCTAGATTCTATAGATATCGCGATATATCGATATCGTGAATTCTTTTGGCCACAGTAACCGTGGTGTGAAAAATCTAACATCGTGACAGCCCTAGTAGTGATGATAAAATTGGTGTTATATGATCATATTTTCTTGATCTAGTTAGAACTCTGGCGGCGGCATTTTGGACTAACTGTAGCTTGTTTATTGAGGTTGCAGGACAACCGGCTAATAAAGCATTACAGTAATCTAGTCTCGAGGTCATGAAAGCATGAACTAACTTTTCTGTGTCAGAAACTGATAGCATGTTACGTAGCTTAGCAATGTTTCTAAGGTGGAAAAAGGCTGTTCTTGTAACATATGAAATATGATTTTCAAAAGACAGGTTGCAGTCTAATATAACACCCAGGTCTTTTACTGTAGAGGATAAAGTAACAGGACATCCTACTATGTTAAAGTTGTATTGTGAGAGGTTTTGTGGGTGGTTTTTTGAACCGATGATTAGTACCTCTGTCTTGTCTGGATTTAATAAAAGAAAATTGCGCGTCATCCAATCTTTTATATCTTTAACACACTCTGTCAATTTGGATAATTTAGCGTTTTCATCTGGCCGTGATGAAATATAGATTTGAGTGTCATCAGCATAACAATGGAAACTAATTCCATGTTTCCTTATAATATTTCCAAGTGGCAGCATATATATTGAAAATAACAGAGGGCCTAACACAGATCTCTGCGGCACTCCATAGTTTACTGGAGTTATGATCGATTTTTCTCCATTTAAATAAACAAAATGGTAGCGGTCAGATAAATACGATCTAAACCAGCTTAATGCTTGTCCTTGAACACCAGTATAATTTTGTAGTCGATCTAAGAGTATTGTATGATCTATAGTATCGAACGCAGCACTAAGATCAAGTAAAACTAATATTGAAATACAGCCTTGGTCAGAAGCTAATAGTAAATCATTTGTGATTTTAACGAGCGCAGTTTCAGTGCTATGATGCGGCCTGAATCCAGACTGAAACTTTTCATAGGTGTAATTTTCTTGCAAGAAAGAGCCCAGTTGAGCGGACACAACTTTTTCTAGTATTTTAGACATAAAAGGTAGATTTGTAATGGGTCTATAATTTGCTAGATTATGTGGATCTAATTGTGGTTTCTTAAAGCTACACTGTGTAACTTTTTTAGTTGATTCTTAGCAAAAAACACTTAGTTCTTTCAAAAATATATGTGCTCATTAATGTATATTTACTTCTTTCAAGTAATAAAGTATTCTCTTAAGTTTATAATCTGCCATTGAAAGTACATACGGGTGAGGGGTTCGAATGCCGGTCGCCATGTTGCCCCTCCATCTTGAAACTACATTAGCCAAAGAGGGACATACCTGTAAATTCAAGCTTCGCCTTTTGCGTTTTTCACTCAGTGACACCGTGACGAATGTGAGGGGGAGATTACTCGCGAGCTCGCGAGTACCGGCAGATTTGAAAGATAGTGTGGTGTGTGTGTGTGTGTGTGTGTGTGTGTGTGTGTGTGTGTACTCACATTTGAAAGAGAGAATTAAAACGTCAACGCGACAGACAAATCAGCAAGACCATAGTCAATATTGGAGTAACTTTTCCCAGATGGAAAGAGCTCATGAGGAGAAAAGATTTTAAAACGGACGCCGAGGTTGCCTGCTTTCTTCTCGACAGGTAATTCAGCCAGATATAATTAATTTGTGTTAATTCGAAGTTTTATAGTTGCTTGTCTAACCATAGCATGGTTGTGCATAACGCCAGAACGACCTCTAGTATAACTTCATCCTCGCGTCAATGGTGAAAAAGTATTGTTTACCTTGTAACATAAATCTGTGCTGCGACGGATCACAGGTGATGAATAGTTTTAAAGGCGCAATTTTTTAAGCTATATAAAAAAAAGGACACTGTAAATTTGAGTTATTTTTAATTGCTTTTACTTTGTACACATTGTAACGTTAGCCTAATCTGATTATGCTGGGATAGCCGATTCCAAGGGTGACGTTTACCTCCTGACATCTGTCCTGTAGTTTTATTCATTTTAGACGTATTGTTTATTATTGTCATGGACGAAGTCGATAACTGGAAGCCATGTTAATCTTGGAATAATACGGCCACCGTATGAGTTAAAACGCCCTCGGAATTGAGAGGAACAGAAACGTCTCGGTTACGTATGTAACCCTCGTTCCCTGAGTAGGGAACGGAGACGTTACGTCGGATGACGACGAATGGGGTTTCGCTTAGAAATCCTATCATCTTCGAGTATATAAAACGAGCCAATGGCAAAGAAATGCCATGGGTCTGTGGAATTTGCATAGCGTAACTCCGCCCCACCCTGGGAGTATATAAGGAAGTACGCTGGCAACATGCAGATATGTCTTCGCTGAGGAGCCGAGACTGAACTCAGGCGTTCCAGCGGTACAGCGGAAGTGGCAGGGAGACGTAACGTCTCCGTTCCCTACTCAGGGAACGAGGGTTACATACGTAACCGAGACGTTCCCTTTCGTTGTCACTCCGAGTTACGTCGGATGACGACGAATGGGGTTCCCAGTGTAATCACGCCACCTCTCGACTGTCTTCCAGTGCCCTGCGTAAGTCTGAGCTCCCTGTCGTGAGACTAGCACGGACGAAGGAGTCCTACTTAACACAGGAATACCAAGGTACACTGGGAAGCATATCCAGTGGAAATATGCAATCATGCCCAACCCGAAGGGGGGGACTTAGAATACACATATGACCCCGAAGGGCTGCATACGGAGTAACACTGGGGTGTCCAGCCGCAGGTGGAATATTTCAACCCCAGGGGTGGCAAGGTGGCTTGCCAAGGGAAAGACACATGCTCAAAGAGGCTTACAGTGGAATACACATGTGGGGGTCACCCGGAGGGGAACCATGCACATGGAGGCACCTAGCCAAGCGCGAAAGCTGCCGGTGGCATAACTCTGGCGTTGACGTCGTCAGTGCTGGAGGAGACTCAGGGCTTATTAGGCTCACCTGAGGAGAATATCGCACGTATCCCGTCCGTGGAGAGGAATGGCGAGCAAGCGAAGACACCTGAGCAGAATCTCTTACCGGCTAGTTGAAGCGAGTACATGAGAAGAAACTGGCTCCACTCGGAGATTATAGAATCTCGCGAATGTGTTAGGTGTCACCCAGCCTGCAGCTCTGCAGATGTCTGTTAGCGAGGCGCCATGCGCTAAAGCCCAAGAGGATGCCATACTCCGGGTGGAGTGGGCCGTCACACCAAGGGGGCATGGTCGACCTTGCTGCTGGTATGCCAAAGGGTGTGGTGGGAACCTTGGGCACATATCCAGGCCGGGGTCTCAGGATCACGTGAGAGTTAGCCGGTCCGAATTCCAGGCACGCTTCGTCAACCAAAAATGCCTGCAGGTCCCCTACCCTCTTGATGGAGGCCAATGCAACCAGGAGCGCTGTCTTCATTGACAGGAACTTAAGCTCCACTGATTGCAGAGGCTCAAAGGGAGCACTCTGCAAGGCAGTGGATTCAGTCTCCTGGCTCCCCTCAGGAACCTGACGATCAGGTCGTGCTTTCCTAAGGACTTACCATCAACTGCGTCGTGATGTGCGGCAATGGCGGCAACATACACTTTCAGGGTGGGAGACAGCCTTCGCTCCAACCCTTCTTGCAGGAAGGAAAGCACGACACTGATGGGGCATTTCGTGGGTTCTAGATTTTTAGAAGAACACCAGTTGACGAAGAGGTTCCACTTCAACGCATAGGCATGTCTCGTGGACAACGCTCTAGCGGAAGTGATGGTAGCCACCACCGCTGGTGGTAGGGTACTCAAACCTGCCTCATCCCGTCCAGGAGCCACACGTGGAGGTTCCAAAGATCGGGACGAGGGTGCCATAAGGTGCCCCGTCCCTGAGAAAGCAGGTCCTTCCTCAGAGGAATTGGCCAGGGAGGAGCTGTCGCGAGGAGTACTAGTTCTGAGAACCAGGTGCGGTTGGGCCAATACAGGGCAACCAAAATTACCTGCTCCTCGTCCTCCCTGATCTTGCGCAAGGTCTGCGCAAGAAGGCTCACTGGGGGAAACGCATACTTGCGGAGGCCCCGCGGCCAGCTGTGCGCCAGTGCATCCGTGCCGAGCGTGCCCTCGGTCAGGGAAAAATACAGGTCGCAGTGGGACGAGTCGTGGGAGGCAAACAGGTCTACCTGTGCGTCCCCGAACTGATCCCAAATCAGCTGAACCGTCTGGGGATGGAGTCGCCAATCTCCAGCGAGAGGCCGAAGCCGAGACAGCTCGTCGGCCGCCTGGTTCAGGTCTCCCGGGATATAAATGGCACGAAGCGACCTCAGATGCTTCTGACTCCATATGAGGAGGTGGCGGGCGAGTTGTGACATACGGCGGGAGCGCAGACCACCTTGACGGTTGATGTACGCTACAGTCGCGGTATTGTCCGATCGGACTAGTACGTGTTGACCCCTGAGCAACGCATGGAAGCGGTGCAGGGCAAGACGTACAGCCAACAACTCGAGGCAATTGACATGCCAAAGGCGCTGGGGTCCTGTCCAGGAGCCCGCGGCAGCATGTCCATTGCACATGGCGCCCCAGCCCGTGGTGGAGGCATCTGTTGACACAACAACATGCCTGGACACTCGTTCCAAGGGCACTCCGGCCCGAAGAAAACTGAGGTTCGACCACGGGGTGAAGTTCTGACGGCAGGTCGGAGTCACTGGAACTCGGAGCGTGCCGTGGTGCCATGCCCACCTCGGGACTCGATCGCGAAGCCAAAGCTGAAGTGGTCTCATATGAAGCAACCCGAGCGGCGTGACTGCGGCTGCGGATGCCATATGCCCCAGGAGCCTCTGAAATAGTTTCAGTGGAACCACACTCTTGCCCTCGAACTGACGAAGACAAGTCAGCAGTGACTGCGCGCGCTCGCTCGTAAGCTGCGCGCACATGACGACCGAGTCGATCTCCATACCGAGAAAAGAGATCCTCTGCACTGGGCAGAGTTTGCTCTTCTCCCAGTTGACCCGAAGGCCCAGACGAGCTAGGTGCCAGGGCACTAGGTCCCTGTGTTCGCAAACCTGATCTCGAGAGTGAGCTAGAATCAGCCAGTCGTCGAGATAGTTCAGGATGCGAACCCCGTGTTCCCGGAGGGGAACAAGGGCTGCCTCGACGACCTTCGTGAAGACGCGAGGAGACAGGGCTAGCCCGAAAGGGAGAACCGCGTACTGGTATGCCTGCCCCTCGAAAGCAAATCGAAGAAACGGTCTGTGTCGAGGAAGAATGGAGACATGGAAGTAGGCGTCCTTCAGGTCGATCGCTGCAAACCAATCCTGCGGCCGTATGCACTCGAAAATGCGTTTGGCCGTGAGCATCTTGAACGGCATCCTGTGAAGGGAGCGGTTCAAAACGCGCAAGTCGAGGATTGGTCGTAACCCACCAGATTTCTTCGGTACAATGAAGTAGGGGCTGTAAAAACCGGACCTCATTTCGGCTGGAGGGACAGTCTCGATCGCACCCTTCGCCAGTAAGGTAGCGACCTCCGCTCTCATAACCGGGGCATTGCCACCGACCATAGTGAAGCGGACTCCCCTGAAGCGGGGAGGAGACAGCGCGAACTGAATCGCGTAGCCGAGCCTGATGGTCCTCGCGACCCAGTGGGACAGCCTGGGAAGCTCTAACCAGGCTTCCAGGAACTGTACCAGCGGGGTCATACGGACCACAGACGTACCCTCGGTGGTGCAGCGAGGCGGAATGACCGGCCCAGGCGTGGGTGGCATGGCGGCCCGGTGCGGGGGCACGGTCATTAGCCGCGTCCTGCCAGAGGAGGCCAGGGGAGGACCAGCGTCCCACGTGCTCTGGCAGGGAACTGGCGACAGAGGGGGACGAGAGTGGCGAGGCTCGTGAGCGGCGCGCACTGTCATCCGGACACTCTGTGTGCTCAGAGATGGGGGAGTGAGTTCTTTCTTTAACCACATTAGGGTGCTGCCCGTCGTGGGACGAGCAGCGGGGTGGGGAAAACCAAGGATTCTCCCCCGGCCCTCCACCGGGGGAAGGAGCGGCCCTGCTACCGTCTCCTGGGAAGAACTCAACGCCATCTCTGAGCAGCCCGTCTCAGGAGCGCCGCTTGGCCTGGCGTTTAGCGGGGCACGGGGTGGGAGAGGGCTGTGGCGCCTTCCTACGGCGTCCTCCACGACGCGACCCGGATGGAGGCTGCTGCTGGGGCCGTGCGGGAGGGGCGGGAGCCGTAGAAGGGCGCCCTCGGCAGCGAGCAGACTGAGGTACCTGTGCCGACGGCTGAGTGGAGGCAGCAGCGGGCCGTCGGGGCAGAACATGTTTGAGAGCCTCAGTCTGCTTCTGGGCGGTCGAGAACTGCTGGGCAAAGTCCTCAACCGCCCCGCCGAAGAGGCCAGCCTGGGATATGGGAGTGTCGAGGAACCGGGTCCGCTCGGCCTCACGCATATCAGCCAGGTTGAGCCACAGATGTCTCTCCTGGACCACGCAAGTGGACATCACCTGACCCAGGGAGCGTGCGGTCACCTTCGTCGCTCAGAGAGCAAGGTCGGTGGCGGCACGCAGCTCATCAAAGAGTCCTGGGTCAGTCCTCCCCTCGTGCATGTCACGCAACATCTGGGCCTGGTAGACCTGGAGTGTCGCCATGGCATGCAGTGAGGAGGCCGCCAGCCCCGCAGCTCTATAGGCCTTCGCCACAAGGGTGGAGGAGAACCTACAGGCTTTGGAGGGGTGCTTTGGGTCACCGCGGGAAGAAGCACTCTGAGGACACAGTTGCATCGCAACAGAGCGTTCAACCTGGGGAACCCCAGTGTACCCTTTGGCGGCCGCCTGATCGAGAGAAGGCAGGGCGGAGGAGGTCGCCGAGCGATCACGAGAAGACAATGGTGCCTTCCAGGACCTCGTGACCTCCTCATGCACATCCGGGAAGAAAGGCATTGGGGACGCGCGCTGACGAGGATCAGCGGCGGCACCCAAAAACCAATCGTCCAGCCGCGAGCGCACCGGACCAGGTGGCGGGGACCACTCAAGCCCAATGGCCGCGGCTGCCCGGGAAAGCATGGCAGTCATCTCGGGATCAGACTCAGGCAATGCTGGCACACCCGAAGGTGGCAGCACAGCCGAATCCTCACTTCCCAAGGACTCTTGCCCACCCTGTGATGCAGCGATCGACATCGAATCTTCCTCTGGAGCGCCAAATGAGACCCGCGGCAAGTCAGAGGACTGTACTGCGGGCTCATTTGAAACACTCGCGGGTTGCACGGCGCTAGAGGACGGTGTGGAGCGTGGAATAGTCGGCGCTTTGTCCCACACCGTAATCCTCAGGTCACCCTGGCCGCCAGCCGAAGTACTAGCTCTCGCGGAGCCCGTAGATCGGGGTGCGGATGAGGGGACTCTACCATGAAGGTCATCGAGTCTCGACCGTAACCGTGCGATGGGCATGTTCCCGCAATGGGAACATGACTCATCCACAAACGCTGCCTTAGCGTGCTCTAAGCCCAGACACACAAGACAGCGATTGTGCCCATCAGAGTCAGAAATAAATAGACCGCAACCAGAAGTGCACGGGCGAGGCATCTTTAAAAAGACGTGCCGTGTGCAAGCTCTTTTAGAAAGGAGATTTCTCCACAAATGCTGAAGCGACCAGGGAGAGAGCACACAAACACTGGCAAATCACTGCGCAGATAAGCAGGGAATGTGCACTCGCTGGAACTCGCTGTCACACCAACACTTGGAGAGAGGCTCGTCTCGAAGAGAAATGAAGAAATGAATCTCAGGATTGGCTGTGAAGTGAAGTACATCAACTTTGCTCCGAAGCGAAAACATATCTGCATGTTGCCAGCGTACTTCCTTATATACTCCCAGGGTGGGGCGGAGTTACGCTATGCAAATTCCGCAGACCCATGGCATTTCTTTGCCATTGGCTCGTTTTATATACTCGAAGATGATAGGATTTCTAAGCGAAACCCCATTCGTCATCATCCGACGTAACTCGGAATGACAACGAAAGGGAACTAATATTCACTGGGTAGTCATATACAATTTCACCACTAGATGGGGGTAAAAATCACACAGTGTAGCTTTAACCCTCTGAGGTCTGAGCTGTTTTCTGGGCCCAGGAGGTGTTCTGACATGCTCTGACATTTCTGGTTATTTCTGTTACTTGTGACATTTTCATGGCTAAAGACTAATTACACTGTATTCAGCACAAACTCTGCTACAATAATATATCAACAGCATGTATGTAAAAGTTTGTAGTTTTGAGATAATGACATTTATGCGTGGTTTGTGAAAATACAAAAAAAAATTCTCACTGAAATAAGGCCATGAAACCCCTACTGATTATTTCTTCACAAGACTTTTGAAAATTGTATGACGTAGCCTAGAATATTTGCTGCAAAACTATGTGAAAATCACCCTGACTGCTCATTCAGAGAAGACAATATATTGATTTAAAAATTTTACGACGTGTTTTGTGTGAATAAGCCTTATGCGAGAGCTCATTAATATGTATGGCTTTTCTCACCTGAGAAAGACAAAGACACTCCCCTAACGGCCCTATTAGGAGCTATCAGGCCCCTGTCATTCTGAGCAACCTTGCACAATACTGTAAATGAGGAGATTTAAAAAAGAATGGCTTTTAGATTGTTTGGATTTATTTACACAACATAATCCAAATAGACACAACAAATGGCAAAAAAGCACTTATTGAAAGACAGAGACCTTTGTGCCATTCCTAAAAACATTGTACATACCTTTCATTTCCAAGGTGTTTGATTTTCACTTTACCATGTTCATGTTCCAGAGACTCATGTGAATGTTGAAGTCGGCAGGACTCAGTGGCATCTAAGCCCTGAAAAAAAAGTGAACATACTGATATCAAGAGAAAGGCCTGCACGATTTTGGAAATAAATATTCGATTTTTCTGGTTAAAATTGCTTTTTAAAATTCACAAAATACACACACACACACACACACACACAAATGTTTCCAACAATATATAATATAATGAACACCAGGTTTGTTGTGCCTTGTAGGCATAGGCTATGCGCAGTGCTGGGTAAAATAATAATAACAATAGATAGCAGTATAAATCTTCCAAAATATTTCAGTAACAACCAAGCTAGAGAAAAATATATTGATTATCATGTTACTTCAAATGTTTCCATTCGTTATGATGATATGAAATGAGATAATAGTAAAAACATGAAGCCGTTTGGTGTGTTTTGCTTTTCAAATTTTCAAATGATACATTCAAACGCGATCGCGCTGCAAAATCTGATACATTCAAACGCGATCGCGCTCAAATATAAAACATTATGGTTACCATACATATCTACGTTTGACCAGATATCCACAAACACAGTAGGCCTAACAGTAAACACGGGTCTAAATATTATAATATTCCCCATATATCTAGCAACAGTTCAACTGCAATGTGACATTTATGCAACAATAACAAACATGTAAGAATTTCTTACCTTAAATCTTTCTTGTCTTCAAATCGCGTTCTTCTTCTTCTGAGGTAGCCTAAATCCAATGTAAGCTCAGGCGCGTCTTTCAAACTCGACGAAAAGTGAAGTGAAGTGTTTTGGTGTTTTGTTGTTGAGGTAACGAGCGCGTTCGCGTTCCATGTGGAGATTTGCATGTGAATATCTTTTGCGCGAGTGGGCGTGGCCAAATTAACTGTAATGAGCAAGCGTTTGAGAAGCTGGACATCTTGTTGGTTTTATACAAATTACTTAAACAGAAAATATTTGTTTTCGTTTTGAACCCGATCATTTAAAAGTACACACTTAAATGTTTATAAAGGTGTATGGCTCATAAATGTGTGACAAGTATTCGCTGAGTTTTGTTTCAGTTTATAGACGTGCTCAAGAAAAAAAAGTTCACCGCGACGGAGAGGCAGAACGCACACCCTGTTTATTTTCATTATTTTACAAAAGCACAATGTTTTGATTTGATTGTAAGTGGACACATACAAAAGTAGAAATATCACAGATTCTTTTTTTATATTTCTTTTTTCTGTATGACCATAAATGATGGAGTAATTTAAGTTTATAGTGCTACAATGTGGAGAAAATCCAGCAAAACGCGCCCGCGCGTTTGCCGACCTCAGAGGGTTAATGAGAGGTTTTATAACTGCCAGTTTAAATGTTCTTGGAAAATGACCTAAAGATAAAGATGAGTTAATAATATTGAGGAGAGGCTCTTCCACTATAGGTAACACTTCTTTCAATAGTTTAGTTGGTATAGGATCTAGTAAACATGTTGTTGTTTTAGATGAAGTGATAAGTTTATTTAACTCTTTTTGTTCTATAGTTGTAAAGCACTGTAATTGTTCTTGCGGGGTGATAATTGAGGCTGAATTATAAGGCGCGATTGAGGATTGAACGTTTACAATTGTGGTTCTGATGTTTTCTATTTTCTCAGTGAAGAACTTCATGAAATCATTACTACTGTACTAAACTGTAACGGAATATTTTGTTCAGGAGACATCTGTTTATTTGTTAGTTTAGCCACGGTGTTAAATAAGAACCTAGGATTGTTTTGGTTGTTTTCTATTAGTTTGCGGAGATGCTCAGCCCTGGCCTCTTTTAGGGCCTTTTTATAACGTGACATACTGTCTTTTCCTGCGATTCTAAAGACCTCTAAGTTAGTTTTTTTCCATTTACGCTCTAAATTACGGGTTTCTCTCTTTAGAACATGCGTAGTATTGTTGTACCATGGTGCTTTACTTTTCTCTCTGACCTTTTTTAATCTAATGGGTGCAACAATATCCAATGTTCCAGAGAGAATGGTGCTCATAGTGCTAGTTAATTCCTCAAGTGCATCTGTTTGTTTGGGTTCACTGAGCAGCTGAGACAGATCAGATAAGCTATTTGAAAAATTATCTATGGTGGATGGAAGGATTGTTCTGCCTAATCGATAACGCGGCGCAGCATGATATATTACAGGAGTACGCAGTGGCGGACTGGCACCAAAAAGAGGCCCTGGCAATTTTAGCTGAGAGGCCACATTTGTCTTCTCAAGTCATCTGCAACCAACAAAGAAACATAACATTACATTCTCATCAGGTCAATGATCGCGAGAAATTCCACTGACTAAAAACATTCAAAATACCTTATAAATAGAGAGATTACATATATTTAGGCTATTTGTCCTTCACAGGAAAAATAGAAATAAAAAGTCATTATTATTATTTAGTTCATAGGGCTATTATTTTTCAGAGATAGGCCGTGGTGTTTGTTTGTTTGCTTTTTTCCTTGTTTTTTTGTGGCCGCCTGCAGCTCCGCTTAATTTATTATTATTTTATTCATATTTACATTTACATTTACATTTAGGCTATGCATTTGGCAGACGCTTTTATCCAAAGCGACTTACATTGCATTCAAGGTACACATTTTTACATTTTGTCAGTTCATATACTTAGTCTGTTGATTTGCGACGGCCTATTGTTGCAGACACTCCGCTTTATTTATTTATTTAGCCTTTTTATATGGTTGTGATGAGCGCCGAGCGAGCCGCTGGCTGTGCTGCCGGTTGCGGGCGGCCAATCCGCCAAAAGGCGGCCGCATCTCCGCTTTATTTATTTATTTAGCCTTTTTATATGGTTGTGCGCCACAAGTTGTGATGAGCGGCGAGCGAGCCGCTGGTGGTGCTGCCGCTTGCAGCCATTGCGCCAATAGGCGGCCGCTTCCTCGCTTTATTTAGCCTATTTATTTGTTTGTGATGCGGCCACAACAAGTGATGAGATGAGGCGGCCGCAGTGGCATTTGCCCACATTGCCCAATGGCCAGTCCGTCACTGGGAGTACGTAATATGCAAGTTACCATGTAATGGTCAGTGACATCGTCACTTTGTGGAATGATATCTATATCGGTTGGATCGGTTCCATGTGATATAATTAAATCGAGTGTATGATTAAAACGATGAGTTGGTCCGGTAACGTTTTGCTTGACCCCAAAGGAGTTTAATAAATCTGTAAACGCAGCCCATAACGCATCATTTGAATTATCTACATGGATATTAAAGTCTCCAACAATTAATGCTTTATCGAAATTAACTAATAGGTCTGAGAGAAAATCTGCAAACTCTTTTAGGAAATCAGCGTAAGGCCCAGGCGGTCTATATACGGTAGCCAAGGCTAGAGATAATAGGGATGTTTTTCGAACATCTAAGAGCGTAACATTTAGTACAAGTACTTCAAACGAAATAAACTTATAGCCCGTTTTCTGAGTAACAATTTAAAACGTGCATACCCCCGATCAAAATTTGTATACAGATGACATAACTGGCTCGTGACTCAAACAACTGAAGCAATGCCAAGCTCAACCAAGGACAGACACGAGAAGGGCTGAGCTGAGCACTCACTGAGTTGACCCGGCAGATGTTGAGTATGGACTGGCCGGGACTGAATCTGCGGCGCGGCGCGGCTTACTTTAGGGCCCGCTGTGGTGGCCTGACGAAGAAGGAAGACCCTTTCCCTCGCGTGAAAGAGGGCGGCATTGCCTTACAATAATTCCCGCCGTAGAGAAATGGTTAGTATGGACCGGTGTAGAGAAATACGCGGAAGGAGATCGCGGATGTTTCGCCCGCGGTTATGATCCCGTTTGTTAAACCTGACGCCCGCGAGATTACACCAGAGGATTGCGGCAGAGGTTCCTCAAAGACGAGAGATTATTCATCGGACGGGAATTGCTCGATTCGGACCTGTTAGGACGGTACTGCCGGGCTAAATGCTGATAAACTGTCAATGAACAGAGGTGGGTTCTGCTGTTATTTATATTGTCCACTTGTGCTAATGGGTTAATTATCTGCACCTGCTCCTCCCGAACCTTGTTAATAAAACATAATTTAAAACGAATGAAAAATTTGTACTCCCAAATTCCTATTTCGTAGCCATGAAAAATCACAGAGTTTTAGCCATTTCGTAGCCATGTGCAAAATCACAGAGAGTCATTGGACTCTACACAGGCCATATCGTTTAGGTGTCTTGTTTGTAATTCATTTACTAACCATTCAGAAAAACCATACTTTGAGCACATTCAAGGTCATCTAAAAAAATATGAAACAGTGACCTGTGTTTTCAATAATTGTGAGTACAGTACAAATTCAACTTTTGCATCTCATAAAAGCAGGAAGCATACTCCCCACTCACTTGAACATTTCAAACCATCCATCCTTCAAAATTACACTTGTCAAACACCTGAAGATACTGAATTGATTGTTGATAATAGTAATTTCTGTGAACCTGTTGTTGAGGAAGAACTAGATTTTGTCAAAATAATCAACAAAAAAGTGGGTTGTCTTTTGTCTTTTTATTAAATTAGAAAGTGTTTTCAATGTTTCTAATAAGTGCATTGATGAAATAATAGATGAATTACAATTTATAACATCAACTGCTTCAAGTCCAGTTATCAAACAGATTATTGAGACGACTTTAAAAAGTAATTGTTGCAATGTTGATAAGTCGGTAGTCTTAGACTTGGTGGAAATGCAGCTCTTGGGGTGGATGGACCTTTACACACCTCATACAAAAGAGAGATTTCTGAAGGAGCAATTCTCTATTGTTGAACCTGTAGAGTACATACTAGATGAAAACAGCACATTCCAGTATGTTCCCATTTTGCAATTGTTGTCACAGATTTTAGATAGGAACGATGAGGCGCTTAGTCCGCTCAACTGGGCTCTTTCTTGCAAGAAAATGACATCTATGAAAAGTTTCAGTCTGGATTCAGGCCGCACCATAGCACTGAAACTGCGCTCGTTAAAATCACAAATGATTTACTTTTAGCTTCTGACCAAGGCTGTATCTCAATATTAGTTTTACTTGATCTTAGTGCTGCGTTCGATACTATAGATCACACAATACTCTTAGATCGACTACAAAATTATACTGGTGTTCAAGGACAAGCATTAAGCTGGTTCAGATCATACTTATCTGACCGCTACCATTTTGTCTATTTAAATGGAGAAAAATCGACCATAACTTCAGTAAATTATGGAGTGCCGCAGGGATCTGTGTTAGGCCCTCTATTATTCTCAATATATATGATGCCACTTGGAAATATTATAAGGAAACATGGAATTAGTTTTCATTGTTATGCTGATGACACTCAAATATATATTTCATCACGGCCGGATGAAAACGCTAAATTATCCAAATTGACAGAGTGTGTTAAAGATATAAAAGATTGGATGACACGTAATTTTCTTTTATTAAATCCAGACAAGACAGAGGTACTACTTATCGGTTCAAAAAAACGCCCACAAAACCTATCACAATACAACTTTAACATAGTAGGATGTCTTGTTACTTTATTCTATACAGTAAAAGACCTGGGTGTTATACTAGATTGCAACCTGTCTTTTGAAAATCATATTTCATATGTTACAAAAACAGCCTTTTTCCACCTTAGAAACATTGCTAAGCTATGTAATATGCTATCAGTTTCTGATGCAGAAAAGTTAGTTCATGCATTCATGACCTCGAGACTAGATTACTGTAATGCTTTATTAGCTGGTTGTCCTGCATCCTCAATAAACAAGCTACAGTTAGTCCAAAATGCAGCCGCTAGAGTTCTTACTAGATCAAGAAAATATGATCATATAACACTGATTTTAACATCACTACAGTGGTTACCTATAAAGTCCCATATTAATCACAAGGTATTGCTACTGACTCATAAAGCCCTAAACGGCTTAGCTCCAGTCTATTTAACGGATCTTCTATCGCCCTACAATCCATCGTGCTCTTTAAGATCACTAAATTCAAGGCTTTTGGTCATACCTAGGATATCCAGATCCACCGAAGGAGGGAGAGCATTTTCACATTTAGCTCCAAAACTGTGGAATAGCCTTCCTGATACTGTTCATTGCTCAGACTCGCTCTCCCAGTTTAAAACTAGATTAAAGACGCATCTCTTCAGCCAGGCATTTATCTAAAAATTTTAATCTTACAGTTAAATCCGGCCTCTATTTCATAAACACCAGAGGAGAACTGGCCCCCGACTGAGCCTGGGTTCTCCCAAGGTTTTTTTTTCTCCATTAGGTCACCTGATGGAGTTTTAGGTCACCATTAGGTCACTTGATGGAGTTTTTCGGTTCCTTGCCACTGTTGCCTTTGGCTTGCTCAATTGGGGATATTTTGGGGATATTTAATTTTATTTTATCAATCAATAAATTCCACTAGAAACAAACCTTGTTGTATTATTTTAATTTAATACTGTGAAGCTGCTTTGATACAATCTGTATTGTGAAAAGCGCTATACAAATATACTTGACTTGACTTGACTTAGGAATACACAAAGCTCTAAAAGTACTTATGAATCCTTTTGTGATGGTTCACATTTCAAAGAAAGTATCTTTTTTTTCTGGAGATGGTGTAAGAATCCCTATTATACTCTACATTGATGATTTTGATGTGTGTAATCCACTCGGGACATCTAGAAAAAAAACACAAAGTTACTGCCGTTTATTGGGTGTTGGGAAACATTTGAAGTAGCTCACGCTCCTCATTGACATCCATCTATCTGGCTTTGCTTTTTAAAGCAAATGATGCAAAGAAATATGGATATTCTCGTGTACTTGAACCATTGTTGACTGATCTCAAGAGCCTGGAGCAAGATGGTGTTGTGGTGTCCTCTTTTGGGAGATTTATCAAGGGCACAGTGTTCTGTGTGATTGCTGACAATCTTGGTGCTCATGCAGTTGGAGGTTTTCTTGAAAACTTTACCGGGTCATACATCTGCAGATTTTGTACGGGGACACGTTCCCAATTCTAAGAGTTCGAGGTCAGATCTGGTGCATTTTCTCCAAGAAATAAACAAGAACACGAAACACGTTCAAACAGCTTTAATGACTGCAACCCATTGCTTTGGGGTGAAAGCCCAATGTCCAATTAGCAACAGACTGAATTACTTTCATGTAATATCAGGGTATCCTCCTGATGTGCTTCATGACTTGCTTGAGGGAATTGTACCAGTTGAATTGGCACTGTGTTTGGATGTATTGATCAAGAAAAAGTATTTCACTCTTGCTGAGCTCAACCATCAAATCAAAACAAGTTGTTGCACCATACTTTGTGTCTACAAGTAAAACCAGCATCGGTGGCAACGCCCACGAAAACTGGTGTTTATTGAGGTTGCTGTCACTAATTATTGGAGATAAAATACCAGAGAGTGAAAAGGCATGGCAGTTGATAATGACTCTAAAAGTTGTTGTTGATCTTGCTCTATCACCTGTCTTTTCAAATGCAAGCATCGGTTTTCTTGACAGCAGGATATCTGAACATCGTATGGAATAAATTTTGTGCCAATAATAATGAACGTAGCTTTTCAAGAAACTAATGAAAATCTAAATTGAAACTGAATAAAATATCTTTGAAACTGAAAAAGAATAAATCGCAGGCAAATTTTTTGACTTCGTTTTTAATACACTGCATGTTTTGCTAACTATTTCTCATATTTCAATCGCTGATCTGAACTTACAAATGCACTTCCAGAGTTTTCATTTATGCTCCCAAAGTTTTCGTTCGCCGTTCTGACACATTTCTCTCGTGGGGGGCGGGGCTAGTGGCAGTGTGTTCTCATTGGCTACTGAGTTTTTGATTGACAGCTTCTTCACCTGGAAGTGAAGACGTCAGTGGTGTGTTTATGTGTGGATGTGAGCATCTGTAATCGCAGCTTTCTATTTCATTTTAGTGATATTAAGTTTATATCTGTATTTATTTGCTGCTACACTATATTGTTGAGATGATTTCTTATAGAAGGAATAGTACAGACAAATGACATCATTATCATTAGTCATCGTCGCTATCAGGATACTGGATAACGTTAGCCTACTCGTGGTAAGTCTGTTTTTATTTTTTATTAATACTATACTAATACTATTTATAATACAGTACTGGCTTTTTTCAGGTGGAGAGGTATTTTAGAGCTCAGTGAGAGCCCATAACATTATACAGCTGTGTTGTCTTGATTTAACTGTTAGCCCAATCATTACATGACTTGTTTATCTACATTCGGTTACAGGCTTCGATTAGATCATATTCCCCCCCAGCCACCCCAAACAACATTGGGCTAGAGTACTGAACAGTATCTGTACTGTAGCCTATACTACAAAAAGTACTGTATCAGTCAATGACCGATGCCATAGGACCAGAGCGCTGTCAATCACTGCCTGATTCAACTTTGGCAATGTAAAGACTTTTTTTACCATGCCAATAAAGCTATTTAAACCTAAATTTCTCAATTGCTGATTAATTTGCGATGCAGAGTTTTTGAAAGAGTAGAGACACGACTTGACCACAGACCACGTCTCTGTTCATAATATGTAAACACTCAATTATTTTGAAGTATCGCCCTGGTCGCAATATTTATTCTGATTGCTTTTGTGTGATAAAGATGACTGATAAAGCTATTATATGTAGCTAGTATGAGTAACAAAATGCTTTTTCTGTGCCCATATTTGACTAAAGACTATTAAAGACTATTAAAGATTAAACATTTTTCTCAAAAATGTTCATTTGAAGTGCAATTTTTTGCATTATTATTATATAATGCAAAAAAATTGCACTTCAAATGAACATTTTTGAGAAAAATGTTTAATTATTCAGTTAAATATTCAGTTTCAATTTATATTTTCATTAGTTTCTTGAAAAGTTACGTTCATTATTATTGGCACAAGAATAATTCCATAAACATCGACATAGGTTCCTTGAACTTTTTCCCCAAAAGAGGCTGCTTCCCAAACATCACTTTCTTGAGCACTATCCTCAGCTTATTAAAGACTTCGGCCCCCTGGTGGCATTATGGACTTCGAGCCCAAACACCGCTTCTTTAAGAAGGTTCTTCGGCAAACTGGTTGCTTCAGGAATGTTTTGATGTCTCTGGCAAGAAAGCATCAAACAATGATTGCGTTCCATTTGTATGACTCATCATGCAAGGCCTGCCATTTCTGTGACAAAAATGTCCAAAGTGCCACTTGAACTGCTAAATGAAGGAATAAAAGAAACCGTGAGAAAACAATTGCCCAATGCCACTGCAGTACACGTGACAAATAAGGTGGAGAATTTGGGCACAGACTACACTGTAGGAATGATGTTAGTATTTGGCTCAACTGACATTACCTGACTTCGCAGAAATTATTCAAATGGTTGTTGTTCAAGATGACCTAATTTTTGTTGTCAGGCTGCAAAGTGCCTGGTACAATGAACATCTCAGGGGTTTTATGTTAGAACCCACTCGTAATATTAAAGTCCTCCAACAAGCCCAGCTAATAGACGTTTATCCACTGGCAGCTTACACCATGGGAGGAAAATCGATGGTGTCTCTAAAACACTACATTTGCATTAATTAAAAGGTTATGTACCCATTTTATACCCAAGTTATTTTCATTGCATGACTGTGTGTAAAATATAAAAAAATCCAATAAAGTGCTCCTGAATTTTACCTGCACTATCCACATAGCCAACAATGACAGAGAGTTGGGCACGGCAGGATATATCAGTTGTTTCATAAACCTGCCATCCAAAAAAGGGAGCATCCTGAAATTCATCTCTGATCTGATCAGAAACGGTGGCTGCAAGAGCAGAGATCAAGTCATTTTGAATAGTATGGGACATACCAGAAAACACAGTTGAGGACTCGAATTGTGTGGACAGGACAGAGTCATATTTAGCTAATGTTTCTGTGACTCCCTGTAATTCCCCTTGTTGGATGATTCACTACTCTCATCATGTCCCCTAAATGACAGCTCCTTCCGGCCAAGCAAGGATGTCACATCAATAAGGCGGTTTAGGAAGGCCCTGTTTTGTTTGACTGTATCATTATGTTTAGCCACTTGAATGCGAGCACCTTCATTGATTGCATGCTCAACCCTGATCCTGCCCATGCAACTTAATCTTGCACATGCATTCACATGTGCATTGCTCTTTTCATGTCTTTTATATGCCCTGTCAAAGTTAGTCAGATCTCCAAACCCCACCTTTGACCAAACAACACATCTGTGAGATGGTTTCATCAAGAGGCATGGCCAGCAGTACATTTTATTTGTCACAGCACTTCCAGTCAGCCAGCTAACTTTGTCATACCAGGAGAGCTGAAAAGACCTGTTATTTTTCCCTATCTTTTGCACTAAATCAATCTTAGGTGTTGATCTGCCCTGCTGTTTAATTCTAAGTTTTTCCTCGTAAGGAACACTTTCAAATGGCTTCGCCAAAATTAGGTCGACAATATTAGCACTGTCTGCCATCGTGTGCAGTTTCACCCCTAAGACGCTAGCCTAGCCTACTATATGAATGAATGAATGAAAGAAGGATCTAAAAAAATTTGCAGCATTTATCCAATGACAGTCTAGTTTCGAAGCACTGAAAAAAACTGTTCAAAGCAGCCCCATTGAAGTCAATGGACGCTGGGCTTCAACAGGGAAATGAGAAGGAGATCGAGTCAGCCAACCTGCTGTATGTAACTGATTCTGAACGAACTCGTCTTTGAGATGAACGTTTTCTAACGCATTTTAGTCAATAAAATGTTAATACAATAGTCAAGTCAAGTCAAGTATATTTGTATAGCGCTTTTCACAATACAGATTGTATCAAAGCAGCTTCACAGTATTAAATTAAAATAATACAACAAGGTTTGTTTCTAGTGGATAGTACATATTTGACCATTCATTTTTTGACATTATAGGGGAAGCCGAGCTTCCCTTGCAGTCTTAAAGAAATCCCCACTGATATATAGGCTGTACACATACATATGTATAGCCGAATGATAATGGTGGAAAAAAAAAAAAAAAAAAACTTATTTCAATAGCTATTGTTAATGACTAATTGTGTTTTTTCCCTTTACATTAAGAAAATTCACACGTGTAATTATAGTAACTCTCTCTCTCTCTCTCTCTCTATATATATAGGCTGTACACATACATATTTATAGCCGAATGATAATAATAACAGGCTGTCAGGGGCCTGTTTCAATAAGGAGGTTCAACCAACTCTGAGTTAAAACTTGAACTCTGAGATGACTTACCCTGAGATGGGAAACTCTGAGTTTTTGGTTACAGAACAGCTGAAATTAGTTAGTTCAATCAACTCTGAGTTGACTGACTCTGAGTTAAGCGCGTGCACCACAACTATAAAAAGCCATTATCAATGGAGCGCAGATATTATGAGTCACCATGGCAACAGTGTCATAATTCAGAAGCGGAAGCAGTAATGCAAGTATTCTCTTTTATTATGGGTCAGAAGACACAGAATAAACACACGGGTGGGCTGGTGGCGCAGGGACTTGTTGGTCAGCGTGGTGGTGAAGACAGGTGACGGTGCATCCAGTGAAGTGAACATCCAACACGACGAACCCCACGAAAACACCGAACAGGACACGATCAGGAACTGGAACAGGAACTGGAATGGCTGACGACGACAAAACACTGAGGACACCAAAACCAACGATCTGACAGGGAAAGGAGAGTGCGATGAGTCTTTATAGCAGAAACAATTGACAGCAGCTGGTGAGGGGAATGAGATCAGGTGGAGTGATGATCAGCTGAACGAGCAGCCACGCCCACTCACCCACACACACAGAACAACAAATACACGAGACACGAAGAAACCAGTGAATTCATGAACCGTGACAGTACCCTCTCTCCTAGGAACGCCTCCTGGCGTCCCCAGACTCCCTTACCTGTCGATTGTAATCATCGATGAGAGAGTGATCCAGGATGTCTCTGGCAGGAACCCAACTCCTCTCCTCCGGACCGTAACCCTCCCAGTCCACCAAGTACTGGAATCCACGTCCCCTCCGCCTTGATTCCAGAATACGATTAACCGAATACGTAGGTTCCCCTTCTACGAGACGCGGCGGGGGAGGAACCGGGACAGGCGGATTAAACTGAGAACGAAACACGGGCTTGATTTTGGAAACATGGAAGACGGAATGAATCCTCCTGTACACTGGAGGGAGTTTGAGGCGGACTGCCACCGGGCTAATAATCTTAGTGACAGTGAATGGGCCAATAAATTTGGGAGCTAGCTTATTAGAGACGGAACGGAGAGGAATGTTCTTAGTAGAAAGCCACACTTTTTGACCAACGACGTATACGGGAGGCCTAGACCGGTGGCGATCGGCTTTAGCCTTGGTGCGCGCTCCCGCTTGGAGTAGAGTCTCACGGGCTCTAGTCCAAGTGCGACGACACCTCTGGACAAAGGCGTGAGCGGAGGGGACCGCGACTTCGGATTCCAGACTAGGAAAAATTGGTGGCTGGTAACCTAGACTACACTTAAACGGTGATAGGCCCGTAGATGATACTGGTAACGAATTGTGGGCGTACTCCACCATTGACAGTCGTTGGCTCCATGAGGAAGGATTCTTGGAGACCAAACATCGCAACGTTCTCTCCAAATCCTGGTTGGCTCTCTCAGTTTGGCCATTGCTCTGGGGATGGAACCCTGAGGACAGACTAACCGTCGCACCCAGTAATCTACAAAATTCTTGCCAAAATTTGGACACAAATTGGGGTCCTCTGTCGGAGACCACGTCTGTCGGGAGGCCATGTAGCCGAAAGACGTGGTCAACGACTGTTAACGCTGTCTCCTTGGCTGAGGGTAATTTGGGCAAGGGAATGAAATGGACCGCCTTCGAGAATCGGTCCACCACGGTCAAAACTACCGTGTTACCCTGAGAGGGTGGGAGGGCGGTGATAAAATCTAGAGCGATGTGGGACCAGGGTCTCGAAGGGATCGGCAGCGGTTGAAGGAGCCCATCTGGGGGTCGATTGGAAGTCTTACCAGTGGCACAAACTGAGCAAGCCAAAACAAAACTGTGAACGTCACGAGCCATACGTGGCCACCAAAATCGTTGCTTAACTAAAGACGTGGTACGACTGACTCCTGGATGACAAGCCACATTGGAACAATGACCCCACTGAATGACGTTGGACCGTAATTGCTCTGGCACAAATAAACGGTTCGGTGGACAACCGGGCGGAGGCGTTACCCCTTCTAAGGCCGTTCTGACCTTCGATTCGACCTCCCATGAGAGTGTGGAGACAATTAGGGTCTCCGGAAAAATGCACTCGGGAGTAGACGGGCGATCGGAATGGTCAAAAATACGTGACAAAGAATCGGGCTTGATGTTTTTGGAGCCCAGGCGGTACAAGAGAGTAAAGTCAAAACGTCCGAAAAAAAGTGCCCACCGAGCCTGCCTAGAGTTCAATCTTTTAGCGGTTCTAATGTATTCCAGATTCTTATGATCGGTCCACACGATAAAAGGTACCCCCGACCCTTCTAACCAGTGACGCCACTCTTCCAATGCTAACTTGACTGCCAACAACTCTCTGTTACCAATATCATAATTACGTTCGGCAGGGGACAAACGATGAGACAAAAACGCGCACGGATGCATTCTGTCGTCTGTAGGAGAACGTTGGGATAACACTGCACCTACCCCCACCTCTGACGCGTCGACCTCCACCATGAACTGACGTGATGGATCAGGGGTAACTAAGATGGGGGCTGAAACAAAGCGGCCTTTCAGTTTGGCAAACGCAGCCTCGGCTGCGTCTGACCACCTGAACGTAGTTCTGGGGGAGGTTAAGGCGGTCAGAGGTGAGGCTAGTTGGCTGAAATTGCGAATGAACCGCCGGTAGAAATTGGCGAACCCCAGAAACCTCTGTAGGGCCTTACGGGAATCTGGACTTGGCCAATCCACCACAGCCTTAACCTTCTCAGGATCCATACGCATCCCCTCAGACGACACAATGTACCCTAAGAAAGGAACAGACTGTGCATGAAAAGCGCATTTCTCCGCCTTGACAAAAAGACCATTCTCTAGCAACCTCTGAAGCACTCGTCTGACGTGCTGAACATGTTCCTGGAGAGACGAAGAAAAAATCAATATGTCATCCAGGTAGACATAAATGAACTGATCGACCATGTCTCTCAGCACGTCATTGACGAGTGCCTGGAAGACCGCTGGACTATTGGACAGCCCGAAAGGCATAACCAAATATTCAAAGTGCCCCCTGGGGGTGTTAAAAGCAGTCTTCCATTCATCCCCCTTCCTGATGCGGACCAAATGATAAGCGTTATGTAAGTCCAGTTTTGTGAAGACCGACGCTCCCTGCAACCTCTCGAAGGCTGAAGACATCAACGGCAAAGGATAAGTATTCTTTACCGTGATGTTATTCAACCCTCGGTAATCAATGCAAGGTCGCAGAGAACCGTCCTTCTTCCCCACAAAAAAGAACCCCGCCCCCGCAGGAGAAGAGGAAGGTCGGATGAATTTGGATGCCAGAGAATCAGAAATATATTTCTCCATGGCCTCCCTCTCGGGAATGGATAGAGAGTAAAGCTTGCCCTTAGGCGGAGACGTACCTGGCAGTAGATCTATTGCACAGTCATAGGGACGATGCGGAGGGAGAGAAGCAGCCCGAGACTTACTGAACACTTCCTTCAGGTCCAGATACTCCGTGGGCACGTTAGACAAATCCACTGCCTCCTCCTGAAAAGCAGAAACAATAACAGACGGACAAGCAGACACAAGACAGGACTCATGACAAAAACTGCTCCACTCCAACACTGATCTCTGCTGCCAGTCAATCTTGGGGTTATGCTTGATTAGCCAGGGGTGACCGAGAACAACAGGTGCAAGGGGGGAGTCCAGGATGTAAAATGAGGTAGTCTCTGTGTGATTTCCGGATACTGTAAGTGTAATGGGTCCAGTGGTGAATGCAATGGTGGGAAGGGCTTGACCATTGAGGGCGTGAACAGCAATGGAACGGGTGAGTGGTAACAGGGGAACGTGAATCTTGTGAGCGAATGTGTAGTCCATGAAGTTACCTTCTGCCCCGGAATCCAAAAGTGCAAGACAGTCGTGAGTGTTGGCTGACCATCTAAGTCTTACCGGGAGGAGAGTTGATGTTGATGAGGTCTTCTCAGCGGAGATCCCACCCGACAGTAGCCTCAGATTTACTGCCGGGCTTGCCCTTTTACCGGGCAGTTGTAAGCGAAGTGACCAGCAGTTCCACAGTACAGGCAAAGGCCCTGGGATCTCCGCCTTTCCTTCTCCTCCCGGGAAAGCCGAGCTCGCCCGACCTGCATGGGCTCGTGATCGTAGACGGGGCTGACCGCGTCCCCGCCGCTGGCTTGCGTGGTCTCAACGGTAGTAGAAGCCCGAACCGGTAACTTCATCCGCTCCACACGAGAGAGACGAGAATCCACGCGAAGTGCCAGGTCGATGAGTCCGTTGAGTGTAGCGGGTAAATCCAAGGCGTAGATTTCTCTTAGGACGCGGTCAGCCAGCCCATGCAGGAAAGTGTCCCACTGCGCTTCCTCGTTCCATTGACACTCAGCCGCCAAGGTCCGGAACTCTATGGCATAATCTGATACGGATCTGCCTCCCTGCTTGAGATCCGCCAGGGTTCGTGCTGCTTCTCTTCCCGCGACCGCGCGGTCAAACACCATCTTCATCTCGGCGGCGAGTGTCTGGAACGAGGCACAACACGGATCTTGATTCTCCCACACCGCCGTCCCCCACAGAGCTGCCCTCCCAGTCAGCAGTGTGAGTACGAATGCCACTTTGCTTTGTTCAGTGGCAAATGTTCTGGGCTGCAGAGAAAAATGCATAGTACAGCGTGTTAGAAATGCTCTGCAAAAATTCGGCTCACCACTGTAGGGCTCAGGGACCGGTAGACGGGGTTCTGACTGGGAGACGCTTGGTGGTGGAACTGGGGGAGCGGACGGTGTGGGTGGTGGCGCAGTGGGAGCTCGTAGATGTTGCAGCTGCTGGGTGAGCTCGGACACCTGCGCCACGAGAGCTTGAATGGCCCGACCCGACTCATTAGAAGTCCTCTCCTGAGCCTCAATCCGAGAAATGGTTACCCTGATGAAGTCTTCCAGAGAGGAGGATCCACTTGCTGCTCCCATCGTTTGGTCAGATCGTTCTGTCATAATTCAGAAGCGGAAGCAGTAATGCAAGTATTCTCTTTTATTATGGGTCAGAAGACACAGAATAAACACACGGGTGGGCTGGTGGCGCAGGGACTTGATGGTCAGCGTGGTGGTGAAGACAGGTGACGGTGCATCCAGTGAAGTGAACATCCAACACGACGAACCCCACGAAAACACCGAACAGGACACGATCAGGAACTGGAACAGGAACTGGAATGGCTGACGACGACAAAACACTGAGGACACCAAAACCAACGATCTGACAGGGAAAGGAGAGTGCGATGAGTCTTTATAGCAGAAACAATTGACAGCAGCTGGTGAGGGGAATGAGATCAGGTGGAGTGCTGATCAGCTGAACGAGCAGCCACGCCCACTCACACACACCCACACACACAGAACAACAAATACACGAGACACGAAGAAACCAGTGAATTCATGAACCGTGACAAACAGCCCCAGACAAAAAGAGGTCTGCATATTTTTCACCAGCAGAACTGGATGAGCCTCTGCAAGCGTATGGAGAGTACAAACACATATTATTATTTTATTATTATTATATCTCCAGCAGCGAAGGACAGAGTTAGCTAGGGAGAAAATAGTTGCTTGAGTCAATGCGTAAGTTTACATTTTAATTACTGTTATACAGTTGGGTGTAATTAATTACCAAGTAATCTAAATACTGTAATTTAATTAAAGGGATTACTCTTAATTCTTCTTTAATTTAAAGTAAAATATGATGTAATTGAATTAGACTATAGAACAATTCTGTATATTTAACATACATTTTTAAAAGGTATATTTTTAATGTAACCTTCTCCCTCTACACACTTTCGTCAATTCAAGAATAGTTCATGCAATTGTATATTAATTTGAAAGCATTAAAAGTGCGGATTCTTGTCTCTCCTTGTATTGTTCAAGTTGTTGAGGTTGATATGGGATTTAGTAATTAGTAATAAGTAGACCAATACTTTCTAAAGATAGTCATTATTACATTAATCTTATAACACTGTTGAAGATGTCATTTGTAGTTAGTAATTAATAACTATTTTAGAGTAACTTACCCAACTGTTATAATATCAGAGGTGAAACTGGAAGAACAGTATGTTATTCAACCTAATTTTAATTTTCATGTAGGTGCAATCCTGCAGGAATTAAAAAAACACGGCAGCTGCTGAAAATTAAATATAAAAACATAATTCAATCAGGTAAGGCTTGAGCATATCATGGGTGTAGGCTACCTGACTTTACAAACATTTGACATATTAAATAACTAAATAGCATCCAGTGTCTAGCAGTGCAGCAGCATTTTTGGCTGAGGGAATTCCTGGACGGACTTCAGAGCCAGTCCCAAAGATCCAAGGGCCTTCATAAAATGTAAGAGGTTTACATGTGTGTTATTTTTTTTTTATAAAGGCTATTTTTGATATTTCCATTTATTTTACTTTGGGTTGGGTTTTTTGTTGGTCCCAACAGATTCTGATGGTAATATCGGTCTTTTGGAGCCTCCTGTCCCAACAGAACCCCAGGCAGTTGTAAGACGCCTACTCAATGCACCAGAAATTATGACAAATAGTGTTATAAAGTGTACTCAACCAAATGCTCATCTTCACAGGACGATGGGGATGAAGAGTTTCTGCTGCCACAGAGAGGCCTACAGAGGTAATGTTAATATTATGTGTCTACACATCAAACAATTTACACATTCAGATTTTTTCACATTTTTATGTGGAGTAGCCTATAGAATCTAAGTTTAAATCTAAGTATAAACAGGTATTCTTATCTCTCCCCCCACCCCCAGAGTGTGGAAGAACAGCAGGAGGACAGTCCATCAACTTCTGTTTCACAGATGAACACAGTTCAGTGATTTTCAGTAAATGCCACAGTTTAATTCTGTAGAATTAGTTTAGAACTACATTATATAACTCTAATCTACTACTGTATTTTCAGTTGGCAGTTAAGGAGTTATATAGACTTCATCTTATTTAAAAAATAGAAAAAAAAAAAAACAGCAGTAAAAACAGCAATGAATAAATGTACCGAAAAAATGAATGAGGTGTTTATGAATGAAGTTTATGAAAAATGAATGAACACCGCTTCCTCTTTAAAAAAGGGGAGGAGACCGAAAGAAACTGTGGGTTTACCGAAGAAAACCTGCTCCCGACCAGGTTAGGTTCACAGAGTAAGTTACCATGGTAACTGACTCTGAGTATAAGTTACCTCTCTTTCAGAAACGGGCTTGACTTACTCTGCTTTCTCAGGTTTAACATACCTCCCATCCTGAAACGGAAAACCCAGAGTTTCCCTCATTTCAAGGTTAACATACTCAGAGTTTTCACTTAACCTCCTTTCTGAAACAGGCCCCTGATCTCTTGAAGACATGAAAGTGAGTTGCTGTGAACTTGGAGACAATTTATGTAAACTCTATAGATTTTATACAATATGTGTTTCATGTGGAAGACACATTCTAAATTATTTTTTGACAGATTATTTGTTTGTTTTATATTCCAGCACAAGCACCAACCCAACAGGTGACCATCAATAAACTCAAAAAAGAAGACTCGTTTTTGAAATCTAAAGTTAATTTCCTTGAAGAAAATGCATTCAAGACAAAACCCAGCACTTGGTTCAAACCAACACAGTGTGTGTTCTGTCCAATAGTGACCCAACGGTGTGGTTAAGGTTGGGTTATTTTTTAACCCTGCAGTTTTTAGAATGTAAAATGTTTAGAATATCTAAAGTTACTAAATTATGTAAATATATTGTTATATCTATTATATTTTATAATATTATATTTTTCTCAAGGTAATTAAATAAGCAGTTTTACAAGATATCATTTGAGCAGGCAAAACACTGAAATCATGATGTACTTATGTAATTAGTGTTAGTGACAGTAAGAATACAATTACCTGGAAATAATTTTGAAATTGTGAACCTGGGCCCGTATCCCTAAAGAATTTTTGTGCAAAAAGTGGCTCCTAGCGGCCAAATTCTAAGAAAATTCTCAGAGTCATGACGTTTTCTTAGAATTTCCCCTAAAAGTGACACGAAAATCCCAGTTAATATAAAAGCTATTCCTCAAGATTCCTAGCGCTTAAAAGGGCTCCTAAGGCGAGATCTGCTAAGAGCAGGGAAGAGGACTTTTAGTGGCTTAGGAGTTCCCCTAAGCAGCTGCACAAAATGGCCAACAGAGGAGGCAGGAGAGATGTCCTGCAAACACTGGATGACAGGGAATTATTGAGACGCTACAGATTGGATCGTGCAGGAATCATGTTTGTGGTGGATCTCCTTAGAGATACAATTACTTCACCAACTCGACGCCACAACGCTATTACACCGGAGAAGAAAGTAATCACAACCCTGAGGTATTTGGCAACAGGGAAAATGCAACAATGCAGCAGTGATGACTTGGGTCTGTCCCAATCCTCCGTCAGCAGAGTCATCACCCAAACACTGACAGCTTTGTTTCTTTGTTACTGACAGCTCTGACACAATTTGTTTCATTCCCGCTGGATGCCCGCACTTTACACACACATAAAAGGGCATTTATGGACATTGCAGGATTCCCTGGCGTTGTGGGTGTAATTGATGGAACACATGTGAGAATAATTGCGCCATCAGAGGACGAGGCTGTCTTTGTTAACAGGAAGAATTTCCACAGCATCAATGTGCAAATAGTGTTCAATGCGGCCTGTAAGATTTTGGACATTGTGGCTAAATGGCCAGGCTCCACACATGATGCGAGAATGCTCTCCGAGAGTGGCATCAGACAGCTTTTTGAGAGACGCTATGTGCCAGCTAATTGCCACTTGTTAGGGGACAGTGGCTACCCATGCAAACCATGGCTCCTTACACCTTACCTCCAGCCACACCAAGGGCCCCAACTAAACTATAACAGGTAAGCCAAACAATACAAAAATCATGGAAATGAAATGCAAGCAATATGTTAGAGCATCCAAGTAGTGCAATATTTCCATCAAATAATTAAAGGTCTGTATTCTATTGTAGGGCCCACAAGACAACAAGAGCGGTGGTGGAGCGTGGCATAGGCCAGCTTAAGAGGCGCTTTCATGTTCTCCACGGAGAGGTGCGGCTGAGGCCTGAAAAAGTCAGCAAAGTCATCATAGCCTGTGCAATATTACACAATATTTGCAAGGTTAGACAGATTGCAGAACCTCTGGAGGATGGCGATGAGGATGAAGACAACGATGAGGATGGTGGTGAAGAAGATATTCACATTCCACAGGGGAACCTAGCCCAGAGTGGACTGCCTTACAGGGCAAACTTCACAAATTTACATTTCAGGCAAGCTGTAGCCCCATGTCATTTGAGAACTTGTGATGGTATTAAGAACTACCACAGTTTTACTGCACATCACCTGCAATTGTTAAATGCAAGACACAGAACACAATCTCTAAATGGTTTATTTTTTAGGTGTTCAATTTTAAGGCGGTAGTACTCCTCCTGAAGGGAAAGGACTTTTTTTTGTTGTTCAAACACATCAATTGTGAGTTGCAATCTTCTCTCCTGCAGGGATGCTGACGGAGCAGGTGCTGCGGATGGGAATGGTGTTTGATCCGCCGGGCTATCCTGAGTAGCAGCTGCAGATGGTTCAGGCGGCAATCTTGTCGGCAAACTTGATGGGCCCGGTTCTTGTGATGGCTCCATGCTACAGAAATACATAGGCCTAGTTTAATTATTGTTTTGATTAAATTAATTTAATACAATGAGCATTGATAACACATGAAATGGCTTCTGCAATGACTAAACACTGTTGATATGAATAACCCTGTGTCCTACCTTTGCTGCATTTCAAGGGCCTGCATCATTGACGTGTCAATACCTGTTGGCAGCCCGGTGACACTGACCTCAGAGTGTCCCAGGACAGACAGTGTCGGCCACCTGGGACAGCCTCTTTGCAGGTGGTCCACCCCCTAGAAAGAAACAGTCAATGAACACAGTACTTAGGGGCATGTAAATTAACTTTGCCAGCAGGAGCAAGTTGCCAGATTATGTGGTAGGCTATAGTATTTTGCTCACCTGTGAGTGAGGATTCCCGCTTGTGTGCTGCAATCTCATCTTTTGCCTTGGACTGCAGCACATACCACCTTTTCTCACAATCGTCGCCTGTCCGCACCACCAGTGGAAAAGAGGCATTGATTGTTTGGGATATTGTGTCCCAGGCGAGCCTCTTGCCTTGGCTAGTGACAGTTGGGCCAAATTTTCCTCGTAACATACCTTTATGTTCGTTCACCAACTGGGCCAGCAACAAACCTTGCTCCTCAGTCCAGTTCGGCTTGCGATTCCTTTTTTTCTCCATTTTCTGTGTTTGTAGGATATTTGTTAACAAGCCTTCATAAATAGACCAGCCAGCAATCACAGACATTGATAAAAGCTGAGCCGTATTACCCTCGTTAAGACCACACTGAGTTGTAACGTTGCAATTTCTACTTCATTAAGGACAGCCCCTTGAGATAGGCCATCTTGTTTTCAATGGGGTCCATATGGGAGTGAAAGTACAAAATATGCCAGCTAGGATATTAATATGAGCAAATAAGACACAAATCATTATTTGAACAGGGTGTAATGAGCTTAAGTTTTCACATATTTTAGATTCTAATGTTAGGCTATAACCCCTACAGCTTACTATTCATTTTCCAGATATTTTCTTGAATGTGAAATATTATTTACAATTACAGTCTGCATAAGATTAGAGTGTATAATTATGTTTATTGATTTGAGGGTACATCCTTTGCTCATTATCACCAAAAGTTCATTTTCATCAAACTTGTAGGATCAACCAATCACGGCTTTTGAAATGATGAGTCATACCTAGCAACGGGGTCAACCACACCTCCTCACTAAGATAGGATTTTCCATCCATTCCTTGCTCAGAGTTCACTGAAAATGTTCTGGAATCACTTCTAAGCTAAAACTCCTGGCAAGGAATTTTTAGGTTAAGTTAGGAGCTCTCTGAGAGGATTCTCAGAATCTTTAGGGATACGGGCCCTGGTCCCCTATACACAAAGCAATGGTGTCACCAGCATATAAATAGGGTGATGTATACAACTGTTTAAAGTCTCTTGTATCTCCAACTATGGTTTTTGAAAGAATTTCTTTTTGTTATTAAATATACAGAGATTAAAAAATGTTAAGTGCCCATTTTTATTCTAAAGGCTTTTTTTTTTTTTTTTATAAAGTGAGACACATTTTCATTTAGTTTGTGCTTAGATAATACAAATGGTTACATCAGGACATTGTACAAATATTTCCCCCCCAATATATCGGTTTCAGAAAAATAAAAAACACACTAGCTGATGTGCTTGTGAATTCAAACACACTAAACACTACATATACAAATCATGCCATTAGCAAAAAATGTATTATTTAGGGCAGAAAAATTAGCTCATTGAAGTAATGAATACATGAATACAAATGATTTGTCAGGTCTCTTTCCTGTTGGATGAATCCATACAGACTGGGAAAGGTAGCAACTCTGTTATTAGCCTTTTGAGAACTATGGATTGGGTGAAATGCACATGCATCTCCATGCAGATAACTGTGCGGGGCAAAATAAGATTTTTTTTTTTTGATGTGGTATCTTTTGTGGTGTATCTTGACAGGTCGCCATGTGTCAGTCACAATGAGCTTCCTTCTTGCTGGTACTTTGGACTCTTTAAAAGAAACTTGAGGAGAAATAAGGTTGACGGCTTGGATGATATTGCCCAAGTAGTTCAAAGCTCCAGTCCATCTAGGGTCAATGTACCGTGTCTTTGTGGTAAAGAGGATGGTACTGTTCTTGTACAGTAAAATGACAAACTTGGATGGTCTTTACCCAAATGCATTTCCTTGTCAACTCCATCCAAAGGGCCTTGATGCTAAAAGGCAACATTATCTTTACAATGAAATAAGGGAATCTGTGAGTGAGGACAAACAGAACTTGGTTTGTCCCCTCCCTCAGGCTATAACTAATAGTGAATCTGAGGATAAAGTCATTCAACCACCTGTGAAATACCGTTAGGGTCAAGGTTATGGAATTGAACTCTAGGTCAGTGGTTCCCAAACCTGTCCTGAAGGCACCCCAACACTGCACATTTTATTTGTCTCCCTAATCAAACACACCTGATTCAACTCATCAGCTCATTAACCCATGTGATAATGAGCTGATGAATTGAATCAGGTGTGTTTGATTAGGGAGACAAAGAAAACGTGCAGTGGTGGGGTGCCTTCTGGACAGGTTTGGGAACCACTGCTCTAGGTGTCTGAACTGCAATAAATTTACAGTCTTTTGCAGTTGTAATGTTGTAGTGTGTATCATTTTTAAAGTGTAAATTCGACAATAACTAATTGGACTATAATATGTATGGATTTTAAATATTTGTATAGACTACACTAAATGTTTTTAATTTTATTCATAAGAAAAAATAATCCAATGCACTCAAGTAATTCGTTTTTAGAAAAATATAGAGTTTATTCTTTCACGGCACATTTTATTCTTTAATTCTTTCAACGTAATCAGAGTTCTTTTAAACAGCAATCAATTAGTCACACGACGATCACCTGGTCATGTGGCACAGGACAAGAAGAGAGAACAGCTTTCTCTCGTCGTGTGACTAACGAATCTTTAAGCCAGCGCAAATACCTTTGTTTACATCCTGTTTTTCGGTTGAAGTCCAAAGTAGTCGATTGCAGAGTTCACACGCATAGGTTTAATACCTATGATCACACGCGTGAACTCGGCAATCGACTACTTTGGACTTCAACCGAAAAACAGGATGTAAACAGGTATTTGCGCTGGCTTAAATAACATCATTTTTATACATTTCTTTCACATCTACTGCAGTCAGACTCACTCGTGTTCACTCACAAGTGCACAGAAAATGTGAGTGATTCCTTCTAATGACACATCAAGGATGTTAAGAGGCTAAAAGCAGGTTTAGTACTTGCCCCATTGAAGTCAACAGGGTGCAAATTTTAAAAATAGAATATCTCGGTGTAGGCAACACCGATTTTTGTCGTTGTTCTCTGTACTGACAGCACTCCAAATGTACAAAAAAATGAGCTCAATGTTAAAATTGACCGGAGTTCTCCTTTAAGCAATACTTTTAAGGTAGTCTAATATTTTTCAGACTAACAAATTACTGACACAGTAAAGGGTAGCTTTAAATAAAGAAAAACGAAATTTAAATAAAGAAAAAACAAAATTTAAATAAAGAAAAAGCTAAATTTAAATAAAGAAAAACGAAATTTAAATAAAGAAAAACCGAAATTTAAATAAAGAAAAAAACCCGAAATTTAAATAAAGAAAAAACGAAATTTAAATTAAAAAAACGAAATTTAAATAAAGAAAAGCGAAACGAAATTAAGTTAAATTAAAAACGAGATTAATTTGGATTGATAATAAAGGGTAAAAAGGCTAATACATTTTGTTTCTATTATTCTATTAGACCAATAGCCTATGCCATACATATAACGCAAAACCAGCAACAACACACAAAGACCAATAAGCCATAGGCCAACATAGGCCTATAACGCAAATGCGCAACGCCAGTGTGCCCAAAATGTCAACAATATTAAAGTTTATGCAGGAGGCAATGCCTGCTGGCATTTTTCTCTAAGCAGTCATCATAATCACATTTCAGCTCCTCAAATTACCGTTTCAAATCTCTTTACACCACTTTCTTATGTGCGTAAAACATACACAAATGAAATGTCTGCAAGCACATTATATCATCAGCAGTTTCAGCATCTTAAACAACGACTAAAGATCAAATAAAGCGCACACGGCGGTGGATGTGATTGGGGAATTTGGCTGTTAAATGTATAACATTTAAGCCACTTAAATTAACGAAATGACTCAAATAAAGATTCGTTCATTTTGATGAACGAGATCGAACAAGAGAGTCAGTAAAATGATCCGAACTTCCCATCACTCAGTCATGACTCATATGAGTCTAAAAATATTAGACTACTCATGAGTCATGACTCGTGAGAGCAGGGGGCGGGGCGGGGCAGCGGCAGCGGCAGCTCAGCAAATCATATAGCCTATTTTGTGAATTGTTCATTCCCGGTTGGCACACATTTTGCCGCCCTTACAAAAGTGCCGCTCTAGGCAATTGCCTAGTTCGCCTATATGGACGCGCCGGCCCTGTTTGTGTTGTCCACTTGTGATCCGAACTACAACAAATAAGTTTTTTGGACTACAACGCAATTTTTCCGGGCTTTATGAAGTCATAATGTTACTCATTTAAATAATCCCCACCCACGGAAAATGCAAAAAAAGGGGCAAGGCCTAGTTGAGCTGCATTAGAGAATACAGTGTTTTTGCTATGTTGAAGAGATGCTGGTTTTTTCCACCCCGTTTCCAAAACTCATTTGTTTGACTTTTCGCAGGCTGACGAACTTAGAGTGGTGGACATTTATTTTAAACACTGTTTCTGAACATACTGTAATAACCCCAATGTTTATCTGTGTGCTGCACATTTTATGGAGAACAGCTTGTTTTCTGTAGCTTTTGTAAGCTCTCATTTTTGTAAGACTGTTCAACACCCCTTAGGAAAGTTAACCATGGTTTTGTGATCGATTAAAAAATCTATAAAAAATCTATAAAAAAACAAACATGCACACACACACAAAAAAAAAACTATGCATAATATCTGTCTTGATGGCATCAATCAGAAATAATGTAGTTTGGTATATGAACATATATTTTGAAAGAGTTATGTTTTTCTTGGCGGTTTTACCTTAACCCACTGAGATAAAATGGGCCACATGGTTTCAGCTAAAATGGGCTATCATCTGTGTCACACACACACACACACACACACACACACACACACACACACACACACTCACCATGACCCCCCCCCCAACAGTAATAATGGTAGTAGATATTTTATTTACAGTGAGTATGGCAAACGAGAAGGAAGCGAGAGGAGAGGAGAGAGGGAGAAGGAAAGAGAGAGGAAGTGTGAGGAGGAGAGAAGGATGAGAGAGGAGACAAGCAGAGGAGACAGGAAGTGAGAGAACAGGTGAGGAGAAAATAATGCAATCTGGAATGCAAGGCTACTGAGGAATGGGTAAAATGTGATCCATGTTCTGCCTGGTTTCATGAGAGCTGTGGTGAAGAGAATGGTATCTGTGATGATGATGGTTTCATTTGCAAAGACTGTGTCTGAAAAATGTTTTCATCACACACACACATATCAGTTATCAATTTTGAATGTGAATTTTTGTAATTTGCACATTTCATTCTAAATGTGTTGTACACACACACACACACACACACACACACCACTGACATCAGTTCACTGATCTATGCTGTTCCAAAATGGACTTTTTTAATTGCATATTTGAATATGTGGGTTTGCACCCAAAATGTTTTTTTTTAATGGCATTTGTTTATGTTTATTTAATGCAGTTTAAATGTTGTGTGGCTGTATAAGAAATTGTGTTTTAAAATTAAAATTGATGATAAATTACTATTTCCCTTTGCAGTTTGACTGGCCCATTTTACCTGAAACTGCTCATGCAAAAAAAGTTGGCACAGCTGAACTGTAGGGCCTAAATAATTATATTTTATTACATAATTTCAACACAAAATGATCAAAAACAGTCATTATTAATCATAAAAACACATGGAAAAGGCATATATTGTTTTGTATTATTGTCCCAAACGATTTACCAAAAAGTGGCCCAATTTAGCTGATATCACTACAACTGAAAATATTACGCTCACACACACACACACACACACAACTGAAATGCTCTCATACATACAAGTGAAATGCTTTTACAAACACAACTGAAACACTCATACATACAACTGAAAATATTACGTGCTCACACACACACAACTGAAATGCTCTCATACATACAACTGAAATGCTCACACACATACAAGTGAAATGCTTTTACAAACACAACTGAAACGCTCTCACTCACACAACTGAAAAGCATTTCAGTATGTTGTATGAAAGCATTTCAGTATGTTGTATGAAAGCATTTCAGTTGAAACGGAAGGTGGTTAAAGTCCACTCCAATCCAGTTGGTGGCAGTAGTGCACCTCTAAGCTGGTTGGCAACACCAATAAAATTGATAAAGAAGATAAAGAAGAAGTAAAAAAGCGAAGAAAAAAAAAGCGCGGGTGCACAAAACAGTTCTTTCGCCAGTCGCCACATCAATATCTGCTCACCAGCAAAGAAGCCTAACCGAAGTAGCGAACTAAACAACATATTGACCTCAGCAGACCATCCGGGCAGCCTACTGAGCATAGCATCCAGTAAGCAGTTGCAGTTACAAAAGGGAGGCTTCCCTTTCATCCGAAAGAAACAGAAGAATCCACTCTAGGAAGTAGGCCTACATGTACTTTTGCTGACTTTGAATCAGCCTACTTCAACTACAATGTATGTTCATCTGATCCTCTTTGTTTTTCAAATCCAAAGTCAATTTTTTGAGGTGAGAAGTAATGAAGAAGATGTTGTAAGATTTTTTACTAGTGCTCTGCAGTGCATTGCGTCACTAATACAAAGCGAAGAGTCCGACATTTTTGGTCAGGAGAGGCTTTATAGAGTGCTAGATGATCATACGCGAACTCTATCTACATTTCTTGCCGTGTCCAGATATGATCATGATAACAGGAATGTCAGTAACCTATTAGGATCATTGTATAGATGTTTTCACAACTTGCTCCATGAGCATGAGGCCAGGCAGAGATCCACTGATGGGACCAACAATTTGACACCCCCCACAATCTTGACCGGCCATACAGGTCGTCCCCAATACAGCATAGCTGCCGAACAGATTTCTCACTGTGTGTCCATTGTTATGACATGGCAGAGAATTGCATCATGCTTTGGAATCAGTCGATGAACCCTATACAGACACAGACAGATTCTGGGAGTTGAACCATTAAGGTATGCAGTATTGTCAAATTAAGCCTTAGACAGTATTGTTACTACTATACTACAGAACACTCCAAATGCAGGTGAAGCATATGTACTTGGTAGTCTGAGATCGCATGGCTTAAGGGTTCAACGTTGGCGGGTCAGACAGAGCCTGCATCAAATGGATCCCATTGGGCGGTGGTTTAGACGTCGTAGTACTATTCTCCGAAGGGTCTATAATGTTCAGGCCCCCAAACAATTATGGTTGGTTGACTTGTAAATGTTTTGTAATATCTGCAAGTTTCAAGTAAGTCTATATGTTCTGTAATGTAGTGTATATCTCTCAACAGGCATTTTGACGGCAACCACAAGCTGGTTAGGTGGTGGATGGTCCTGCATGGCTGTGTTGATGGTTTCAGCCGGACTATTGGCTTATCTAACAACAGAGCGTCAAGTGTCAAAGTGAGCAATTAGGCTCATGGCAATTTTCATGCTTGTATCACCAACTAAATGATTTCTTAAGCCTAATTGCTCCACTAAGGTGGTGGCCATCTTGAAAAATGGCCGCCATCTTGAAATTTCAAGTAGCTGTGGGTGGCTTATTGTCTAGTGACCATCAGAGACTGCTCATGCCAATTTTCATGCTTGTATCACCAAATAAACCACTATATCACTTAACTGCTCCACTAAGGTGTCGGCCATCTTGAAAAATTAAAAATCTTGAAATTTCAAGTGGCTCGGACAATTTTCTTGTCAAGTGACCCATGGAGACTGCTCATGCCAATTTTCACGCTGGTATCATAAACTGAACGATTATATCACTTAGCCGCTCCACTACTGAACTTCAGACTAATAATAATGTTATAATTCCAGACATTGATTTAACCTTTAATGACACAACAATGAACATTATTCAACAAGTGAATCCACTTGAAAATGAACCATGGAATAGATGTTTCATTCTCTTTTGCAATTACTTCAGTGAATAACATGCAGTGTTAATTTCGTTGATGAATAATTTTCGTCATTACTTTCGTCAACGACATTTTTTCACAGACGAAAACGAGACGATAACTAAATAAAAACTAGTTTTGAATGACAAAAACTATGACGAAAATCTAGTGACATTTTCGTCAACGAATAAAAACTAGACGAAAATGTTAGATAGTGACGATTTGGGAAGCGATCCAGTCTGATGTCCTGCATTTGTGGTAGATGCGCACAATTGTACTGACGTGATCTACCCAGCGGCACACGACTTGGCATGCGCTACATGTCTCATAAAACGTTAAAACATGTAAACGTCTGGGAGAATGAGTAGAGCAGATATGAAGATCTGAAAAAGAGTGACGACGCAAAAAAAAAGAGCTCTATTCGGTACGGTTTTCTGTGCGCACACACCCGACCCGAAGCGTGCAGCCATTCACATAGACACCTAGCCTATACAGCGCGCAAGTACAGAATTGAGCTCTCTTTCGTGTCTGAATGGACAAATACACACAAATATTATGTCTAAATGTCCGTTTTGGAGAGTATTCACGTAAATTATGTGGGTTATGTCTTAAACAGTTGTGAGTGTATATATGTGCATGTCATTGGACATGAACCGATGTCTTACAGTGACAGTGGGTAATAAACCTAATGCGGTCTGTGTCCTTAATATTGATCAAGCAACAAAAGAAAAAGAGAAAAGCATTCACTGCTCGTTAATAGCTTTAATAAGGATTAATTATATTTAATTCATACAAATAAATATGTCTGCTTGAAAGAATAGAGAATGATGTATGCAAGTAGTTATAAAGAATTCATATATCATTCATTGAAAAAAAGACTGTCTTCTACTTTAGGAAAAGTGGTTTTATTTCATTTTAAGATATTTTTTAAGTTACAATAGTTAAATCTGTATCTGTATTGCACGTTCAAACTTTAAAATCATTCATATTAGCAGGTTAATATATGTTTTCTCCGGGAGTATATGGGTTTGGAAATTTTAGAGAAATTCTAAATAAATGCATTTAAATTGAAACCCATTATATTTTAGTCGACTAAGTCTACTGTAGATTTAGTCGACTAAAATCTTATTGTATTTCGTCGACTAAAACTAGACTAAAACTAAAACAATTCAGATGACTAAAATATGACTAAAACTAAATGGCATTTTAGTCAAAAGACTATGACTAAAACTAAATCAAAATTTGCTGTCAAAATTAACACTGATAACATGGGAGTTATGTTAAGGTTCTTGAACACTGGAAATTACAAATAAATTAACAATTAACATTTGTAAGATTTGGGAGACATGTAAAAATGAAAAAATATATTTTAACCTTAGCCTGACTAAGTCTGTTGAATTGCAGTGGAAATATAAACTGTTCTGTATTCTCTAATAAGTGCAAATTATATTGCATACGGAGATGTAATTTAAAGGGATGGGCCTTTCATAAATGCACATAACTGTCCTTTTAAACCTTTTTAAGACAAACAGACACAGAGAAACGCATTACAGAGCGGGATTATGTTCATGCCCTGCCAAACCCATATGTGTTTCCTAATGCAAAGTCAAACTTCTCCTTGAACTGCTGGTATGGCACATGAAGTGGTAACCTGATGCAGTTAACACATGTGTTGGCCATAGGGAACATTGGGGTAGATGAGAAGTCGTCTTCTCCTTTATGAATGAACTGGACCGAGGGAGTTGGAGAAAAGCCAATAGGTGGTACCACAGATACTCCAGTTGAGAAGGCCAGTATCTTCTGTAGTTTGGATGACCCTTCTTCTTCTAGAAAAAACAGAAGAAAAAAAACATTTTAAGTGGTAGCTGGTTAACTTAACGTTAGGTGTGTGATGAGACACTTAGCTCACAAGACAACATTTTTCCAGAATTTTTTAAGAAAATGCTGAATTATATGACAATTTTGAGCATTAAACACTTAATTTTCTGCATTCTGGTGAATTTTTATGCACCGATTTCTGGTGGAAATGTTTTTATTTATGTAAAGGGGAAAAAAATCCAGATGGCATGTGACTATTAAAAATCTAAAACTAACAAAATCCAATGCATGTAATATCGTTCCTGCTGAGGAAGCTGTAAGCAATAATCTGGATTAAAATAACAGAAGATTAAATCCAGTTACAGAGGTTTAATTTCTGTGGGATGTTTTTATTCATTAAATCATTAAGCCAGAAAAAGGCTCTACATCGGCCTCTAATTTGTTAATACTAAGTATTAAATTTGCTGTAGTATGTCAAACTTTTCTTAAAGTCTCGCCCCATCCAGGCTGTGATTGGTCAGTGGATGAAAAGTGACACTGACAAGTACATCGGCTTTATGAAAAGTTGAACATGTTAAACAACAAAAGGCACCAATACAGAAAATGTTAAATGTCCTGCGAGCCAACCCAAACCTCCCTTATCTTCTGCCAGTTTTCTTCTGTCTTACCGCTTCAGCTGCTGACGAAGCAACTCTGTTACTGTCACAGAGCGACCGTCCCACTGGCATTTCTCTGCTTTGGTGACAAGTCCGACTAGGTTTTGAATCTGTGTTTTACATCAATCATGCTTGGTGCTCAAACGCAGTCAATTTTCCAAATTTCCAAAAGTTTCCCAAATGTCAGACTGTTTATTGTGAGGATGAAACCATATGTGATGCGATCTGGGAAAACCCGTTGGATGTTGCGCTGGGCCGTTTTCAGTAAATTCCAAAATAGTTTGAATGTCAGTTTTTTTGTCAATTTTTTTTTTCCATTAAATTATTATTCTATAACATCTTTTCTCTTATCTCTGAAAATATCTTGGCAAAATTCCCTTGTTTAGTGCAGAAAAACAGCGATTTATAGTGTCAAGCTGAAAATACTCTCTTTCTCAACACTACACAAAGATAGTTTACCTTTAAAATAAACCACATACATGTTCAGTGAACGTGTATAGTGCGCATTTCGCGCCAATCCTGTTTAAACTATAACGTCACGCAGTTTTATAACAATCGCGAGATGGACAAGAAGCGTCTCGACGGTGACAGTTAATTAAACCTGTTTTTCTCAAAATTCCGTTCCAGAAATCATATAGCGATCGGCCGACTTCAGATAAACATAACTTTTGCTACCAACAAGCTATGATAAAAATAAAAACAGATTTGGAAAGGGCTTGATACCAGCTTCCATATGATATCAAAACCTGTAATAGGTAAAATTTCACCATGTGGTGGGTTTTCCCAGATCGCATCACATATTATCATCTGGTTGCTGCTGTTTACCTTCACCCCAGATGTAAATTAAAAAAATGCTCTGTGGAATGTTCGGGGTGTATTCACCTTATTCCGCCCCGCCCACTTTTAATACTTAGCGCTTCCGCATTTTGTCATCCGACTTCCGGTAAACTGACACGGCGCATCCGGTAGCTATTTCAGTAAATAGAAGATTGTTTATAGCTAGCTAAAACTTGACAAAATGACAAATAACATTAATTCTGTTTTAAATTGGGAGCACGGAGAAAACTTGCGACGATCAGATGGTCTCATATTGTCCCATCCATCGTCATTATTAACGTGGATAGACGATATGAAGAAGTGGCCTGAGGTAATCTATGGGGACATATTTAATTACTTCGTCCTGTCAGAAGGAGTTGATGGAGTAGCCATGAAAATCTATAAAAGTACTGAGGCCTATCAGTATTTACACAGTGGGAAAGTGGGTCGTGTACTCTTACACCGTGAGGGTGACTTTGTATTTTTAAAAGCAAACGTGCACCCAAGCCAGTCGAGCAGTCCACACCACTCTGCGTGGGTGCTAGTTAGCAGCCTAGGATCAGTGGAGACTACTGGATGTTCGTGCATCGCTGGTTTGGGAAGGTCCTGTAGCCACGCAGCCTCTATATTATGGAAGGTAAGACTATATCACACTCATTATTAGTATTTATTATTCATGATAATATCTTGCAACGTTCGAGTTGTTAACATAAGTATGTTATAAATGTATATGGGCCATTCTACAGAATTGGTGCAAAGTCAGAGTTGGAAACATCTTGAAATTTTTTTGTTTTTTCCCACAAATTTTGCATGTATGCAAATTGTATAATATCCAAGGTATGCTTTTCTAGTAATTGTGCAGTTAATTCTCATATTGTATTTTCAGAAAATGCTGGAATATTTTCCTTCTCCCCAAATTTGTCACTACCGAAACACAATATTAAATAATTTATTAAGAAGGCTTATAATGACCTATTAAGATTTTGTTTACATCTACCTTATAAATATATATTTTTTCTATTTTTAAAAAATATTTTTACTGGTTAAATCAATAAAGATTATAATTTTAATAATATTTTAAGTGTGATTTATGAGATTTGTTGTATTTTGAACCCAATCTTTCTTTGTAGAAGGCATAAAGTTTATCGTACTGATTTCAAAGTTAAGGATTCATTAGTATTAATATGCATTGAACCAAACACTATCATAACATCTTAGTTGATAATTCAATATACTTTATTTTTGACAAAACATCCCATGTTACGGTAGTGACTGCACATTTTTGGTAGTGACAGTAATGTTTTGGTAGTGAAAATTAGTTTGCCATGGCTGAATCAGACTGTCCACATTTTATGTTAATATAAATAAATAACTATGATGCACATATGCAGTCAGTACATATAGCAGACACACATCTGACAGTAAATATCTTATAAGAACACCTAGAGCTATTCTATATTTTGGGTCTTGAGGTGCAAGTGAGAAGAGGTATGCTCATAGATTTTTCTTCCTAAAAAAACAACAACTTACAATGTAGACTCAGAACCACTTTGTTTTATTTTCACATTTTCAACATTTTGTTTATGAGTCATTCAGATAAATCTCCAGAACCACTGAACTCTCTGTCTGTCTGTGTGTGTGTGTGTGTGTGTGTGTGTGTGTGTGTGTGTGTGTGTGTGTGTACTGGTGTCTGATCACCCTCACTGGAAGTGCTAGGTGGTGTGGAAGCCCTGCAAAATGTCTCCATCTCTTTTTGTCTTTTCACCATCATCCTGTGTCTTTTCTGTCTTTTCCTCCATGCTTTTCTGACATGTCTTTGCTCCCTGTCAGATAATTCACTGATACTCTTCAACTTTCCTTCTTCCCTTCGTTTCTTATTTCTTTCATTTTCTTTCCTTAAGTATTCCTCGTACTTCACTGGGTCTTCCCTCAACCTTTGTTTGTATTCTCTCTGTCTCTCTGTTGTAGTTTTTCTATTTTTTTTAGGCATGTTGGTGTTTTATGTCATTCTCCTTGCCAAGTTAATCATAGAAATTAACATTACTGACAACAACCTTACACCTAAGCTAGTATCATGGACTGCAACCTTAAGTAATTGTAACCTCATCACATTACAGAATTTTAACAGAATATTGCATACTAAAACACTACTAAAACATACTACAGTAGTAATTATTTGCATAACTGTACTAAAATGTAGTTTATTCCTCCAAATAAAGGATTATGTGTTCCCTTTTGTCACTACCAAAACAATGTCACAACCGAAACTTCAAGAAAATGTTTCGGTTGTGACTGTTTTGGTAGTGACAATTTTAGATAACTTTTGAGCCTAGCTCGAAGATGCTAATCAGCACATGGTTAGCCATCACTGGTCAGAACAGTTGAACACATATAACAACTAAATTTTATGGAATAACATCCCAAAAAAATTTCTCAATAGCAGAAAAAATGAGTTTGGTAGTGACATTCCTTAAAGTTACACACAGATTTTTAGACTTTAGAACACATTTACCTCAAAATGATGGGATCAATCTACTCACCATATAGCACATGAGAGAGAGGGACACAGGAATATTTCCTGATCAAAAATGTAGGAGTGTGGTTAAAATCAGTCTCAGCCAATGGACTACAACATTCACTGTTTTGGTAGTGACATGAAAATGCGGGACATGTTTTTTTAGATAAAGTTTCATGATTTAAAAATAAAATATAAAATAAATATTTTTTAACTTCATTTAAAAAAAAAATATATATATTTTTTTTTTAAAACAAGAATGGAAAAATTTGCAAAAAATTATTCAATATCATTTTCACAAGTTGAAATTTAGGGGTTAGGGTTTGGGACAGCCACCTCCTAATTGAAAGTAGCCCATAAATTATGATTTTATATATATAAAGCTTACTGATATCTTAAATATTATTGTGGGTTTCAATAGATAATTGAAGGATCTTAGTAAACATCTAAGATTTTAATAATTAAATGCTTTTCAAATGTGTTTTTTGGATGAGGGACAGCAGTTTGCACCAATTCTGTAGAATGGCCCATATATTTAGGTATATTAACATAATGTTTGTGACATACACAGTTGATGATGACCTGATGACCACCGGCAGGCTAAGTATCTTGTCAAATCTCTTAATTGTACATTGGAGTAAGGTAAGTGAATGGAGTCCAGGTAAGTACAGTGCATGCATCATTATTTTGCAATTTGATTTTATGATGGCACATTTGACCAATTCCAAACCACATCAATCTTAACAACTACTATTAATTGTGTATTTTAGATGTGCATAAATATTAAGCAGGTTTTCTTTTTGCACATATGAATAGAATGTGTTTTTTTTATATCACTTATAAATAATTAAATACAAAATTACTGCTAATTATTACGATTAATGTGATTTGGAATTGGTAAAATGTGCTAGGAAAAAAATATGCATGCACTGAAAATGGAAAAGGAAATGTAAAGTAGGCCTACATGTATAAGTGAACATTAAGTCTAATTACGCTATCACCTGATGTAAGGAATAAGGTAGGTTAACATTACGTGTAATAATAATGAATGATTTTTAAATAAGATAACTGTGAAAGTTTTGAAATATCTTTTAAGTATTCAAGCTCATCAGTGCATATATTTGGTCTCAGGTAGAAAATGCTGTGTCCAGTGGGCTCACTGGCATTGCCTGCACAGATGAGCAGCGGCTCTGGAATGTGGGGACCCAGAGGAACCTCTGCCCGAAGCGGTTAACGGACATCACCTTTTCCCACCACCGAGCCACCGATGTACTGACGTCAGAGGTAATGTCCAACAATGTCCCTCTGCCTCCCACTCCTTCATTTTGCTCCCAGGGTGAGCTGAGAGAGGGTCTCAAGCATCTTCGACTGCCTGTGTCAAGCCTTCTGCACAAATGTCTGAGTGCTGCTCAGACACAGGAGCCAGAAAAGCCTGCATCCTCCTTACCACATGCTGACCATGATGGCACCAACATCTGCCAGAGGTGCATGGTGTTTTATGACAGTTTCGTGGCCATTGATCTCTTAAAGCGTACAGCATTGGAGCGTGTAACTCTTGAACAGAGTTCCTCTCACTTGTGGCATGACTCTCGCAAAGTAAGAATCACGGCAAGCACCGCAAAGAAGGTCCCCAGCAGAGTCAACCCTCAGACTTTCTTTAGAGAGCACCTCTACCCCAGGTTCCATGGGAATGCGGCCACTTACCATGGCTTAGAAAGCGAGGCGTCTGCGATACAGTGGCTAGAGGGTTGCAGGTTCTCAGTTAGCCGCAGAGGCACAGTCGTGTGTGCAATCGAGCCCTGGCTGTCATCAAGCCCAGATGGAGTATAGAACTCGGAGGAACTGCTGGAGATCAAATCCCCTCTCGTTAAAAGTGGCGAGACTCTGAAGGATCTCTTCAGAAGTCAGAGATATGATGTGAAGATGGTGGAGGGGACACCTCAGCTACAGCCAAATGGTCCACGGGGCTTCTATGTGCAAGTGCAGCTTGGAATGTTCTGTACAGGGCTGAGGGCCTGTAAGCTGCTCATCTGGGCTCCATCACAGCAAGTTCTGCTACAAGTCCCATACAATGAGCAATTCTGTGCCAAGACTGTAACTAGACTGAAAGCATTTTATTTTAAGTATATGCTCCCTCATGTGTCAGATGAGTTTCAGGCAGGCCATCGTTTGCTATCCACAAGATACATGCAGCTTTGTAAATAAGCAGGAATGCAAATAATTAGGGTTAAAGGAATAGTTCACTTTAAAAATAAAATTCTGTCATCATATACTCACCCTCAAGTTGTTTTAAACCTGAATTAATTTCTTTCTTCTGCTGAACACAAAGGAAGATCGTTCTTCAAAATATCTTCGTGTTCAGCAGAAGAACGAAATTCATACAGGTTTAAAACAACTTGAAGGTGAGTATATGATGACAGAATTTTATTTTTAAAGTGAACTATCCCTTTAAGGATAGGATATTAGATAATTGGGGTGGGATGCATTTTAAATTGGTTGTGTTAAACGAGATATATTTGTGATTTCGTGTTTTAGAAAATATAAATGATTAAATAAGTTTTAGAAAATCACTTGTGTTTGATGTTTTCAGGAAGCTAGAGACACCTTCTACTGACCTTAATGTAGATATATTTCACCATTTCATTTTCATCAGTAATACAATTTGACATGACTTATTCCTTCTAACCAGAAGACTTAAATTAAGTTTTAAGGGGAAATCTACAGAGCTCACATTATATGGTTTTATAATAAATTACTGACAGGTAACATCTGGTCACATTGTAAGGGTTTATTAAACATCTGGTCACATTGTAAAGGTTTATAAAAATAACTATTCACAAAGGTAACATCTGGTCACATTGTAAAGGTTTATAAAAATAAATATTCACAACAGGTAACATCTGGTCACATTGTAAAGGTTTATAAAAATAACTATTCACATTGTAAAGGTTTATAAAAATAACTATTCACATTGTAAAGGTTTATAAAAATAACTACTTACACTATTTACACTGATTAGTTAAAGCAGAATGAAAGCAGAAAGAAAGCAAAAAGTATCGACAGACATGGAACACAACTACAAATAAACATTTATTCATCTTCTATATCAGAAATGATGTCGCTTCGAAGGTTGCACAGGGCTGCACAAATTCTTAGAATTGTATCTATTTTAGGGGTGAGGTTAATTGGAACGGTTTGAGAGAGGACTTTGAAGTTTTTAAGTCGACATATGACCCGCTCAACGTGGACACGTACATTGGCGATGCGCCTAGTGTTAGTGGTGTCTTCTTCAGAGAGTTGCATGCCTCTCTTGGTGAATGCTGGAAGGACAAGTTTCACCTTCCTTTCATAGAGGAGATCGGTAATGGTGAAGCCTCTGTCTGCCATTACTTCATCGCCTGGACGAAGGTATTCCAGGAACCCTGAATTTGCGGTTATGAATTTATCACTGCACCTTCCTCCATATGCTGGTGAGATGAACATGATCAGTCACATGGTGCAATGGAGACCAGGTATTTAATGGTGTTCTGGCCGTAGTAATGGCTGTAGGACTCACCTCTCGAGTCAAGGTTGCGTGGCTTTTGAAGGGGTGTCTCTGAACAGTCGATCACACATGTTGTGTTTGGAAATTGCTCTCTGAAACACTGAGGCATTGTTGCCTGGATTGTCTCCCTGGGAAGCCATGGTATGTAACACCTCATCTTCTCCTCCATGATGTCAAGCCAACACGAAATCACCTTGCTTATAATAGACTGAGAAACACCAAACCTTTCAGCAAGATCACCCTGCAATAAATTAAGACGCAGCTTCATCAGAGTGATCAGGAGCTGATCCCAAGTGTGTAGCTGAAAGCTGTTGGTATATGAACTGGTAAGGTGCTCAGCAACCGAATGGAACGCATCCAGTGTCAACCCTGTGTAGAGCTGACAGAGGTGGTCGTTTCTCAACAGAGTTATGTACAATGGCACTGGCTCAACGCATTGTGTTCCCATTTCAGATGTTGGTGGCTTCAGGTTGAGTTTAGATTGTGAAGCGTAGTTGTGGTCAGAGACAGATTTTTTTTACATTAGTACTTAAAATAGATCATGAGATTTAATGTATGATGGACCCATAGTTACAGAGAACAGTGTGTAAAAGAGAGATCCATTACAAACACAAGACAGTATACACACACAATCTCCTCTATTTAAGTCAATATCAATATCTGAAAGAGAGATGTAGCTAGCTGGCCTGCTTACAGGAATAATGTGAGCTATTATAAGACTGAAATGTAGCATAATATGTTATAATATCGTGAATATTAATTAATTAATTATTTCAGACCCGTAGGTCCATATCACAAAGTAAACGAAACATAAGAAATATGATATTTAACGTTATAGTTGGGCAATGGTAATAATGCAAGGTTCGTTGTATTTTGTTAACGGCTCGTTACTGATCTTAAATGTAATCATTGAATCACGAATCTAACGTTAGGCTAACAAGCACATAGCTAACAGTTAGGTAAGTTAGCTTACCTGAATCTGACAACCTGTTCAGCACCCGGCGTGGCTTCTTTGCCGGAACATCGTAGCCGAGCCATTTCTCGGGGTAAGGGTGTTCGTCAGTCGGCTTCCCGTCCATAAAATGGTATGAACACACATAAGGGCGCTTGGGTGGGCACTTTAAGTTTAGCGCCTTCCGCCATTGCCTCAGGTGCTCCTCGTCTTTAGGTGGTGGGTGTAAATCGTAAACTGCACCACAACACTCAGATCGCATCACATTGTGTTCGTAACACAGTTTGTTCAATTGTTCTCGCCTCTTGATCCAATTATTATGGCAGCCTTTAACTGAACATATAATACTCAACATATTGTTTACGTCTAGAAACTAGCGTACCGGTATGTTCTCTCAGCCGGAAGTTGAAGTCCCGCTCAGCCGGAAGTAAGATGACAAAATGAGCGTAATGGCGCCGCCCTTGTTGCCGTGGAAAATAAGGTGAATAGCTACGTGTATGTATTTATAAAACGGTTAGTTCCAATCCTTGATTCTGATTGGTCAATAGCTGTGCTTTATTCACGATAAAACACGGCTATGACCGTTTCACCCAACGGTTCTATTTATCACTGCGCCCTTAGCAACACCCTTAGCAACCACACATATCAACATAAACATAGAAAAAAACATAAGAATTAAAAAGGCTAAAATGTTTAAAGTAAATTTCGATTTACTAGGTGGCATGACGATGGATGAGTGGTTTGAGGAACAATTTGGAGAGACTTCTACAAATATGAACTGTCATGCTGAAGTGCTGAAATGTAACATTGATACATTCGAGAAGACTCGTAATGAAAAAAATACCGTGCAGCAAACCCAATGGGCAGTGAAATGCTTCGGTGACTGGTGTAGTGAAAAGGGTTGCAGCATTGATTTTAAACAAATCACCAAGACGGAACTCAACGCACTTCTCCGTGACTTCTACGGAACTGTCGGAAGCTCCAAAGGCGAAAAATATGGGATCAGTAGCTATGTAGCGTTACGTGCGGGTCTGAACAGATTCCTGAATGATCCACCTTTGAGTTTGTCCTGGTGTCTGATGAGAGACAGTGAATTCACCTCATCCAATAATGTTTTCGTTGGAGTCGTAAAGACAATGAGAAGAGAGGGTCGTGATAAAACGTATCACACACCGATTTCTACTAAAGATTTCAGCACCATTAAACTGTCAGATACACTTTATCCCAACACACCTGAATGACTCGTAAACACAGTCTGGTTTAACGTGCAGTTACAGAATATAAGGAAATAAGGAGAGCAGGCGTGGCTTCATGTTCCAACAAACTGGGAACCCTCTTTGTCCCGTTGCCTCTCTAGAGAAGTACTTTTCTCTTCTGCCATCTAACCCCCCTGCTTTTTACCTTCACCCCAAAAAGCAAAACCTCTCTAAATGTGTTTGGTACGTAGATCACGCAACGGCACAGAAATCATATTAGCTATTTATAATTTGTGTTAAATCTTGTTGCGTTAAAGTTTTTTTAGCGTTTTTGACTGTTGCAGGTACACAAGAGAGCCTATGGGTGTGAACTACCTCGCAACAATGTGGCCGAGAATTTGTAAAGCAGCAGGCACCTCCAAGGTTTACACAAATCACTGCCTTCGCAGCACCATGGTGCAGAGATTGTCAGATGCTGGTCTCGAATCTAGGGAAATTATGTCTGTGAGTGGACATAATTGTGAAAGTTCACTACAGAGCTACTGGAGGCCAAACTTAAAACAAAGAAAGCACTGGAGCGACATTCTTGCTGCAACAGAAAACACTGCTGACAGTGCTGAGCCCCAACTAAAGAGAACCGCGTTAAATATCACCACAGTGGAGCCGATTGAAATGAGACAAATATTTAATGCGTGCACAATAAACGGAGATGTTCAAATAAATTTAAATAAACAACAATAAAAAAAGTATCTCTTGTTAGGCAGCATTTTAGCAACTAAATTAATAACATTAATAAAATAGATTAAAGACCTAACTGTTATCTATCAAAATATGTGCCCTTGTGTTTTTATTTAGGCTATGTAAATATTTAGTTTAGTGCAGAGAGAAAATAACGTTTTCTCATGCTGAGAGATAAGCTATGCCTATTTGTGTGAGGAAATTTCACAAATATTGTGTTGTAAAAAATAAAAAGAATGAGACAAAGTTTGAGAACGGTTTGTTGTTTTTATATGAGCTTTCATGCATATTACACATTGGAACGTTGTTGTTCACGGTCAGGGACTATTTTTTTCTAGCGGAAGGAATGCTTTTATTGGTTTAACTTCATGAAAGTTGCACTAATACATTTTTTTTTTACTTTAATAATTTGTTTTACTTTAATAATTTGTGTGGTAACCGTTTTATAAAAGCAATAAGGTACTCAAGGCAAGTGCTCCGCTTCGCGTTGGGCCTAACAACGCCCTTCAGCCGTTACTTATTCACGATAGAGCACTTGCCTCGAGTACCTTATTGCTTACATAAACAACTGTAAATATTGTTTTATTTTATGTTACCATATTTTAATATAGGCCTACACTTGATTATATGTTGTGTGTGTAGCATAAAGGAACTACAAATTTCGTTTTGTTATGCAGCCTTGTGCTGTATAAAGACTAATAAACTACCTTGTACCTTATATTAGCGAGGGGTTATGGTAGGTTCAATGGCAGTGCGATATGACGATATTTATCATGTGACGATAACAAAATGACTATCGTTTACAATTATGCTCTATCCTTTATTTCGTGGTGTTGCAAATTCCACACTTTACCGTAATATTTCGGCAAGGGAATGGCACTGCGGTGCAGTTAGGCCCCATTTACACTGCATGGTTCAAGTTACCCAATTCCGATTTTTTCCTCTCATGTGGCACAGATCGGATTCAGGCCTCATTCATATGTGGTAATAAATCGGATATGAATCGGATACGTGCATTTGCGTCTGCCAGGATATTCCCCAGTAAATGCGAGTCGTACGTCATTAAAAATGTGACGTCCATTCAGGTGGACACCACCAACTGAGAACACATGACTTATTATAGGCGCGATGGAGGTCGAAGGCTCAACACAGTGGAGTAATTTTTTCTACACCATACGAGAGCAATGTTTTGCTGACCTTTGAAAATAGTGCGGAAAGCAAAACACTGGATAATTAGAGATGCGCGGATGAGCTCCAACTTCACCCGAATCCGCAACCAAAAACAAATCATCCACCCGCCACTCACCCGCACCAATAATTTTCTCTGATTTAAGTATCCGCACCTGATGGTCAAAGTTATTATTCTTATGTGTGGTTACGCGTGAGGATAAATGAATGATCATCAACTTCAACAGCAGACTCGAGGCGACGGTTGATGCGCACAATGATGAATGAGCGCTGCTTTTAAATGAACATTTCTTTAAAACAAAATTTATTTGACAGAATTTCATTTTCTTAATGGCATAAACAGGCTTTACTCCCTTGAAACTTAAACTGGAATGGAACATACTCATATTTTAGAGAATGTAGTTAATATTTTCGTTAATATTGATTTATCTATCCACCCGAACATTAATCAGAATGTTATTTGTATTAGCCTACTTGACTCGCCCGATCTGCAGATTATCCGCAGAGCCCCCGCGCCCGCGGATATGACCGCGATCCGCGCATCACTATAATAATTTTGTCTGCTTCTGCATCCATTGCATATTGAGCTGTTTTACTTCATTTTCCGGGCCAGAACGTTTACATTTGGTTGTTTTGGCAGTGTAGTGTAAATGCAAATATCGGATACGGGTCACTTTTAAAAGATGATGTAAGCGGGGCGTCAAAAAAATCGGATATAGTCAGCAAATCGGAATTGGGCATCAAGACCTGCAGTGTAAATGCAGCCTTACTTTTACGTTGGATATTAGCCATCTATCGAGTATCCAACGTTAACCCATAAACTGTATAAAAGAAGTGGACATAAACATCCCGACGTCACCCATTGGTTTGAGTACTGCCGTTTTGAAGCCTGGAGTTTGGCTGATAGGGCGCTGCCATGTTGATTTTTTGCAACCAGCGGCACCGGACGTGACCATATTTACCTAGCTTGCTTAGCTAGATGCATCTATTATTCACATTAACTGTCATTTTAACAGGGCTGACAATTTTGTCTAGCAAACAACAATCTTAAAACTAAATGTACTCACCAGAGAAAGTGAACAGCCAACTCCTAATAAGCTTTTTCAACAGCGCTTACGCAGTTTACACAGTGCGTGGGTACGATGTCACTCTGTCCTGATTTACAGATCGCCATGGTAACGACTTATCAATCACAGATAGTCCAGCCCTGAAGCATACTCTGCTTTATGGTTTATTTTCCTCTAAATTGCACCATAATTTACTAAATGAACATCATGTTGTATTGAAGAAGACATGAAACTAGCGACTGAGACCATAAACTCATTAGGTAATAAATCAGCTGAGAAGTAGGGTCATTTTACCATTATTTCTAATGGAGCCAGACTTCTTTTTGCAACCAGAGGAATGGCCCCCTGCTGACTGTTAGACAGAATGCAGGTTTAAGTTACAGATGTTGCCGCTTGATTGAGATTACAGAAATAACATTCGACAGTCACTGGTCACATAAATACATCTCTTGATTGGCCAACAGTGCGCGCCAAGAGCTGCAAAACAACTGCAGGATGTTGAGACCTGACGAGAAATCTCTTCCCACCCCTTGCAATAGCAATTTGCATCAGTTGATATTGAATAAAATATCCAATAAGAAATATAAAAAATAGATTCATCATTTTACTTTACCTTCTGCATCCTAGAGATAGTGATTAGTATTCCCTCTGTGTGTCTTTTGTTTGGGGAAGTAACTTCTTTAAATGTGATTGTGGCACCTTTTCACCTCAGTGATAAAATGTATAATAAATTATAGTTTTCTGCTCATGTTAAAAACTTCATTAAAATGTTTTATATGCTGATGAGCGATAAGGTATTACTCTGCTGATGTTGTAATATACCCTTTAGATCGTCTGCAGATGCAGAATCCTGTTTGGGATTGAATGTTAGTTTGAGACAGAGGTGGAAATCAAAACTAACTGGGTTGAACATTTCCCTCATTTTCAAGTCCCAGTGTTAACAGGTAGGGCGTCGTTGGCAGTTGGAAGCTGTAGCTTCAAGATATGGGGAAAAGATAAGGAATATCAGCTATATCAGGTGTTTTTTGTTGAAACATTCAAAGCCAATGGGCTTGTCAGTGTCACTTTTCATCAACCGACCAATCACAGCCTGTATTGGGCAGGACATTAAAAAAGTCTGATGTGCGACAGCAATCTAGTGTTAACTAATCACAATCTAGAGCATTATTCTTACATAAGGATTTAATGAAAGAAAACAACCCATAAATGAAACTGCTGTAATTGGAATTAATATTAAACTTAGTGGTAAGCTATATAGTATGCAAATATATTAAATTATAATCAATGTAGCAACATAGCTACTCTTAGTCGCCTCCTCCTGAGAGCATCACCTTCCCCTTGTTGGTCCACATGTTGGGCAGCCACCACCCATTAACCATCAACCATTTCAATGAGTGATTCCACAAATTGCACCGTGTTGATGTAAATGTCCATGCCAAGGGAATCTGAGGGTCCCATAGGGTCAATAGCTGACCTAAGCTGCTCCATCTGCTCAGGATTCAGAGGGCTTTGCAGTATTGGAACAGTCACCCCAGTGTGTCCATTGTCTTGACGGCTGATGTCCTCCTCCCAGTCAATAACAGGAACAAGATACTCCTGAAATATAAAGACAAATCATAAACTTCACTCATAACACTACTGGTTCATTTCAGTAAATTGTTAGAGCATTTTTATTGTTTTTATACATAATGGGAAGTGACTCATTCAAGAGAAATACAATACATTTCCAAATAACATGGCCATGGAAAAGTACCTCTGCATTGTCTGGATCTGCAATGGGATTTTGCATTTGGCCAACATCCCACAGCTGGTTTGGCGTCAGGTTTTGCTCTGTCCGGATTGGGTGGTTGACCCATCCCTCACGAAAGTTGTCCAGATTGTTTTGCAGACGAGGCAAGAACACATAATGACATGCAAAAATGTGTGTGGTGCTACTGAGGTCCAGATAGCCTTCATTTTCCAGTGTGTGAAGTGCGTGGTAAAACACGTTGGTCACTGCCATCCACACGTCTCGCCACAGCCTCTCAATCCTGAGTTTTGAAATTAAAATAGATAATTAGATTAAATGAAATTACATGTGATAAACAAATGTCTTCGTGGGCTGCATTGCCAATTAAGTAATTAATTGCATTTTTGTCCAATAAAAACATAACCTTCACACAAATTGCAAAACAATTTCAACAAATGTTTAACACCCATAAAAGTCTTTCTATAAACACAAAATGTTCTAAGAGATCTATCAGTTTGAAAGTATCTTACGCTTCAGCACTGATAAAAGCCCTGACCAGAGGCCTAATTTGATGCCTCATTCTCATAAAAGATGAGATTGTGTTAAAAGGTGCTCCACGCATTTTACTTATCATTATTTACAGGCCTCCAAAATACTCTCCAGCCTTTGCTGAGGACTTTACAGAACTGTTATCAACAATTACATCAGAGTTTGACTGTTCTGCCATTGCTGTAGATTGTAACATCCACATAGATAGTGCAGAGAATAATATGGCGAAAGAAATCAAAAGTGTTTTAAAAACTTTTGATCTGACTCAGCATGTACATGGACCCACACACAATCGTGGACACACTCTAGATTTACTTATCAGTAAGGGTCTAAATATTTCATCGATTGTTATTAAGGATGTAGCACTGTCTGATCATTTCTGTATTTTCTTTGATATATTGATCTCTCCTGCCACTGAAGCTAGATCTGTGTCTGTCAAGAAGAGATGCTTAAATGAGAACACTAGTGTACTATTCATGAAGGCTATATCCTTAACACCAAGCATATCTGCAGACTCTGTTGATTTTCTCCTTGATTCTTTTAACTCAAAAGTTAAAAGTGTGATTGATGATATTGCTCCTGTGAAAGTCAGGAAGAAGAGTAGCAGACAAAAAGCACCTTGGAGAAACTCAACAGCAGTGCTAAATATGAAAAGACAATGCAGAAAAGCAGAGCGCATGTGGCGGAAGACAAAACTTGTAGTCCATTATAACATCTACAAAGACAGCCTTCAGGCTTTTAATATGGAACTAGGCAAAGCTAGACAGACTTTCTTCTCAAATATTATAAACAGTAATTTAAACAACACACACACTCTTTTTGCTACTGTAGAGAGACTGACAAACCCCCCAAGCCAGATTCCCAGTGAAATGCTCTCAGACAGCAAGTGCAGTGAGTTTGCTTCTTTCTTCTCTGAGAAAATCAATAATATCAGAAAGGTGATCAGCACATCCTTGAGTTGCCCTGGGGTCAGACAGATCAAACCACCTGAGAAAGTAGTTACTATGTCTGATTTCAAAGAAATTGATGGCAAAATTTTGGAAGAAACCGTACAGCACCTTAAAACATCAACCTGCGCTCTTGATACACTTCCCACATCATTTTTCAAAAGTGTGTTAAACAGTTTAGAAGCAGATCTTCTAGAAGTGGTAAATGCCTCACTTCTCTCTGGGAGTTTTCCAAACTCCCTGAAAACTGCAGTTGTCAAGCCCCTCCTGAAAAAGAACAATCTGGATAAGACCATATTAAGCAACTATAGACCGATCTCAAATCTTCCTTTCATAGGCAAGATCATTGAAAAGGTTGTCTTCAATCAGCTGAACAAATTCTTATGCTCGAATAGATACTTTGACAATTTTCAATCTGGTTTCCGACCGCACCACAGCACAGAGACAGCGCTCATAAAGATAATAAACGATATTCGCTTAAATACTGATTCAGGCAAATTATCAGTGCTGGTACTACTCGACCTCAGTGCTGCATTTGACACTGTCGATCATAACATACTTCTTGACAGGCTGGAAAACTGGGTGGGGCTTTCTGGGATAGTCCTAAAATGGTTCAGGTCATACTTAGATGGGAGAGGTTATTATGTGAGTATAGGAGATCATAAGTCTGAGTGGACATCCATGACATGCGGAGTCCCTCAAGGCTCAATTCTTGCGCCACTCCTGTTCAACCTGTATATGCTCCCAATGAGCCAAATAATGAGAAAGAACCAAATTGCTTACCACAGCTATGCAGACGACACACAGCTCTACTTAGCCGTTTCGCCTAATGATTATAGCCCCATTGACTCCCTGTGCCAATGCATCGATGAAGTCAACAGTTGGATGTGTCAAAACTTTCTTCAGTTAAACAAAGACAAAACTGAAGTCATTGCGTTTGGAAACAAAGATGAAGTTCTCAAGGTGAACGCATACCTTCACTCTAGGGGTCAAACAACTAAAAATCAAGTCAGGAATCTTGGTGTGACACTAGAGTCAGACCTTAGTTTCAGTAGTCATGTCAAAGCAATAACTAAATCAGCATACTATCATCTGAAAAATATTGCAAGAATTAGATGCTTTGTTTCCAGACAAGACTTAGAGAAACTTGTGCATGCTTTCATCACCAGCAGGGTGGATTATTGTAATGGACTCCTCACTGGCCTTCCCAAAAAGACCAGAAGACAGTTGCAGCTCATACAGAACGCTGCCGCCAGGATTCTGAGCAGAACCAGAAAATATGAACATATCACACCAGTCCTCAGGTCTTTACACTGGCTCCCAGTTAAATTTAGGATTGATTTTAAAGTATTATTACTGGTATATAAATCATTCAATGGCCTAGGACCTCAATATATTGCAGATATGCTCACTGAATATAAGCCCAACAGATCACTCAGATCATTAGGATCATATCAGCTAGAAATACCAAGGGTTCACTCTAAGCATGGCGAGTCTGCTTTTAGCTATTATGCCAGCCACAGCTGGAACCAGCTTCCAGAGGAGATCAGACGTGCTCCTACAGTAGTCACTTTCAAATCCAGACTCAAAACATCTGTTTAGCTATGCATTTAATGAATGAGCACTGTGCCAATGTTCGTCCGACTGTTTGTACTGTACTGTATTTTATTTTTTATTCTACTTAACTGTTTTAATTATTCTTATTTCTTGTTATTATTTTAATTTCTTCTATGTAAAGCACTTTGAATTGCCATTGTGTATGAAATGTGCTATATAAATAAACTTGCCTTGCCTTGCCTTGCCTTGCCTAAAAGCGATCAGGAACCCCTTGAGGCAATTTCTTAAAATTGGCACAAATGTTCACTTGGGATACCTCACAATTGTCTAATTGCATCCATTATTCCCTCATTTGCATGTTTTCCTGAATGGCTGCATAAAAAGAGACGCAAGGAAAACATGCGAGGAGAGAAGAAACAAGGAAATGCATAAAGATATTATATATATATATATATATATATATATATATATATATATATATATATATATATATATATATATATATGCATTAGATAAATGAGATGTCCTTATACTCCAATGCATCATGTGAAGAAACGTCTGTTTCTGATGACGGTAACACCTAGGGCCTGTACCACGAAGCGAGTTCAACATACCCAGGATATGTTTTTGTTATCTGGCTTAACTAACCCTAACAATTGCGGTCGGGATAAGTGGTACCACGAAGCTGGTTATCAACTCAGTAAGTCAACCCAGGGTTTCCCAATCCAGCCGTGAGCGCGTTCAAATAAAAGAGGCGTGTTAGCAGCAGATGACCAATCACAGACATGAACAAGTCCGATGGCAGCAGAGCGTCATATTTTACAGACGAAGAGCAAACTGTAACACTACAGAAATATGACATGGTCTAAGTAGCACGGCTGCAGCGGACACATGCAGGGAGACAGAAAATCGCAGACAGTGTGAATGCCTAAATGAACAGGCGTAGTCTATAATAATGCATTGATTTGATGTGTTCTTATGAGCTGTATAAAAATATCAGCCTTATTATTTCAGCTCGGCTGTGCCTGCGTTTCCACATTAAAAGACTGGGGCACTGAATAAGGCTGCGTTCACACTGCAGGGCTTAATGCTCAATTCCGATTTTTTGGCCATTCACATTTCCAATTAAATGCGACCTTTTGTGATCTCCTGTGTGAACGTGAAATGACCCAGAAGTGACCCGCATGCGCAGACGAGTACTTAACGGTCAACAACGTCACTTGTTGTTTGCGGAAGTAGCTAAACTTCAACTAACTGTGATTCTCTCTCACACACACACACACACACACACACACACACACACAAGCGCGCGCAGCGACCGTTACACAAGAGCCAGACAGCAGCCGCTGACCTATCTAATATCAGCACAAATAAGTTAACATAACGTTAGTCTACTCTTATTCACATTGGATAAATCATGATGGTGGCCGTGGGCTTTTATTTATTTTTTTAATTAACGGGCTCGTCGAGGTCGACCCGTTCGGCAGATTTACCTCAGCTCGACGAATATGCAGTCCGTTTTCAAACCGACGACTACTTCAACGCAGAATTATGACGTTTTTCGCGTATCAATGACGTGCGGGTCGGATACATGCGACCTGGCCGTTCAGACTGAAGTCGCATTTCAAAAGATCGGATATGTATCGGATTTGGACCACATACCCAAGTGGCCTAGGTCGCATTTGAAAAGATCGGATCTGTGTCGTTCAGACTGTCATGAAAAGATCAGATACAGGTCGCATAGGGGCAAAACAAATCAGAATTGGGTCGTTTCAGCCTGCAGTGTGAACGTAGCCTTAGTGGTCGTTCCACCTCACTTTGAAAAACTTTGTCACTTCAAAAATGAGATACATTTTTTTAACACACGCAAAAGTGTTCCAAACAACAACAACGAAACAAAAAGTTAATTCATGCCATAAAATGTGCTCAAATGAATCTCAACATCTAGGCTATTGAAAACTCACCTCATTACCTGCGCCCACATTGCAAAAGGTGGGGCGGAACATGACCAGTCTCTGTGATAGACTTTAAGATAGCTTCTAACCTAAAATAATTAGCCTAAGTTCATATTAAAATGTAGTAGCCTATTTTAATATCCCTACCAAACTGCTCATAATATTCATCCTCACATAAGAAATATGAAACATGTATTTTAACACATTTCAAAGCAGTTAGTATGCTTACTGTTAAAACCTGTAGGCCTACAATAACCTAAGGCTTTTAATCAGTCTCTGTAGGATGATATTGCTTTAGAGAAGACTTTCTCCACATCACCACAGCAAACAAAGCAGCCTATAAAACAGTCTGTGGGATTTCCTACAAAGTAGATGGTGGATGGAGCTGATTGGTTAGTAGGCGGCATTTTCATGGAGTTGATCTCTTCTGGAACATAACCTGCTCCGGAGCAGGTTAGTCATTCAGCATAAGTTACCATGGAGATCTACCCAATGGAGTAAGCCAGAGATCAAACAGTGGAGCAGACAAAGCCTTCATGGAGGGCTCCATGTAGGCCCAAAAATGACGTCAAAACCCTGTGACACCCCGTCGCACATGAGAGATGTAACCATATTTTTTAGATTATAAAATCTGCAATCTATAAAAAAATAATATTCGACCATCAGTGACGCTGCGTTTGGTGTTTGGCAGGTGAGCCTTGTAGATGGGCTGATTAAACAGTGACGATCCAAGTCAAACACACTGAGCTATGAAAGTTTTTGTTGGCGCAGCCAGTAAGTAGTGAACCACTGTCGTGGTACTGAAAACCCAGGGTTAACCCCGAAGTTACCTCGATAAGCTCAATTCCTGCTTCGTGGTACAGGTCCATGATCACAGGTGGATCAGCTGTCAGCTGGCTTTAACAGCTGTAGACTTTTGAAGGAGTTCGAGTCTGCACACACGTGCACTGTGCTGATACTAATAAGGCGCACAGTTCAGAACGGCATGTTTTCTCTCAGTAGCAGTTACCTGCTACACACCTGTACATGAAGAACCAGCTTTCTGCATGTCTACCGTTTCCTGTACCATTTATTGTAACAATGCTTGTTGGCAATACATCTTATACCATTGGAATGTCTGTTAATGTCCCTTTTAAAATGGTGCCACATTTGTAAAGAACATGCATATGTGGTATGAGCAGCAGAGCTCAGTATGTGGTTTGCACCGATGAAAGATTTGCTAAATCTTCTGACAATACCAAACAGCTTTTCTTTGCTGTGCACTCTTGTTTGGTGTATTGGATGATTGAAGTCAGAAGAATTAGAAAGGTACTTTATTGTCACATACAATGGCACTAACTGAAGTGCCTGACTTGTTTTTGATGGTGTGAGAAACCCACGCAGACACGGGGAGAACATGCAAACTCCACACAGAAAAGAACCCGGGACCTTCTTGCTGTGAGGCCACAGCGCTATCCACTGGACCACTGTGCCGCCCGAAACAAGACACATTGAATATTTAGTAATTTAACAAAACAGGAACGTCAGTAGCATGTGGAAGAACCATATAAAATCGCAACAGCCTGGCACCTTCTCCCCATACTGCTCATCATCCTGGTCACACACTGTTGTGGGATGGAATTTTATGAAGTTCCTAAACGCAAGTTAGGGAGGAGTGAGCCCATCTAATCTTTCAATCAACAGCCTGAGTATATAAGCAGCCGCTTACCTCTCTCTAGCATCAAGCTGTTCCAGTATCCCTCCACCTCCCCAAACTCCACCTTCATCTCCGGTACCTTGCCCTTCAATTATCATATCCTACATTTAGCCACTGGGGGGTATATCAGAGCTCGAGTTGAAGCTGCTTCATCGAGCCCCTCTTCAGTGGACAGCAAGCCAAATAAGTTTAACCTAATATCTGAAAGATTTTATGGGCAAGCAAACTCGTTAATTGAAGTTAGGAATGAGAAATGTCTAGAAATTTACATTTGTTGTAATAAGCCACATCCACTTTGAGCAATCATTACCAAATTTTATTCATGAACTGGTTGCACGTCTGAGAGTTTGTTGAATTGATGAACTCTTGCTATCCGACCTCGCTGTAACACCGACAGAGACAGAGAGCAGCACTGGTAAACACCAGAACAGCTTTCAAATTAATTGAACTTTTAAGGCAACGAGCGAGAAGCGAATTGACTTTGTTTGTGAAAACATTGATTTCTCTCAAACCTTGCTACAAGCAATACACTATACATATTTAAAAAAAATAGACCAAAAATACCAGAAAAACTTACTAGAAGGGTCCTTGATGGTCTACACACACGACACCACTCGACCCTTACGAGAAATAATCTTTGGAAAAGTTGAAGCGAATTACAAGGACATTCACGAGCTTCATTGCACAAGATATGAGATACGCGCGGTTTGCATGATGTTACTTTTGTAGTGCGTGGTCTCGCCCTCCGGTATTTTACTTACAAATGTTCTACGAAGGCATCATATGTCTTGGAATGCAGTTGGCTTATATATTAAAAATATGAAAATCACAGACAGAAGCTACTTTCAATTTCAAATACTCACGTGCGCTTTGCGAAGATTGTATGAGCATACGGCTGTGTGCGCTCAATCTACGTGGTTAAATGTACTTGCATCTCAAAATGCTTTTATGACGCAAAATTAATGTGACACAGTCAGTTATATCTTAAGTTATTAAACAGACAGGACAAACCACATCTTATAATTTCAAAAGAGATGAAAACGTTCAGACAGCCTACTCTTAAATACTGAAAGCACTCTTTTGTTTTTTTGCTTGTAATATTTTTTCCCCTCTTTGTTATTTGTTTTGAAGCTATATTTGTTAAAATTATTAACATGTAATTGTATTAATTTAGTTTTTTAATGTGTAATTATTATAAGTAGGCCTACTTGGTATGAGGTGTATGAGGTGCCTAAAGATTCCCTTCCCTATTTTACAATGATTTATTGCTTGTTTTTGTTGAATAATAGAAAAGATAAAGAGCTTAAAAAATAATCACATATTAAATCGCAATATTAGTAAAACTAAATCGCAATTAGATTATTTTCCAAAATCGTTCAGCCCTAACAACAATTACAACAATTAATCGTTCTTCTTCAGACTGACCTGTCACCATTGGAACAAGCCCAACATAGAATAGACTGAATCACAAGCTGCTATTGCGAACGCGCTAGCAACTCCGTCTCTGTGCATGTTCTGGTGAGAAGACGAACAAGAATCTGAGCTTGTGATGTGAAGCTCATACATTTGTGCTTTTATATATTGTTCAGTTCATCCAAAGCATCACTGAAATATTTAAATGTTTTTGTTTATTTAAATTAAAATATTTTTTTATGAGTTTAAAGGGGGGCGCAACGGAAAAAGTTTGAGAACCACTGCTATAGACACAAGATTATGATTTTCTGACAAACTGTTCAAAAGTTTTTAGCAAAAATGCTTTTGCTAGTTGCTCCTTTTTCAGATCTCATGACCTGTTGGTGGCGCTGTTCCCAAATTTGGCATGGACCCTCAGGTCATGGTTACGATGAAGCGTACCAATTTTCGTTTCAATTGATCAAAGTTGGAACGAGATAAAGCCTCTGAACCAATTTTGGGTTGAGCTCGTTAAGTTCGCTACATCATAACTTTTGAACAAAGATCTGATTAGATTTTGGACAGAATTGGACAAATTTTGAAGGAGTACCAGCGGAAAAAAAGAATAATGTACTTTTTTGCCAAAAAATGGCCACTACTGTAATGGGTGGAGTCTTAACGTAAGATGCTGAATGTGATCAGCATGAAGAGAGGAATCAGGTGGACTAAATTTTTAATTTTCTAGAACAAGGGGTTCAAAAGTTATAACCTTTAGAAAGGTGATTTTTTGAACTGATGGTGGCAAAATTGGTCAGAATACTATCCATTACCATCACAAGTGTGTCATTTTTTCCTTTTTACATACCCAAATAATATTGGTTAACTTATTTTCATATTTATTTTATTTTCTGTCCTCATTCGTCTATATTTTTGTTTTTCATCTGGTTGATTTCTCTTGTAGTTGCTGTCATAAACTGTATGAACTGTCTATTGTTTTTTTTGTTTTTCTACATTTGTAAATGAACTGCATGTTAAAAATATCTGTAACCTGGAACTTTTATTTTATAAGAAAATAATCACAAACTCATTCAAAGCTCAATTATCTGACAGGTGTTTCAGCTAGAAAGCAGGATTGTCACTCATTTAAAACTCCCCATGTGCTATTCGCGTCTGTGTGCTGTTCATGTTCGCGGGCTACACTCACCGGTACATTGTCATAATTCCCCGGGGCCGTGAGTAAACATCCCTGTGTCTGGTGGACACTGCTGCAACTTCTGTGGGAGACGGAGTTTGTCTGAAAAAAAATTTTTTTTTGTTTGTTTGTCATTGTTTGTCTAATTTCTAAACCTTGCCTTCTGCTTGCAAATTCTCACATTCAAGTAGATGTAATAATAACGTTCAAATCTTAATGGTTATAGACAGGCCATAACTAATAAGTAATGTATGATTTATATAGTATTTTTTTTCCGGGGCACTAAGCGGCTGCTTAGCTTGCTTATTGGTTAAGTCTGCCCCTGCCTTTATTTCTGGCTCAACCACTGGTGTCTTCAACATTCTGATGTGCCAAAGCTGATTTGCTGAAAGTTCTTTTGGTTCTGATAGGATGGTTGTTCCAGTTGCCAATGGAGCACTTCAGGTCAGATTTCAGTCGTGAAAGAATCGCACAGTGAACACAAAAGAGGGGTAGTTAATTTGATAGATCAAGCACTCTCCTCATTGCATGCATGACTTCATAGCATTTGGAAGTAACAGCTGACCAAACATCACACCACAGGCGATCGATTAAAAAAAATAAAGACACTTTTGTCCAGGATGCTCAAAACATTGCTTACAAAAAATCAAATAGACTATGTATTGTGATCCCACACATTAACATCGCTAATTATTAGAAAAGCGATTGTGAAAAAAAAAAAAAAAAAAAAAGCCAATCGGAGTAGACCACTGTTAAACCCGCCCTCACGAGAGGTTTGTGCCAGAATGGCGACCGAAAAGTTGCGAAGCGTAAACGAAAACTGTGACAGCGCATTCATAATCCATAATTTGCGAAAACTAATATTTGAAAATTATCAAAAACTTTTTTTTATTTGACTGTTATTTTTTCTTTTCAGATTTGGAATGTTTTTCTTCTCTTGTCATTATATATTTTTGATTGTTTAAGTTACATACATTTGTTTGGCACAAATGTAATTCCACAAATGTAATTCCATATGAATTGTTCTTCTCAGAACCGAACCAAACCAAAGGCTCTTTTAAGCACCACCCACACTACAATAGAGTTTCCATGTGTAATTTCTTGAAACAATGATATCCTAGCTACACTATTAGATATGCCCATTAAAAAACATCTCCCCCAAATACATAACAGCATAAAGTATGAATAATAAAGCATAACACCTACAGTGACTGCAGTATAGTATCATATACTATAAAAGTATATGAACTTTAATCTATACTAAATATATATAATAGATCCCACTGACTTTTACTGCATGGAAAAAATATGCACAAACCAGCGACCTTGGACAAATCCCACGAAGCAGGCTGGACCCATGGTTTTCTCCTGGGCAATGGGGATTCCAAACTCAGAAAAAGCTTTTTGAACTTTAAGGATATGCACAGCTGGGATGGCATTAGGAGGAGAGATGATTAAAAAAAACCTTGAGCAGGTGCAGAAGATAAGGGATTGCATAGGTGTTTGACCAAATCCAACAAACGACTTCTGATAACATGGCAAAAATCTTGGGGCTTGCTTTTGCATTCGACAGTTAAGAGTACAGCAAAGTAGAATTATCAGCGCCAGCGTACCCCAAATAAGTGCCATGTATCCAGATAGATAGGCATCACTTTGAAAGCAGATTTTTTTGTTTTTTTATTGACTGCTTTCATCATGGAGCATACATTATGGGCATGAGCACCACCACTGAAAGTACAGATGTACGGAGGAACCGCCAATGCTGTCTGATACATTTCCCAATGTTAAAGTTGTTACAGGGCTGTCTGCAAAAGAGGAAACTCTTCCTCTAAAATCGGGATTGTGGGGATTTGTGTTGGTTGTTGCGGGTCTTGGCAAGTAGCTGGTGGATTTTTACTTTGGTTATGTCCAAACAGGAGGAAATGGAGGGGTTAATTTGTGGACAAGACATGGTGGAATGTGCTACTGACCTGCAGATTGTGTATGAGATGTTTCTGCAGCCTAGAAACACTCTGCTGTGGAGATCAGGGTTGAGTGTGCCCCAGTAGGGGCATTGGTTTCAGCTTGTGATATGTGTAGAAGTATCCTCCTCCATAGGACAACACAAGCTCAGCTATTAGTGCCAAATAACCATTTGGTTCACGCCGCCTGTAGGGGAAGGCTGAAAAGATTATTTCTGTGAAAAGGCTGAAAGCAATAGAAAACATTGGAAAAGATAATATGCGTGATGAATGTGTGTTTGGACTTTCTAACGTAACTGAAAAACCCCAGCAGTCTATTTGGTGATTTGTTTCAGAATTCTCAGAATTTATATTAGGGAGCATTTTAAATGTTTAGAACTAGAATTGAACTTGAACATGGAGTGTTTGGGATTGAATATAATTATTTCTCCAAACATGAAATTTAACATAGTTGTGCTTTATAATCCTTCATGTCACAATGTAAATTTCTACAATGAACTGAAGAATCTTCTTTTTCTTGTTGATAACTGTTGTGAATGTATGATGTTTGGGGACTTTAATATTAACTGGATGGTTAAAAGTGGTAAATCAAAATTAAAATCGATTATGGAGAAATTTAAACAGCTGATTGATAGACCCAATCAAATCACTAGAAAGAGTGAAACTCTTATAGATCTGATTTTTATTAACAGGCCAGAGAGAGTAACAAAAACGTATAATCTCATTACTGGCCTTTCAGATCATAACATGACACTGATTGTGAGAAAGTTAACTAAAAAACGTCTACTTCACCATTATAAAACAGAAAATTCAATTTTAACAACAGGAATATTCCAAGTCTAAAAAAGCCAATTTTGAACATGATTTTAATAAAGTTAACTGGGAGAGGGTAATTAAAGAAACAGACTTAAACTATAGTGCAAGCAATTTTACTTCTGTTTTAAGTGATCTAATAAGTAAACATACAAAAACCTGGAAGAGTATACCTAAGAAATACTCTCTTCCATGGTTTAACAGTGACATCCTTTCGATCATTAAAAGGTAAGATATTGCTCTTAAAAGGTCCTTAATAACAAAAACTAATATGACCACCTTATTTGTACTGGCTTGAGGAACAAAGTAGTATCAGAGCTGCGAAAGGCTAAGACTAATTATTTCTCTAAACTGATTGAAGAAGCCAGTGGCAACAGTTCTAAATTGTGGCAACATATAAATAGACAAACCAATTCAAGTAGACAAACGCACTTAAAAAATAAATAAATAAAAACAAATTAAAGTTTGTAATAATCTGATTCATGGTAATGAGGCTATTGCAAATGTTTTTAATAGTTTTTTTTTAATCAAGTCTACAAGAATTAGCAAGTAATTTTAAATATATAGAGTCATCCCCTGAAGAACTTGACAATGCTCAGACAGGCTCCTTCTGTATTAAAGAGGTATCTTGTGATAAAGTTAAAAAGGTGATTATAAACATGAGTAACACTATGTCTGAGGACATTCACAACATTCACACTGTATTAATTAAAAGATATGAAAGCTGTCTGTTGGAGCCAATTACTTATTTAGTAAATTTGTCAATACAAACAAAAATATTCCCAGAGAGCTGAAAAACAGCAATAATTGCACCAATCTATACATCGGGAGATAAGGATATAGCAAGTAATTATAGGCCTATTGCTATCCTTCCTGTAGTCTCAAAAGTTCTGGAAAAGATTGTCGCCGAGCAATTAGCGGAACATTTAGAGTCTAACCCACAGATACTCAACAGGCGGCCCGCGGGCCGCATCCGGCCCATCGGCATTCATTTTATGGCCCGCGTCATGCAAAAGATGAACGCACTTTTTTAATAATTTGAGCTCAAAAGTTGCGCGAGTATTAGACAGCGTGATTTATCTATGTATATTGCGGACGGACGATAATCCGTTGGTCGATTAATAAAAAAATAACATTCATCATCGTCATTCTGATGTGTGTGGAATGTTTAGTGAGATTTTATTTAGTTACTTTATATCTCGAAATGTACCATTAACTTGCTAAGCGCAACAATAGTAAAACAAGGTAAAACTGTCAGGCAACTTGTGTGTGCGGCGCGCAAGCTCGTGCATTCAGAGCTGCGCACTATCACAGCTGATTCGCGTGACGTTAGAGCTGATCCGCGCATCTCTAGTGCAGTGTGTAATTGGCCGATGATCCTCTTAACAGCATGAAAAACAAAACTTATTTTCAAATTGTAAATGGGTTATAAACGTAGCAAAAAGCGCTCCTATTAAAATTACGAGCTGTCTATACGTCAATACGTACACGACACTCTTGCAAACCTCAGTTTAACCGGCAGTTTAGTTCGGAACTGGGCACGGCTCGCAAGAAAAATTTACCTGTATGACCCTGTATAATCTGTCATGTAAAGAAAACATAATATTGAACATTTGTTATAGCCTAATAGCCTATATTAAGTTGATGAGGCCTAATCAATAATTGTTAAACATTTAAATATAAAGATAATATATGGAGAACTCTTTTCCAAAACGCGATAAACGCCATTTTTAAAGAAAGGTTTGTGCTTTCTGTTTGAGGTCTCTGAAAGTCCGCTTTCAGAGCGCTCACGTCCGTGATGGAGAACTGTCACGTAACATTGTTTTTTCCTCATAAATGCAAACACGAAAAATAAAATTTGTATTTTTGGAGGGTGGATTTATAGCATTTTGGGGAAAAAATTGATGCAATAGAGTTTTGAAAAAAAAAAAAAACTTTGAATTTATCATCAACAATACTGTCGTTTGATTTAATAATCATTGTTAGACATGTTCAGACTGAGCAAAAGAGAAAAAAAAAACAGAAAAAAAAAACATTTTAAGAGGATAAATTGAATATTCACAAAATGTGTGGGTCTAGGTAAAAAAAGTTATTTTCCTGAACTATGGCAAATGGAATTATCGCGTTTTGGAAAAGAGCTCCTCATATACTCTGAGTATACTTTTTTAAACTACTTTATGTTAATCTACCTTTTTGTTCCAGAATTGTAAATTTTTACCATTTTTATTTTCATGTTCAGTATTATTTTAAATTGGACAAAGACTAGCAAGACTTACCTTGCAAGGAGGTTTTTAATACTCTGTTTGAGTATCTTTTTTTTCTTTTTCTTTTTGCTTAATATTAATAATTAATATTGCTAGAAAACTGTTAATCCACTTTTTGTTCCATATTTTTTATTTTTTATGTTCAGTATTAGCATACTTTAAATAGGACAAAGACTAGCAAGACTTACCTAGCAAGGTTTTTTAATACTCTGAGTATGAACTCTCTTTTTTGCATTAATATTGCAAGAAAATTATTATCCAGATTATTATTTTTTTATTTTATGTTCAGTATTACTTTAAATAGAACAAAGACTAGCAAGACTTATAGCAAGATAGGGAATAAACTGAATTTCTATATAAGTAAAAACTGTAAATATTGTCATAAATAAAGTTTTACGATGCAAGTTGTAATTTGTGGCCCTTCACATTTAATATGGTTTAAATGTGGCCCCCTTGGCATCTGAACTTGAGTACCCCTGGTCTAACCAGTTGCTTTATCCACAGCAGTTTGGCAAAATATTCCACAGAAACAGCCAACTGTTCTTGACAAAATTAAAGATTCACTGGATAAAGGAAATGTTGTCGGGGCAGTGTCTCTGGACATAAAAAAAGGCCTTTGACACTGTTAATCACAGTATCTTGATACATAAATTAAATCAATTTAAAATGTCATCAGAAGCTTTGCAGTGGTTTAGGTCTTATTTTGGTGGGAGACAATAATGTGTCAGGATTAATGGGGTGAATTAATTAAACTGTCCTCAGCCCTTCGACTTAAATGTAGGATCAGAAAAGAAATGATTCAAGATGCATTCAAATGATGGTATATACGGTATGAAGAAATGATTACACATATTTCTGAATATTTTACTCTGTAATAGTGTCAACCTCAGATACATTCTCTTAGTTGTTGTAAATTTACATTTCTGTTGAGTAAATGTTGAGTAAAACCATGACTCAAAACTGATTCTTGTCAATTATTTGCAAATATTAATCATGCATGTAATCTGCAACAGAATGTAAGTAATATCCAAAATCTAAATATAATTTTTTACATTCATATGATTTTGTAAAACAAAAGTGGTAATTTAACAAAAGTGGTAAGGGGCGATTGATAAAAAAAACCTTACCTCAGCAATACCTTCAGCGATTTCAACTTCAAGTTGGCCGTCAGGACAGAAGTTCCTTCTAACATGTCCCTGCTCAGCACAGCACCTCCCCACACTCCTCTCAGAAAACCCCTGTATCGTTCCAAACTGTGAATCCAACGCAGCTGCTATATCCCCACAAGACATTCCATTCTTTCAGGTTTCTAAAATAAAACTAGCATATTCATCTAAAAACATTTTTACGTCCGTATCATTCTAACTGTCTATGTTCTCTGGTGTACTATGGTGATGTTCAAATGACCTCCGGGTATGCAGCATACAACCGCTCATAGGTGTATCTATGACAACCACTTACTACTTATGATCGCTTCCGGGTCACGAAAAAATACCAATGCAGAATTAAGGATTACGACTTTATACATACATATTTTGATTTCCGATTTCCATCTATAAACACATCAAGGACAATCGGATAACGAGATTGTTTTTCGTTTTCCGTTTTTAATATCAAAGCAAAAAACGAATAATGGGTTGTTTTCTGTTTTTCGTTTTCCTATTTACTAATGGTAATTGGGAAACCGGCCGTTTTTCGTTTTTGTTTTTTTCCTTTCAAAACGAAAATCCATTGGCCACCAAGTACACGAATCCGTGTATCATTCGTTCTTTTCATATTCAATTGAGATTCCAAAATCGGAAAATGAAAAAACAGTTTGTTATTTCGTTATTCGTTTATAAATGTGATACCAAAAAACAAATAACGGGTCGTTTTTCGTACTTTTGATTTAATGCTCAGATCAAAAATAGGAAATTAAATAAATGGGGCACGACCGATTTGCGTGAACCGGAAGTTATCTTCGTGTGTGTGTGTGTGTGTGTTGCACTTGGAAGTTTGCCGCAATTTTGCAAAGAGTTAAAAGAAGCCTGAAAAACCTCAATCTTGCAGTTTGCTTGATTCACTTCTTCAGTTTAACCAAACGTTAGCCATCAAATGTGAGATCAATCATGGAGAGTTTCAGTTTCATCTTGTTCAGAGGAACTAAACGGGTGACTGTCAAAGAAGACGACATGACGACCGAAAAAATCGGCAGTATCTTCCAGGTAACTTATTGTAGTTTCATCTAAAAATAAGTCTTATTTGTTCTGTAAAATTGCACTGACGTAACTGTTAGCTAACGTTACTTTATTTCATAACTAACGTTAGGGTGACCAATGACCATACGTCCTCTTTAACCAGGACATGTCTGGCCAGGAATTTGAGATCGCCCAAAATGTCCGGGATTCGGCTTTTGCTTTCTACAGTCACCATTCAGAACACCCTAGCAACCGCCTAGCAACTACCCAAAATACCTTAGCAACCGCCTAGCAACACCATAGCAACCACCCAGAACACCTTAGCAACCCGCTAGAAAACCCCCAACAACTTTTTAACTTTAAACTTGAAACTAATTTAAACTTGAAACTAATTTAAACTTCAGACTAATTTAAACTTTAAACTATTTTAAACTTCTAGCTAATTTAAACTTTAAACTAATTTAAACTTCAAACTACTTTAAACTCCTAACTACTTTAAACTTCTTCAAACTTTCTGGTCTGGCTTTCTCAAGCCAACTTAAAGTTTGTCTCGACGAACTTTTTAATCTAGTATATATATATAAATCTATATAATTCAGAAGTTTGTATACCTTTATTATATGCTTCAAATTAACTTATTTGTATTAGGAGTTATTGCCCATCTCCTGAGACATGTCATTCCATTTGCATAATTAATGGACTATTTTCTACACAGGATCAGCATTTTGGAAGCAAAATGCAAGGAAAATATTTGCTGTGAAGGAAGAACACCTTGCAGTTACAAGCTAGTAAAAAGAGGAGACTGAGGTACTTAATTTGGAAAATGCACATTATTATGGTCGCATATTTGTTTGTTTTCATAAATTCATAGGTGAGGAGTAACTGTAAGATGTTTTGCCAATATAGGCCCCATTACAGATAGTCACAAATTGTTCCAGGGAAAGACATTTGACACTTGTACCAGTCACCCTGAGACGTTTTAAATGATTCTAAATATGTATAATATTCGATGATAATTATTCACATTAAACCATATAGATTCTTGTGTGAATTTGTGAGGGTGAGGGATGAAATGTAGTTTAGAATGAGTTCAAATGTTAATTTGCAGCAAGGTCCTTTGTCTACTCGAGGAGTGGTCATTCCTAGTTGGCAGAACTAGTTCAGTTTTTCCAGTCTTACAGCATAAAACCATCTGGCTATTCAATAATATGTCTACAGTGACCATAGTAGCTATTGACAGGGTTAAAATTGTTGCATTTATTGGATATAATTTGCTTGTTGTATATTGTGCTTGTTTTTCAGTCGACGAGAAGATACAGGCCTCGATCTGGTTTTTGATAGAATTGAAGAGGTGGTCCTGGCATCCCAGGGACTGCAAGAAGTGTCCACTACAATGAAGGAGCTGATGGAGTTTTCAACACCATAGCAAAATTCCTGTGTTTAGAATTCATTATGTTTACATTATTTGACACTGACACGTGTCGTGCCAGCTTTGCAGGTCATGCATTCTGCTTCACACGGATCCTGACCGAGACGAAAACACTAAGAATTTTCTTAGCAATGCTAAAACGCACATCAACCGATCACTTGTTTAGCGTTCATGTAAACACTACATTCAGATTCACCAATTGGAATTAATTCAGTCCTATTGAATCAAAAGGTGTGCATGTAAACAAAATGAATGGCGACGATAGAGAGCAAAAGCCGAATCCCGGATATTTTTTGGCGATCTCGAAATCCCGGCCGGACATGTCCTGGAAAAAAAGGACGTATGGTCACCCTAACTAACGTTGTACCCTTCCTTCACTGTTTACATTTGCAAAGGTACATGGCCCCAGTCTCTACATCACCGATGACAGCAACATAGCCCTATTTCCTGGGCCTGATGCATTTTTATTTAGAGCGCAATCATGGTAATTAGTCACCAGACGGTTACCTGACACCGCTAAATCTACTGGGCAGATAATTCAGTTCTCCACCAGGGGGAGGAACAAAGGGAAATACCCAATCTGCTACACTGGCATGGTGGCATTGGCAACAATTTTGCTGCTGTAGCCATCAACTGCCACGACATGTGTCACTCCAAACATCACAAGCTTCTCGTTTTGGTCCAGGTGAATTTTATGGCCCATATATTCAGCATTATACGGGATGGGATTTAGATTACGAGAACCCTGAAGAAATTTTGTATATTTTGATTAATGCAGCTCTTTGTCACACGAGGCCAAAATATTCACAAAACATTTTTACAACAAATAAATTATTATATGCATGGGCTGGTTATATTATTCTAGTTGTTTTAAGTTCAACTCCTAAATATATTTAAGCTTTTCTGAAGATGATCTACACCATTCAGCCATAACATTATGACCACTGACAGGTAAAGTGAATAACACGGATTATCTTGTTACCATGGCACCTGTCAGTGGTCATAATGTTATGGCTGAATGGTGTAGATCATCTTTAGAAAAGCTTAAATATATTTAGGCAAACACTAAATATAGCTGTTAAATATAGCTGTTTAAGCTTTTCTAAAGATGATCTACACCATTCAGCCATAACATTATGACCACTGACAGGTAAAGTGAATAACACGGATTATCTTGTTACCATGGCACCTGTCAGTGACCGGGATATATTAAGCAGCAAGTAAACATCATGTCCTCATAGCTGATATGTTAGAAGCTGGAAAAATGGTGGAGTACGCCCATAACTCGTTACCAGTGTCATCCACAGGCCTCTCTCCGTTTAAGTGTAGTTTAGGTTACCAGCCACCAATTTTTCCGAGTCTGGAATCCGAAGTCGCTGTCCCCTCCGCTCACGCTTTCGTCCAGAGGTGCCGCCGCACTTGGACTAGAGCCCGTGAGACTCTACTCCAAGCGGGGGGGCGCATGAAGGCCAAGGCTGATCGCCACCGGTCAAGGCCTCCCGTATACATCGTGGGTCAAAAAGTGTGGCTTTCTACCAGAAATATTCCGCTCCGTTCCGTTTCTAACAAGTTAGCTCCCAAATTTATCGGCCCGTTCCCTGTCACCAAGATTATTATTCCGGTGACAGTCCGACTCAAACTCCCTCCAGCGTACAGGAGAATTCACCCCGCCTTTCACGTATCTAAGATCAAGCCCGTGTTTTATTCTCACATTAATCCGCCCGCCCCAGTCCCCTCCCCCCGCCGCGACTCGTAGATGGGGAACTTCTAGGAAGTGCCAGGAGGCGTTCCTAGGGGAACGCCAGGAGGCGTTCCTAGGGGAAGGGGTACTGTCACGGTTCATGAATCGGCTGTCTCATTTCTGTGTGTGTGTGTGTGTCTGTGTGTGGGTGTGGTTACTATTGTGTTGATTAGTGTCGCCAGCTGTGATCAATCCCCGTTCCCTTTATATGTGCAGTAATTCCCATCTCATTTTGTCAGATCGTTGTGGTTTCCCCGGTGTCATGTCCTGTTCCCGTGTGGCTCTCTGTTTCCCTGCTGTGGATATTCGTCGTGTGGATTCGTTGTTATTCGTCACCTCGTCTGGATGTTCCACTGCTTCCTGGTTTCCTGAGCACGCCGATCACTTCACCACCACCGGATGCCACTCTGTGTGTTCTCAGACAGCTGCTGATGTGAATTCACTGGGCTTTTTATTATGGCAAACATTTGAATGTGTGGCATAAAAAAGGGATTGGCCCTTACACATCTCTTTTATTGTAGGATTTTTCACAACCTGCCCAAGAAACTGAGGCCTCTACCTCAATGGGCTTCAGAAGAAATGTGAACAAGGTTAAAACCCTTGACATAAATTACAGTCAGTCCTGTGTTTGTAGGAAATCAAGGAACTTTTTGTGATTTGATGAGCCTCCAGAAAACTTGTAATGATCATGTTTGTGGTGGAATTATGTTTCAGGTGGAAACACACTCAGTCAGGGCCCTGTACAAAAGGAGACTTGAACTAGACTGTTCATTAAAGGAGCTGGACTGTGAGCTGAGGAAAAAATTGGAGCTCAAAGAGCTGGATAAAACTGATGTCAGTATGTGAACTTATTTAACCAAGTAACACTTTAGTATGAATATTTATTAATGCAACTTTCTCTTGCTCTCTTTCTCCCTCTCATTCCACAAAACCAATAAAACAGTTTGAGACCTATCTGCAGTTTCGATGTGCTTTTATTAAGTGTAATATTGTATGGTGCTTGCATCTACATCTGCACCAGCTGGGTGGTCAAGTGTGATCAGGTCAGTTTCATCGGGGAGAAGCTGGTTTTGTGCTGTTTCTCACTCCTTTCTAATGGTGGCTATATTGTGCAGAATGGCACATGCAGCCACTATCTGTGATGCCCGCTCTGGTGACTCTTAAGCACCGAACACAGTTGAAATGTGCCTTTTAGGATGCCAAACGTCATCTCTATCTTCACTCTGGTTTGAGGGCCACACTGAAGCAGTGCTGTGGCCCTGTCTGAGGGTCATGATAGTATGACCCTCAGACAGTGTAGGTATTGTGTAGGTTTTTCTATCTCAGTTCAAATTAACAGTGTTTTGTGCTGACACAACACAGACTCACGGAAAATTCCTGGTCATGCACTGGAGCCAGGCCATTTGGCATCCAAACTTGTGATCATACGTTCATGACCACAAGTCGTCTGCAGAATAAATGTTTAGTAGATCATTGTTATATCTGTTAATGTTACTATTAATTTAAAGATTCATCTCACAGAAAATAATCATCTCACATATTCACATCATCTCTACCTGAACATTAAGGCTGTGATAGGATTTCCTATCAACATAATCTGCCTCATGTTCCCCTAGAGAGCAGTGGAGATTGGAGCAATATGCATATGTTGCAATGACTCTAGGGAATCCTATCATAAGATTAACAGAATAATAATAAAGATTTAAAAATTCTTAACATGTATTATATTGTATAGTACATTTGTGAAATTTGCTTTAAAAAAAAAACAAAAAAATTAATGTGTTCATGTGATATCACCCTATCAATATATCTTACTGGCAATTTTATAAAAGCCTTCTTTTATGGACATGGTCGATAAATGTCCGGGGAACACTATTAATGAAACTATTCACTCCTGCAGAGCGAGGACCACCTTGCGAATGGTTCGACAAACCGTGTTTTCCCCTAGTTTCTGTGCGTCAGCCACCGTGCAAGAATGTACCACTTGCAAAAAAACGCAACGCAATACCATTTGCGGTACAGTAAGTGCATGAATTCGACGTGTTAAATTCTTTATGTGCGGCTCAAGAAGTTCGCAAAGATAAGACATTCCTTCCGCGGAAAATCTGTATCTTTCATACAAGTAACTATCAGGAAAGGCAAGGGGATTTTGTCTGGCTAAAAACTCTTTCTCTACGAAGTGCTCGTCAAACAATTTGCGCTGAGATGTCCACAGGATTTGGAAGAAAAGGTGAAGTCATTGTAACAAACACTGGGAATAAGTTACGTCACATATATGTTTCTTTGCTCTCAGCTGATTGGTCAAACTTCAGTCTGAGATCTTGAATCCAGAACATAACCTGCCCCGGAGCAGGTTAGCCGTGCAGCGTAAGATACCATGGCAACGAACACCGATTAAAGCCAAGCTACTTTCATAGTACCTAAAACCCAGGGTTGGCGGAAACATAGCTGGCTAGCCACCTAAACCGGCTTCATGGTATAGGCCCCTGGTTGAGCATCTAGCGCAAACTGCTGCTAGAAATGTCTTTCTCAAAGCAGGCCAAATCAGGCCACCAAAAAAGAAAGGAAAGACAGAAGGAATGAAAACAAAATGAGGGGAAACAGTTGTTAACTGACTTCTTTTCAAAGAAAGGTGAGCATAAACTAGAACACGAAATCTATAGTGCTAAACTGCTTGAATAAACCACGATCGTTAGTGCTAAAAATGAACTGAGACAACTTATTGAAAGAGCAGAACAAACACTTTCAGATGATAATTTGGTTATACATGTAATCTCTGAGGTAAAGGCTAAATAAATAAACAGTACTGTAACTAACAATGCTGTTTGCATAAAACAACATTATAATAGCCTAATTTGAAACATGTTTAATTTTAAATTGATATGCTATAATATCTAATAGCAATAATAGGCTAATCAGTGTCATCGGTAGCAACATATCATGTCAAAATTATATTTATGTCAGATTTAGTAGAAGCAGATCTTAACATTGTGAAACACATGGCCCTTAGTTTCTGAAATTGTCACATCAGGGATTGGAGTAGCAACAGACCCTTCATCCTCTTTGGATTTGAGACAGGGTGAGCTAATATAATTTAAAATTAAAGCAAACCATGTTTAGCCATTTTGAGTGGTGTTAAGTAACTAACATCGTAGTGCATTTTATTATATTAGGTTACAAATAAAATAAGAGGTTAACCTGTTAAGCTGCAACCCCACTTTTGAAAAATCCCCAGAAATGACATACCCAAACTGAAACAGATACAGTTCATGAACCCTTTGCACTAAAAGCACAAGTATGATCTCATTTGAAAGCTGACACCTGGTAGTTTATTGTAAATGTAGAATTAATTATTGTCATAATGATTTTTTTTTTAAATAGCTTCAAAGTTTTGTAAAGTTATTAGAATTTTTTTTTTATGAAACATATTAATGAAAATAAAATTGAAGTTGGCACTGGAGCAATCTAGAAATGCACTACAGCTAAAGCCACATGTCTGACCATGTTATATTTAAAATATGAAGATAATAAGTCTAAAACTCTGTATTTACTTAAATGTTTTTCAAGATCATGTCATGACTTTATTTTGATTAGGCTACTCTAAAAATGCTACTGATGTTTAGTCATCGTCTAAGCATTCATTCAGTCTTTTGTCTCTATTGTTTTGTGGTGCAAACGATCCCCATTCAGTCTCAGTCTCCCCCTGCACACATTCACACCTCTCCAGCCTGGTTATGGCTCGAAATATGCATTTCTTTTGTCTGCATTATAGTTACTAACGACTGGCTATTCACAGGCTATTCATAGGGTTTCAATCCCTAATTTCTTTTATCAAAGTTCTCACTTCACATTTGAAGTGCACTAAATAGTGGTCAAATGCACTAAAACATATCAGTAAGCATTCTTATTTAGAACAAAATTCATAAAAGAATAACCCCTGGTGGCAGGTGCACCTGGGCTAGCTAGCATGTTAGCTTAGCACACCATCAATACACGACCATTTATGAGATTAAAACCATGTTTGTGCTCCAAACTTACTTCATAACGCAATCGAGTGTTTTAAATAATCTTCTGTGATCTAATTTGGCTTCAGATAAAAAAAAAAATCAGACAGAAAACATTATTTATAGTTTTATGCACGATGATAAAGTCTATATCGATTAGCATTACATTATAAATATAATCTATTATTATGAAAATACCTGGCATGGCTTGAAGAACACAGGCAAATCAAATATCATAGCAAACATGTTTATTGTCTTCAAAACATCTTTTATCTGCATATTACAGCGGGATCTCTGTAGTTCCCTTTCGAGGGAACTCGCGATGCGTCGATAACGCTTTGGGAACGCCCCCGGCGTGAATGCGTCTGAAGCATCTATGTCAACTAGTCCAATGGAATGAATGAAATGCTCGTCACGGGCGGGTGACGTCATGACCAGGAAGCTATAAAAGCGCATCCGGTGAAACCGGCTTTAGCTTCTGTTGCCTCAGCAAGCGATCTGTGTAACTCTGTCTGTCTTATTTACTGTTGTCTGTATTTGAGAAAATGGAAAAGCAAATGTTCAAACTCTGTGTTCCTCCTTGCCCGCGTTATTTAACGGGTGGGGATACACACGAGCTTTGTGTCATTTGTTTGGGAGTGGAGCATGCGGTGTCAGCTTTCGAGGGGGCTGATTGCCAGCATTGCGAGCGGCTCCCTCTCCGCACACTCCGCTCTCGGCTGTCACTTTTTGAGGAAAGTGGCCAGCCTCGCGATCCTCAGGGTACAGGACCCGCTGCTGCTGAGGCAGCACGGAGAATGCACTCCTGGGGATCGCAAAAGGATCTCTCAGAAGGGTTGGAGACGGGTCCGAGGACCTCATCTCCTTCCCGTCCTGGGGGATCCAGCGCTCTCTCGCCGGTGTCGGAAGCCCGCGCTGCGGCTTCTTCCTCCCGGGGAGAGAGCCCAATGCTTCATTGCTCTAGCTCCGAGGAGTTAGATGTGATGAGCATTGATAGTGAAAACAAAAGCACTACTATAAGGGAAGAGGATTCACATTCCTCTTCTCCAGCGTATGAGGAGTTGGTGGATGTTATCACTCGTGCTGTTGAAAAATTAAATATTGAATGGCCAGCCGAGAAAGTGGACGCTCGTCCTAAAAGTAAACTTGATGAGCGTTTTCTTCCATCTGTAAAAACATTTCCACCACGAGGCCTTCCATTCTTTCCAGATCTGCACAGTGAGCTGTCCAGATCTTGGAATAAACCATATTCCTCTCGTCTATATAGTCCCCATGTTCACGTTTATTCAGATATTAGGGGGCTGAGAGAATATGGTTATGGGTCGATGCCCCAGGCTGAACAGACGCTCGCGAGCTATCTGTCGCCTGGTTCAGCATCGTCCCTGAAGGCCTCAGCTTTGCCCACAAAGCCTCTGAAAACTACATCATCTCTCGTGGGCAAAGCATATACGGCAGCAGGTCAGGCTGGAGCATGTCTACACACTATGGCAGTGCTCCAGGCTTATCAGGCTGATCTGCTGGGGGATTTGGACAGAAGCGAGGGGGTGGGGCCCGATGAGGTTCGAGAACTTCGTCGGGCCACTGATTTGTCTCTCAGGGCTACTAAGGAGACCGCCAGAGCAATTGGGCGGTCTATGGCAGCCCTTGTAGCCACTGAGAGGCATCTTTGGTTAAATCTGGCAGAAATAAAAGAAAAAGATCGTGCTTTTCTGTTAGATGCACCTATTGATCCCTCTGGTCTCTTTGGTGAGGCTGTTAATTTGGTTGTGGAAAGATTCCAGGAGGCTAAGAAACAGTCAGAGGCATTTAAAAAATTTCTCCCTCGCCGTGTCCAACCCCCTGGGGCTGCTGGGCGTGAGCAGTCCCAGCCGTCAAGCTCCTCATACAGAGCACAACAGAAAGAGAGTGTTGCGTCTCGTGCTCCGCCACAAAAACACTGGAAACAGACGCAGCACTCTCAGCCGAAGCCTTCAAAGCAGAAGCCGGATCTGAGGACCGTCCTTCAGGCTAAGAAGGCTTCGGCTCAAAAGAAAAGGTCCTGACTCCTATGGAGTCAGACCCATGAGGGCAGCCCCACCCGGGGTGGAGCGGATCACACCTCAGCATACGGTGTCCGCTCCACCTCGGTGTCCTCAGGGAGCCATTCTGCCAACCTTGGTCTCGGGGCGCAGTGGTTCCCAGCGATCGTCTGGTGCAATGTCAACTCGACATTGCGTCAGATATGAACCTTCTGAGGGGGGTTCAAAAACATTCAGTTCGGGTGGTTCCTGCCGATATGTTTCAGGCCCCCGGGCCGAGTGTCTCAATTACACCAGAGGCCAGCCTCGAGAGGCTGGTTCCCTTAGTAGATTTTCTGACAGAGTGGAAGAAACTGCCGAATATTTCTCAATGGGTACTGCATATAGTAGAGAAAGGATACAGAATCCAGTTTGGTTCTCGTCCTCCACGCTACAACGGGGTGTTGCCCACGTTGGTGCATCCCGAGCAGGCTCTGGTGATGGAGCAAGAGGTGAAAGCTCTTTTGGCAAAAGAAGCGATAGAGCAGGTGTTTCTACCCGACAGAGAATCGGGTTTTTACAGCCGTTATTTCATCGTTCCAAAAAAGGATGGGGGGTTGCGTCCCATTTTAGATCTTCGTCTGTTGAATCGTACAGTTCAAAAACTCAAGTTCAAGATGCTGACACTCAAACAGATCGTGACTCAAATCAGATCCGAGGACTGGTTTGTCACAATAGATATGAAAGACGCTTACTTCCATGTCTCCATCCTCCCTCAGCACAGGAAGTTCCTGAGGTTTTCTTTTGGGGGCAAAGAATTTCTTTCGGGTTCTTCCATTCGGTCTAGCTTTATCACCCCGCACATTCACGAAGTGCGTAGATGCAGCTCTGGCCCCGCTCAGGCTGCAGGGCATACGTATTCTGAATTACATAGACGACTGGCTGGTTCTAGCGGAATCAGAACAGTTAGCGGTTCGGCATCGAGATGTCGTCCTCGCACATATGCGGAAATTGGGGTTGAGGCTCAACGCCAAGAAGAGTGTGCTATCTCCATTACAGAGGACCACTTTTCTGGGTGTGGTATGGGATTCAGTCACGATGCAAGCCAATCTATCGCCCGTTCGTGTAGCTGCTATCCTAACAGCCATAAAAGAGCTAAAGCTAGGTCAGTCACGCACTGTGAAGCAGTTCGAGAGACTGTTAGGGCTCATGGCAGCGGCGTCCAACGTGATACCTTTTGGCCTGCTGTACATGAGACCTTTGCAGTGGTGGCTCAGGACCAGAGGGTTCTCCCCGAGGGGAAACCCACTTCGTATGATCAAGATCACGCGGCGGTGTCTCCGCGCCTTGGTTATATGGAAGAAACATTGGTTCCTGTCCCAGGGTCCGGTGTTGGGAGCTCTTTGCCATCGAGTTGCTATCTCGACAGATGCTTCCCTCACCGGCTGGGGAGTGGTAATGGAAGGCCGCTCAGCTCAGGGTCTGTGGAGGAGTCATCATCTCTCCTGGCACATAAATTGCCTGGAGATGATGGCCGTTTTCAACGCGTTGAGACATTTCCTCCCAGACCTGAGGGATCACCATGTGCTTGTCCGGACGGACAACACATCGGTGGTCTCTTATATAAATCGTCAGGGGGGTCTGCGTTCGCGCCCACTATGCAAGTTGGCACACCAGATCCTCCTATGGTCCCTGGGGAAAATACTCTCTCTGAGGGCAGTGTATATTCCAGGGGGCCAGAATATCGGAGCAGACGTCCTGTCGAGGCAGGAGCTGAGGCCAGGGGACTGGAGACTTCACCCCGAGGTGGTGGAGAAGATATGGGAGTTTTACGGCAAGGCCGAAGTGGATCTGTTCGCATCTCAGCATACGACGCACTGTCCACTCTGGTTCTCCCTTACCCACCCAGCCCCCCTGGGGCTGGATGCTATGGTGCAGACGTGGCCGAGGCTACGTCTGTACGCCTTTCCCCCTGTTGCTCTGCTCCCAGGAGTTCTGGAGAGAGTTCGTCAGCACGGAATAAGCCTATTGCTAGTAGCACCACGTTGGCCAAGTCGAATCTGGTTTGCGGACCTGATTCATCTACTAGACGGTCCTCCCTTGGAGTTACCGATCAGGAGAGACCTTCTGTCTCAGGCCGGGGGCACAATATTCCACCCCCGACCAGAGATTTGGAAACTTTGGGTTTGGCCTCTGAGGGGGCCCAACTCATAGAGAGTGGTCTTTCAACCGAGGTTGTTGAGACCATTCTAAGCTCCAGAGCTCCCGCTACGAAGAAATTGTACTCTTTGAAATGGAGAGTCTTCACTACTTGGTGTCACCAGCGTCAGTGGGACCCGGTTAACTGTTCAGTAAACACAGTACTGGAGTTTCTGCAGGATCGCTTTGCGTCAGGTTTATGTCCATCCACCTTAAAAGTATACGTGGCAGCCATTGCGGCCTTCCACGTCCCGGTGGGTGGTGTATCGTTGGGTCGAGACCCCCTGATTACTCGTTTCCTTCGTGGCACCCTGAGGCTAAGGCCTGTAACACGCACTAGGATGCCGGCTTGGGACTTGGCGTTGGTACTGGAGGGCCTATCTGGGGCTCCGTTTGAGCCCTTAGAGTCGGTCTCAGAGAAATTTCTGACTTTCAAGACTATTTTTCTTCTAGCCATTTCGTCCCTCAAGAGAGTCGGAGATCTTCAGGCCCTTTCGGTTTCTCCCACCTGCCTTGAATTCGCACCGGGAATGGTCAAGGCATTCTTGTATCCTAAACAGGGTTATGTCCCTAAGGTGCCAACCATTATTCCGAGGCCTATTGTGCTTCAGGCTTTCTGTCCTCCACCTTTTACTTCTCCGGGCCAGGAAAAGCTGAACTTGTTGTGTCCAGTGCGAGCATTGGATACTTATGTTCATCGGTCTTCTCCATGGAGGAAGTCCGATCAATTGTTTGTCTGTTTTGGATCATCCAAGAGAGGTTGTCCGGCTTCTAAGCAGACAGTTAGTAAGTGGATAGTCGAGGCTATTTCTCTTGCCTATGAGTCCTCTGGCCAGCCCTGTCCTTTGGCGGTCAGAGCTCATTCCACTAGAAGTATGGCGGCCTCTAAGGCCTTAATATCTGGAGTGTCCCTCCAAGACGTTTGTGATGCGGCGGGTTGGTCCTCTCCGCTCACATTTGTCAGATTTTATAGCCTGGACCTGGATGCTGCCCCAGGGTCTCAGGTGCTCAGTGCTTAGTGTAGGTTTTTTGGAAAAAATACAACAGGCTTACACTCAGGCATTTGGAGTTCTGGCGGTTTGGGTATTCTCGTTCCCAAAGCGTTATCGACGCATCGCGAGTTCCCTCGAAAGGGAACGTCTCAGGTTACGACTGTAACCATAGTTCCCTGAGAAAGGGAACGAGACGATGCGTCGCCCTGCCATACTTCCTGCATTCCTGTGATCGACTTGCTTTGGCAAATTTCGAAGCTAAAGCGTCATGACGTCACCCGCCCGTGACGCGCATTTCATTCATTCCATTGGACTAGTTGACATAGATGCTTCAGACGCATTCACGCCGGGGGCGTTCCCAAAGCGTTATCGACGCATCGTCTCGTTCCCTTTCTCAGGGAACTATGGTTACAGTCGTAACCTGAGACACTTTGTGTGTATCAGTGACGTCCTGGAATGTCACATGATTATGGCTCTTCTTCATGTTCCATATATGGATTCTTTTTTGTGCATATAGCGCCCTCAGGCTATTGGTATGAATTGAAAACACTGCACATCTCAGTAAGAAGCGCTCACAATGATTACATCGACACATTTGGGTATAAATTCAATAAATATTATTCCTGTCTTTAGAAATATGACGTGAATCTATGAGAATATATCAATATTTCTCCAAGTTTGCACATTTTTGAGCTAAAAGCCCTGAGGGACGTTGTTTTGTGTATCGCTGTCATGACGACAGCACGGGAGTTTTTTATGAATGAAAGCGGCTGACGCGCATAATTCATATTAAAGGTATCGACTCATTTTTTCATTTCATAACTCCTGACACAAATTAAGACATAACTGTCACTATAAGTTTCTCAGAATACAATAGTGGTCAAATACTGAAACTTGAGTATTATATCTTTTTAATGATGTATAGTTTGTCAAGGTATAACATTAAATCTGATAGTAACTTTGAACTATATAAATAAAAAAACGCTTCAGTGCACCCACGCACTGGTGAAGCTTAACAGGTTAATATCAAATGTATCCTTCATGAAGAGAAAGATGATATAAAAGATGTGATTGAGGATGATGGTGGAAGTGAAGAGAGCAGGAAGCATGAGTGTAGCTCTGAGCACAGTGTGGAAATGAGAGATGAGGAACTCTCAGGATCTCTCACACTGAACAGAATGTGCTATTGTTGAGATATGTACATCAAGATGTAGAAAGTGATGAATGGAAGATAACCGAGAGATTCTGTCTATTTGAAAACTTTTATAAAAAGACAGGCAGGGAAATCTCTGACATGATTCAGGCAGTATTGCAAGACAGGGGCATACCATTAGAGGACTATAGGGAACAGGGTTATGACAATGGAGCAAACATGTCAGGGAAAGTGAAAGGTGTGCAAGCTCAGATTTTATAACAAAACCCGCTTGCTACGTACTCCCCCTGTGCTTCCCATACCCTTAATTTGGTGGGTGTAGCTCAGTCATGCCCCGAGGCCTCAACATTGTTTGGCAGTGTTAACCGCCTATACAATTTCTTTAGCGCTAGTCCAGAGCGATGGGCAATCTTGAAGGAAAAAACTGGATGCTCTCTTCATCATCTCTCTAACACTCGATGGGGTGCCTAGATTGCTGCGGTACGAGTCGTGGCAACTCACCTACCCTCTATTCTGGTAGCACTACAATGTGTATTAGACACATGCAGCCTTACAAATGACGCCAAGTCTGAGGCAAAAGGTCTAAAAAAATATTTCAACACATTTGATGCAGTTGTTCTACTCACTGTGTGGGTAAAGGTACTACAGTGAATGGAAAATTGTAACCTGATTCTTCAGGCAGGGGATATCTCTTTGGACATTGAGGCTGCAAACATCAAGGCACTACAAGAGGAAATGCAGGTTCTTCGTTCTTTATTGTTGCAATGGACAACATAATCATTGATTTAGGTGAAAGGTTCCAGACCACAGCCGCAACATGCAAAACATTTGCACCGATTCTGAAGTTGGCAGATATGTCAGAAGAAGAGATAAAAGTAACATGCCGTGCTATTACAAGAATATACCACAAAGACCTCACAGCTGAATTTGAGGATGAAATGCTGCACCTGAAAGCAATACATAAGGCTACATTTCCTCATAATGGCCCTCATTTATCATTCTTGCGTAGAAACGGGCGTATATGTTGGCGTAAGATTATGCTTACACTCCTCTCACCGCCTGATTTATGAAGCTATGCGTACCTTTGAAATCCAGGTGTACGCAATACCTGCCCTTGATAAATGCCGCGGCTGAAAACGATCGTCATTAGAATAACGTCCCTATATATTCAAGTCTCGCTTCCCCCACGCCCTCATTTTACACATGGACACACGGAAGATGGCAAAGAAGAGAAACTTCTCCGACGTGGAGATCGAGACCATCACCAGGGAAGTGGAAAGAAACAAAATTGTTTTATTTGGGAGTTTAAAGAGTGGGATTAAAGGCGCCCACAAAAACAAAATATGGACCCAAATTACGAGTTCTGTTAATAGTGTGGGGGTTGAGAAGTGCACTCCAGCAGAGGTAAGAATGTTTTATTGCTTAATATAGACCAATAGTGATCAAGTTAATCATGAGTTTTCTTTATTGCTTAATATAGACCAATAGTGATCAAGTTAAGCATGAGTTTTCTTGTTTATTGTAGGTGAAAAAAAAGTGGTCAGATATAAAGATCGCCACAAAGAGGCGCGTCTCAGCACTGAAGAGGAGCCAAAGTCAGACTGGGGGAGGCCCACCGGATCCAAGCCTCCAGCTGACACCGAACGAGGAGCCCTTGACCGCCGGGTCTCACGTTGGAGGTAGGGCTCCAGGTTATTGCACAGCTCCAGGAGAAGATGCCTTGGAAGACGGAATCTGCTAATCAGCCATTCATCTGGTTCATTCAGATCTCGCCTATCCTGAAATACTCTTTCCCTTCTCAAGGGCGCATATGCGTCTTCTAAAAGCGCCAGGTCAGCCATCATTGAGAATTGGTGTACGGTGGAAATCCAGTTGAAAGCTATCACAATGCATTATTTTACAGCACGTGTTTCGAAACAATTAGCATTTAATTTCGTATCACGTCACATGTATTGGGGTGTACAATAGTGATGATGATGTGATGTGGAGTACCATTCATTCACATTAATAATTGCATGACAATTTGTAATATTCTTCTTATTATTATTATGATTTTTATTATTAATGACGCTTATTGTTATTTAGAAGAAGAATGTCGTTATAATTATTATTTGTATTATTATTATTATTATTATTATTATTTAAAAGAAGAAGAATGTCATTTTTAATATTTTGTCAGTCTGAATTATTTTTTGGTCATTGAAAGCCTTTCATTACTGAACCCAGTCCGTGCGCACCTACTGGGCCTAACCCTGAAACGTCAGGTAAAGCGCACAGGCTCGCAACTGAAGGAATACATATGCCTACAAATCAAATGCTTTGGTAAAGTCACACAAATTAAACATTGAAGTCCATGTTGCACAAAAATAAACACTAAAGTTTATAATTACTATGTTGTTTTTTTTACAGATGGTCATAATATATCATATCTTTTAGTTTGTCAATGCGTTTTGTGGTGTTAGGAATTTTTTTCTGCGCATTAACGCACTAACTCAAAACGTGCGTACATGTACACCACCTCCTGAGCTGGCGTAGGATTTGAGCGTGCCGTACGCCAACGTCCATATTGATAGATCTCAAAGTCACCGTGGTTTTGCGTGTACGCTGGAAATTTGGTGTACGCACTTTTGATAAATGAGGGCCAATCAGTTCCCTCTTCAGCTCCTTCATGACATAGACAAGCTGTAGCTACAGAGCATTTTTGGACAAATCTGTATTGCACTGAGGGTTTTCTGCACCCTACCTGTCACTGTTGCTAGTGGTGAACAGGGGGGTAATCCAGCACCCGGAAAGCGTACCATCCCCGGGGGCCGCCATTGGCTAACAAGCCATCACCTGCTGTTAGCATTCCATTGACTCCCATTCATTTTGGCGTCACTTTGACAGCGAATAACTTTACATCTGAGGCATTTAAAGACTCTATTTGTCCATTGTTTATTTCTGAAGAAACACGACAATGTATAAAAGGCTCCATTACCTTGTATCTTACGTTATGGCCCCGTAGAAGCAGTTTTTGTAAAAATAGGCTAATGATTGCATCATAACCATGCGACTCTCTGGAAATTATCGAATTGACAGGAGGAGAAGCTCGCAGTCAATCGGGGGGACGTGGAGGCATAAAGTCCGATAAAGTCAAGGGAGAAGCCCATAGAAAGTCAAAGTTGCTCCTGCTCCTAGCTCATGGACAGCTTCTACTCACGCTCTCCGTCTCTGCAAGATTCGGAAGGGAATGATTCAGATTTCTCTTGGCACAGCTACTAGAAGACTTACAACTGTCAGACAGGTTGCTCACGTCACATCTACGTCATCAAGCTCAGTTTGAGTCTGCGCAGTACGCTCAGCCATCAGGAAGTGAGTGCTTCTAATTTGCTTCACTTTTCTCCGTTGAAGTCTATGGGTTTGCGGTGTCCATTTCTTTTACTGTCTATGGTGGTGAATGGGCTTTCAGCAAATTGAAATTTGTTAAAAACTAATTGAGGTCAACAATGTGCCAGGATAGGCTCAACAGTCTTGCTCTTCTCTCCATTGAAAGCCAATTGGCAAAAAAATTGGACTTTCAGGACCTCATCAATGACTTTGCCAGCAAAAAGACATGCCAGTGGTCATTTACTGGTGAAAATATTTCAGTATAAGCTATACATTTGAGGAAGCTCCAGATAAAAATGACTAGTGACACATTCATTCCTAGTGCTTACACATGAAGCTGCCTCTTTTTCATGGCTTGTTGTTCTTACGGTCAAATACACACGAAAACATGATCACAATGTCCGTCTTACCGCGTATTCACATAAGCACATCGGTTATGCTGCTGTCAATGGTAACGCGTGCGATTAATGTTTTTCAGTTTTTAACGCCTTAAAAATATTTAAACGCAGCATCCGTTTTTTTTCTTTCATCCTTTGGCTAGCGTTACATTATATAATTACATACTTCTTCATGCAAATGCTTTTAAACCATGCAAGCTCGAAAAGACAAAAGAGAACGCGCTGCCTGTGAATGTACTGCTGACACACACAACGCACAGAACGACGCACGCCAGAATAGACTTCTCGCGCTTGAATGAATAATAACACACAGTTATGCCAAATTGTCTGTTTTGTTGAGTATCCTCATGAGAGCAATCTTAAATTAGTTAAAGTATTAAGTGAATGTTAAGAGTTGTGAGAAAGAGTTGCCTGTAGTGTTGAATGGTGATTTGTTTTGTTTTTTTATAATTATAATTGAAGACATTAGTAGCAGTATTGGTATCAGTGATACTCAAGTACTACTCGCTGCAAACTGTAGCGCGGTGACGTCACGTATTTACGTCTCGTATGTGTTACCACATATGCGCCATATCGCGGTTACGTGGTGACGTCACGCGTCTTTAAAACGTATGCGCAAATTTGACATAATATTTAAAAAAAATGTTAATGTATTAGAAAAACTCTAAAGTAATAATGAAAGCAGCAAAAAGGAGTACAGCGCACATCCACACCTTTAACTATGCCTGATCTAAGGTAAACTTATAAGGAATTTCAGAGTATATATGGTGTAATATCTGTGTAATATTTTATTGCAAAAGTTTTAGGCAGGTGTGAAAAAATGATGTAAAGTAAGAATGCTTTCAAAAATAGACATCCGTTAATAGTTTATATTTATCAATTAACAAAATGCAAAGTGAGTGAACAGAAGAAAAATCTACATCAAATCAATATTTGGTGTGACCACCCTTTGCCTTCAAAACAGCATCAATTCTTCTAGGTACACTTGCACACAGTTTTTGAAGGAACTCGGCAGGTAGGTTGGCCCAAACATCTTGGAGAACTAACCACAGTTCTTCTGTGGATTTAGGCAGCCTCAGTTGCTTCTCTCTCTTCATGTAATCCCAGACTCAATGGTGTTGAGATCAGGGCTCTGTTGGGGCCATACCATCACTTCCAGGACTCCTGTTCTTTTTTACGCAGAAGATAGTTCTTAATGACTTTCGCTGTATGTTTGGGGTCGTTGTCATGCTGCAGAATAAATTTGTGGCCAATCAGATGTCTCCCTGATGGTATTGCATGATGGATAAGTATCTGCCTGTACTTCTCAGCATTGAGGAGACTATTAATTCTGACCAAATCCCCAACTCCATTTGCAGAAATGCAGCCCCAAACTTGCAAGGCACCTCCACCATGCTTCACTGTTGCCTGCAGACACTCATTTCTGTACCGCTCTCCAGCCCTTCGGCAAACAATATATGAACCATAGTCTATAAACCATAGTGTCAAATAACGAATAAAAACCATCTCATCCGAGGAAATGGTCTCTTGGACATAGATTATCGTGATAATAACTACCTAAAATAATAAGCACGTTTGGAGAAACTGTATTTGAAGAGTAGGCTAGTGTCACTTTTATGAAAAGTGCTGGACTTATGACCTGTAGCCATAATAGCCAGCCACGAGGGGGCTCACTTTGACTGAATGTCATGTCATCACTCTCATCACGAAACTCTACAATTTCTCCAAACGTGTTTATTATTTTAGGTAGTTATTATCACGATAATCCATGTCCAAGAGTCCATTTCCTCGGATGAGATGGTTTTTATTCGTTATTTGACACTATAAACCATGCTATAAACACACACTGACCTCCTCAAGCTTTTATTTTGGCACTTCCGGTTACCGGCATTTTGAATTTGCATATTAGTTAAATATTTAGTTTCACCCGAAACATTTAGATTCAACATTTAGATTCAACATTTAGATTTAGATTTAATATTTAGATTTAACATTTAGATTTAACATTTAGATTTAGATTTAACATTTAGATTTAACATTTAGATTTAGATTTAGCATTTAGATTTAACATTTAGGTGTAACATTTAATATTTAGATTTAACTATTTAAAATATCTCTAAGTTGACAAATATTGTTGTAAATGTGCTAAAAAGTGAAAAATTCATACCAGTTTTTTAAACATTGTTTGAAGCTAAATGTGACAAAATGTTGCTGTTATTTTCAGCGTGAGCCGCTTTACAAACGGCGCCCCATAGAAACGGCAATCACTGAAGCCATGTCCGTAGAGGGAATCAAGCCAAAAGATCTCCCTCTTTTTTGGCTTCATGATCTAAAACAGTGCAACTTTGACATCAACTGTCAAGTTGTCAAGTGCTAACACTTTGCTTTACATTTTCAATGTATGAAAAAAATCAAGCAGAACATGTAAAGATTTTCTGATTATTTGAACATTAAAAATAATTATTTTGAGACCTACACAGATCATCCAATGATTTCTCGTCCAGGAAGGCAGCAGAATGAAGTCATGACTTGCTAGATTTTCCTTAATAAAACAAAACAAAATTAGATATAATATTTAGAAATTAAATATTTTTAAAATGGCTTCATACTGCCTCAGTTACAAAACCTTAGAATGATACTCACAGGAACATTAGACATTGGGTCAGCACACAAGGGTGGCAACCAAGTCACGGTCACATACAAATTAAAGACATGGACCATTATGCTCTGTTAAGGAAAAGTGCAACAATTAAATAAGGAACCACATTCCTATTTTTAAGCACATCATGCATACAGAATATTTGATCAAAGTAATTTTTTTGCTAAATATTTGCATTACCTGTAGGTCAGCAATATCCTTCAAAACTGTAAGACAGGCATTCAAAATGTGATAACATTAAAAGAAATGCATTTAAAATCTGTTAACATTCAGGAACATATTTATTAGGCCCCATACTACTGTACTGTACTGTATGGGTTAAATGTTAAAATACGTTTGCTGCTAAAAAAATATGTTTGCTGCTTCTCACTGTTGCTTACTGTTGCTGCATCCTAAAGCAAGGAAATCCTTCCTTGTGAGGACTGTTTCCAACAGAAGCCAAAAACTCCCTTGATGGTCTCGTCTACATCAAGGCATGGTTTAGCTATAAAAATGAAAGTGAAGACTACAATATGTATCTCTTTTTTTATTCTTAAAACAATAAAAGAAACCTAACAGTAATAAAAAAACTAACTAACCTGGTTCAGCTGGACTGTACTGGGTGACTGTTTCCACCATACCTTGTTTGGTTGCACATGATGCAAAGCAGTAATACCCACTGTGGAGCACTTAAGGACTGAGGAGCACATAAAAGTGGGAATAAATTGATAAAAAAATCTGATCAGAAAACATCTGGTTTAACATCAAATTACAAATTTTTTTAAAAAGTACATGTTTACATTGGTCGTCTTTTTGTGTTTTGTCTCCTGTGGGTTTCTCATCAATTTGAACGGGTTCTGGAGATGTGCCTTTAGATGGAATAAAAGTTGATGCATTATATATGAAGTAATGCTCTCTGAATAACACAAACAGAAATCTTACCTACAATTACCTGACCATTACCATTCAAGGTAAGCTGATCATTTGGTGACACAATTTTTCTGAGGTTTTCTTTCACACTTTCATTTTGTGATTGGTTGTAGTGGTGGATTATGTTGTGCATTAAGAATACATTTGCTGAAGGTGTGAGCATGTTCATAAAGTAGTTATTTTTCCGCATACCAGCAAAGAGTTGTTCAGCAGTTTGGATATTTAACCATCCACTTAGTTCTGGGACTAAGTCGACTCTTCTGAGTACATCTTTTGGGTCTTTTGTGTTACACCCGTGAAAGCGGTCATACAGAACATAATGCTCAGAAAAACCAGTTAAAGGATGGCAGGTGGGATCCTTTTGCACCTGTTTGACTTTTAACCAGGGCAAATTCACTGTGAACTTGCTATCTTTAGCCAGCTGAATATTTTCAGCGCTTGGCTCTGCAAGTCTGCCTTCATGAGGGCTAAAAGGTAAAGTCTCTGGGTCCTGGAGGTTAGTGTGTGTTGCTAGTCCTCTGGCAAAATCATATATCGACACATTAGGGAAGTGCTTCCATGACAAGAGCAAATCAGCAAAGTCTCTTGGAGACTCTAATGTTAAATTTAATTGAGTAGACTACTCCACAGGGACAAGTAATTACTGCCCATCCACCTATAAAAGAAGAAATTATTAGTATAATATACAATTAAGTGTTAGGTAGTTGAAAATTGCTTTAACTTTGAGAAATATAACTGTAGTTGGAAATGTTGGAAATGCTTGTATCAAGCATACTGGACCCTTTATTGCTATCTATCAATTGTAATGAATACAACAATATTAAATTAATGATACATAATAATATATATAATAATATAACTTACCAGAAGCACCCCAGATTTGTTGGAACACTTTGTCATATGAGGAGTGGTTTTACATCTCCTCTTTTAACCTTAACACAAGGTCCATCTTACATCCTTCCCATTGGTCCAACGGCAAACTCGTGTCCATGGCCAAAAATAGTCGTGGTGTGTAACACAGAACTTTGCATAAAAATGCATCCAGAAACGTTTGTACATGTCTACATTTCTCTGGGGTTGCATGTACAATTGTTGCTTTGACTTTTAGCTAGGTTTACGTGTAGTTCAATATACTGTTGTGAAAGGACGTCCAGTAGGTGAAGTCCTTTACACGTGCATTTATAGTCCATCATGATTCATGACCCTCGATGGAATCCTTATGAAATATGAAAAAGCAATTTATGGTGTATGATCACTTTCAAAAAGATGTATGCAGAACTTTAAGCATTCATATTCGTATTTTTAAACATTTGTGCGTAAATTAACTTAGACACGAAAAATTACGTGTTCATACACGCGAGTCAATAAAGAGTGTGACTCTAGAAGCTATGACTGTAAACATTCACGAGTACAACTCTGATTTCTACGACTACGAATTCTTCACTATGAACACAAATTCAAGTTTGTGGTTACAAGTAAAGAACAGTTGAAATGACGTCACTGCCATCACAGGGCAGGTAATCGAACCTCGATTCCATCTAACGCGCATGCGTCAAAGGCGAAAGATGGCTAATAACAGACCTGAGGCTGCTAGCCTAGGCTCAGCATCACAGGTAAAGTAAATACCGTATTTATTCAACATTTTTATACGATTTTACTATTTTGATAGCACTTTATAATGATATATATTTCTGCAACTCATAGACGTTATTGCTTTAGCTTGCAACCTAAGGTATTACTCGCTGTTAACTAGTGCTAGACAACGTTAGCGTTGATGAAGTGCTCTGTGTGAAAGTAACGTTATAGTTAGTGATGTTAGAACTAAACTACACTGTTATCATATGTTTAGCAATGTCGACCAAATCAGTAGTGTTAACAACTGAGCCAGATATACTGGATGAGTTAACGTCAACCAGCAAGTCATTGTAATGTTAATGAGCATAATGTGCTAATACAAACTTTTGACTCAGTGGTTCAGTATCTGCTTTTAATCTAAAATAATCAACATTAGATTATTTCGCTTCGAATATTTTATGGAGCTGTCATTACCACTGTTGGATAAAACGTAAAGTAAACTGCATTTACCCTAACATAATCAGTCATTGAGAATGTAGATATATTTTAAGTTAGGTTGTTCTGTGTTGATGGATGATAACATATGAGAATAATAGTTTGCCATCTTATATGTTTAGGTCTTTTCCTGGATTTTTTTCCGAAAGGAGGCAAGAGGCAAAAAGCGTTTTGCACCATATACACCAACACAACCTGGGAAGAGCTTTTTGGTGAACTTTTTTTCTTCTTGAAAAGCAACGTGAAAAAACACCAAATGGAGAAGAGGAACTGCAGCTTATACTGGCTGGCCTTGGAAAACGTTCATTAACCCTTAATGAAACCATCACACATTCAGAGGTATGTAATCATTAATTAACTGCCTTGCCTAAAGTAATATCTAAAGATTAAAAACACCCATCTTACAATTCATATTAATGCTTGATGTAATAAATATTAGTATGACAAAATAAAAATCATTTTAACCCCTTGATCGGCAGGGATCACTGGTGATCCCGGATTATTGTTGTTGCATTACTCGTCAAAACATCACATTCTTACTTGATCTGGACAAAATCAGCATCACAAGAAAGGTTTAAGACTCCAGCTTCGATATTTGACCACTGTTTATGATTAAACTGGTTTGCAGTGACATTCATTTCTTAATTTATGCCAGGAGTGCAAAATAATTAATCTGTAACGTTCATATTTTGAATAGAAATCATCACTCATAAAACATTCATTCTCGTCTTCTCCGGTTTATTTGTGTTCAAATACATAAAATATACAGCATCCGCCAGGGCTATTAGCAGGGTTCCCGCGGGGTCTTAAAAAGTCTTAAAATGTCTTAAATTCTGAACTTTAAATTTTCTGAACTTTAAATTTTCATCCGCGGTCTTAAATTTCATTTAGTCAGGTCTTAAAAAAGATTTTACCCTCGTTCATTTCCAGAAACGCTGGCCGCATAAAGTTATTACAAAGTAGCAAAAAAGTATCGAAGTCGCTCACCAAGAGGCAGTTCACATATCGCGTCTTTTTCGCGCTCAAGTTCATTCAAATGTAGGCGCGCGGTAAGCGCGCTTATAATTGAAGCGACGCGCTCGTTTTTTTCCAGGCGCAGCAACATGAAAAAAGACATGAAGGATGCGGGTGTACCCAAACACTACGGGTGTTTTTCTCTTCTCCGTAAATAAATCTTGTAACAGAGCTACAGCAAGCGTTTTTCGGCGGTGGAAATCCATTAGCCACTAAAACTTTTTTGTCATTGTGGAGTTGCATAGCAACGACAGACGCCATGGGAAAATCGGGCCGAATTTTACTATTAATAATAAAAGATAAGCTAAAGTGTATTGTAAATGTCACTAAATCATTTTTTATAAAAAGAATGATTCAAAAAAGATAAATTAAATTCTGAAATATGTGAAGTTTATCTTTTTATAAAAACCTTTTTTGTCACCTTTATTTGAACTTGTACATGTTAGTATATAACATGTTGCAAGACACTTAAAATCTGGCTATCATTTTTAATCGTATTATTTTAATGTTTATGTTAGTGCGTATTGATGCTAATTTTATTTGTTATTTGCTGTTTTTCGACATAAAACTTGGTGAATTGATTTCATTGTGTAGTATTAGTACTTTTTGAACAGGATTGTGACCATAATCCTGCCTCTTCTGCATGACGCGTCTTGTGTACACTTCCTCACTCTGGACATCCGTGATAACCAAGACCCCAATGTTTTGGAAAACATTGAAGCTTCCCCGGGCGCCGCCATTGATTAGCGGACCCTCACCTGCTGTTAGCATTCCATTGACTCCCATTCATTTTGGCGTCACTTTGACAGCGAATAACTTTACATCTGAAGACTCCATTTGTCCATTATTTATTTCTAAAGAAACACGAAAATGTATAAAAGGCTCCATTACCTTGTATCTTACGTTATGGCCCCGTAGAAGCCGTTTTTGTAAAAATAGGCTAATGATTGCTTCATAACCACGCGACTCTCTGTCGCACAGTAGAGAAATTACCGTATGGACAGGAGGAGAAGCTTGTGGGCAATCGGGGGGATGTGGAGTAGAGCTTAGATCGGGCCCAACAAATCAAGCCCGACCCTACCCGAGCCCGAGCCCGAGCCCGTTGTGTCCGAGCCCGGCCCGGCCCGACACGTTCACTGTAATTATGAGCCCGAGCCCGATTTAAACCCGACCATTTTTAATATGTGGGCCGTTATAACCAGAGGCGGCGCCAGAATTTTTTTTAACACAGGTGCTGCTGTGCTAGATTATTTAGGCTGCTACAGGGGGGAGCTGCACAGTTATATATATTATATAAATACTATTAATAAATGAGCAAAAATTGGCCACTCAATATTTAATATTCAAATATTTTAATTATCACAATTAAAGTTTTAATATTATTAAATTGAACAAGCACAACATTCAGCATTCAATCAAATATTCTTAAAGATTAATTATTATTAATAATGTTACTTCAACATATTGTTATTTTAACATAATATGTGTGTGAGCAACAAGCAAGATATGCATTTGTAAATTCGGTGACAGCGTGTGTTACGAGTTTAAAATGGTGTAAGTGACCGCGGCGCGGCACGCCGACGACTCCATCCATGTCATGATTATAGTGTCTGCTATATTGCTTTTTATGTATTAAACTCCAGGCAATTGGTTGATGAAAAATGTATCAAAATTTAAGATACAATTTATACTAAACGAAATTCACTTTAAAGAAAAGCTTTCTTCAAAACAAAACTTAAACTTTAAACTAAATGTGCTTATATAATGGCTGAAACACGTAAGGCACTACAGACTCTCTTTTTGTACAAATTGCAGCACATTCATTTAATTCTGAATTTTGCACATGTTGAAAGGCATTTGTTTGTGCAAAGTAAAACATATCTGTAACATTTATCAAGTTCATAATTGTGCCTGCATTTATTAATTATTATCTTAATGAATAATGCGACAAGGAAGAAGCATGTAAACTGCGTTGTTTATTCAGAAATAATTGAATGGATCGTAAATAGATCTGAAATTCCGAATGAAGAAATGTAAAAAATAAAAATAAAAAATAAATCGTGAATAATGATAAACAGAAAATGATGGCCTAAGATAGGCCTACTACTTTAATATAATTAAACAATGTTTTAGAACATATAATATTTTTTAAACAAAATAAATATTTGTAAAGCCTATTATAAAACGTAGGCCTATAGTGCAAAAACACTGCTCCATTCTGGTAGCCTCCTGCTGTGTATGAGCCGAGCCTGTATGAAGTGTGAGAAATTGATTAGGCCAAGGCTGCCTGCTATATAATCATTATATAATACCATATTAATCACAAAGCTATAGCCTACTTACATGGTTCTACATGTTGTCATGCAAGAACAAGATTGCGTCCACAGTTTCTGGTTTCAGAGCGGTCCTCCTCTGCTCTATCGTTCGGCCAGCTGCGCTGAACACCCGCTTGCTGCTGCTGCTGCTTGCTGGAATGCAGAGGACGGATCTTGCCAGCCTGGCTAGTTTTGGGTACACCAATCCGTTCACTTTCCACCATTTCAGTAGGTCCCGGTCGTCATCCATGGCATGCTTCTGTGAATTGTACTTAGCCACCTCATCCTCATCTGGTTCGTTATCATCGTCTTGGTTCTCCCACTCAGCAAATTCGGAGTCTCTCCTGGGCCTGGCTGCTGGTGGTGTGAAGCCAGTACTGCTCATTGCACTGTCAGCCGCTGCAGCATCTTCCTCCACAGGCAAGAGTAGGGTGCGAACGTGGGTATGTACTTCAGCTATCTCTACAGGAGACATCATCCTCAATTTGTTGAATTTGGGCCAGAGGAAAAGAGCAACTTTGTGCAGCATGTTCACCTTGATTTTTTGCACAATGAACTCGGCATGTCTCTGGCGCACAAATGCTTGCTGCGGTGAGTCTGTGGGAGAGGGCTCGCAATGTCTCTTCAGTCTCTCAACCCAGAGGCAGACCAGGTTTATGGTTGTGTATTTGTCACCCTCCAACTCTCTCTGGGCATTATAGAATGGCTCCAAAAATGTGACCAGAAAGCTCAATAAGTCAGGTGCAATATTTTCGATGCGCTCAACCTCACCGCGGGTCTCCAGTTTCTCCCGTAGCTCTGAGTATATGTCTTGCACTGACTTGAGTGTGAGGTACACTGTGCTGAATCGCGTCTCCCCCATCTGTAGCACTGTCTTTGACAATTGCGCAACCAGGCCAGATTGTTTTAGATATCTTACAAGTCCTTTCGCAGCAGATATGGTCTCTCCTATATCCGGCGCGTTTTCGGACAGTGCGTCGGCATGCAGACCGTGGCGAAGGACAGTATTAATTAGGTGATCGAGACAAGAAAGCCTCCTATATGGTTCCAGGGCTTTGATTATGTTGCTGCCTTCATCTGTTACCCACACTATTCGGCTGAGGGAGCTAGGGTCGAGGCCAAATTTGTTGACCAGCAAGCACACTATCTCGCGTCTGATGTTTTTTCCCGTTTTAGCATCTTCCACGGGAAACATTGCGGTGGTGAGAGTTTTACCAACTAAATTATAGTCGTCGGTGATATAATGGCACGTTATTGCGATGTAACTGATCTTTTTGTAGTCATCAGTCCACATATCTGTGCTCATTGCTACGTCTCCATTCTTCAGAGCATCTTTGAGCGTCTGTGCCAGAATTTTCCTCCTCTCATCTGCCTTTTCTATGCAAGCCTTGGAAACGGTGCTATGGTGAGGCAGAATGGACTGGGCCGATACACGACCATATGTAGCACCAACATTGATTAATTCTTGAGCTAGCCGCTCGAAGCCCTGGCCACTTACAACGTAAAATGGCCTTATGTCCCTGCAGCAAAACTCAACGCATTTCTCTGTGATGGCTTGCCTCGCCCTCTGGGGAATGCTTGGAGAAGTAACAAAAGAGGACATTGAGGGCTGAGGCTGACTACTTTTATCATTTCTGTCATGGCAAGCCTGCTTCATGTGCCTGTTCATAGTCGAAGTCCCCGTTTTTTTGCTGTCATAGGCGAGCAGCGTGCCGCATTTAATGCAGGAGACAAAGCCAACACATATGTTGTCACTCCCTTCGACTAGCTTAAAATGTTTCCATACCTCTGATTTTCCTTCAAACTTGCGCAGAGTTAATTCTCCTGTTTTTATTTGTTTCTTTGCCTCTTCAATCTCCATGTTGCACTATAGTACAGTAGAATAGTAGGCTACAGCACGCACAGCAGGTGTGATACGTCGAGCGTGCGAGACTTAGTTCGAGTGCGAGTGGACGAGACGCTGCGCATGACACGTGACGTGCTTTATCAAGGGCCCGACCCGACCCGGCCCGACGACAGTGAGGGAAATATCGGGCCCGACCGTCGGGTCGAGTCCGGGCTCGGGCTCGGGCAGAGAATCTAAGCTCTAATGTGGAGGCAAAATGACAAAATAATTAATCAGAATACTTTCATAAAAAGTTTCTCCTGCTCCAAGCTCATGGACACCTCCTACTCACATTCTCCGTCTCTGCAAGTTTCGGAAGGGAATGATTCAGATTTCTCTTGGCACAGCTACTAGAAGACAGACGGGTTGCTCACGTCACATCTACGTCGTCAAGCTCAGTTTGAGTCTGCGCAGTACGCTCAGCCATCAGGAAGTGAGTGCTTCTAATTGACTTCACTTTTCTCTGTTGAATCCAATGGCGTCGCTGTGTCCATTTCTTTTACTGTCTATGGTGATAACAAAGCGAAAGTGACATTTCTTCACTGAAACAAGAAGCTAAAAAAAGATTGGGTAACACTTTATATTACGACCCGCAAACAACTGTGTAAGTAAACCGAAATTACGGTGTACGTTTCTGTAATTATAGTGTACTTCCGTGTAGGTATAAGGGAACAATATGTTAAGTTTTGGGTAATAAAGGGGTACAACCAGATATACAAGCAAATTATTTATAATGTAATTATTTTAAAACTAACAGGTACCTATTCTGTTAATATATTCCAGGCAAAAATTGTACGTCTGTTGTATATAAAAGTTATCATCACATTTCTGGCAAAATATGTTCTTGTGCAATGTAGTTACAGGGTAATTTTGACATCTTTAATTTTGACAATTTTTGACATTTATTTTTTATCTAGGCCTACGTGAAATTCTGCATCCATTGTACGATTTATTTATTTATTTATTTTCCCCCTCGGAAGGGCAACGTGAGTCGAGAAGAGCATATGGGCAGTTGCCCGGGCAACCTGAGGAAACCCCCCTGTGCACGTCCCTGCTACTTTTCGTGCTAATGCAACTGCTGCAGGAGCTTTCTATTCCATAATATATATATATATATATATTTTAAATAATTCACATTTAAAGTTCCAAGGATAGTTTTTTGTTGTTTGTTTTAACAAGACTTAAGATAATAAGTGGATTATTCATGTATAGTGGGATGAGAGGTGTAAATGGCCAAGCATTATGCCAGAAGAAAGGCTATAATGGCTGAATTCAAACAAAAGAATAAGGATAAAAGAATAATAAAGATTAAGTCTCATACCGGCAGAGGTGTGAAAGGTTGGTCGATTTAAATGAAAAGAACATGAATTGGGCCAGTCCTCCTCGCCAGACATTAGTCAGAGACTGTAAATGGGTGTTTACAGGGCAATAAAATATTTGATAAGAATCTTATTAGCCTTCTCTGAAACTTCTCCAAAGTCTCCCCTGACATGGTCTCACAATAGACTTCATAAAATGCATAATTTTAGAGATATCATCCTCAGATTTGATATGAAGCATGACCACAATTGTGGCTACACTTAAGTTGTGGTTATAAGTTGCTATCCTAAATTCACATAATATTTTATACATTTAATAAATATATTCTTAATATTTGTTGTTTTTGATTTTATGTTTGAGCTTATATATCTCAATATTAATAACAGTCTGGTTAATTTTGAGTCTTGAACTGTAAACTCTCAAGGGTCGGCTTTCTAAATATATGTTGGTTATGTGTCTATTCAGAATGACTTATGAGCAGCAACCTTTTTATTTTGGGTATGTCATGTATGCATCACTTGCCAAAATTGGGGCTGATTAGTAAGGAGTTGTCGATTTTAATAAAAACGTCTGCTAAATGATCACATGTAAATTGTTTGATCTACATGTGATTAAAAGGTGTTATAGACGTTCAGGTATGACTGGACCGATTTTTGACCTTTTTAGAACCTTTGTCAAGTTTAGATGTGTAAACGTCAAGACATAGAACGTCTTTCACGATTTAACACTGTATGATTGTGTATCATAGGTGTATGATTATTTTATATGCAGGCTATATAGCCTACACTTATGCAGAAACACATCTTATAAACATCCAGAAGAAGACTAATTCTGAGGTCCAGGGACGTGCAGAAAAGACGTGGAATTCACGGCCAGATGACGTCAAAGACGTCGGTTCAACTTTCAGTTTGGAACTATTTTTCAACCATAACGGGACGTGTCAGATGGACGTCTTTTCAACGGTCATTAAACGTCAAAACGTTTGCTGGGTTTCGACTCCAAACCACACTCTTTGCAGATTTTCCGTATGGCTTACACCTACACCATCATTGACATAGAAAGCATCGACTACAACTTTATTAAAAAGTATTATCTAGGATCTCACCTTCATCTTGAAGAGCTCATCTCCAAGTCGTTCTTCAGTTATATGAAGATCAAGCATGTCACAAGGCTTGGTTTTCTGAATTTTTGCAAATTCAGTGTTCAACACCATTTCAGATTTCCTTGTGTTGACACCAGTCCATGGAGCCCAAAAATCGTAACTTGGAGGAACTACGAAGGGGTTATTCCTGCCACCTTGCATTTATAAAGTGTCTCCATATTAACAACCACATTGTGCAGCACACAAGTTAACAAGCAATACTATAATGATTAATAACAAAAACAATGAATCCACCATAATAATAATAATAATAATAATAATAATAATAATAAAAAAGAACAACTTACTTCGAAGAAATCCCCGACCAACCATCTTGTGTGTCACTATCTCCCAGAAGGACACAATGTCGTTGGTGTGTCCCTCAAAGTCATCATGGGGAGATTTTATTTCACTGACTGAAAAGACACAAATGGAATTCATAGTAAAAAACTAGCATAAAGATATAATTTCTAGGTACTGTACAGTGAAGTAACTTACAAGGCACACTAAATACTCCTTTTTTTGTGGAGGTCCATGATTACCACTTTAGGGTAGTATCCACAGTTGATGCAGGAGTACATGTAATCATGGTTTGTCAGTGCTTCAAAGTGAATGTAAGCATGAAGCACAGTGTCATGGCTGGGAAATTTTGTATTTTCAGTGGCTTCAAGCAGGCTCAGGACTCTGCTAACTGCAGTGTATTTCTACAAGAACAAATCAAACATGTTAAAGGCAAATTGGAATCTTAAGGTTAAAAGACTTTAAATGCAATACATTTAATGTTTCTAATATCAATCATTTATTTCAGCATCAATATCCGGTACTATAATGGGTAACATATCTGAATAGCATTGCGAAGAATCATGCATAAATGCAAAGAAATCAGCAGGTGGTCATTAAAATTATGGATCCCATCTGTGAACTCTTGATAACGAAACATCATTCTGCAATTGATGCAGACTTTGCAGTAGGTCGAAATCCATTAAAAGAGAAGGTTTTTTTTTTTTTCAAACTGCAGTAACTACCAACATTGTTATTTAAAAAAAATAGATTTTACTTACCTTCAACAACTCCTGTGAAGGTCAAAATTAGGGATGGCTGACGCGAAACAGTCATTCCGAAGCTTTGCGAGATCCTGAAGCGCAGATGTTTCGAAAAACTGATCCGAAGCGTGATTCAAAACACCCATGTCACGTGACTATGGCCAAACGAAGCCTCGAAGTGTTTCACTAAGTGTTTCATCAGGTGTGGTCCGCCGAATCAGCATTTGATTGACACGGTCCGGAACAGACCACACAATCGCACATCTGTATAAAAGTGAAATCAACGCATATTGACCTCGTGGGTTTTTTTGAGAGAAGTTTGATTTTGATATAGTGGATTTTTGGTGATATAGTGACAGTGCGATTTGATTAGTTATAGGCTATTTAGGCTTACATTTAAATTTACACAACACATTGACTGATAGGCTAGAGACAGACAGAGTATACATATAGTGACACATTAGATAGATACATAGATATAAATATATATAGACAGCTAGATTAATAGATAGATACATATATAGATAGATTATAGATACATATATAAATACATAGATAGATTATTGATAGATACATATATAGATACATACATATATAGATTATATCTAGGTAGATTTGTATAGATAGATAAAATGGAGGCTCCCCAGAAGAGATGCCGTACATCTGTGGTGTGGGAGCATTTCCATTTAGAAACCCCAAATAAAGTGAGATGTGTGTATTGTGATCGGCATCTAGCCTACTGCAACAATACATCATCCATGATGCGCCATTTGAGGAGCACTCATCCTGCCATTTTGCAGGGTGCAGAGGATGGCATTCCCCCTTTACCTAGGCCTGCTACTGACACTGCTGGGCCATCTAAACAAGGTATGCATTGTTTGAAATATAATTATAATTGAAATATAATTACAAACTTTTGGGACACTGTTTAGAAAGTCCATAGCCCTATGCCCTACAACCTAATGTCCCAATCACAACTGCCAATCATGTTAAAAATAGCTTCAATATGAATATAATATAATATAATATTGTGTGAATATACATTTTATAGGTCTACATATGAGTACCCAATATACTGCCAGTGACGACATCATTTTGGTTTTCCTATTTGTTGTAGTTCTACATTCCATTACGTTTTTCTCTGTACACTGAGCATAAACGTTCATAACCTAACTTTGTTTAGAAAGGTTTCCAAATAGTGAACCAGTAGGCTACTTTTAATAGCTGTGCACTATTTGAAGCTATATTTTTTCAATGTATTTGTCTGAAAGTATGTTTTATCTTCTCTTTTAAAAGGCAGACAGAGGGAGACTCTTCTAAACATGGTGGTGAAGGATCTGCAGCCCTTCACCATCGTGGAGGATGAGGGATTCAGGGCCTTTGTGAACAAGTTTGATCCAAGCTATGTCCTCCCATCTCGGAAGGTGCTTAAAACAATGCTCAGCGAAAGGTACAACAAAACCAAGGAGAAGACAATGGAGGACCTACAAAAGGCCGAATTTGTTAGCCTTACGGCTGACATGTGGTCCTCCATTAATATGGACGGATATCTTGGTGTGACTTGCCATTACATAACACCAGAGGCAAAAATGGCAACTGTTGTACTGGGTGTAAGGAGGTTTTACCAAACTCACACAGCCCAGCATCTCATGGAGGCTAAAGCCTTGCTAATGGCTGAGTGGGAAATAACCTCCAAAGTTCAGTGCATGGTGACTGACAATGCATCCAACATGGTCCTAAGTGCCCAGCTACTCCACATTCGTCATGTCCCATGTTTTGCTCATACTTTGATTGTGAAATAAGGCCCTAGATCAAACCCCAGTCCTCAATGAAATACGCCAGAAGGCCAGAAAGATAGTGGGGTTGTTCAGATCCAGCTGCAAAGCAAAGGACAAGCTTGTGGAGATGCAGGACTTGATGGGAAGACCAACTCTGAAACTGATACAGGAGGTTGAGACGAGATGGAACAGCACATTCGACATGCTACAACGCTTGTATGACCAACGTGAGCCAGTGGGTGCTGCACTTTCCAACTTAAACAATGATACTGCTCCCCTGACAAGTCTTGATTATGACATTATTCAACAATCATTGTCACTACTGCAACCATTCAAACTCGCAACAACAGAGATGTCAGAGGAAAAGAGAGTGTCTGCTTCAAAGCTTATACCACTGTACAGGATGTTGCAGCACAAGCTTGCACAGAAAAAAGGAAATGCAACGCAGGAATCAACTGTACAATTAGGTAGGCCACAATGACCATACTACCCATGTAATTGGCCATAACTGTCATATTATTGTCATTATTATAAATATGTTTTTCTCCTGTTTTGGCTCATAGGCTCACATCTGCAAGAATGTCTGCACTCCAGATGTGGAGGTTATGAGAGTTTTAGAGCCTTGGCACTGGCTACACTGCTGGACCCAAGGTTAAAAAATGTGGCATTTGGAAATGCTGCCAAAGCCCAGGACGCTGAAAAGCACATCACACTGGAGTGTGCTTCGCTGATGCGTTCAAACACAAATCCTGGTGAGCAGTTTCAGTCTGTGTTATGTTATGTAATCTGAATCATGTAATATATACTTCATATATGCCGTCAGTTTAGGATTTGTTACTAATTGCTGTTTTAATTTTTATTCAGAGCCAGAAATATCATCATCACCATCACCATCAACACCAGTAGAAACACAGGACAGTTTATGGGAACTTTTTGATACTCGTATCCATCAAACCCATATGATACACAATGCTACAGCTGATGCTACAGCTGATGCCACAGTGGAAGTGAAAAAATACATCAACGATGCGTATTTGCCCAGAACCCATGATCCACTAACTTACTGGAAAGAGAGAGCAGTAATCGCTCCTCATTTGTATGTCCTAGCTAAAAAATATCTTTGCATGCCTGCAACAAGTGTCCCTTGTGAGAGGATTTTTTCAAAGGCTGGAGAAATTATCTGTAAAAAAAGAAGTAGGCTAAGTCCTTCCACAGCAGAGAAATTAATATTTTTGAATAAAAATCTCTAAAAAAGTGAGACATTGTGGCTTGATTTCTTTTATTAATATTCATTTTGCAGGACCAAAATAACATTATCCACAGTGAGGAGCCTATAGGTTACAGGCTTCACATATTAGAAAAATACGATAATAAAAAAACAACACATTTTTTTAATGGCTCGTCAAGGTTGTTTCAGATCAACACCTGCAAGTGACCACTAGGTGTCACCGTTGAGACGGGTGTCGGATTGATTCGAAGCCTCAAAACAATATGGCCCATTTGGTTCAACTGTTTCATTGCTTCACGAAGCCTCGATCTGCCCACCACTAGTCAAAATCTTCGCTCTGGATGTTATGAGAATTGGCTTGCTTAGCAACTGATTCCCCTTGCATTGTGAGCAGAAAATCTCCTGTGTGTCACGGTTGGTAGATCCACTGTCTCATTCTAGTCTTGTGTGTTTGTGTGTGTGAGTTGTCTTGTTATGCTGATTGTTTTATGTGGGCGTTACCGCTGATTATCAGTGATCAGTGGCAGCTGCATGCCATCTCACCAGCCTATTTAATGCCCTGTCTGTCATCTCATGTTTGTCAGATCGTTGTTGAAGCTTCCTGTGTTCGTGCCTGTTCCTGTTTTCCTCGTGTTTCCTGTTCACCGGATACCGGATTGCTTCACTCCCATTCTCTCTTCTGGTTCACCGTCATCATCTTCAGTCACCTCAGGATCGTCCATCTCAGTCCCTGCGTCATGCTCTCCTGCTGTCTGTGTTTCTGATCTGACCCTTGGCTTGGAGAGATCATCTGCTGCTCTACATTGATCGTGTATTCTTTCTGCCTGTTCTGAGGTGTTCTGAGTGAACTTCTGTTCAATAAACATTATTGCACTTGCTATTGCTTCCGTCCTATTTATCATTACAGAACGATCTGACCACTATGGAAGCAGCAAGCGCAACCTCGCTGACAGATTTCATCAACCATACCTGTAGTGTTTCTCGGATGGATCAGCAGCAGGAGAGCATTTCCAACACTGGGCGCGCAGTTCAAGCGCTTGTGACGCAGGTGTCCGAGCTCACCCAGCAGATCCATCAACTAAGCATTCCCGCTGCGCCGCCCACACCGCCTGTTGCCCTCGCCGTACCAGTGACGAGTCATCGACCGGAACCACGCCTACCCATTCCAGAGAGTTATGCCGGTGAGCCGAATTTCTGTAGAGCATTCCTTACCAGATGTTCGATGCATTTATCGCTGCAGCCCAGAATGTTCGAGACGTGTTCCAAAGTGGCCTTCGTTCTCATGCTACTTGCGGGACGTGCAGCCTTGTGGGGAACAGTGGTGTGGGAGAACAAGGACCAATGCTGCGCCTCGTTCCACGCACTAGCTGCCGAAATGAGGAGGGTCTTTGATCGGGCTGTAGCCGGCAAGGAGGCTGTCAGAAGACTCGCGGATCTAAAACAGGGTGACTGTCCGGTTGCTGACTACTCGATTGAGTTCCGCACACTTGCGGCAGAGTGCAAGTGGAATGAGGAGGCGCAGTGGGATATGTTCCTGCATGGGCTGGCCGACCGTGTTCAAAGAGAAATATACATGCTGGACCTACTTCCTAGACTCAACGGACTCATTGACTTGGCTCTACGGGTTGATGCCCGCATCAGTCAGCTGGAGCAACACGCTCGACCCACTCGCACTCCCAGAGGCGCTGGGGTTCGAGGCAGCAGTGAGGAGAACAAGGTCGGTCCCGTCGTCGATCACGAGCCCATGCAGGTGGGGAGAGCTCGGCTTTCCCGGGAGGAGAGAGAAAGGCGGAGGTCCCATGAACTCTGCCTCTACTGCGGTGGCTCTGGACATTTTCTACGCTCTTGCCCGGTAAAAGAGCAAGCCCGATAGTAAAGTTGAGGATACTATCGGGTGGGATCTCCACCGGGAAGTCCTCACCATCCACTGTCCTTCCGGTAAGACTGAGATGGGGCAACAGCACGTACACCTGTCAAGCACTTCTGGACTCTGGAGCGGAGGGTAATTTCATGGACCTACATCTTGCACACGAATTACACCTTCCCATCACGTCTCTCTCTCACCAGATCTCCGTCTGTGCTCTTAATGGTCAAGAACTCCCTAACATCTCATTCACTACTGGCTCCATAACCCTTGTCACCTCCGGAAACCACACCGAGATCATCCCTTTTCTCCTTATGGACTCCCCTGTCGCACCAATTGTGTTGGGCCACCCATGGCTGGTTAAGCACAATCCTCGTGTGGATTGGGGCTCTATCTCCATTTCCATGTGGAGTGAGTCCTGCCACGAGTCCTGTCTTGTTTCTGCTTGTCCACCTGTGTCTGGTTCTGTGTTTCAGGAGAAGACAGCGGATCTGTCAAACGTGCCCGAGGAATATGTGGACCTGAAGGAAGTGTTCAGTAAGTCTTGCGCTGCTTCTCTCCCTCCGCATCGTCCCTATGACTGTGCTATAGATTTATTGCCAGGTAAGTCTCTGTCTAAGTGCAAGCTTTACTCTCTTTCTGTTCCTGAGAGGGAGGCCATGGAGAAATATATTTCTGATTCTTTAGCAACAGGGTTCATTCGACATTCTTATCCTGCGGGGGCGGGGTTCTTTTTTGTAGGTAAGAAGGATGGTTCTCTGAGACCTTGTCTTGTATTGATTACCGAGAGCTGAACAACATCACGGGCACTCGTCAATGACGTTTTGAGAGACATGGTAGATCAGTTCAGATATTTTTACCTGGATGACATATTGATTTTTTTCTTCGTCTCTTCAGGAACACGTTCAACACGTCAGACGAGTGCTTCAGAGGTTGCTAGAGAATGGGCTTTTTGTCAAGGTGGAGAAATGCGTTTTTCATGCACAGTCTGTTTCTTTCCTAGGTTACATCATCTCTTCTGAGGGAGTGCGTATGGATCCTGACAAGGTTAAGGCTGTGATAGATTGGCCAAGCCCGGATTGTGCATTACGTCGTTTGAGTGTTCATACCTTCAACTTATGTTGATCATTAGTACCTATCTAGTTCCTCAATGTTTTTGATGACCAAAACTTTGTTTTGATCCAGCGTTCCGTTCAGTTTAATGAATATTTTGCAGTTTGCCGTCCATGTGTTTAGAATTTTTCCTTGTTTCTTCAAGAAGCACACTTTTCTAGCGATATCAGTGTTTCGTTTTGTCATATACTCGTTTATGAAGACGTTGGATACCTTTAGCTTCCTTCCTTGTTTTAGCAGTGTTGTTTTGTGCTTTCAGTTGATCAATCTCATGATGATAGCTGGTTTATCGCTTTCATTTCTTGTGGCATGCCTCGATGTTATTAGAGTCCATTTCAATCCCTTTGGATTGAAGAAAGGTAACCACCTGTTGCTCCACGGAGCTGACATCCTTCTCACGGGGCTCACCCATGTTATCAGCAGTCACTGCTCGAGCGCAAGTTTAATGCGGAGCCCAGTGATACCCACATCGTTGATCCTGGTGTACTGCTCTCCAGGTACAGGTTGAGTAAGGTATTGGGGTGCAAGATTATGAAGTGCCTTAATATAAGTAGCAAGATCTTAAATTCAACTCGTACTTTACTGGAATTCAGTGCAATTGCTGAAGAACTGGAGAAATGTGCTCAGCAGAAGGTTTTATAGAAAGAACATGAGCTGCAGAATTCTGAACCAACTGAAGCTTTTGTAGCAATTTTTAGGGAACACCTGTGAGAAGAGCATTAGAGTAGTCTATACGTAAAGTGACTAGTGCGTGAATAAGAAATGCTGTATTGTTAGTTCAGAGAAAGGGACGGAGATGGATAATACAGACATCCCAAGTCTCCCGGAAGTTCTAGGAGTCTCCCGCATATTGATAGCGGCTCCCTGATGCCCGCAAATTAGTTAAAATCTCCCGGAATCTAGAGCGAGCGAGCGAGCAAGAGCGCGCATGCGAGACAGAGACTGTGCTCCAAACCTTGTAGCGCACGCACGGCAGAGAGGGAGAGGGAGCGAGAGACTTTGCGTGTGTGTGCTAGTGTGTGCCTCATGAAGCGCACGTAATAGAGAGCATCCTGATTGGCCTATTTCAGTAAATCGACCAATCACTTGTCAGTGTGGGCGGGCTTTTATCTCCCGAACCGAATTAATCAGTTCAGTGTAACTAGAAACAGGAGAGTCATGGCACAGGGAGAGTGACAAAAAATACACATTTTACTCCAGACTACAGGAAAGTGTGTACCCCTGTCTTAAAAGAGTAAAACATAATGACAGTCTTGCACGCTGTACAGTTTGTAACAGTGACTTCAGCATTGCCCATGGCAGGTTAAATGATTGGTAATAGACATGTTGAGGTGAGTTCAACAAGTTTCATTTCATTCATGTGCATATTATTCAGGCCGGCTAGTTGCCAAGGCTACATGAAAACAACACCTTAAAAACTCCTTAGACCTGTTTAAAGATGCAATGGAATATAAATAAAAGCAGTTTACATAAATAGTATAAGCAGCTTATATAAATAGTAAAAGTAATCTACATGTTTACATTTACATTTAGTTGCTTTTGTCCAAAGCGACTTACAAATTAGGACTAAATTAAGCGAGTCATCGTGAAGAGGCAAAAAAACAACGCAAGAAGTGCTGAAAATACGAAGTTCAGGAATTGGTCAGGGAGGATTAAAGGAAAGGAGAAAAAAAATATTTTTTTTTTATGACGTTAAGTACTCACGGAAGAGATGGGTTTTCAGCTGTCTTTTGAATCTTTTGAACATATTTGAACATAATTAACAAATAGCCTACAGAAATGATATGTTATGCTTCTATATCTTTTAGGGACCACAACTTCGGGATACCTCCCTGAAATTACTTTTTGCAGGTTGGTATGTCTGGATAATATTATGCAAGTGAAAGTATGCAGTCCACGTGATATTATTAATTGGAGTTTCAAAGGATAGTGTGCTATCCATGGTAACACCCAAACTTTTAACCTGTGAGGAAGAACAGATTTCATTATTGTCAATGTACAAAGGAAAACAATTAGATTTAGATAAACAGATCTAGTGCCAACAAGTAAAAAAAATGTTTACAAACACAATACATTAAAACACAAACATAAAACATTTTGTGTACTTTATACACAGTGGTTTTTTTTTAGTGTGTGTAAAGTGTATTTATAGCCTGTGCTGTTGTGGCTTTCCTCAAGAAGTTGTCTTAAAAATTAAACTCCTGGGTATAGGGACTGACAACAATGCCTCTGTAATGACGGGGATTAAGAAGGGGGTCCATAAACTGCTGAAGTAAGAGTTTGGCCTCAAAGATCTGGTTCTTATTTGCTGTGTGCCACTCACTTACAGCGAGTAAGTCATGCTTCCAATGATGACACCATCCCCCGTAGTGTGGAGTACTTGGTGGTACAAGACTTATAACTGGTTTTCAGTGTCTCCAAAGCGCAGGGAGGCCTACAAGGCCATATATTAGACCAGTGGTTCTCAATTCCAGTCCTCGTGACCCACTGCTCTGCACATTTTGTATGTCTCTCTTATCTGACACACTCATTTCAGTTCATGGAGTCTCTCCTAACCCTCTGGGGTCTAAGGTGTTTTTGGGGTCCTTGAGATGTTCTGACATGCCCTGACATTTTTGCTTTTTTCAGTTGCTTATAAACATATTAATGGCAAAAAAAAATTACACACTATTTAGCACAAACAGGGCTACCATGAAATGTGAGCAACAAGAATGTACATGTCTGCATTTTTGAGAGAATAATGTTTATGCGTGGTTATTGAAAAAACTAAAAACTAAAGTTTCTGAAATAAGGCCATAAAACACATTCTAAATATGTGCCAATAAGACTTTTGTCTAAAAGATGTCATCGCCTAGTGTTTTTTCTTCAAAATGAAGTGAAAATCACCCTGCCTTATCATTCACATAACACAATACATTGATTTGAATTTTGCAAAGCACTTTCTGTTTGGAAAGGCCATATGCGGAGTGGGCGTCAACGGTCATGTATATGTAGTAGTTCACACCTGAGGAGACAATGGGGCCCGCATACTTAATTAGCCATTCATTCAGGTGAGTCACTGAGCCACAAGAATGCAAGAGCAACAGTTGGAAGCATATCAATTCTTTTTTATTTTTCCTCATATTGTGCTTGCAATTTGGCCTATAATATCCAAGGAAAACATGTCTAGTAATTGTGCAGTTAATTCTCATACTGTATTTTCAGTTTTGGAATATTTATGCTCTCCCCAAATTTGTCAATAATAAAACACAATAAAAGTTATTTAAAGAAAAGGCTTATATTTACCTTTTAATAGTTTGTTTACATCTACCTTATAAATATATTTTTTTATTAAAAAGGTTACAATTACAACAACAATTCAAGTGTAATCTTTCTTTGTAAAAACTAAAGTATACATTTTATCATACATATTTCAAAGTTAAGGATTTGATTGATTATTTGATAACTTTATTTTTGACAAAACATATTATATTTAACATAAGCAAATATTGGCAAACAAAAGCTTATTTGAGGTGGCAGATATTTTACATTAAAAATGTATAATCTATCCAAAACTAATCAACGAAATGTTGTCTTTCATATGTCTGTAACATAGGTCTTTCATTTTTATTATAAGAAATATAAATGTTAATTTGCAGTTTAAATCCAGGAAATTTGTTAATGAAAAAATTATTAAAAGTAAGATACAATTGATACAAAACGAAATTCGTTTTAAAGAAAGGATTTGTACTTTCTGTTTTGAGGTCTCTGTGAAAGTTTGAAAGTCTTTTAGTGATTTTTTTAGAGCGCTCGCGTCCATAATGGAGAACTGTCACGTAATATTGGGGAGAAACCTTTACAGATAACCAAGGAGTGTGCAACACGTTGGCTCTCCATTGAACCCACAGTTTCACGCATTTTGGGCCAGTGGTGGGAGCTTAGGCTGCATTTCACAGTCTCCACGCAGATCCAGTGAACACTGCTACAAGGCTGAGGTTTTATATTCCATGTACAGTTATCCTCAAAACATAATGTATCAGACTTTTTTTTAAGTCAGTGCTGGGTGAGGTACAGTTGGCCATCAAGGCTTTTGAGAGAGAACAAGTAGATCCTCTTAAGATACTTGACAGCTTTGTTAGCCTGATCAAGTCTGTGAGCAGCAGAGATCTGAATCCACTAGCAAATGTTGATGTATTCAAAGGGCCAATAGATGGATACAAAAGTCCCAAACCGTACCCTGGTTACCTTTTTGAGTTAAAGGCAGCTAACCTCCACCTTGTGCCTGAGGATGAAAACAATGTCTGAAAGCGGAGTGTAGCCATCACTATCTCCCTCACTAATGAGTTGAGGTTGAGACTGCCGGACAACATCGCAGCATTGCAGTACATTTCAGTTTTCAATGTGGAGAAACTCTAAAGCACAATAAGAGCCCTGGAGAAATAGAAAAAATGATTGTCCAGCAATGGTGTGCCATCCATCTTAGTAAACAGAACGAGCCAAAAAACACACTAGGCTTCTGGAGTGAGATTTGGACGTTCAGGCATGCAGATGATATCAACCTGATTCAAGAACTTGCCATTACTGCTGTGTCTGTGTTGTCCTTACCACACTCCAATGCTGAAATCAAGAGAGTATTCAGCCAGATGAGTGTGGTAAAATGTAAACTTACAAATCAGATGTCCTTCCAGACCCTTAACTCCATCCGATATCTGAGGACGGTGTGCATGCACGGAACCTCTGAGGAGGACATCCAAGCCACTGTGATCAAGGCGAAAAAGGGAATGTCCGAATTCACCCACACCGGGCGGTTCTGGGAATACCAGAAGATTCGGGACATTTTTGGAGCGCCTAATCCTCTTGCCAGGTGTGTAGCTTACCTTTATGCCTCACTGCTTTGTCCTGTTGCAGTACAATACCCAATATTCCATCAAATGTGTGTATTAACTGTTTTTCTTTTCTTAGCTTGTTAGAGGAAATGGACAAGAAAGGCTTGGTGGTGAGGAACATACCTCCACTCCTTCCTGCACCATCTTCCGTTCCTCAGAGCTCCTCGAGGGATGCTGAGAGTGAGCCACCTGTGGAGCCAGAAAACGAGACAGCATCTGAGGCGGGCTCTGAGGAGTAGGGGAGAGCGGGGCACAACCTAACGCTTTTTGACTTTCTCAGTTTGTGTAAATCTACTTATGGTTCAGAGTATTTATTTTTTCCCACATTAATTTCCCACATGTCTACTACAATTATGTGTTTTTGTTTTATTAATACATACCCCGAAAGAATGGAAGTGAAATGTGACAACATGCCCCATAGGTGGGGTACATTGTAACATGTGCAGGGGCACATTGTAACATGACATATGGCAGCTTAAAATGTTATCTGATCTAATAAAAAAATATACAAAACAAACTAAAATATTTTCTAAATAAAATACAATTAAAAAACTTTTTCATATAAAATAATGGCAATTTTTAATAATTAAATATAAACTCATTTTTGAGTTTTGACTACGAACACATGAAAACACAGCTATACAACATAGTTCAAAACAAATAAATAATTAGTAATTTCTGAACATTGACACTCAGTCTTTATTCACCTTTTTCTCACGTTTTCTCAATAAAATTAATAAAAGTATAGAATATAATAGCATATTTCTAATAGGGGCACATTGTAACGCAGTGCTACAACATGCCCCGCCTGCACAACTGGGATTTAAACCCTGCTAGTGTCTTCTGCTAGTTAGCGAAACATTAAATAACTATCTCAACTGTTAAATAACATCTTGGAGATTAAAATAATATCAGATTTGTCTTATTTTAAATAAACACAAAAAATAGAGATGAAAAATTAAGTTAAGTAAGAAATGTACTTTTACTATGGTTTAATAAATGTGTATGGATATCTTCCAAAAATAAAATAATTTTGGCGGATTTTTTTTTTCTATATAGTGTTGATATGGCAACTAGTAAATAAACAAAGTTTCGTCATCCAAGCATGTGCGGAAGTATTTAAAACAAGCGTGTTACAACTAACCCCGCGTTAGGTTGTGCCCCGCGCTCCCCTACTATCAGAGGTAAAGTTTCACATCATCCTTCACAGAGAGCATATGCAGAGATTGGACATGATTTCTCTTGAATCACAATCATTTAACCACCTGGTTTATTTAATTTCAGCACTGGGGGACCGAGGTGGACCTCTGATGTTCGGGTTGAGATGACCAAAAAGGGCCTCTATAAGAAGCACTCCATTGACCATCCCCTGCTTCAGGGGTTTTTCCATTATTTGCGCGTTGACTTGGGCAACAGGAGGAGCAAACAAGAGGTAATGTTAAAAGAAAAGATACCTTTAAATGTATTTTGGTTCTTATCCATAAACTGTGTGTTGTGGTCACATGTTAACCTGTTTTACATTCAGCCCTGCAGATTTTAAAGTGTAATGTATAATTACAAGTGGAATCAGTCTGCAGGTTCATGTATTTCATGGACCCAAATGAGCCGAGCCTGTCGTTTGTTAGAGAGGTGGAGAAGGTGCGAGAGTATTTTAATGTACTCACGCACACTCAACTCTCCAAGCAGACAGTTCTTAACCCTCTGGGGTCTGAGCTGTTTTCTGGGCCCTGGAGGTGTTCTGACATGCTCTGACATTTGTGCTTATTTCTGTTACTTGTGACATTTTCATGGCTAAAGTCTGATTACACTGTATTCAGCACAAACTCTGCTACAATAATATATCAGCAGCAAGTATATAAAAGTTTGTAGTTTTGAGATAATAACATTTATGCGTGGTTTGTGAAAAAACAAAAAACAATTGTCACTGAAATAAGCTCATGAAACCCATACTGATTATTTCTTCATAAGACTTTTGAAAATTGTATGACATAGCCTAGAATATTTGCTTCAAAACTATGTGAAAATCACCCTGACTGCTCATTCAGAGAAGACAATATATTGATTTTAAAAATGTACGACGTGTTTTGTGTGAAAAAGCCTTATGCGGGAGCTCATTAATATGTAAGCTTTTCTCACCTGAGAAAGACAAAGAACCTCCCCTAACGGCCCTATTAGGAGCTATCAGGCCCTATCATTCTGAGCAACCTTGCACAAAGAATGAGGAGATTTAAACATAGGAGATTTTAACACAACATAATCCAAAGATACACAAATGACACAAAAAAACACATTATTTAACACACTGAACTAAAGACAGAGACTTGAACTGTCACACACCTTTGTGCCATTCCTGAAACATAGTACATACCTTTCATTTCCATGGTGTTTGATTTTTCACTTTAGCATGTTCATGTATGGAGACTTATGTGAATGTTGAAGTCAGCAGGACTTATTCAGTGGCATCTTGTTCCTCTAAAAACAACAACAACAAAACAGCTGTGAACATGCTGATATCAAGAGAAATTATGCTGCACAATTTGGGGAATACATTTTAGATTTTTCAGGTTAAAATAGCTTTTTAAAATGTACAGAATACACACACACACACACACACATATATATATATATATATATATATATATATATATATATATATATATATATATATATATATATTAGCCTACTTTTACCATGCTGTGTTTTATTATAGAATATAAAAACATCCTCGTGTCGAGCATGTATACAAGCACTGAAAGGTTGCCTACCAGTTCACATTTCATGTTTCTGTCTATATATAGGCCTACATGTAGGCTACATATATGACATTAGGCTTAGTTCATGTTTTTACTCCAAACTCATTTCATAACATACATTTTAATCTGGCACGACCAGTTTAACATGTCTTACCTTAAAAATCGTCTCATCTTCAAATCGCGTTCTTCTGAGGTAAATCCGAGGTAAATTCAAGGTAAACAGCACAGCACAGCACAGCTTACAGTTGTCCAAACCCGATGAAAGCAGAGAAGAGTAAGTTACGAAGTCTCTGCTTCTTTGTTTTGAGGTGATGAGGGCGTTTACAGGTCTGCGTTTCTCCGCATGGATCATTTGCATGTCAATCGCTCGTGCTCGTGCGGGTGTGGTCACATTATAGTTAATTAGGACGCGTTTGAGAAACTGTACATGCCGCTGCTTTCGTATGAATTACTTAAAAATATAATATTTGTTTTTTATATAATTTACATACTTTAAAAATAGAGATTCCAAGCGTTGTATAGACATGCGTTTTAAGTCTGTGTGACAAACATTCGCTGAGTAACAGGTCATTTTCTGTCGCGTTTCAGAATGAGTTTCACATTGAGAGAGACGGCAGAACGCGCATCATGTTTATTTTCTTTGTTTTACGGAAAACACAACATTTTGTTTTTATTATGAGTGTACACAAATAAAAGAAGACATTTAACAGCTTTGAATGATGTACAACACAAGTATGTAAAATCAAAATCAACAGAGTATTTTGCACTGATAAAAAAAAAAAACGAGCAGATCACGCCGGCATGATTGCCGACCTCGGGGTTAACTACTGGAAAAGTCTCAAGAGGTCAGTACTGTGTAACGTAACACACACATCATGTAACGGTCAACTGATAATTATAGGATAGGCTGTCTTCTGGCTGTAACAACCATTTCTTTCTCTCTCTTTAAGGTTCATGAAGTACATCATTACTTCCACCAGCATCCACACCAAGGACAAAAGTCTCTTCAGTGATTGTAAAAACTTTATCAGTCCTTTGGACAGCATACGGGCTGGTATGTCGAAGAAAGTCAACAAAGAGTTGACACAAAAACGGTATGTTTTTTAATGATTTTTTTCACTCCTTTTTTATCTGTTAAACGGAAATCGCAGGTGAGCTCATCTTTACTATTTTATTTCTCAGGTACCATGGTTACGGAAAAGAGAAGCTGCCGGCAGACTATGTGGTAATCCTCGATGTGGCTCTTATGGATTTCCTGACGGTTATGAGGAAACTCCAGGGTCCAGAAGCTGTTTCCGGGGAGTTTTATTTCTGTTTTATGTTTTATTTCATCAATGCCTCCTGATCTCTTGTGGTTCACAGATGTGTGTGTACCTTTTGATTATTAGTAAGACCTGTCATCGAATGTGCACAACTGTGTGCTTACAGGTTGAGGAATGGCAGGGGAGAACCCACATACAGAACAGCTCGTCTGTGGCGGTAAAGGAGCACAAAACCACCATGTTCCTCTGACCAGGAACATGTATGTTTATGTAGCAGGAAGGGTTATGACCCCTCCTACTTGTCATGGTTTGGCCAATGGCCTGGCATCCGGTGCGTATAAGAGCATGGGTTACCGGTTCCTTAGTGTGCGTCACTATCCGGGGCCGTGACGTCACCCACGTGCCCTGCTGCTTTTTGCTGGAGTGTAGTGTCAGGTGTTGCTCGTAAAAGATCGCTGAAGCTGCTTATTCACTGTCGGTGCTGTTTGCCAGTCTGTGTGCTTTCTGGAGAGTTCAGTATGGACATTTGAGACAGGTAAGGGAAGCATTTGTATGCGACGGTGTTTTGTAAATGAAGTTTTGCTTTGGCTGAGCGGGTAATCTGACTAATCTGTATGCTTAACGTAGTGTAAGATCTATCTGCGCTTTCTGCCAACGAGTTTTGTCGGAGACATTTGGCTCCATCCACCGCATAGTTTGGGGATAGTAATCCCGGGACAGCATGTTTTGTGAGTATACTGCTCAAGCGTGAAGCCAAGGGAGAGGGAATCGCGGTGTAACACCTTTTTGTTTTGTTTTTAGGCACGCGATAAGGACAATAGCGGCGTCCTGCATGAGAATTATCTGCCCGTTGCTTCATCGTAAACTGTTTGCTCTGCTCCTCATCGGCTGCTGTTCTGTTTTAACTCTTTCAACTGTTCTGTTTTAAGTGAACTCTTTCAAGTGAACTGTCTTGAGTGAACTGTCTTGAGTGAATTGTCTTGAGTGAACTCTTTTGAGTGAACTGTTTCGGGTGAACTGACCCTGAGTGAACTGTCTTGAGTGAACTGTCTTGAGTGAACTCTTTCGAATGCGCCGACTCGAGTGTCCCGTTTCGAGTGAACCGTCTCGAGTGAACTGACTCGAGTGTTTCGAGTGAACCGTCTTGAGCGAACTGTTCCAGTGCACTGTTTTTGTGAATTTTGTTCTCAGTGATATGCTTTGAGTTTCTTTTGTTTGCTTTTTCCTGTTTATTTCTTTAATTGATTTATCTTTTTGAATTTGTATGTTTATTTTGGTTTGATTATTGTATTAGTGATTTACGGTTATATCATTTTATTCTTTTTGCATATCACTGTTTGATGTTTTTTTTTCTTTTGTTTGTTGGCAGGGCCTGGACACCCGGGGGCAGACGAGTGATCATTTAGGTGGTGACGTCCTCACTGTGTGTCGTGGTCTTCTCTGACATGAGTCGTTGAGTGTGTATTAGTGTGTGTGCACTGTGAATAGAGTAATTTTCATAAGGGTGATATCTTGAGACTGCCTCCGCGGGTAAGCCCAGGTTCCTCTGCTGCCAACGATAGAATTAAGCAAATAGATGAGAGTGATTGCTGGTCAACGCCTTTTATAATCATTATGTCTTTGAATAATTAATAAAATCTTTTTCATTACCTATGTCTCTGACTCCAACAGTGATTAGAACCTGTGTGTGCCTGTGTTTAGAGGTTGTGTTAAATTCTTGGGGTGAAATTCCCCAGGTGGCGTAGTCGGAAATTATATCAATTTGAGTCAACCCGCGCCCGCTCTGCCACATTTATATTCAAAATTACATTATAACTGTGTGCATGTGTGTTTTTAAATGTATTTATTTATTTTTCCCAGTGGTTTGGCCTGTACTTGACCAAACTCGGCTGGTGATGCTCCAGGGTCTCAGGTCAGGGGGCGACGCGACGGGAGGGAGCCATTTTTTTGTTTCTAGCACGGGGAGGCCAATTCACAACCCCTGTAATGACCTAAAAAGACTCCATGCCAAGTAAGTGCCATTTATGCATATCTGTATAATCTTTTTACTCAATTTAATGTACACAAATGTGCACATGGTCCGCTTGTTATTTTGCATTCTAATGTTGCCCTGTGTTCTAGATACAACATTCCAGCAGTGACCAGCGGTGACGCCCGGATGGCATTTGAAACGGCTGCAAAGAACCTGCCGTAGGTGGAGCGGAATGCGGTGCCTCGGCTTTTGTGAGACACTCCGGAAACAGCCGAGAAGCACTACCGCATGAGAACTCCTACAGACGCATTCCTGGCGCAGCGTCTGGTTGAGTAAATTGCCGGAAAAACATGGTAAGCAATATGAAATCTAATGAACGAGATGATTATTATTTGTAATGTTGCTACTCAAAGCAGTCATTCATTGGCACTTTCTTTATTGTTTATTCATTGATCTTGTAGACATGGGTCTCGTGTGTCAACGAGCCGGCAGGACAGGATGGACGAACGAACAGCTTTTGAGTTGCTGGTCCAGTCTTGCCCTGTGACTTTCGACGGGCCTCCTCCCAAAAGGTCACAGAGACACCAGCTGTGTGGCGAGCATGAGCGGCTACGACCGCTGGCGTAGCGAGCAGCTCAAGTTGTGTGAACAGCGTGTCCTTGGTAAGCATCCATATACACGTTTTGTAACAATAATGTGTGTCAGGGATGGCCAATTAGTTAAATCTCATAGAACATGTCACCACAATGGCTAATGCTCCTCATGATTTGTCTTTATAGAACATTTTGGTCGGCATCAGCCGTCTGGGTCAGGGATCAACGCCTGGATGGACAAGCAGGGCTGGACGTCTAACCTTCCATAGGCTTCCCTGATACTGAGGCAGTGGGAGGCATGCAAGCAGTAAGGAATTCACCCTCAGAATTGAGAATGTCCAAATTACTTTTTTTTTTTTTTTTTGGGAGGCTTTTTTTAAGAATATTCATTTTTAGGATCACATTTTTTGGTCCCTTTTTAATCATATCTTATTCTGTACACACAGATGCTAGTATCACTTTTTCTCAATGTATTTAATCCATGTTTGTCATTTCTTATTGTGTTGTTAATAAAAAAATATTTTAAGCGTGTACCTGTAAAGGCCCTTTCACACTGGACGCGATTTTGACGCACGAATAATTCGCGCGATGGGTTTATTTTTTGATCAGCTGTTTGTGTAATGAGCGCTTCCACACCGAACGCGAATGTGCTGAGGCGAAAAAACGACTTTTATTTTTATATTAAAAAGAAAAGCAATGTAACCATTGTACACAACTGTAAAGTAAAATACATATATGTATTTTATACTCTGAAGAAGGCTGTTTTTGCCGCTACAAGTGTTTTTTTTTTTTTTCCTGAAAAAATGTAATGTCCACAACACTAGTGATGTTACCTATGACATTGAAGCTTCGATGCGTGTATCACACAAGCGACACAATTTCTAGTGAAGCCCCATATCGGGGTGTGTATTGGTTTACTAGAGTCACGTGATCGATGACAAACGAAGCCTCACTTTCTGTCCAATCATGTGCGCGTTTCGCTTTGGGTCTCAGAAGGCTCAAACTCCAGATCTTATTTAACGAGTCATTGTTGCCTCAGTCTGGTTGATGGGTTTGTGAGGAGAGTGCTGTACTTTGAAAGTTAATCAATATATTACATTTAAATAAGCAAAATTTATTTTTCACTACTTAAGCTATTATTTTTTGTTGTTGTTGTCTTTTTGTTTTTTTTTGTAAAATCTTTGCACTTTTTGACGATTTTAGGTAATTTGGTGTTGGTATTTAGGTTTAGGGTGGGATTAGGGGAGACAGTTGGTGTTTGGTGAAGGGTTTGTATTTAGAGCAATGGCAACAGCCAAAAAAAGGAAGACTTCCCCTATCTGGGAATATTTTGAGCTTATAGCTTCCAATGTATGCATATACTATTTACATATAAATTTAAATGTAAATGAAATTGTTTACTTATTTTATTGTTGTATGTTATTTCTTACTTTCATAACTTTTTTTAGAAGGTGAGATGCTTGGTGTGTGACAGAGCTTGTCTATGGAAACAACACATCATCCATGCTAAGGCATTTCAGAGCTTTACATGAGACTGCACAGCCCCACAACAATCCAAGCACACAAAGTAGGACTGTTGCTTCATGATTTTTATTCATAATTGTGAATGCATTGTGTATAATATATATTACTTCTTTCATTATAGCATCTCACAAGCAAATGCTTGATGAGGCATTGGTCAACATGGTCATAAAAGACTCACAGCCATTTACAGTGGTTGAGGATGAAGGTTTCAAGGGCCTCATCCATGCCCTTGATCCTTCTTATGTAATCCCAACCAGACAGGTGAGTAGCAGAGGTTGATTTTGATGTATAATCTATATAATAAATCTGTATCTATAATAATATAATTGTACTATAAATGTTTTGTGAACTCAAAAAAACTTTAAAGAAAATGGTGGCTTCAAAATATGAAGAAGCAAAGAGGATGGCCAAGGCAAACATGGAAAAAGCAACTGCTGTGTCTATAACATCGGATATGTGGACTTCTATCAACACGGATGCATATCTTGCAATAACCTGCCACTACATTGATGACAGTTATAAACTGAATACAGTGTTGTTGGATGTTGAGAAGTTCCCAAACATGCACACAGCGGAAAATATGGCCCTTGTGAAAACGAATGTCATGATGGAGTGGGCAATCCATGACAAAGTGAAGTGTCTTGTCACAGATGCAGCAGCAAACATGATTGCTTGTGCAAGAATTCTGCAAGTGAGACATTCAGTTTACATTGCACATGCACTTAACACCATGGTTAAGAAGTCTTTTGATCAGGTACCAGGCCTGTGTGACATTCGGAACAAAGCAAAAAAAGTAGTCACCTATTTTCGAAGCAGCACCTCTTCCAAAGAAATGTTGACCCAGGTGCAGCAAGAGATGAACAGACCAGTTCTTAAACTAGTGAATGAAGTGGAAATATGCTGGAACAGCACTTTTCACATGCTTCAACGGCTGCATGGGGAAAGGCAAACTGTGGGATCATCCCTTGCCTCACTTAAAACTAATATAGCTCCACTTCATGCACTGGACTATGAAGCCATACAGCAAATTATGTGTGTTCTCGCCCCATTCCACCAGGCCACAGTAGAGCTGTCCGAGGAAAAACGAGTGTCTGGCTCCAAAGTAATTCCTTTGCTAAAATTAGTTACAGTAGTTGCAATTATTATCCAATTATTACCACAATCCCATAAAATCCAAATACACCGCGCACCTTGTCACAGCGCAAGCATGTTAATGCATCCACGGGTACATGAGGGAATCCCAAAAGAGTGAGAGAGCAAAAGGAATCTGAAGCGAGTGTCCAGATACGGGCCTAAAGACGTGAGTCGCTGGTTTATGTGAGATTTTAGCAATTCCGTACGGCGCTTACCCTTGCGTCACAGCACAAGCACGTTAAATGACCCATGGGTACCCGTGGAAGGCCCAAAAGAGTGTGCGAGCAAAGGAAATCCGAAGCGAGCATCCACATACGAGCCTAAAGGCGCCGGCTGTTGGTATTTGTGAGATTTTTGGAATTCCTTACGCCGCTCACCCTTGTGCCGCAGTGCAAGCATGTTGAATGACCCATGGGTATCCGTGGAAGTCCCAAAAAAGTGAGTGAGCAAAATGGATTTGAAGCGGATGGCCAATGCCGAGCCTGTGTTGATTTATGCTGATTTGAAAATCCTCACATTGCTCACCCCAAACGTACGGGCGGCCCGTACCCATGGGTGCACCCGGGAGAGGGGAAAGTCGTAGAAACGTGAGGAAAGTTTTTTTTGTCTAAATTCTCATTCGCTTTGACCTAGGCCAGGGGGAGCGGGACCAGGGCGCTAAAACAGAGGCTCGAGGCAGAGTGTCATTGGCCGCATACCCATCGGAGCAAAAGTTGTGAAAAATGCAAAAAGTGTGAAAAAAAGCAGACAGGACGAGTCACTGAGGTCACAGGCGTGACACCAGGGGTCAGAAGTGGTTGGGGGCCACCACAGAGGGGCCAGGGGCCGCCCTGTACCCATCGGTACGGGCCCGCGTACCCATCGGTACCTGTGGGTACTCACTGGTAGTGATGTATGTCTCGAGACCACTTTTACATGGTCTCGGTCTTGTCACGGCCTTGACGGTCTTTGGTCTTGGTCTTGTCTTGGTCTCGGACCTTTCGGTCTTGTCTAGGTCTCGCTGTCTTAGACCGGCATAGTGGTCGGGGGATTTAGCAATACAATACTACAATATCCACGACGACACAACGTTCGATAATGCAACATTATTTTCCGCAACGGAACTGATTGAAGCGCGCGTCCGAGTGAAGACAGTGCGGCGTGTGAGCGAGCGACACGAGAAAACACTTTATCCGCGCCACTGATCGCAGCGGCAACAAGCACTTTGATCACTTGATTTAAAAACACATATCAGTGACATGATGGGTTTTAACTTCATTCAGGAGATTTTGGGTAACTGCACAACTGACAGATGACTTTGAGCGCACCGCCATCGGTGTGTGTGTGTGTGTGTGTGTGTGTGTGTGTGTGTGTGTGTGTAACCATAGCAACAAAACGACCAACTTTCGGATCCTGCACTTAAGTCTATAATTTTGTTTTTAAACATTTTATTATGTATTTAAAAGTTGCAGAATGGATTCATTTGGAGACTCCGAAATCAGCAGAGATAGGCAGGCATTTGCCTAGATGAATTTGTGTCTTTGACATATCTCTCTCTCTCTCTCTCTCTCTCTCTCTCTCTCTCTCTCTCTCTGTGTGTGTGTGTGTGTGCGTGTTGCTTGATTACAGTATTGTATTTAAGATGGTGTTAGACTAAATAAATGGTATTTTAAATATGTGACCCTGGATCACAAAACCAGTCTTATGTTGCACGGGTATATTTGTGGCAATAGCCAACAAAACATTGTATGGGTCAAAATTATAGATTTTTCTTTTATGCCAAAAATCATTAGGATATTAAGTAAAGATCATGTTCCATGAAGATATTTTGTAAATTTCCCACCTTAAATATATAAAACATTTATTTTTGTGAATGGATGCAGCACTATCACCAATAGAAATGGACAACTTTAAAGGCGATTTTCTCAATATTTCGATTTTTCTGTACCCTCAGATTCCAGATTTTCAAATAGTTGTATTTCGGCCAAATATTGTCCTATCCTAACAAACCATACATCAATGGAAAGATTAGGTATTCAGCTTTCAGATGATGTATAAATCTCAATATAAAAAAAATTACACATAAGACTGGTTTTGTGGTCCAGGGTCACATATCATCTGCATATCTCCATTGTGTTGACTAAACATTAGGCCTAATCCAAGTTTATAATTGTGTATCTTTAATTTGATGTTACGATTTCATCTACACATTAAGTATAATTTCAATTGGTTACATATTTCTCATTCTTTAGACAGTGTTGGAGGTGTTTGATGTTTTGTCAGATGAACCAGTCAGTACCAGTCATGTCAGTCCTCAACAGTACACAAAAGTTAAGGGAGTCTCAATCCTCTAATAGTGCAGTAACAGCTGTCATGCAACTACATGTGACAGGATTAGTTAAGTGATTGACAGTTGTGGTGTCCTATTAGGGGGGAGTATGGTCTATTTAATGCGGGTTGGCTGTATCCTGAGAGAGTCACGTCTTTGCTCCTCCCCCTCGTGCGTCATCCACTAGCGCCTCAGGTATGTGCTGGTAGCGAGTGTTTTAAATCATGTGTTTAGAACGCTACTGATGTGTTATCTCTTCAAATTGTAGCAGTTCATTTAAGCACTTTTCCGAATGTGCATTTCATCAGCTCAGAATAGGTGTCTGCGCACCCTTCAGGTATGTAAACTGTCCCTGTATTGAGTGGTGGTTATGATGGCGTGCAGTATACTGAGTCGCTATATCACTGTTAATGCGTTGCTTCCTGTACCCCAGTTAATCGGTGGTTATGGTGATCGCGGTAAACAGTAGCCTGTGGGGATTATATGTGGGGTGATGTCATCTTTTGGTAAGTGTCATGTAAGATGTCTGGAAGATTGTAGTGGAAAGAGAGGCACTAACATCTCGCTGCTTCTCTTTAAGGCGTTCGTGAGGCGCGGGTCCTCCCTTTCGTCCTCGGGACCGTTTTGCTGGTTCCCTGCACAATCTCCTCCTCGTTCTTCCGTGTTTCTATGAACTTGAGTCCACCCGGATAACATAAGGGCACAGGATTTGTATCGCCTACTTCCTTTCCCTCTCTTTAGTGTGATAGAAAAGTTGTGATCAATAATAATTGACTGTTATTTGTACGAGAACTAGTGTGTGTGCACGCGCGAGTGCGTGTATGTGTGTGTGCTGCACCAGCTCTATCTGCTGTATTTTCTGTTTCTTTAGTTCAGCTGTGTGTATTTTGTTTAGATTTTGTTTCTGTTATTTACTTGTGTGTCGTTGCTGACTTTGATTATTATATTTTCTTGTGGCTATTTATTTTTGGGTTTTACCAAACTCGGCTGTTTATCTTGTTTTCTCCCAGGAACTGAGGTGGCCAGGCGGGAGGACCTTCGAGTGCATTGTGGTGGTGGTAGTGCTGCAGTGGGTGACACTTTTGGAGTGCTTGTGTGTTGATCCAAGTGCACGGTGACGTGTGTGTGAGTAGGATTGTGCTTTTGGAAAAGCCATTAAGTGGTCCTTCCGCCGGTAGACTCAGCCTGGTTGTTTTATTTTTTTTGTTTGACTGAAACTCCTCCTACCCTCGTGGGTAGAGGACTATGTTGGTGTGTGCCATTCATATTGCCCCCTGTGAGCACCTGTTTTTGTGCTTTGATATTTGTGCATTGAGCGCTGAGCGCCCTTGTTTTAAGAAAATATACTGTTTTTAACTATTTTTGTATGTCAATAAAAGACCTTTTTGTAATTTAGATGTACTCTTGTCTCTAACCTCCCTGACACACACACGAACCTGTGGGACCTAATGCAAATTGCTGGGTTATTCAGATGTTCCCTGATTTATTCAGGGTGGCGTAGTCGACAATTATCACCATAAGCTAGATTATGTATTGAGAGCCCCTACCGCTTCATGCCACATACACATAGTTGATCTCACCCAGTCTGCAAAAACATTGACAGTGAGCTCACAGTCACACACATGACATGGTCTGTCTCTGTATTGTTCTGCCTGTGTAGTTGAAGTAATACCGTCTAATATGTATTGAATGTAAACTGCGGCTGAACCCTAGTATGCTGCTGTTCTTGAATTCATACAAGTTATTGCTTAGCTTCAACACTAGTCTGTTTTTTTCCCTCCGGTCTCGACTTGGTCTCGGTCTTGGTCTTGTCTTGGTCTCGATACCCTCTGGTATTGGTCTTGTCTTGGTGTCGATACCCTCTGGTCTTGGTAGTGTCTTGGTCTCGGTTTAGGCGGTCTTGACTACAAGTCTACTCACTGGTACCAGAGTCAAGCTTCTGGGTCACTTTTGCCAGTCCCAAGCCTGGATAAAGGAGGAGGGTTGGAATTGTGACATAAAAAAAAAAAAATAATAATCGACAGAAGTAAGTTAATTTGTAGTTCTAAACATATTTAGCGTGTTTTTTACTCACCTGTTGTCTCTCCAGCAACGTTATTTCTCTCCTAATTTGTTTCAAAACGTTTGTTTCCCTCACAATTACATGCAGATGGCAAATTAGGTGATGACGTAATTTTTGGATTACTGGATCCCATCTCAGATGCAAGTTTATCAAATAAAAGTAAGTACTCCGGCTCCTTTGTGAGTTTTGATGCAACAGGTTCTGTTGTGAAAAGACTGAGAAGACCCCGTGGCAATTCTGAGCTTGTCTTCCTGTATTAAGGAATTTGTGTTCACAGTGCAAATGCTATCAGAGAGACACAACATCAGTTTTATTACCAACTGTCTCACTAAATGGCAAAGAGATGCTGCTGTGCTGGTAAAGAAGACTGAAAACTCAAATCTACCACCTTGGTTCATCAGAGTAGATGTTGTACACTGCATCAAGCTCATTAGCCAGTGGGAGTGCCTAAGACAAAGAGGAAACAGAGTTAGAGAATTCTAACTCTGTTCCAAGAGAATTTCATTACTGGATGAATCTGTGCTCTAGCAGTTAATAAACAGAACTGCATGAGTCTTGCAGAAGAACATTGTAGCCGGAGCTACTTCTCTCTGTTTATTAGAGCCGATGCTACTTCTCTCATTAGCCAGTGGGAGTGCCTAAGACAAAAAGGAAACAAAGTTAAAGAATTCTATCTTTGAGCCATGGCACAACTTTTATTATCTGATGCACTGGATGCTCATTCATTCGATTGCAGTTGTTGTATTCATTGAACTGCAGAGCGGGTCTTGTCATGCATCATTAAGAAGGCCATTTATAGAGTTGACCAGAATCGAGGAGACACTCCACGCAGATCTAAAAACATGTCACAGAAATTTGTGAAGTCAGATGATTGAAATTTGTGAAGGCACATCATGGTGACTGAGACAATCTACATTTCTTTCCAGAGCTTGTCCCAAATATCATGGTGCACTGGTTACATCTGAGGTTGGAGAAACGGACAGGCATACATTGCGCACACAGAGGGAATTTTGTCTCTCTATTAGAAATACTAGGTTAGGGGTGTGCTCCACCCACTGTAGGTCAAGTCAGATCCATTTTCTTTTATTTTCTTTTAGTTGTTAGGTTTGATTTGGATGCTATTTCTGTCAGCATGTTGCTCTTCACTGACAGGGTATCTGATCCACAGATATATTGTCCTGGATGGTAAAAAAAAATTAAAAAAATACCATGGTAACCATTGGCAGACTGACAATGCCCACCTGACTGTCTGGCATAGGCTGACTGCCCACCTCACAGGCAGTGTGAGGTGTTATAAGTTATAAGCTACACCTCTGCTGGCAAAGCGGCATACATGCTGCACGCGATGACGGTGCTGCTGGTTTTTCAAGCAAAGATTCTGCTGTCCCTGGACTGCGGCAGTGTGGACACAGACGGCGTGACAGATTTGCGTGTGGTGACGGACTTCGCACTAATGGCAACAAAGCGCTCTCAGCCGTTCTATTGGGTTCATAGTGGTCCTTCAATGGCTCCTATGGTTAACCCTAGCTGACCTGACGGACTTCTACTGTAAGACACTTCTTAACGCTCCAATCACTCCTTCCAGCCTTTTCGGTAACGCCATGGAGTCGGACATTGAGCACTTGAGGCGCAAAAGCACGCAAAGGCGATGAGCCACCTGATGCCCCGGCACTCGTTCCAGGCGTCGACTAGAGCCCACTCTTCGTCTGCACCTTGCTCGGCTAAGCAGCTCACCGCAAATAGTGGAGGGGACCCACAAAGAAGCGTCACGGGGTCGAGAAGTAGTCCCCGCCGCAATAGCGGATCATCCTCAGCCGACAAGACTTTTTCCTAATGGACCCACCATCAGACACCAAGACATTCCTGGCTTTGTTAGTTTGGCCCTCCTTTTGGCAGCAACACCAGTAAATGTGCAGTCAGGTTTCAGGTAAACTGGAATTTTGCCATTTAATCAGAAGGTCTTCCAAGATGTTGCAATTGCACAAACTTTGGTGACAGACCGTCCTCCTCTACCTGCTGTACCTCCACCACCTTCTGCAGATCCACCAGTGCTGCTCAACCTCTGCTGCTTGTGCTGCCCGCACCTGCTGTAACTGCACCAGTGCCACCTCCGAATAGATTTCTCACCTGAGACACTGCACAAACAGATTTGAATGTTCCGGTGTGAAGTTTTTCTCATTTCACTAGTTCACACTTACAAATAAGTTAGATAGAATAAATGCGTATTTGGCGTGCTGTCCGAGGAGAGGGCTCCGGGCTCGGTATTCGGCCCGAACCCAGAGTACTCCCCCCGTATTCCTGGCTGTAAAGATTAAGCCAAGAGTGAGGAGTCGGGGTGGTGGAGGGATGCTGAAAAACTGTCAAGGAATATTAGGTGAGTTGACAGTGTGGATATATATATACTTCTTGTCATGCTGATTAGGGTAGACATAATTGTTTGATGACGAGTAGATTGGATTGCTTATTTGAACGTGCTCCTCCCGAACTTTGTTTATAAAACATCATTTCACTAGTTCACACTTACAAATAAGTTAGATAGAATAAATGCGTATTTGGCGTGCTGTCCGAGGAGAGGGCTCCGGGCTCGGTATTCGGCCCGAACCCAGAGTACTCCCCCCAAAAGCTGCAAATAAAGCCGGACAGCCGCCATGATGTTGGTGACCCCCCAAAACTTGCAGAGTGCAAAGCTAGCATGGCGTCGGAAGGGTGTGCCTCTAAGGTGGTAGGCTGGAGATGGTCGTAAGTGATATACTTCTGCGGAAGTGGAGTAGAAAGGAATAACCGCTGCAGTGAAAGCAAGTTGATGGAGAACTAGCTCTAGAAATGACACTGCTGCGGCAGTGGATCAAATAATTTTGGCTTGCTGTCCAACTAGCTGATAGCAAGGGGACGGAAGAGTAAACACTGCTACGGGGAACGGAACTTTAACTCCAAATCTGGACACGGAAACTAAGCTCCTGCGGGAGCAGAGTAGATGGCACTGCTGCGGCAGTGGACCAAACTTGCTACGACTTGCTTTTAAATATCTGAACCAATTTGGACATAGAACTGAGCTTCTGCGGGAGCGGAGAAGATGACACAGCTGCGGCAGTGAAGCAAGTTTGGATGGAGTAATGGAGCTCCTGCGGGAGCAGAGAAGATGACACTGCTGCGGCAGTGGACCGAACTTGCTTTGACTTGCTTTTAAAAATCCGAACCGATTTGGACATGGAAACTGAGCTCTTGTGGGAGCGGAGTAGATGACACTGCTGCGGCAGTGGAGCAAGTTTAGATGGAGTAATGTAGCTCCTGTGGGAGTGGAGTAGATGACACTGCTGTGGTAGTGGAGCAAGTTTAGATGGAGTAATGGAGCTCCTGTGGGAGTGGAGTAGATGACACTGCTGCGGCAGTGGAGCAAGTTTAGATGGAGTAATGGAGCTCCTGTGGGAGTGGAGTAGATGACACTGCTGCGGCAGTGGAGCAAGTTTAGATGGAGTAATGGAGCTCCTGTGGGAGTGGAGTAGATGACACTGCTGCGGCAGTGGACCAAACTTGCTTCGACTTGCTTTTTAAATATCCAAACCGATTTTGGACATAGAGACTGTGCTCCTGCGGGAGCGAAAATAGAAGACACTGCTGCAGAAGTGAAATAAGTTTGGAACGGAGTGACAGAAATTCTGCGGGAGTGAAGTAGATTAGCTGGGGTGGACTTGGTGTTTGGAAATGACTTGCTTCGACGTGAATGAGGATTTGTAAGAATTTAGCTGATGAGGGTTCGTTGGGCTTCTTTGATATGGAAGCGGTTTGAGCGGATGTAACTTTTGAAGGCTTCCGATGACCAACGGCCAAGTGATTGGGTCTGCTGCTGAGAGAGGCCTTTTTGAGCAGCTGTTGTTGCTGCGCCTATGCGAAAAGAGTGGCTGGAAAAGTGGTCTGCTGGGATGCCTGAAAGGAGCAAGACGGATTTGAGGTGTTTTTGGAACCAGAAACGTGTAACAGGGCGGTTGGAGTCGTCTACGAAAAGTGGGTCGGAAGGGGATTTAGACTGTGAATTCCTGAAGAGCAAGTAGGCTGAGAGAGTTTGGTATGGTTGGATTGGTGATGAGAGATTGAAAATATATATGAAATGGCCTTTCCTGGTTTGATCGGTCTTACTTTGCTTAATGAAGTAGGAGATGGTTTCGTTGTCTAGCACTGATAGATCTGTTGTTGTGGGGTGGATTTTTGGGTTGAAGCTGGAAGTTATAGTGAGTTCTGAGCATCTCAGAAAGCCGAAAAAAGCCAAAATGAACATTGCGTCCAGTGTGCGGGCTGTGTTGGTGGAATAGTAACCTCTGCGGAGGGTGGAGATGCATTTAGTAAGTATGTCTAAAGTTATAGGTTTCCTGGCATCTGGGCGGGTGGGTTGGGTTTTTTGAATACTTTTGATGAGCATTGATGTCTGAGAATTTGCAATCTCTGTGGAGGGTGAACCAAAAAGGAGTTTGTGGAAGAATTGGATTCCGCTTAGATAACCCTTGATGGAGCCGGCTTTGAGGTTCTTGATGCTGTCGAGATAGGTTATGAATGAAGTGATGGTGAGCAGAGAAAAATTTGGAAAAGGCAGCTTGTATGTGAAGTGAAAAGACTGAAAACACTTCCATGCGGTTAAGTAGGAGTGGAGGGTGCTGGTTGAAACGGCTTGAAGAATGGAATTAAGAGAGGCATCGAGAAGTGGTTTCAATGGGTGGTTTATGGGAATATCAACTCTGAATAGTGAGGTACTGGGGTTGGAAATGGGTCCGCATCTGGTGCCAGCAGCCTGAATTTCTGGAAAGCAAAACGAGAGAGAGAGTCAGCTATTTGATTTCTGGAACCTGGAACATGTTTGGCAGTTAAAATGAATTGATCGCAAGCCGCGATCCAAATGAGGCGTCTTAGGAGAGGCATTAGTGCGGGGGAATTTGAGCGGCCTTTATTGATGCAATGCACGGTTGCTTCGTTATCGCAGTGCACCATTATGCTGTTAGTTGACCATTCTTTTCCCCACAGGAAAAAGCTGCTATCACTAGAGGATACAACTCGAACAGCGCTGAGGATGATAGTGACTGCGGTGAGTCTGACAGCTGGGCGGGCCATGTAGACGCGAACCAACGGCCTTGGTAATACCCTCCAAAACCAATGGAGGGAGCTGCGTCAGTAAACAGTTGGATATCCTCAGGGAGAGAAATCAGATCATTATAGAAAAAAGACAGGCCGTTCCATTGTTTAAGGAAAGTTATCCATAAACTGAGCTCATTGCAACATGAAGTAGTTAGGGAGATTTGGTCCTGTAGCGCGTGCGCTGATGATGCGAGGAAGAGGAGATGTGAGATGAAAGGGCGGCCTTGCGGGATGATGCGCATCGCAAAGTTTAGGTGGCCGAGTAGAGAAAGTAGCTCTCGTTTGGAACAATGTGGATTTTCTAGGAGGGCGGATGCAACCAGAATAATCCTGTCGATTTTCTCCTTGGGTAGTGAGGCCTGGAAGTTAACGGAGTCCAAATTAATGCCCAGAAATTCAATGGATGTGGCTGGACCCAGAGTTTTATCTTGGGCTATTGGAATCCCGAGCTCAGCGAAGACTTTTTGGACTGTGAGAAGATGCGCGGCTGGGACAAGGTCAGGCGGTGAGATGATTAGGAAATCATCTAATAGATGGATTAAGTAGGGTATTGAGTAGTTATTGGGAAGAATCCAACAAATTGCTTCTGATAGCATGTCAAAAATCTTGGGGCTGCTTTTGCAGCCAAAAGTTAAACGGACGGACGGCAGGATATGTTACGGCAGCCTAGGAACACTCTATTGTGTAGCTCTGTGTCTAGAGCGCCCCAGTAAGGGCACTGGTTCCACTGGGCTACTCGGACGGCGCACTTTGCAGAGAACAATTTATGGTAAGTGTAAAAATGTGTTCCTCCGTATGATAGCGCGAGTTCTGCGATTATCGCGAGATAATCGTTTAACTCTCTTCTCCTGTGGGGTAGTGCGGCACAAATTATTTCGCTATAACGGCTGAAAGCAATAGCAAATTCAGAGAACGAAAGAATGCGGGATGAATTATTAACCGGGTTTTTTAGGGTGACTTCAAAATCGCCGCAGTCGATTTGACGGTTTGACACAGAGGGAGGAAGTAAAGAGAGAAGGGAAGATAAATCGATGTCCGCACCTGTGAGGATCTGAGCTCTGATGTTACTGGCAACAGGGGGCGGTTCCATAGCTGTAGCGTTCGGCGGGATGGGCATCGGTGTTGCGGAAAACAAAGTGAAAGGAGAACGATTTTGAGGAAAAGTGTTAGGAGGAAAAGTCCCCGGGGCCGGGGCCGTTTGTGGAGGCAACCTCACACTGGGGTCGACCCCTGGAGCTTGTGGAGGAACAGAAAAAGTGGGAAAGGAAGGGAGCTGGGGAGGTAGAAATGGTATCTGGGCCTGCGACTCTAGCTGAGGCAGCCTCGCGCTAGAGTCTGGGGGTGGGGCTGCAGGCCACTGACAGGGGAACGGGTTGGAAAAAGAGACAGGAAAATTATATGGTGGCTGAGCCTGCGCCATTGGAAGCATACTCACACTACCGCCTGTCTCAATTAGAAATGGCGTTGAGACGGGGGGCGCGGAGCTGGAGAAAGCTGCGGTCTGTAGCTCGGCGGAGCGGAGAGGAGACTGGGGCCTGGCAGCGGCGGCTGAATCTGGGGCGCGGCTCAGGCTAGCAGAAGGCCTGCTGCGGCCTGACGCTCGCGGAAAACTAGGCCCTGCGCGAGAGGGAGTAGGAGTTAACTGGGAACGTGCCTTTCTTCCGGATTTTGCAGATGGAGTGGATTTTGGAGACGGGAAAGCAGACTGGAGTGAAACATACAGGTTGTACAATTGTGCTTTATTCATTCTCCTGGAAAAATGAACATCAGCGCTGATTAGCGCTTGTCTCAATCCCAAAACTGTCCATTTTTCTATAGCCGGAATGGTTGGTTGTGCTGAAGTGTAGGAAGAAGCTGGAGAAGGTGGTGGCAGTCTTGATGGTGGAGGTGAGGGCAAGCCACGGCGCCTCGGGGTACGGGAAGTGGCTCGGCTAGGCCGGCGGCCTCGCTGTGTAGCTGGAGGTTCAGCTGCGGTGTCCTGTTGAGCCTGGGAGCTCGTTGCAGTGATGGGAAACTGCGATGGATCCTGGGTAGCGAGGGCATCATCATCAGACGGGAAGAGTTCGACTTCGATCTCTGACATTACGACAAATGGGCGGGACCAAATGCTGAAAAACTGTCAAGGAATATTAGGTGAGTTGACAGTGTGGATATATATATACTTCTTGTCATGCTGATTAGGGTAGACATAATTGTTTGATGACGAGTAGATTGGATTGCTTATTTGAACGTGCTCCTCCCGAACTTTGTTTATAAAACATCATTTAGGAATAAGATCGTATGGGTGTTTGAATCAAGATCGTTTAACCCATTTAGGCCTAAAACGCCTGCTAAAAAAGGCCTTTTTATGCCTAAGTACTTTTCTGTAAACCCCCTCCCAAAACCTAAGGGTTTCCAGAAATATTTGTCAAAATTTGTCAAAGCCTACTAAAATCTTAATTTCTCAGGCTCTATAGCAGATAAAAACGTGGGATAAAAAGCATTTGAGAGCTTACTTCTTTGGTTTTCAACTTGACTGACTTGCTTGCCCATAATCTTTAACTGCATTTTTTTTTTAAATCTATAAACAACAAAAACATCAAGAATATTTGGAAAATCAGTACAGATCCGTTTTTATTTAATTATTTCATACTTTTGAGGTACCAAAGTGACAAGTGAACATCACTGATACAAAGTTATAGAAAAAAACCCAAAACAAAACAGAGGGTTACTTCTTTACATAACAATTTCAATATTAATTTATGTAAATTTTGTTTCTTGTATTTTTGGATGTTGCCTTTGATAAAAGCATCAGAGAAACCATAGCACTAAGAAACCATAGCACTAAGAAACCATAATCATAACTTGGTGTACAGATCAACAGAACAGTACAGTCTCAACTCATACATTCAACTCAACACAACTCATCATTCACTGTCGAGTGCTGCGGCAATGCTTTCCGAAGCACTGAATGTGCAGTGGCACATTGCACTGTCTGCAACCATACACTGTTGCACCAGGACGGGCCTCACTCTTCGACAGTGAACATTCCCTGCAGATCTTTCTCTTGTCGAAGATTTTTTCACAGTCGTGCTCGGCTGAGGCTGCCACAGGTGCTGCGGCGCACTGAGGACTTTGCTGTCACAGGGGTGACAAGTTCCTGTGCAAGGTCCTCCTGCCACTCTTTGTAGCCATCCTTGTAGGCTCCAGCACTCCTTGCAGCAATGTAAGAATTGTAGCAGCTGACCGACAGGAAAAAGAAAGAGCCTCCGCCACCATTTCTTGGACCGATGCTGAAACTGATAGTAGCTTGTCATCTGATCCAGTAGATCGACCCCTTCATGTGCTTCTGATAGTCAAAGGCACGCTGGCACTGTGACCTCTGTCTGGATGTCTCCCTGTCTTCTCCTGACAGTCCCTTTTGCCATGGGCTCGTGGTAATTTGACAGTACCAGAACAACCTTTGTATCTTGCCAAGCACAGAAGGTCAGGTCATCCTTCTGAGACACTTGGTACTGATGCTTATCCATGGCAGGCGGTTTTAGGGGGATTCACTTTCTGTTTGATCAAACGGTGCCACACGCATACAGACCATGAGCCTTCAGATCTTCAAAAAGTGGCACCCCGGAATAAAAGTTATCCATAAAAATGGAGAGATGGGACCCAATGTATGGTCTAGCCAGATCCATCACAACGCGGTGCGCAAGGCCCTTCTCACTACTCCCCCCCTCACGTCCGGTGTAGACCTGGAAGTTTGATACATACCCGGTGGAGCTTTCAGCCATAACCCACACCTTGATGCCCCACTTGGTGGGTTTGAGAGGAAGATATTGCCAGAAAGCGAGTCTCCCCTTGAATTTCACCATACTTTCATCCACGCTGACAAAGCCATCCACTTCGTACAGTTCCTGGAATCGATCTTTCAGGTAGTCAAGGTACCATCTGACTTTCCAGAGCTTGTCAGAGCGGTTCACATCTTTGCTGTTGTCTTGCAAGTGGAGATACCTGAAAATGCACATAGCAAGTTGGATAGTGAATGACACATTATTGTTGTTGTTATTATCATGAGCTTTCATTGTCATGTGTTTGTATAATTACACTTTCAGTAATCATCAGACATCATAATTATTATTGTCATCCATCATGAGCTATCATTTTCATTTCTATTTATGTATGTTTTATGTATTATCAGTCATCAGACATCACAATTATCATCATCCATCATAAGCTTGCATTGTCTAATGCATCCTATTTATTTTGTATTGTTGTTATCCATAATCATCAATTATTATCAATCATCATCTTTAGACATTTATTCATTTATTGTCATTAGTATCAACATCAAATTATAACACACACACACAAACACTCACACACACCCCATACAGAAAAAAAAAATATTGAAATATATGTGTCAAAAATATATGTGGCATATATTCCAAATACATTGAAATATATTTGCATTGTTGTTCACTTATATTTATCATTTTGAAATATATTCTGAAATATAACAAAAATATATGATGTTAAGTGTGAAATATATTTACATTTATAACATGTAATGTAAAATATATGACAAAATATATGGTCATAAAATGTTTAGCTTGCTAAAGAAGGGTCGAAAATGTATTTTGATCATAGTAATTCCTCTAACTTTTCCCCTATACACAACAGTAGGCTACCATATTTCACTACTGTATTATGACACACAGCTATAATAAATACTGTACTTACATTTAAATGACTGCAATGTAAAATGACAGATAGTTGCTTTCCTAGGACTATTAGGCCATATTAGGTGGCACGTACCTAACACTAAGTGCAATTATTAGATTTATTGTTGTTTTATTGACATCTTTCCTGAAGTCATTTAAATATTGAAAATATGCACAATATTTATGATGCAAGTATAACAGTGGCACTCCAACAGTGATGTACACTTAAACAATAGATAGAACTCAGTGTCTAACACTGCATACACACACACTATTAAATAACTGTATTTAATTCTGTAAAAATAGGGAAAAAAACTGCATTCCATGTGTTAGGCCATGGCCTACTGGTTAGGGCTTCAGGCTTGTAACTGAAGGGTTGGTGGTTCGATCCCCGACCAGTAGGAAAAATGTGGGCGGAGGAAGTGGTAGAGCACTGCTCTCCCATGCCCACATCTACAGCTGAAGTGGTCTAAAATAAATTGAAAATGTGTTGTTTGTTTGTGAAAATTTTAACTTTTTAAATTTCAAAATATATTTCAAATGAAACAATTTGCAAAAGTTAAAACATATATGAAAATATATTTATATATATTTAACTAAAATATATTTATTGGGCCAATTTCAAATATTTGCATATATTCCAAAAATATATTTTGAAAATATATTTCAAATATATTTCCTTTGTGTATGGGACACACACACACACAGACACACTCTCACACACAGAGACACACACCCTCACTCTCACACACACACAGTATGTGTGTATTGTTATTATTATTAGCCTACCTCCAGATGATGGCAAATCTGTCCCTTGAAATGGCTTGGGGGATGGTCGTTCGAAAAAGACACTTTTTCTGACGCCAGAAATCTCTATGTGATGGCAGGTCAAGGATCCCCATGGCAAGACACAGTCCAATGACAGTCTTCATTTCAACAACTGAGACCGGTACCCACTTGCTGTTTGACGGAGTTGCGCTCCGTGATTGTTCAGCATAAAGATTTGTTTCTGTTACAAGTCGCATCCGCAACTCCTCCGTGAAAACATGGGAGAATACCTGTATTGGTGTAACAACATCTGGAAGCTCTATCTTGACGCCTGGTTCGTGGTTATACAGGATCTTCTCACGAGAGTGAAAGTTGTCGGTCTTCCATTCTTCTTGGAAGCCAATGAAATTGCGCATATCCTCCTCTTCCTCTCGAAACATCACTAAGATCCACTGCTCTCTAACTACGCGATCGGCTGGTACATCTAAATCATCATTTGAATCTGGTCCTGTGTCATCCTCCATAACTTCATCAATATCACTTCCTTCACTTGAGTCAGCCATGACGGAACGCTAGCATGGTGTTTAACCCTCTGGGGACCAAGCTGTTTTTGGGGTCCTTGAGATGTTCTGACATGCCTTGATATTTGTGCTTTTTTCAGTTATTTATAAACATGTTAATGGCAAAGGTGTAAATTCACTCTATATAGCACAAACAGGGCTACCATAATATGCGAGCAACGTGCATGTAGATGTTTGTATTTTTAAGAGAATAATGTTTATGCGTGGTTATTGGAAAAAAATAAAATGAAAGTTGCTGATTTAAGAACACAAAACACATAATAAATATGTGTCCACAAGACTTTTGACTAATTGATGTTGTCCCTTTGAGTTCTAGCTTCAAAATTATATGAAAATCATCCTGCCTGATTGTTCACATGAAACACTACATTGATTTAAACATTGTAAAACAGTTTTTTTGTCAGAAGAGGTTTATGCGTGGGAGTGGTAATGGGTCATCAATATTAATGAGATTCAGACCAGAGGTGTGACATAGACGCTCCCCCAAGTGTTAATGGGCCATCAGTGAGGCAGCCTGAACAAAGAATGAGGAGATTCAAATGTTTTGTTTTTCAATCTGTTTTATTGTAATTTTGTAAAAACAAAAGTAAAGGCAGGTATCTCACAGTAAATGCTTATGCCCCGTTGATGCGGGCTCTAAGCAAATCAAATGTGACCATATATTACATATATGTGACCTTTTATATTAACATTACCAATCAATAATTGTTATATTGTGCATGCATAACAACACATTTGTTGCAAAGCCACACAGGCACATATAGGCTACATTTGTATCATCAGTATAAGTATATAAACAAAATGTAACTAACATCTGTAAAATAGTAGGTAAATATGTACTTACTCTTTTTGATTTTTGTTGCTGCGTGTCCTCGTTGCAGTGGAAGGCGAGAGTGAACAAGCTACATTCCTTTTAAAAAAAGTTACAAAACATATGTAACATCAACCAATCTCCAAAAATAAATAATAAAGTCATACAGGCTCATATTATTGTCATACAGGCTCATATTATTAACACTAAGTATAAACAAAATTGAACTAACACCTGTAAAATAGTGGGTAAATATGTACTTACTCTTTCTGATTTCTGACTGTGTTGCTAAGCGCACTCCGAGTTGCAGGCGGAGGTAGTGATGAAGCTACATTCCTTTTAAAAAAGTTGAAGAATATTATTACATAAATATAACTATAGTAGCATTAGTCTATAATGAATTACTGATGTAAATAATTTTAGACGCGTGCAATAAGCCTATATGCGTGTCAATGGGCCATTACCGGAGAGGCACACCGCAAACATTAGCCTAACACATTTGTGCACTTCATTAACTGGGTATATTTACACATTTCAGCACATTTACACACATTTACAACTGATATTTGCGAGCATGCATCGTTAATGATAATGAGGCAGCATTTATATAGTCAAAATATAATCTAAACACCTACTTTCTAAAATAATTTCTAAATTCTATCTTTCATACATAATGATCTAAACATATCATTTAGGCTACACATACAAATACAAATTTCCTAACCAAGGGGTGTAGCATATGTACACAAAAAAACAAAACAAAACATTTTTAACGTTGAAATGGTACGAGATATTAAATTCATGGTATAGATATGCACTTTCATTAGATCGTGTTGAATAGGTAGATATAAAATGTCAGTACTCTGGATGGCAAGTCCACCCAGTATAATATGTAAGCTCATGTTTTGAATAGCTTGTCAATTAATGCAAGTAAGAATAAATACTTACTCATCCGAAATTCTATCCACGGCTGGATCAAGTCGCTCTTCAAAATACAAACGGTCGTCATCAGAGTAGTCGCGCTCCTCTTCTGATGAAAATCTGGACTCTTCGTCGCTAGTATCCAGGACGAACTGAAGGGCTTCTGCACCGGTGTACCGTGTCATCTTCCCAACGCGCAGGTGACGAAATGATGAAACTTGAAGCGTTTAATGCATTTGCTTGGGGGCGTTTACCTGTTTTGCATAGATGGCTTAGCACATTATCTTGTGAATAGCGCGCTCCGTGAGTAGGCGTGAACGAATTAAAGTCAATGAGCTCGTAATGAGCTCGACTGGAATCGCTCTCTTTTTATACAGATTACAGAAGCTGATAATATTTGTTTTTTATATAAATGACTTCATTTAACAGATGCGATCTCAAGCTTTATGCCCGTGGGTCTGTTTGCCTGTTTGACTGAATTTTCGCGGAGTTATAGATCATTTTCGAACGCGTTTCAAATGGGAGTTTACTGACAGAGAGAAGGCAGAAATCGCATCATGTTAAAGTTTCTTTATTTGTCAAAAAGCAAAACACTTTATTTTTATTGTGAGTATACAGAAAAAAAATAGAAACTGAACAGGATCGATTGATGTATAACACGAAAATTAAAGATCAAAATTAACAGAGCATTTTGTGTTTATTTTTCATTGCTAAAAAAAAAAACGAGCAAAACGCGCCGGCACGTTTTTGGTCCCCAGAGGGTTAATAAAGCAATCTTTAGTGGCAGAAGTGATAGGTCTAACATATTTGTAACACGTAGTCGGCTTTGCAGCCTTGGCTAAATATATTTTACACAAGACTAGATAATGATCTGAGATGTCATCGCTCTGCTGCAGAATTTCAACAGCATCAACATTTATTCTGTGTGATAATATTAGATCTAGAGTATGATTACGACAATGAGTAGGTCCTGACATGTGTTGTCTAACTCCAATAGAGTTCAGAATGTATTTAAATGCCAATCCCAATGCATCTTTTTCATTATCTATATGTATATTAAAATCACCAACAATTAGTACTTTATCTGCAGCCAATACTAACTTTGATAGAAAGTCAGCAAATTCTTTGATAAAATCTTTATGGTGCCCTGGTGGCCTGTATACAGTAGCCAGAACAAATCTCAAACGTGAATTGTCATTTACACTATATATTTTTACATTAAGCACCAACACTTCTAAAGAAGTATATTTAAAACTAGATTTCTTAGTGATTTTGAAAATATTACTATAAATTACAGCGACACCTCCCCCTTTGCGTTTCAGACGAGGTTCATGTTTATAACCATAATCTTGCGAGCTGGACTCATTTTAAAGTAATGTAATCGTTTGGTTTTAGACAGATTTCTGTCAAACACAGCACATCAAGATTATAGTTAGTAATCATATCATTAACAATAAGTGCTTTTAAAGTAAGGGATCGAATATTCAGCAACCCAAGCTTTATCATTTGCTCATCTGTATTATAGCTGTTTTTTATTTGTTGAACATCAATTAAATTTTTAACCGTGGGTTGGGTTGAAACGTTTTTTGGATTTCCAAATTCGGGGAACAGACACAGTCTCTATGTGATGATAGCTAGGTGAAAGAGTCTTTATGTGATGGGATTTATCGGACCTTGGTGACGAGAGACAGCTAGCAGACTGTCGGTTAAGCCAGTCTGTCTGCTTCCTGACCTGAGCCCCAGATTGTCATGTTTAAGTTCTAAGACTATGAGCCAAATTACTAGAGAGAAGAGCAGCACCATCCCAGGAGGGATGAATACCATCTCTTTTCAACAGGTCAGGTCTGCCCCAAAAACTTTTACAATTGTTATTGAATTCTATATTATTTTGCGGACACCACTTCAACAGCCAGACATTGAGTGAACACAATCTACTGACTATCTCATCACTCCTGTGAACAGGAAGGGGGCCAGAGCAAATTACAGTGCCTGACATCGTACTTGCGAGTTCACATACCTCTTTAACATTAATTTTGGTGATCTCCGACTGACGGAGTCGAACATCATTTGTGCCAACGTGAATAATAATCTTAGAGAATTCACGATTAGCATTTGCCAGCACTTTTAAATTTGCTTTGATGTCAGGCGCTCTGGCTCCCGGCAAACGTGTGACTGGTGGCTGGTGTCTCTATTTTCATGTTCTGTGTAATAGAATCGCCAAAAACTAGGGCACAATCAACAGGATTCTCAGTGGGTGTTTCACTGAGTGGGGAGAATCTGTTTGATGTTGTAATCGGAACGGAAGAGCGATGTTTTGTCCCGCGACTATAGCGTCTCACCGTCACCCAATTGCCCTGCTGCATGGGCTCTACTTCAGCCGGAACCGAACAATGTAAAGAGTTCACTAAGCTAGTCGCATCCAAAGCAGTATCTAAAGCTCTTACATTCTTACTATCCTCGATTAAAGTTTGGATGCGTGTCTCTAGTTCTGAAATATTCCCCGTCAGCTTTACTATCTCCCTGCATTTATCACATGTAAATCCTGTGCTGACAGAGAAGGCTATGCTATACATGTTACATGAGGTGCAAGTAACAATAAGAGGAGAAGATGATATGACTTTACCGTGTTTGTTGACTGATCCTACTCACCATCAAGTTGTTTGATGGACTTGTAAAAGGCGCGAACGCGCACGAGAAAACGAAATAAATAAAGAGCACGCGGATGGCACGCTAACAGGCTAGCGAATTACTAGCGTGTTGTGCTAGCAATAACGATTTAGATTGAAGCTAGCTATGTCAGGTTAATGTGTGATGTTGAGTAAGTTATATTTAGCAGTATAAACAACAAGGAATGATAGTAAATAATAATGATTCAAAACAGAAAGATATATGAAGATATACGAAGCTTTCAGACGCACACCAACGCAAACAGCAGCAGAAGCAATGAGGCAGACAAGAGCAATCGATCAACCATGCAACACAACCAAATTAAGTGCATGGCTCCTACAAGGGGTGTACACTGCCCTGGGGTACAGTTCCTTGACTCTCTCTTGTACCTCACTCACTTTGCCACTCATTGTAGAGGCCCCAACATAGCCCTGAACCCTTAAGGAAGGTTGTTTGAAGACGCCACTTTGTCAGCACTTTTTGGTAATTTCATGACTTACTAATTGACATCAACAACGATGTTGCATCATGCTTGTAGTTTCTTTTGTGCTATATTTATAATGAAGTGACATATAGCGCGCGCTGCCGCATTTGCGCATGTAATTGAAGAGGGCGCGCAACGAGCATACATTTCTTACAGATAATCACGATGATCATTGCATTTGTCTTACCGAATGTGGTATCTTCCTGTCAGCAATTACAGTTTGTCCATAAGCTTTTTTTTATTAATGCTGGCAGTACAATGTTGCCAGATATTGCTACAAAAAACAAGAAAAAACAAACAAAAACTAAAAAAATAATAGTAATACGAAATAAGTTCAAAACTTGTGTTTTGGAAATAATACATCACTAACCCTAACATGCAACATCCCACTTTATTAACTTCCTAAAGTGTCACAATATATGTGAAAAACTATAGTAAAGTACTAAAGTAAACATACTTCACATAACTTTATCAGAACTTCTTTTGCAAATTAAACTGCTCCATCAGATCAATGAACACCTCTTTGTTTTACAGTACCAGGATGAGGAACACAGGGAAGGTAAACTAGGCTAATAATGTTATTATTGTTCAATATGAATTTAAACATTCTTCTGCTGTTAATTGTTATTTATCACATTACCTATGATGTTTTAATCATTCCACTATTGTTGACAGAAATCTTTGTAGGAAAACAGATCCCCAGGCCCTAAAGTATTAGCAGAGAGGCGGGAAAATGCCGCTACAAAGATGCGCACAGTAATTTGCTTTATTTAAGCTTCTTATATACATTTTACATTAAACTGGCTAGCCTTGTAACAAAGAACCACAGATTTGTATTAACACATGCTTTCTCTTGATATAGGCAAGTACCCTGTTTAGAGAAGTGATGGGACACCAAAGACAGATTATGTTGGAGGACTGAAGGCCTGAGTTGGTAAGACGCGACGCAGAGATTGGGGGACATCTCTTTTGAGAGATTTGAAACAGCAGCTGCGTGTCTGCAAGGCGAAGCATGTTGAGGAGGAAGAGGCACTTAGGAGTGAGCTGCGTGTCTGCAAAGAGGCACATGCAGACGCAAAGGCATCCCTTGCTGATATGCAAGCTACCCACTGAGGGCTCATCGAGATCCACTCTACGGTTGTAACGTAGCTAAGAGAGGCGCACAGCGGTAACAGAGGCTCTAAGGACACAGTTCAACTGTGCACACACCCCAACTTCAGACTGTCTGACTCCGACCAGGACTCTGTGCTGGGATGCAGAGAGTAGGGAAAGTATGCCGCCTTCTGCCACAGCATCTTCTTCACTTCACCCACTCCGGAGCTTCTTGAGTCGTTGAGTCGGTGGCGGCCAGATCGGTATGGATATAAGTCCCAGGATATAGAACACCGTCATCTATCAAAACAGCGTCCACAGTGTCTGAAGTCTTTAGAAGTCTTTTGAAAACCTACTTGCACTCTTGTGCTATTAATGTCTTGTGAATGTTTATTTTAATTTTGGGGATGGACCTAGATATTTATTGTACAGCACTTTGGTTAACCAAGGTTGTTTTAAATGTGGTTTATAAATAAAATAAACTTGAAACTTGATTTGGCCAAACTTTCTGTCTGGCATCTTGATTTTCATTCAATACCTACTTTTTCAAACTCCTCCTAGACTGTTTGTCCAATTTTCACCAAAATCGAATCATATCTCTAGACCGTGCCGAATAAAAGTTATGGATTTCATGAAGATGTTGAAGTATGATGCCAAAATGACTATTCAGGCTTTATGTCTACAATGCCTTGACATTGTGGTCACTTCACTCTGACCACACCACATCAATTTCATAATTGTGCCACCTATTGGTCAAAAGTAATAAACCGTTAAATCATATTATTAGTGACTGTATGGGCCCTATTTTAAAGGTCTGAAACGCAAGTATCAAGCGCGAAGCGCAAGTAACTTTGTGGGCGGGTCTTGGGCGCTGTTGCTATTATACCGGCGGGATAATTGACTATTGCGCCCGACGCAAATCTAAAATGGGTTGGTCTGAAGTAGCTTCATTATTCATAGGTGTGGTTTGGGCGTAACGTGAAATAAACCAATCAGAGCGTCATCTCACATTCCCTTTAAGAGCAGGCGCACTTGTTCTATATCGGATTCCTATTATAACGGCGGATTTGCCAGGAGCGGTTCACAGCCGAGGAGACCGACGTTCTCATCAGGGCCGTAAAACACAGAGAAGTGACATTGGGGATGGAGAAACACACCCAAATTAACTTCGGTTAAACAGGCGTATGATAATTTGGGTAAATGTGTAAGCTAGATGTATGCTTTTATAATAAACTGTCTTTCTATCTATCTGTCTATTGTAATAATGTATGATTTGCAAAAATGAAAACTGCTGCTTCTGTGTAGATGAGAGAATCAAAGTGTATGTGCGTTGTGCACACGCTACATTGATTATGGCCAAGCATGCGCCCTTAAAATAGCATATGAATAACATGCGCAACGCGCCACTGACTTTAAACTATTTTTTTTCGGTCAGTGGCGGAATTGTTTTCTAAGGGCCCTTTGACACCTGAAAGTCCGCACCAAGGTCCGAACCAAAGTTCATGTTTTGATACATTGTATACATTAGGTTAGTTTTGGTTTGGTTTCACATTGCAATTATGCGAGCGCACTAAAAAACTTTTCATGACGTACCTGTCGTCATCATCTATATGGGCTGCGTCTTGACATTGGTTGGTTTGTAAACGGACGTGCCTCTGACGTCAGCGTGTTGTCAATTTGGTGGGTAACTTTGACAAGAATGAATGAACAGACGTATAGCGTTGCCACTATACTGTTATTATTACGGCATTACTCCCTGCAGCACCAACTACTTGAGGCTAGTTCAAATTCGCCAAATGAACGTCCTCGTTGTGCGAACATTTTATTGTTGCCGGCAGGACGCAGGACAAATGTGTGTGTGTGTGTGTGCGCGAATCAGCTGGAAGAAACGCTGTGGGCTGGGCAGGACTGCACATAAATATTCTTCTTCAGTTGTTTAGGCTACGCGGGAACCACCGGAACTTCCTGTAAATGGTCTGAAAGTCCGAACCATACAGAAAATGCTTTCACACTGGAAACGAACCAAACCTTTGTTCAGTTTGATCCGGACCGAGACTACCTCTTTTCGTCGGACCAAATTTCGTCTGTTTGGTCCGGACCGTGGTCCGGGGGAGGTTTCATACCTGTAATTTTGATTCGGACCAAACTGAAAAGTCCGAAAGTCCGGACCAAACAAGGTAGGTGTTAAGGGCCCTAAACCTGCAAAATAGCATGAGGGAACGTTTGCGCCGGAACACGCCTCCTCTTTGCACTGAACCGCCCCCGGGAGCGCAAGTGTATTTCTTAATTAACCGACGTGCGTCTGTGGAGGGAAAAGTCCACTGTGCGCGGGTGCAAAATAGGAATGATACATGCGTCAGTGTACAAAGTCAATTGCGCTGGGTGCAAGATAGGGCCCTATATGTGATTATTCAGCCATTTTGCCTAAAATACTCTTAAAACGTCTTTAATTGCTCCTTGCTACAGTTGGTCTGACACTCCCAGCCATGTTGGCATGTCGCTTGTCCCCGATAATTGCTGCTTGCAGCTATATTTACATTTTGCTTTCGTTAAATGTAACAAATTATGTTGTAGCTACTATTTTAATTTATTATTTTCTGTTTTAAATGTTTGTTTTATTCTTTGTTTAATTTTTAACATCTGGCTATTTACTATGTCTCGTTCGTGTCTAAATTATTTGTCGAAAAAATAAAGTGTTTTTACAATACCTTGTGTTTGTTTTTTTTGTTGTTGTTTTTTTTTAAATAAACAGATATATAACAGTTCACTCTTCATACACATAATATTATGTTAACTAGCCTGTATGATCGTTTGTCTAAACAACATTACCAGTTTTTTTCTTTAATTAATGAAAAAATTATTACTTTATAATCTCATGCTGCAGTTTCAACTCTACAAAGTCTTTGCACTGGGTTTGATTTTTCATGTTTGCTGTTTAAAGTACAAGGATTTAGAAATTACCATCATTGTAGTATTCCATCCTTAAAAGTTTTGCGAACTTATGACTTCAGCTCCCCTTACAATGGACATTCAAATAAGCGTTCATGTGCTCATCTGCTTTTTTGTACATAGTATGGTTTATTAGTGTTGTGTTTACTGAGTTTGGTCAGTTAATATCACTGCAACATCTTAGTACATTAAGCCAAGTTCAGCGTTTTAGAATGTCCCCACTAAAAATGCGACAAACGCAGACCAGAGGGGGGTAAAGATTTTTTTTTTCTTCTTTTTTTTAACAGAACTGCTTTTGAAATAGCCTACGAATGGAATTATTATACAGATGTAAATTCAGTCATTCTCTTGAATAATATTTGTTCCTAGTGTAAAATGGAAATGCATGGTAATTTTATTTTATAAATATAAGCAAAAAAAAAAAGTTTTAATTACAGTAGCCCATGTTTGTTCGGGATTTGAAACGGCGTCATCGAAATGATTGAAACCTAAGTTCTATCACTTGACCACAAATTTACTCACTGAGAAATGCCCAGAAGTTCGGTTGTCCAGCAGTCAGAGTGTCTGCACACACGAGAGAAGTGCTCTTCATTCCTTAATACAATACAGGTGAAACTGGAAAAATTATAATATCGTGCACAAGTTAATTTATTTCAGTAATTCAACTTAAAAGGTGATATAATATCTCACTTTGCATGTAATGATTCTATATAATATATTAGTTTAACCAAAATAAATTAACTTTGGCACGATATTATAATTTTTCCAGTTTCACCTGTAGTACAAATAATCAGCGTCATTGCACCTAATTTATTTTCACTGACTGCGAGATAGGCCTATGATGGTCTTTTGGTGAATTTTTTTGTTTGTTTGTTATTGCGCTGTTCCCCCGAGGAATAGGCTTCTGTTACCCACCGACATCTTCAATATGAAATAAAGGCTATATTGTTGTCGTCTCTATTTTTTACTTTTGATTCTATTTTTCTGTTCTAAAAGTTTGTTCTATTCTGTTTAAATTTTACTTTAACATATTTAATTATTGCTTTCATTAATTTTAACCAATTGTGTTGTAGCCTAATAGGCCTATTTAAAAAAAGTTTTATTTTTTGTTCTAAAAGTTTGTTCTATTCTGTTTTTTTTTTTAACATAATCAATCCGTCTCATTCTTCTTGAAATAATGAAAAGGTTTTTTTTTTACAAGACCTTGTGCTGTTTAAAAAATAAAAATAAACAGATAGCCTACAAACAGATATATATAATAGTTCACTGTTCATACAAATAATAGTCTAATGATCGTTTGTTTAAAAAACATTAACACAATTTTCTTTATAATAAAATGATTACTTTATAACATGTAGTTTCAACTCCACCAAATCTTTGTTTGTTTTATTATTTTACAGCAATTGTCAATAGCTCTTTTGATTTTTTATATTTGTTGTAGGTTTATTTGGAAATCCTTACTGTTAATTGACTTTAGCCCCACTTACATTTCAAAATGCAGCAATTGCTGCTGTTCTGCAAAATGTCCCTTTGCGCCACCTGGCGGTCATTTCCCGAACGACTTTGAAATGCGACTGGTTTATTTTTACTGCGGTGGCTTTGCAGCGGTGCGTTTTCCGTACAGCGACATAACTCGCTGGTTTAACTACCAAAGTACGATGCATCGTTGAAGAAATCAACTAGCTAGTCACGACTGTTTCCCCAAACCATGGTACCTGTGTCGCAGATCCATGGTTTGAACCACATTGGTTGGAGCTGTCGTTATGACCTTCTTCTTCTTCTTCGATCTAATGGTGGACTGGTGCTATGAACACATACCGCCACCTGCTGTAAATTGGGTTCTTTTCTCTTTTCTTGGACTGCGCTTTCTTAGTGACGTTACGTAGAAGTGGAGTAATTACGTTAACAACGCAACATTCATTCTTTGCACAATAAAATATATACATATATAAACACCATGTTGTCTTCTTTGATTACAAAATCTATAACTATTAATTTCACAATTTCGTATGAATACCTTTTTTAATTTCTTATATTTTATATAATATTGATAGATCAGCACAATTAAAATGAAAAGAAATTATGGGTTTTAAAAAGACTGTGATTGTTATACTGTTGTGCACACCTGTTGCATATTTTGCTCAAGATCATTGGCCAACCTATTTAAGTCCACTTGCCATACAGCCATGTGTTCATATGACTTGACAGAAAATGACGCGAAAACCACAATTTTCAAAAAAATTTAAGTACAGTTCTTTTGGAGGAGGTAGAGAATAATAAAATCCAGCTATTTTCAAAGCTGAAAAATGTCATTACAAATGCTGATAAAAAAGAATCCTGGGCAGAAATCACCAAAAAAAAAAAATGCTGCTGGCTATGGGTACAAGCGAAGCCCAGAAGAAGTAAGGAACAACTCGAGCCACTCGGTCGACTGTTCGGGGCGAGTGTAGGATTCCTCAGTGTAAAACAGCATTCGGCAGCTCAGCTTTCTCAAATGTGGCCATCAGACAGTGGAATAAGTTGCCAACAGAGCTGACCACATGTGTAAATTTTAACACTTTTTCACATCGGGCCAAAAAATGGCTTCTTTTAAAACAAACATGTTCACATAATGTATTGTAATTGATGTGTATGTGAGAGTGTATTTGTAAATGAATGCAGAGGAATGAATGAAGGGTGTGATCATTTTAATGCTGTTTTGGGATAAATGTATTATTAACATGTGCATTTTTTTTTTACATGTGCATTAACATGTGCAATTGATTTTGTATAAGACTTTATCTGTTGACATCAGCCTGCCCAGGGACTACAGGTGGAAATTAGCACAAGTGCTACAACCTGGCATAATGCATCTCTCCTTTTTAAGGTTAATGTATATTTTACATTGTCCCTGTTCAAATAAATAAATAAATAAAATAAAAATAAATAAAGTGGAGGGACTTCGCAAGCGTGACAAAACGGAGGGCTGCAGCATGTAGAAGGAAAGCAAAAAAGACTGGTGAGGGTATCAACTCAGTTCCTCCTCTGACTGCAGAGGAAGAGAAGGTATTGGCCATCTTGGGGCCTGAGGCATTGGAAAGGATCCTTGGAGGCATAGATACATGTGCGTCAACCAGGCCTTTGCCTTCAAAGTTGAGCCCTGCAACATCAGGCCCCCTCCACTCTGGCCCTAGAACATCAGGCCTCCAGCCCTGGCCCTGCAACATCAGGCCCCCTCCACTCTGGCCCTGCAAGATCAGGCCCCCTCCACTCTGGCCCTGTAATATCAGACCCCCTCCACCCTGACCCTAGAACATCAAGCCCCCTCCACCCTGGCCCTGCAACATCAGGCACCTTCCACCCTGGCCCTGCAACATCAGCAATGAGTCCTGGTCTCGGACTCCCCTCAGTCTGAGGTCTTCTCATGTGCTGAGCAACGTCGTCCTGGCATTCCAGAAAACCAGCCATTAATCTCCCGCCGAAGGAGAAACAGGATGTTGTGGCTGCAGTGAGAAGCTGCTTCAGTCGGAGAAGAAAATATCTGAACTCAAGGGAATCAGGAGAGAATTGAGAGCCCTGAAGGAGCAGCAAGGCCAACATCATCAAGAGGTTATGGCCTATAGGAGGGCTTAATTGGAACTCCTGCAACAAGAAGTCAGCAAGCCCTCTTTAACCATGTTTCTTCCAACCGACAGTAAGTGCAAATTGCGTTATTTACTCAATATGCAAAGTCAAACCATGTGTGGCTGACAACTATGTAATCTTTTGAGAATTTTTTTTTTCAGATCCACAGACGCAACCCTCTTTTTTTTTTTTTTTGTGGCTACATTGTTGGCCACCATGCCTCCCAAAATCCAACCCCGCGTCCTCGTCCAAATGGGGCTCTGGTGAAGCTGTGTGATGCATGCCATTCAATTCGTTTTTCAGTGATAAAGAAGTTAAAACCCTTGAGCAGTTGAATTGAAATACAAAATAAAACATCTTATTTTATGGCCAAATATACTCTTTTGTAATATGTATTTCAAATGCTTTTCTAATACACTGGGCATTCATACAGTAGTTTAATATGAGGAAAAGAGCATACTTACAGTAGTTTAATATGAGGAAAAGAGCATACTATGTAACTTGACTCATCAAAGTAGTATATTAATGCCAGATCAAAATGCAGGTGTAGTGTCCGAAATCACGATGACTTCAAGCTTTAGCTTCAGAAAGCTTTTAACCTATTGGACTCATTCATGTAAATCACAATCCTAGCGCCAATGAGTCTGGATCAAATTGCTCCATTGACACATTAGTGGCATGGTAGAGATTAAACATAAACACCTCCAAACTTCTTTGTGAGCTCCAAAAAGATCGTAATCATCTCAACTCCCCTCTCACGGCAAGCAAGAAGTCCAGGTGGCAGGAGAGACCTCTCAGAGATACCCCAATACACATACACAAACATTCTTTGCATTTAACTCAGAATATAAGTCATTCCAAAATGTATATGATATATTCCTGTGTGTATGTATGTTTCCCACCTCATATTAGTGAAGTTATGACTTTCTAGTTGTGTTAGTTGAAATCTAAGTGCTTATTATATTCAAGCATAAGAATGTATCTCTAATTTGGAACCTTCCAGACATATCTTTCTTGTTACCGAATTAAACCTCTCTGATTGCCTTAACTAAATATATATAGTAGGTTACAATAAAATGTATGATACTATGTTTACCATCCTTTGGAGTAGAAATGATGAATTCTGACACCATCATAAACGATGCAAATTAGGCTGTCAGAAGGGGACAAAGAAACTCTCTCCCACTCAAAGTTTTCTGTGTGTTATTGGTCAGTTCACCAAATAAAGGTGTGGACTAAGCTTTCCTTAAAGGACGATGATGGTGGCTCATCTCTCTCTTTCTTCGAGTTTTGTTTTGTGTCTTACCTCTTTTTCTTAGCTTTTTGTCTTAGTCTTATCTTCGGCTTCTTGCCTTGTTTAGTCTTGTGTTCATTCATTTCTATCTCCGAGTGAAATGGACTTAGCCTGAATTTCCGGCAACTTCGCTTTCAAGTAAACTTTTAAACCTCCCGCGAACGACACATGCTCCGGAAGAACCGAGAGTATGCTTCATACTAACATACACACCGAGGACGGACACTCACACACACGCATTCTTGCTTATCCCTAAAGATTCAAGCAAGTATTATTTCTATCGAGATAGATGCGTTCAAGTTTGTTTGCCCCTGCTTTAAGGTGATTTGATTCTTTGCTGGCTCTCAAAGGATAACTGTTTGTGATATTTGCCATTCTGTGATCTGCTATCTCTCTTTTTTCTTTACTTTTGTTATTCTGTTTATATGTATTCTTTGTTTAAATGTAGTTGTATGTTTTCATAGTTTCATTAATTAAAACCCATTAAACGCTTGATTGTCTCTGTCTGCTGCTCACCTAACAAAGCTTAAGCTACTAGCTTTATATTGTTGAGTACTTTAGTTAGTAATCTTTTAGAACAGAAAAGTTATTCTTCATGACCAGAGAGCAGAGGTGGGTAGAGTATCCAAAAACTGTACTCAAGTAAAAGTACAAGTACTTATAGAAATATTTACTCAAAGTAAAAGTAAAAGTAATAATCTTAATAGTTACTTGAGTAAGAGTAAAAAAGTATCCAATGAAAAAACTACTCAAGTAGCGAGTAACTTACTTCGGATCATATAGGCCTATATATATATATATATATATATATATATATATATATATATATATATATATATATATATATATATATATATTAGGGCTGTGTATTGGCAAGAATCTGGCGATACGATACGTATCACGATACATGGGTCACGATTCAATATATTGCAATATATTTTGATACTGTGCATAAGGCAATATATTGGGATTTTTTTAAAGTAAAATATAATAAAAATATTTTAAAAAAGACATGATGTGCATAAAAGTCAAAGAAGTTTACTTTAGGTAAACAATTCAGTACACAGAAAATCAAACTGCCAGTTTGGGATTGTGGTTCACAGGTTCTTAGTGAGCAAATTTTTATATGCTCAAGTAGGCCATAATAAAAGAAAATAGGTACATAGCCCCTGTCACAATACAAAACAACAACGTGAACTGGACGAAAATGAATGAAAGTGGATGAAAGTGAACAAAATGAATGTGTCATATATTGAAATCAAGTTTTATGTGATAAAAGATTTTAAAAGAACTGGACGCGCGAATGAGGCGAACCGCGCCGCGCTAAACGCCTCGTGCCGCAGGACCTCCAGACGCGCGTAAACGCGTCTTTGCATTGAATTCATTGAAATCACTCGCGCCAGATGCTCTTTTCGCGTTTGGTGTGAACGATGCACGCGATTACATTTAGAAATAGACAAGCTTTGTTTCCAAATGCACCAAGCAAAGATATCCTATCAATTGTATAAACTTTTATAAAGCCAGCCAATATAATCACAATAAACACATCCAAAATGAAATATTTAACATACGCAACGTCTAATTTGTAAACAAAATGATTTACGCACTAAATCAAGCATAAACTCCGGCACAATTTGCATATGTTTAAACTCTCAAGACAGACGTCACATCCCGAACCTCACAGCAATTGGCTGCCAACTGCGTTTTTCGCTTGATATTTGTATAAAGGAACTGTCTAACTTTTTGACGCTCTCGGTCGCTCTCAACGCTTTCTCCGGTCCTCTGTCAATCCTAAAATGTCCAGTGGACACGCACCGTTATAGGCGAGCCTGGCGAGGACACTAGTGGTGCGTCTCAGCATAGCTATCTAGTGGTAGGGATTTAAACAACATAAACGTGAACCACTGTCACGGTCTTACCATGAATATTTTTGGACGTAAAATTTTTTTTTTTTTAAATCGATATTGCGTTTTTGAAAATCGATACAGTATTGCAAAATAAAATATCGCGATACTCAGGTGTATCGATTTTTTCTTACACCCCTAATATATATATATATATATATATATATATATATATATATATATATATATATATATATATATATATATATATATATATGAAGACTTCATGATGCAAAAGCCTCTGAGTGCCATCTGAAATTTTCTTCTAAAACAATCATTTTTATCAAGCTCGTATATATTAGTTCAGTAATTTCACTTTAATGACAATTAATAGGTAGTCTACTTTTCATTGCCATTTAAGTGTGAACATAAACATATAAGCCTGATAAAAATGCTCTTTTAGAAGAAAATTTCAGATGGTACTTAGAGGCTTTTGCATCTGAAGTCGTCATATATATAAAATGATATTATTTAGATTTTGTTTATTTAAATGACTATTATTATCAGCTATCTTTGCAACAAAAACAGAAGAGAGACGTAAGCATTATTTCTGCCATCTGTATAGCTCGAAAATCATTGCCTGTCCTCTGGTTTGTATAATAGTAACTTATACAACTACATTTGGATTATTAGACAATGTCGAAATAAAGTGAATCTGCAGAGTGTTGCATTCAAAGGCATGTAATTGACACAGAGAAGAAAGAGTTAAAAACTCTTCACATGTGCTCGTGCTCATGACTGCTACTGAACATCTGAACACAAAAAAAATAAAATAATAATAAAAGTATATCGACGGATCTGACTGTTCTCCAAAATATAATCAAACATAAACTGTGAACAATGGTAGCTTTATTTAATGTAAATTAATGCATATGTCCAAAAAACGGGTAATGTCATACTTTCTAGTATCGTGGCGTAATAATCTGTTTGGTTGTAAAATGTATTACCTGAGTGAAATGAAATCGAATATATCGTCCTGACTCCTGTGGAATCATTCATTCACAGACAGCTTACGAAGATGTTCAACTAATAAAGATCTTCATCGCTGGCAAAAATATGATGCATTTGAAGATTTGCTCTCACTTGACTGTACTGTAGGTCCACTGCCACTTCATCCAACGCTCTTGATGTGCTTAAATCTTCCTGTTACGACTCCGAGTCCAGTGTGAATTGAAATCGCTTCAGATGATTCAGTGCGTGCAGGAACTGAACAGAATCAGGAACGGAATCATTCAAACTGATTCGCGAACCGACTTAGACAGATCTGCCAACTTGTTTGATGAAGTCTTTGAACAGAATCGACTCAAAAGAGTGATTCATTTGTGAATTGAGCATCGCTCAAGTCCAGAAAAAAAGATACAGCGCGCTTGGAATAAACTACGCATTTAACAACACATATTGCATTAAAATAAAGTAACGAGAGGAACGTCGCCCAATGTAACGAAGTAAAAGTACAGTTTTTTCATTATAAATGTACTCGAGTTAAAGTAAAAAGTACGCACATTCAAATCTACTCTTAAAAGTACAATTTTTCTAAAAAAGTACTCAAGTAAATGTAACGAAGTAAATGTACTTCGTTACTACCCACCTCTGCCAGAGAGTGATAAGAAGAAGAATCCTTCTTGAGAGTTGATAAGAAGATCGTATGGTCAGTTCGGTGGATGAACAGATTATTCGATGTGAAATGAATTCTGTTAAAGGTTATTCTGAAAATTGATCTAGCCTATCTGTATATTCATAATTGATTACAATTCGTTGTAATTATCTATATATAGAGATACAAATACATGGGATATGTATTCCCTTTTTTGGAGGCGATTTAAAATATGTATGCAATACTTGATCATAACCACGATTAATTGTTAATTATATATTCCCTTTATTTGAGCTAATTCGCTACACAAGCATGTTTACCATGCCATGTCATCCTTTATTAAATACCTGAATAATTTGACGCTTCGCTTTTCCACTGCGTGGTACGACTCGACTCGGTACGGCACGGTTCGGTTCGCTTTAGCTCGGTTGCTTTTCCACTGCATTTAGTACCGCTTCAAAGTGGGTGGGACTGATCGTTATAGTTGCCGCCTCTACTGCCATGACATCATCGTAAACGCACCACATTTCAAACGCACAACACAGGAACAATGGAGCCTATCGAGGGGATGGTGTTCTTGATTCTCGGCATGTGGATGTTTTTAACTGCAAGACGGAGAAATGTGTTTAAAATGAGGCTGATGGCAGCAAAACAAAATACTGCTAAATACTGCTTTTAATACTGCTCTGTTTTTAATACTGCTAAGAGTCTGGGAACTCTTACAATGAAGCACAGATGACGATATCACTCGGTTTGCCCGACGGCGCACTAGGGTAAGCTAATCTTGTTTAGGGTCTCAATCGCTATATCATCACAAAGCATATAATGAATTTAGCTGCCAATATTATGTATTAAAATGTGTAATCTGTGTATTTCAGATATATCAAGTTGCCGCCACAGACCATCTGTTTGGACATTTAACAGAGCTTCTGAGTGGTGGGATGTGATTGTTTCTGGTTTTACAAACACACAGTGGTTGGAGAACTTTAGAATGTCGGAAGAAACGTTTATGCACTTGTGCAACAAACTGCGTCCTGCGCTGGAGAGACGGGACACAAACTTCCGCGTGTGTGTACCTCTAAAGAAGAGAGTAGCCATTGCACTGTAGAAGCTTGCAACTGGCTCTGAGTACAGAAGTGTTGGAAATCTTTTTGGAGTAAGCATTTCAACTGTGTGTCGGTGTGTTCAGGAGTTCTGTGCTGCAGCAGAGACGTTGTTGGTACCAGAACAAATTTGTTTTCCAGATCAGGAGAGGTTTAAAGAAATGGCTGCCTACGTTGAGAACAGATGGGGACTCCCACAGTGTATTGGTGCTATTGATGGATCACACATACCCATAATAGCACCACAAGTGACTATTTCACTGTGACTATTTCAACCATAAAGGCTGGCACTCCATCATCCTTCAAGGTGTTGTGGATGGAAAGGGACTTTTCTGGAATGTTTTCACAGGACTGCCTGGAAGCCTGCATGATGCTCGGGTTTTGAGGTGGCAAGCTGTGGAAACCACATACCAGCTAGAACCAAAAACATTGCTGGGGTGAATGTTGGCTACTACATCCTTGGAGACTCTGCCTATCCCTTGCAGAACTGGCTCTTAAAACCATTAATTGACACTGGACGGCTGACAGCGGAACAGCGGGTCTACAACATGAAAATATCCAGAGCACTTGTAGTGGTTGAAAAAAAGGAAGATGGCGTTGCCTTATGAAAAGAAATGACTGTGTGGTGGACCTTGTGAAAACTATGGTGCTGACATGCTGTGCTCTACATAACCTATGTGAGAGTCATGGAGAGGCCTATGAGAGTGCATGGGATTCACCTTCAGGAGCACTGGCACAGGCTGTAGAGGAGGAGGGCAGGGATGTCTGTGAGGCTCTGATGCGTTACTTGAATTGTTGACTATGTCTGTTCTGTAAAGTGTGTTATCAGTAAACCTTTGTGCAGTATTTGAAAATGTTTCCCTTGCATATTTATTAACCCCTTTATTATAAATAAATATAATATTAATATTTTGAATTTTGAATAGGAATCATCACTCATAATGCAGTCAATCATGTTTTCTCAGGTTTATTTGTGTTCACTAACATTCGTCAGGGCTCTTATCCAATTGTGTGCATATTTGGAGAAATAATTATCACATGTTTTTTTTTAAAGGGGGGGTACAATGGTGTTTCATGTATTCAGAGTTGTTTACAGTGTTAAAGAGATGGATTCTCACGCTAAACATGGCCAAAGTTAAAAAAAAATATTTTGGACGAATAACGGAGAATTTCTGTGCCGAAAATCTTACTTCCGGGTTGGTACAAGTTTCGGCTGTTTTTTTTCGATCGTGGATCTAATGACGTAGACGAGAGTGGAACTCCTTATATGAGCATTTCTCTCGGAAAAGCGCACCCGCGCACATCAACGCGCTTCAACAGGAAATTATCGGCAGCGCTGCATAGGTTTTATAAACAAGGCCCAGTTCGACGCCGGATTTGCAGATAGTCTAATACTTAAGGATGGAGCAGTCCCAACGATAAAGGTTCACGGTCGTGCGTTGGAACCGCAGGCGGTGAGTAAAACTGCTTCAAATGCCTGTGTGTTGTTAGCTATCGGCGCTCTGCCCACACGGCACACCTCCAGCCGCTCGGTTTTTTCTGGAAAGACTCGGTAGAGCCTATCTTTCTTTTATAAATATAATAAAACTAAAGACTTTTTGGAGATATGAAGGATGCAATACTACTCTATAGGGTACTCAAGATTAACATGAGATTGACTGAAACTGAGTGTTTCACCCCCCCTTTAATATTTTGTCATACAGAATAACATTTCTATTAGTTTTATGTCATAACACTATTTTAAACTGCGAGCGGAATATGATATAAATACTCGATGGTGGTTTAAACTGAGTTTGTATGGGGCGCCGTTTGTAAAGCGGCTCACGCTGAAAATAACAGCAACATTTTGTCACATTTAGCTTCAAACAATGTTTAAAAAACTGGTATGAATTTTTGACGGTAAACTTAGAGATATTTTAAATAGTTAAATCTAAATATTAAATGTTACACCTAAATGTTAAATGTTAAATCTAAATGTTAAATCTAAATCTAAATGTTAAAGTCCGCGTGAACCGGAAGTTGCAAACGACTTTTCTCAAGTGTTGTGACGTATTTACCAGTGAAAAGGAATATTGAACAGAGGGCAGGGTCTTACTCTAGCGCTCCTCCTCTCCATCTCTTTTGATTTGAGGGGAGTGGTTAAGCGTTTCCCAACCCAAGCCGTCAAACCTAAATCTAAATTTTAAATCTAAATGTTAAATCTAAATGTTAAATCTAAATCTTAAATCTAAATCTAAATGTTAAATCTAAATCTAAATGTTGAATCTAAATGTTCAATCTAAATCTAAATCTAAATGTTGAATCTAAATGTTTCGGGTGAAACTAAATATTTAACTAATATGCAATTAATGCAAATTCAAAATGCCGGTAACCGGAAGTGCCCAAATAAAAGCTCGAGGAGGTCAGTGTGTGTTTATAGCATGGTTTATAGTGTCAAATAACAAATAAAAACCATCTCATCCGAGGAAATGGACTTTTGGACATGGATTATCGTGATAATAACTACCTAAAATAATAAACACGTTTGGAGAAACTATATTTGAAGAGTAGGCTAGTGTCACAGGTCGGGGTGGGCCAAGCCAGACTGCACCCACCCCTGGAAACCGGGTACCACCTCGAGGAACGTGTCAAGGACCAGACAGACAAGGGAATAAAGGAATAACAGTTTTCTTTATTAAGTTAAGAGCAGTAATTTGAAGAATCCTAATTAAAATCTTCTTTCTTGTCACCAGAGGGAATTCGATGGCCCCCTGGACCGTAGAGGGGAGAACGATCGTGGCGGCCCTGCAGCTCGTTGGAGAGGGATCAGGAGGAAACTCACACCGTCTAGGTAGGTCACTGGGTAAGTACTCTTTACAGGACTCAAGAGGAAGTCGTGGTTATACGGACCCCATTCGGACTGGAACCAGGTAAGTACTCATGGGCGGGAGTGGAACAAGTCCCGGATGCTGCCCCAGAGGTAAGTACCCAGGGAGCGGTTGCCTCAGACTCGGACGAAGCACAGGGACACAGGTGGCGAGCGGACCGGGCCAGGAGGGGAAACAGGTAAGTATATCCCGGTAAGTGTCCTTTATGCCAAACCAGTTAGAACGGGGGCCTTTAGCCGAGACGTGAGGGAACCTTGGACAACAGGAAGACACTTCGATCGAGGCACGTGCCGCAGCTATTCCTTTTCCTTCTCAACAGGGGCAGCGGCTTGCAACGTAGGCATGGAGGGCCACCAGGCAGAAGAACACTTTGAGCGAGACGCTCCCCTTCGGCTGTGTACTGCAACAATACAACAGAGTTCAACGGTTCAGCGGTATACAAGCGCTCAACAGTGATACCTTCTCTCTTTCTGAACAGGGCGGAGGCCTTCAATGGGGCATGTGGAGACCACCAGGCGGGGAGGACACTTTGAGCGAGACACTCCACTTCGGCTGTGCGCTGTAACCAGGTAGCAGGGTTTAACTATTCAACAGCACAATAAACATTCAGTCGAAATACCTTCTCTCTTTCTGAACAGGGCAGAAGCTTTCGATGGGGCGTATGAAGACCACCAGGCGGGGAGGACACTTTGAGCGAGACACTCCACCTCGGCTGTGCGCTATAACCAGGTAGCAGGATTTAACCATTCAACAGTAGATGAAACATTCAGCTGCAATACCTTCTCTCATTCTGAACAGGGCAGCGACTTTCGATAGGAGCGTGTGGAGACCACCAGGCAGGAAGGATGCTTTAAGCGAGTCACTCCACTTCAGCTGTACACTGTAACAATGCAACAGGATTTAACCATTCAACAGTAGATGAAACATTCAGCTGCAATACCTTCTCTCATTCTGAACAGGGCAGCGACTTTCGATAGGAGCGTGTGGAGACCACCAGGCAGGGAGGATGCTTTAAGCGAGACGCTCCGCTTCAACTGTACACTGTAACAATGTAGCAGGGTTTAACAGTTCAACCGTAGATGAAACATTCAGCTGCAATACCTTCTCTCGTTCTGAACAGGGCAGCGGCTTTCGTTAGGAGCGTGTGGAGACCACCAGGCGGGGAGGATGCTTTAAGCGAGACACTCCACTTCAGCTGTACGCTGTAACAATGTAGCAGGGTTTAACAGTTCAACAGAATATAAAACATTCAGCATTAACAGAGCCGGGCTATCTCAAAATGGTAAGTTGGGCGCTTGATATATCAAAACCTTCCTTGGAGACGGCGAGTGAAAGACTGTAAGGAGAGAGTGCACAGCAGACTACTATTACTTCTCCACACGATGAACTTCACTCCATAACACAAACCGTGTGAATCGTCACTTCAGGCACTGCATTCCACTCGCACACCGTGCATTCGGGCCAGCACTCACCCACCGGTCTCTCTCCCACCAGATCGACTCTCGTCTCTCGCAAGGGCTCAACTTCTCTCCAGAGACAGCAGAAAACGGGTGCAGCGATCGTCACATTCAGCGAGGAGCGGACAAAAGTTGGAGACACATCAACAATTCACTCGGTGTACTAGTTCACTCGTGCCACACACTTTCCAAACTCTCAACACCACTTCAATGTTAGTGCATATAAACAACGAATCCGATACTCATCACTTTACGTCTTCCCCACTGCTGACGATATTCCTTGGGTTTTCGTTGATAAATACTTCACTCTCTTCTTTCCACTTCTCAGCTTCAATCTTCGCCCGCTTCTAGTGATGTGACATATGAACCGAGGCGTCGGAGCGTGTGTCGAGAAAAAATGGGCGTGCCAGATGAAGCCGCGATTCGAGGCTTGTATTGTTTAAGTGAAAATCACGTGACTGATGACAAACGAGGCCTCGGTTTGTGTGGATACGTCATCGGTTCGGTCTGAGTGTCGCTTCCGGATAAAAGGGGTTCGAAACTTGCGCCTCTTTGTGGGTGTTGTCAGGAGTTGTAGAATCAGTTGTAGTAGAATCAGAGAGTCAGAGAGTTAGAGTCAGAGAGTTAGAGAGTTGTGTCATCGTCGTTATTGTGTCATATATGTGTTAGGGTTATATATTATTACATTATATCAGGTTAGATTAGTTATAGTATATTGTTATTGTTAATTATAGTATATTATAGTATAGTATATATTAGTATAGTATAGTATAGTATATAGTATAGTATATATTAATTACATAAGATTATTTGGATTGCTTTGGATTTTTGGACCTGAACTGGACTGCTTTTTGATTTGGATTGCCCTTTTGGATTTGTTTGCTTTTTTGACCTTTTTCCTTGTAATGGAGTCAGCAAGAAAGAGGAAAACCTCCCCAGTCTGGGAGTTTTTTGAAATGGTTGGTCAGAATAAGGTATATGTATTATTAATTTTTTAAAACAAAATTCTGTCTTGATATTAAAATTATCCTCACTATATAACTGTATTATATTTCATGTCTATTAATTTATGTTTCAAGGTGAAATGCTTGCTGTGCCTGAAGGAGCTGACATACAGCAATAACACCTCCTCCATGCTCAGGCATTATCGAGCACTGCATGAGCATGCACAAACTACTACCAATCCACAAAGTAGTCAAAGTAATTGATAATACTATATATATATATATTTTAAAACCAACATTTAAAAAATATTTCAGCCTCCTACAATACACATGCATTGTATTTTATAATAGATTCCAAAAAAGAAATGGTGAATGAGGCCCTGGTGAACATGGTCATCAAGGACTCCCAACCCTTTTCCATTGTGGATGATGATGGGTTTAGGGAGCTCCTGCATGTGTTGGATCCCACTTATGTTATCCCAACGCAAAAGGTATGTGATTAATAAAGTGGTTCATCATTTTTTAACAAGTTACAAGTATTTATTTTCTGCATTTATTTTTATTCACAGGCTTTGAAGGTCATGGTTGAGCATAAATATAAGGAGGCTAAGGAGAAGGCCAGAGAGCAGCTGCAGAAAGTTGCGGCTATAAGCCTTACCTCGGACATGTGGACATCCCTAAACATGGATGCCTACCTAGCAGTTACTTGCCATTTTATAGATGACAATGACAAGCTCTGCACTATTTTACTTGGTGTAGAGCATTTCCCTAACAGCCATACTGCTGAGAACTTGGCTGCTGGACATACCAAGCTCATGGAGGAGTGGGGCATAAAGGATAAAGTGAAGTGCCTGGTAACTGATGCAGCAGCCAACATGATAGCATGTGTAAGGTCATTGAATGTTAGGCATGCAATATGCATTGCACATGCTCTAAACCTTATTGTGAGGAAATCTTTTGATGACATCAGCACCTTCAACGACATTCGATCTAAATGTAGGAAACTTGTGACCTATTTCCGAACCAGCACTACAGCAAAGGAGAGACTGGCCCAAGTACAGGAGCAGATGGGGAGACCAGTTCTGAAAATGATAATTGAAGTGGACACTCGCTGGAACAGCACTTTTAACATGCTGGAACGTCTCTATCAGCTGAGAGAGCCAGTGGGGGCAGCCCTGGCCTCTCTAAAGACTGACATCACCCCTCCTACAGCCCTGGAGTATGAGGCAGTCCAGGAGGCTTTAGATGTTCTTGGCCCTTTCCGGCAGGCTACAGTAGAGCTTTCGGCAGAGAAAAGGGTGTCTGCCTCCAAAGTGATACCAATGATGAAGATGCTTAATCACGCTGTAACGAGCAAGCTAGAAGGCCTCAATTCTAATCTAACAAAGCAGCTGGGTGACAGCCTTGTACGGAGGGTCAGGGAACATGCAGTAAATTTGGAATCAATAAGTGTGATGACCATGCCCACGTTATTGGATCCCAGATTCAAAAAGCTGGGTTTCTTAAGTCAAGGGAAACTGCAAGAAGCGGTATCAAGACTAAAATCTGAATGCGCTACTGTTATCAGAAGTTCTGGTCTCCATTCTGCTTCCACCGACACACCCCCAGCTCAGCTGCCAGCCTCTTCAGAAGCAGGTCAATCTTCAAACAACAGTAAGTAGTATATGTCTTTGTTGTGTGAATGTTCACATTAGTGTTTAGTACTGTGAACCATTGTTAATGTTTTTTTTTTTCTTTGTACCTTTATTATTAGGTGACCTTTGGCATCTACTGGATAGCACGGTTCATCACAGCAGAAGGAGCTCAAGTGCAACAGCAGATGCTACTGTAGAAGTGGACCGATATTTAACAGAAGTGAATCTCACAAGATCTGAGGATCCACTACTATATTGGGCTCAACACAAGCTGATGTATCCTCATTTATATCAGCTGGCACTGGCGTTTTTATGTTCCCCTGCATCCTCTGTTCCATGTGAAAGGATCTTTTCCAAGGCTGGAGAGATTTTGTCCAAGAAGAGGAATCGTCTAAACCCCAACACACTTGAAAAGATTATGTTCCTCAATAAAAATCATTTGTAATTCTTTCTTCACCCACCTCAAACTGCAGTGTTGCAGTTTGCTCCTCTATATCCCCAGTCCCATAAGCACAACACTGCACTAAAACTAGTAACAGTTCAACGCACAAAACCCCCCAGAAACAATTATTCATCTTTCCCACCCCACACTTTTCTGTTGGTTTGCTTTATTACACTCCCTCCACCATAAGCACTGCACTCAACACAATCTCACTTTTGCTGTTCATACTGTCACTATCCAAACAATTTATGAATAATTAATGAACTGTGTGTGACAGTTGTCTCTGCACAAGTAAATTCAGACAGAGAAAAAAACATTTTATTTTATACTCAGGCAAAAATGTCTGCTCAGGTCTTTTTATTCTTGCAAATGAAAGGTTACAGACATTAACAGTGAGAAGAAAATAAAAAAAATACATAAAACGGGATGGGGGAGGGGGGGTATGCTGGGGGTTACTGGTTCAGAATGAATTAATTTTTCTGCTATTTCTTTGCACAGTAGCTAGGTGTCACTAGTGAGCAATGTTGAATGAAGCTTCGAGTAATGAACCTTTAGCTGAAGCAATGGCCTGCGAGGTCTCAGTGGTTCAGAAAGCCTCATTTTGCCATCACTACCCGCTTCACAGCCCAGCCTCAAATACAAAACAGCCCGCCGACAAACACAGTATCTCACGGGAGGAGAACCACACGACAGTCTGCTTCCTCTCTATTTTTAAAGCCCCATCTGAATACGTGTCCCTCTCACAACACTCTCTGTAATTGCTCCACACCTGCTGTCAATCGGGCAATTGGCCTTGCTGCCATGGCAACAGATTAGCAGTGCAATAGAGACGGGTGTCCACTGGAGGTCTCCACAACAACACTGCATTCACAAGGACTTTAGTCTTTTCTCTAATTTTTGTCACACCGTGCGGGACTTATGACCTGTAGCCATAATAGCCAGCCATGAAGGGGCTCACTTTGACTGAATGTCATGTCATCACTCTGTCATCACTCTCTGTCATGTTCGCTTGCTTAACCCTTCAAGGTCTAAGGGGTTTTAAGTCCGCCAGGCACTATGTTAATATTTTGGCTTCTGGAAGGGTCAATTTTCATAGCAGAGTGAAGAGAGTCATATTTCTGGATTCTATAGACTCCCAGCTATAAGGTGGATGCATTGACAATACACTTCTTGAGACACTTGTATGGGTTCTGATGTGATATATCACCAAGAAATACAAAAAACGGAAGTTCAAATGTTTGTTTTTTATTATATAGAAATAGTAAACCATAATGAATAAGGGATTTTACATCAAATATTGATTCCTCAGAGGGTTTAGAACACCTGTAAAAAATTTGGTGAAAAAATATAAAGAAACAAAATAAATATTTACATTTCTGTGACTGTAGTCACCATATGTTTTTTTGGGGAAAAACACAGAATATTAGGTTAGGTTAGTTTAGGTTAGGTATACTTTATTGTCCCAATGGGACATTTGTTTTGGGCTCACGAATACAGCCACTGCATTGTCAAACATATAAAACAAACACATAACATAATAACAGAGAAGAAAGATACACATTTACAATCAAGTAATTGGCCAGAAGCGGTGCTGTGTAGAAAAGGGCGAGCGGTCTGGGTCCTGGGTTCAGCAGCGGATGTAGGCTACTCGGCTGCTCTGGGGTTTCCTGATTTAGACTAAAAAAAACACACAGATTTTTTTTATTAGTTTACATTCCCACATATCAAAAGTTGTACAGCCTTTATTACAGTGTGGTAAATAAAGATTAGCTATTCATCATCATGTGTGTATTTTTTACATCAAGTAAAGAGTCATAGAACTTCTAACTACAAAATTATTATTACTATTATCATAGTAATGATGTAAAGTATGATATTAGTAGGCTATCATGTAAATGATACTACTTTATCATAGTAAAAATGATGTAAATGAGAAAATATGAGTAAATACAATGTCTAAACCAAACCCCCTCCCCATTTCAGCTTTATGTAGACAAATAGTACAGGCCTTAGATAAGGCTTACTGCACCATTATTTCTGAAAAGCTACAATAAAATTTCCCTAAAAGCATTACAATAAAATAGACAAGCAAAGTAAACGAAATATAGCTTATTACTATGCAAAAAATGAAGATGGACTACATGCGACCTAATCTGCAATCTCATTTTAGCAATAGGCTACTGTACTACCGTTTATGTAGCAGACAAAGGCCCATGATTTTTTAAATCTACTTACTAATAGTAATGGCGCACATTATTTGATTACTGCACCGTTATTTCTGACAATAAAATAATTGTACTAAAAAAAATGACACAATACATATTAGACAATATATTATCAGCAATATTGCCTTCATACTTACTCCTCAAATGGATCGATTCTGTCCAGAATTTGATCCTCTTCATCTGGATCAAATCGGTCTGGATCAGATCCGTTATCACTCTCATCGCTCTCAAAAAAATCATTGCAACAGCTTGCTCGGCACGAGTCGGCAGTGAATCTTCGTTTGGCCATGTTGATTTTCTGTCAAATTTAACCAGTACAAAAACTTCTATCTCCACAGTAATCCAAATTTATCGTTGTCCATATATAAAAGATTGTGTCTGAGAAGAAGACGCGCGAGATTTATTACAAACCCCTCCCTTTTTTACGTTCCTAGGACACCTGATAATGTCCTTGTTTGTTTTATATTGGTCCGTGATTGGTTCACACACCAACAGCATTATATATCATTTGATAGGGTAAAGTACCAGTTCTCTGTTTTGCGGTAAAATGCTATAGATTTGCACTCAAATACACTTCTTTTTTTTTTTTTTTATTAAACGCTTGTAGTAGATCGGAAGGCTTATCATTCGCGGAAGTCAACACAGTCTACTCATTATTACGCAGACGAATGTCAGCTTTTTCATAGAAAAAAAAGTAAGTGTATACCTTAAAGGGTTACTTCAGGATTTAGCATTAAGCTTTGTATTAGTAGAAAACCTGTAGTATTTTCGAATTACCATGCTTTCCACCCTCATATCCCCCTGAGACAAGAGATTTATGTATTTTTTGTCTGGAAAAAATCCTCCGATGACGCAAAAATCGTCATTTTGCGTCATCGGAGGATTTTCTGGCCAGAGGCTAAAGACTACAGCCAGTAGATGGCGTTGTTCCGCATGTTTTCAGCCCGCCCATAGGAGGTGGGATCTCACTCACAGAATGCACACAGTGTCAGCCGTCTTTCTTTGGAAGCTAAGCTAGCAGGCTCTTGTTCTGTGGAGAAAGCTGAATAGTAGGGAGAAAGCTGAGTAAGTAACCATCCTCCTTTTCCCGGACTTGTCCGGCGGGCGAGATCGTTCAAAATGTACGGGATTCAGCTTTTGCTTTCTGCGGTCGCTATTCCTTGTTTACATGCACACCTTTTGTTTCAATCTAACTGAATTCATTCCGATCGGTGAATATGAATGTAGTGTTTACATGAACGCTAAACAAGTGATCGGTTGATGTGCGTTTTACCATTGCTAAGAAAAATTCCCGCTCCTCCGTGAGAGATGCGAGACCCGGCGCGTCTCAGTAATCATGCCACCGGCCTCGCGCTGTTCTCCCGCGGCCGTCAGCCTCGTCCTGCTCGCCACAGTAAACATGATGAATGAATGGCGACTGTAGAACGCAAAAGCCGAATCCCGGACATTTTGGACGATCTCTAAATCCCTCGCAAACTCATCACGTAGGCTAGCTTTGTTGTTTTAAACTGCGCACTCTTACCGGTAGGCGTGGCCTCCTGAGACAGCGAAGCAAGTGCATTCTGGGAGTTGTTGTCTTTCATCCACATAAGCCAAAAATACATTTTCTGGCTTTTCTCAGTCTAGAAAGCTCCAAATTAACAAATTTCTTCACATTACTTCTACTTAAATGACCTATTTTAAATACACATTCATCTTCCCAGAGGTGAAGTATCCCTTTAATCCATTCCGAAGTTATTAATAGATATGTCAGGCGTGCGCACTTTGACGCTCTAGAGTGTCAGTCGACTTTGAAGGGTTAAAGGCCAGCATGCGCCTATATCCCCGCCCGCCCCTGACCAGGTACGGTAACGTTACTGTCGTTCAAAATGTCCAACGAATCAGCGAAAGCCGAGAGCATCGGCAGAGCCGTCCTGGCGGCTATTCAAAATGTTTCAACAACGACAGCAACCGCCTCAGGGCCACCACAGGCCACCACGGTAAGTATGTTTTCCAAATCACGTAGCATTGGATTCTTGTCAAGGCTAACTTAACTAAACTAGCTAATGGTAGCCAGTAGAGATTTGCTACTAGCACCAAATGCACTTTATGTGTAGCACATTTGTTTCTATAAACCGTAAAACTCACACCGGTTAAGTGACGCAGTGGGATGAACTCATGAGTAAATGTGAGTTTAAGATTATGTGAAGATGTTCTGAGCAGCAAAGCATAAATTATATAATTTAGCGTTACAGCTAACGGAGGCTACTTGTCACCCCTCAGGCCCACAAATGACACTGTAAATTGTTGGTCAAATGGAAATCTGCATCTGTCCTCAGTCAGACATCTCACCTTGGCTTACCTGCTGGCCTTTACTCACAAGATAAAACCATTCTCTGCTTGGCTAGAGAGAGAGAAATGCTGATGGAGGACAGAGGCAGTCACAATGATAAAGACATTTAATTTAATGTGAATAAGGTACCAGAGTCAGAGTGCATACTGTAAAAAAGCATAAAATGTATCTCTCTTTGTTTCCTTTGCCAATCTCAACCCTGGTTTTTGACTGCTGGGCATATAAACATTAAAACACATGAAATATAATGTTGCTAATATTTTGCTAATGTCTCTTCAGGCTCCCACCACCTACAATTACACACTGGGGCAAGCCACACCCACCACCTCCACTGGGACATCATACCGCTCGGTATTCATATGTAACCTAGCTGGCTGTTTGTTGTTTTTTTAATTTGTGTGGTGTAATGTTTCGGCATTAGTTCCAATCATGGTGGCATATTTTACACAACACTAACATGTGACAAGATAACAACGTCTTTGGTATTTTGTTTATATTTTAAAACTCCTCAGGGCTCCAGCACCAGCGCTACCAATACCTTTACCAGCAAAAGACTTCGCTCCAGTGACCTGTCTGTCAGTAGTATTCATGTTCATTATTTGTTTGATTTATTTCTCATTTACCTCTCAGTAACCTCTTATCTTTTGATTGTCCATTTTATTTAAACATTCCTTAAATAAATGTACAGTACAATCTATAATTTTCTTCAGTCAGAAAGATAATGAGTGGATGTGAATGCTCATCTGTTATAATGTATATAATTCTCTCTTGAATAACCCTTGTTTGTTATAGAAACATGCCAAATGTCATATTCTTTGGTGTGTTCTAGAATGACTACCAAGGAAGACATCAGATTTCCAAAGAGGAGCTTGAACATGTTCTTTCACTGAAAACCACCTTTACAGAAGCGGCATCTATTCTTTCAATCTCAAGGCCAACTTTCTACTTTTTAAGTTACTGCAAGACTATAATATCCCAATGTCAAAATTTAAGAGTATCAGTGATCAACAGTTGGATCTTGAAGTGTCACAAATAAAAACTGAACACCCAAATGTTGGGGAAGTGATGCTTATGGGGCATCTCCACTCCAAAAACATTGTAGTTCAAAGACAATAGCTGTGTCCCAATTCAAAGGCTGCACACTTCGGAGGTCGCATTTGAAGGACGATTGCGTCACCGCGGCGTGATGAAGGCTGTCCCAATTCAATTCTGCATCCTCCGAAGGCCGTATTCGAAGGCCGGTTGCGTCATTGCGGTGCGACGAAGGCTAAAGCGACGCCAAATGCACCCTTCATTTCCCCGTGAAAGGAAGGATACATAAATGGACACTTAGCGGACTATCCTACCCGATCCTACCCCACAAGTCATCGCGCGGCGGTGACGACAGCATTTTTATATAAAAAAAAAAAATTTACCGGCCGAGAGTTCGCTGGTGGACGGCAAATTCACATTTAAATGCAAGTATTATGTTTTCACTTACTTAAATAGCTAGCGAAACCAGAGTTAAAAGCCACAAGTTTTTCTTTCTTATAAACTTCATCTTAACTCCTTCGTCACCATTGCGTGGCTTCATTTGTCAGGTGGTCTGAGGCAAAACTTGTGCTAATATTAGTTTAATAATTGTTACAGGGAGCAAGAAGCAGACCGCTCAATTTATTAAACTGCAATTTAAAAAAATAAATAAATAAATAAATTAAATTTTATTGTAATATTTGCAGTAGTCTGTCTAACTTGTGTAAATAAGAAATATCACTCACCCTATAAAGCCCACAACAATAAGAAAAGCAGTAGATAAGGCAATGGGGTTTCACTTTTATGTGTTTTTGTAGTGCTGTCATGCAAGCTATGTCTACAAAGGTTTTAACCAAATTTGAGTATTCATGAATATGATTTCTCAATATGAATATGATTTTAAAAATACAAAGTAAGAAAGTTGAGATCACATCTTTGCTGAAATGTACTGTGCTGTTGTTATTAACAAGCCATGGTTAATTTGCTCTGCCTTAGGATTGCAAGTGTCCTGGGACAGGTGAGGGTGTGAGTGGGAAACCCACTTCTGAAACTAGGCCCTGGTTTGTCCTCATGGATGAGGTGTTGGGACAGAGGCATTGCCCCCTTATTGCCTCAATCCCTGAGGACACACCAGGGCCGAGTTCAGCAGTGTGTGACCAAGAAGAGGAGGAGCCAGGGGCAGCACCAGCACCAGCACCAGCATCAGCACCAGCTCCACGATGAAGGCGAGACAGAGAGGACGAGTTTTTGGACTTGATTAGAGAAGACATGGGACTGCAGAGGCGAGGAGAGCACAAGAGAGAATGGACAGGCTGTTTTCTCTTCTTGAAAGAATGATTGAGAAATATGTATATATATACTAAACGTATATATATATATAAAAACGGACACGCCACGGCAGCTGAGACGCTTGATCACGCAGCCAGTGTGTCGCCGGCCTTATTCAAGCGCGAATGAGAACCGTTTCGCGGGGGATCCGAGGTGTGCAAAAAAAAACAAAAAAACAAAAACGAATATTCGAATGTCAAATTTTCAAATCGAATACCATCCCACTGAACGAAAATTCGAATATTCGGGTCCAGCCCTAGTGGAAATTGGTTGTTCATGGTGCCATAGACGGCTACAGTAGGATGTTGATGTTTCTTCACTGCTCCAACAATAATCGTGCTGAAACTGTAAGAGACCTCTTTACTGCAGCTGTTAGACAGTTTGGCAGACCACTGCACATCAGGACTGATCACGGAGGAGAGAACGTTCAGATTTGTCAATTCGTGTATCTACCCCGAATTGATAAAATAAAATAAAATTCTGTATCAAAAATTATAAGGAAACACCAGTACTTTGTTTAGGCTTGGTTTGTAGGGAATTCCAAACCTGCGCACATATATTCAAACGCACATAACTATAGAACCAATTCTTAATGCGCATGTGACTGCCATCAGCGTTTCTCACAGGTTTGCATTTAAAGTCTGTGTAGAGAGAATGGTGTCGTCTTAGCGGCCCCTAATTTAATAACAAATGATTGTTGCGACGGAAGCGAATCAATCAAAACTAACTTTAGCTGGAAAATAACTTTATTAAAGAACCGCTATAAAGCCAAAACAATCTCTGTTACCTTAAATTATACCTTTATCTCTGTAAAGCTGCTTTGAAACAATCTACATTGTTAAAAGCGCTATATAAATGAAGATGACTTGACTTGACTTGATTTGTGAGGACATGCATGCAACATGCATGCGAGCAGGGGGGAAGGCTCTGTCTTAACGGCCGTTGTGTTCCTTTATGGTTCTGTAGTCACTTTTAAGTTTTTTTAATTTGTTCCTGTTTGTAGGTCCGATGGTAGCCGTGTGCGGCTAAGAGCTGAGCTACTTCTTGGAACACTCTTTCATTCCGTGTTGCCCCATCCAGCTCTCGCTGGATCCACTCCTCATCAAACAACGAGAGGAACGTCTGCACCTCGTCCACTGACCACGATTCAGCCATTTATTTTTTTTACGTTTTTTACTTCTTTTTTCAAGAAAATACTTTAAAAACAGGTGCTACAGCGTTGGCTGTTGTCTACTGGCTATTTAAATCTAGCGGGTTTAGTGTCTTGTGTCGCAAATACAATGACGCTGGTAGTGACGATTCTGTCTGACCAATCAGTGATCTGCAGTGTTTTCACGTCACATTTTAGTATCAGTACAGTGGGCTTGGAACCTCAACAGTGGTGGTACCATTTAAAGCAAACCGTACTGTACCATACCATGCAGTGGAAAAGCGGCAAAGCGTGCCATACCGAACCGAGCCATACCGTACCATGTAGTGGAAAAGCGCCAAAGCGTGCCGTACCGAACCGAGCCGTACCATACCATGCAGTGGAAAAGCGCCATTAGCAGTAGCCTTATAGGAGCAGAATAGATATGGATATGCAGTATGAACAACATATGTGCAGTGTAGTAGCAGTAACAGTATAAGAGTAGTACAAATAATAAGAGTAGTACAAATAATATAGATATATATATATATACAATGTATTAACAGTAATATAATAAAAACACCCTGCAAAGATTTACCCTTCCAATTATGGCATCATTAACATCAATAAGGCCAGACACCTGAACGCTGTAAAAACACAGGCTCTGAGGTCTTACACCTGTGATCTCTACACGTCCAAGTGGGCCCCACACCTGCTTCCAGTACAATGCATTATTTGCAAACATGAGAAGTACAAGGTTCAGATACACAGCAGGAAAAGGGAAAAAGAAAAACGAACACAGTGTGAAACACTCCATGCCGGGAAGATGGTAGGAGATTTCTACGGAGTGGACTGGATGACACTTCCGCCAGCTCCAGAAGCCATACTGGAACTTGTGCACTGCTCGTGTAAATAACAAATTGAGCAGGGTTTATTGTGTTAAGGGTAGATGCACATGTAAACTGCATGAGCTGCCATCTACAAACCTCTGTCAGTGTGTAAACTGTGACAATAAGTCACTTGAAGATGACTAGGATGACTTTCTTACATGTATGTATGTACACATGTGGGGAGTGGTCTGTTTGTGTGTTGGCTACTCCTGCAGAAGTAAATCTGTATGACATGTTTATGTACATTAAACACTGCTCTGTTTGATAGCCTATGTTCTTTGATAGTTATACTTACAATCTTATTTCTATTACATGCAGTTCTAACTTAAGCTCTTAGCTCTCCGATTAGAATATTGGCTGCTTACTGACCCTTTAAAGTTATGTCAGATGTACGGCTGGGCAATATGGACCAGAAGTCATATCCTGATATATTTAGGCTGAATATCGATATACGATATACAGTGAGGAAAATAAGTATTTGAACACCCTGCTATTTTGCAAGTTCTCCCACTTGGAAATCATGGAGGGGTCTGAAATTGTCATCGTAGGTGCATGTCCACTGTTAGAGACATAATCTAAAAAAAAAAATCCAGAAATCACAATATATGATTTTTTAACTATTTATTTGTATGATACAGCTGCAAATAAGTATTTGAACACCTGTCTATCAGCTAGAATTCTGACCCTCAAAGACCTGTTAGTCTGCCTTTAAAATGTCCACCTCCACTCCATTTATTATCCTAAATTAGATGCACCTGTTTGAGGTCATTAGCTGCATAAAGACACCTGTCCACCCCAGACCAAAGAGCTGTCCAAAGACACTAGAGACAAAATTGTACACCTCCACAAGGCTGGAAAGGGCTACGGGGAAATTGCCAAGCAGCTTGGTGAAAAAAGGTCCACTGTTGGAGCAATCATTAGAAAATGGAAGAAGCTAAACATGACTGTCAATCTCCCTCGGACTGGGGCTCCATGCAAGATCTCACCTCGTGGGGTCTCAATGATCCTAAGAAAGGTGAAAAATCAGCCCAGAACTACAAAACTACTACTGAAAAGAGCTGGGACCACCGTTTCCAAGGTTACTGTTGGTAATACACTAATACGTCATGGTTTGAAATCATGCATGGCACGGAAGGTTCCCCTGCTTAAACCAGCACATGTCAAGGCCCGTCTTAAGTTTGCCAATGACCATTTGGATGATCCAGAGGAGTCATGGGAGAAAGTCATGTGGTCAGATGAGACCATAATAGAACTTTTTGGTCATAATTCCACTAAACGTGTTTGGAGGAAGAAGAATGAGTACCATCCCAAGAACACCATCCCTACTGTGAAGCATGGGGGTGGTAGCATCATGCTTTGGGGGTGTTTTTCTGCACATGGGACAGGGCGACTGCACTGTATTAAGGAGAGGATGACCGGGGCCATGTATTGCGAGATTTTGGGGAACAACCTCCTTCCCTCAGTTAGAGCATTGAAGATGGGTCGAGGCTGGGTCTTCCAACATGACAATGACCCGAAGCACACAGCCAGGATAACCAAGGAGTGGCTCTGTAAGAAGCATATCAAGGTTCTGGCGTGGCCTAGCCAGTCTCCAGACCTAAACCCAATAGAGAATCTTTGGAGGGAGCTCAAACTCCTTGTTTCTCAGCGACAGCCCAGAAACCTGACTGATCTAGAGAAGATCTGTGTGGAGGAGTGGGCCAAAATCGCTCCTGCAGTGTGTGCAAACCTGGTGAAAAACTACAGGAAATGTTTGACCTCTGTAATTGCAAACAAAGGCTACTGTACCAAATATTAACATTGATTTTCTCAGGTGTTCAAATACTTATTTGCAGCTGTATCATACAAATAAATAGTTAAAAAATCATACATTGTGATTTCTGGATTTTTTTTTATAGATTATGTCTCTCACAGTGGACATGCACCTACGATGACAATTTCAGACCCCTCCATGATTTCTAAGTGGGAGAACTTGCAAAATAGCAGGGTGTTCAAATACTTATTTTCCTCACTGTACCATGGTGAATACACAATACTAACAAGAACTGTTGGTGAAACATGGAAACTGCTCCTGGTGAATAGAATGAAAATCATACCTGCATTACTTTTATTTTGTGTATTTTACAACGTAATGGCGTTGCATGCTCGTAGTTTCTTTTGCACTTTATATACAGTGAGGCGATACACAGCGCGCGCCGCTGCATTTCGCGCATGCAATTGAGTGTGTTGCGCTACGAGTACAGGATAACGGCTGACAGAAAAACAGACTTTCTTGTCCTGAGGTTGAAGACTTTATTTCAGCGTACACTTATGTCACTGCCTGATAGTTCCTATTGTGCTGGGTTTTCTGAAGTAGTCATGATTCGCCTCTCATAACATAACATGCTCTAAACACGTACGCAGAGTGGAAAAGGAGGAGCGGGGGCGCGGGGAGCAAGGATCACAGCACAGCGCAAATTTGAACTATATCGATATATGGCCCAGCCCTAGTCAGATGTTACTGATAATTAAATATGTCTTAAACATCAACAGGATCATGTTTGCCTTGAGTTTTTGGTGAAGATTTGCAAAACGGTCTGAGGTAATTATCCGCCAACATACAGTAGAGCTGTAGCCTATGTGAGTTGGACGAAGTGTTTCCATTAGAATGGAATGTTTACACCAAATCAAATATGTAATTGCATGATGCTAGCTACTGCTAGTTAGCCAGCTGAAACTACTTAATGTATCAAATAATGAGACTAAGTTTGATACTTGCATGTCTCGCCGCATTTGAATTAAACTGTCTTGATGCAATTTGTTGAGGCTCCAGTTGATCTTTGCTGATGTGGTCTTGATGAGAGAGAACCAGTGGTAGTCAGAGGATCTTTGGTGAATGGAAAGACAAGGCCGCAGCCTGGCACAAGCTTGGGGGTCCTTAGAAACTTCTAGTTCAGCATAATCTTCACGTCAGCATTTCAGAAAGGGACTAAGAGAGCTGATCTTGTGATCAGTGATTTTTAAAGCATGAAGATGTCACACCCTCTGGAGGTGTGTGAGCCAAGTTTTTTCCTTTGGAGGGAATTTCTTTATGACCCATTGTGTTCTAGCAGGCCTTTGAACATGTAGTTTGATTCATTGTATGCAAAGTCTGATACATTAACCCATTAGAGTTTACAAGAAAACATGGGCCAAACAACATAAAAGGAAAATCATAAAAGCTCAAGGGTTTATTTCTTGCAAGTGAAGAAATTAGGACAAAAGTGTTGTAATTTTCCTATACTATAGTGTAATGTAAAATATACTTTTGAAATATTCATTTTCATTTATACAGTACATTTACAGATGGTGCCCAACCAGAATGAGACTTTTACCGCCGCCGTTCCCGCGGCGGCAAAATTGGGATGTGTATTTGCTGCCTTTTACCGCTGAGTGGCGCTGTAATCACAGACTTTGAAAAGTGTCAGTTTATTCTCTTTAATGCCGTAATCTGCCGCGGCAGTAATCTGAGCTGAGGTCACAGATAAATTTAAGATAAATATTGTGGTTAAACGAATTCAAATTCATTTAATTTAAACAAAGTAGACACACGTTAACATTGTGTGCCCAGTTTTTCTATAATTTAGAAAGGTTATGTCAATAGGTTACTTGTCATTTACTTCGTGTTATTTTAATGGTTTTGTAGATTTATTAACTGAAACATAACAGTGAAATAAATTAAAATAATTTACCGTAAAATTAAAACATTTTCAGGACTTGCAGTTACTAACCGATGTTAGTCGGTTTAAGCATTATTTGTTATATTCAGAATTAGGCTTACATGGTGTTATGATTATCAATTGAATTCTTTAATAAATAATCAACCACAATGCCTATTACTACTGCCGCAGCAAAAATAAACCAGTCGAATTTCAAAGTCGTTCGCGAAATTACTATAGGCTATACCGGGCAAGTGACAGGGCAAAACAGCAGCAACTGCGACATTTTAAAAGGTAAGTTTCCTATCTGTTTATTTTAAAAAAACAAACAAAAAAAACAACTTTTTTCATACAGAATGGCTGAATTAACATCTGCATAATAATAATAATAATAAATAAATAAACAGCACAAGGTCTTGTAAAAACACTTTTTTTTTTTTTTTTTGACACATAATATTTTATTTTATTTAACTTTTAAAACAGAGAAAATAGTAGACCTAGGCTATTCAGACGATATCTGTGGTCAATGCATTAACAATAGACTCTCGGAGCTTCAAACGATCTGAGATCGAATCTCAGTATAGCCGACAGTGTTTATGTTTTTCCGTTCTTGATGCTTAAATATGCATCTGTTTATTAAAGTCAATCATCTTGTTTAATTATCAGTTGTACATTAACATAAATTTGCTACATTCCAGTTGAGCCGCTGCACGCTATGACATATCTGATGAAGGAAGACTGTCAGCCGATTGCACCAGAAAATGAAGATGATGAAGCTCGTCTTAAATCTGCTAAATTATGTGTTTTTTTGTGTGTGAATCATTCACGAGATTGAGATGACTGACAGTAATACCCGCCCATAGCAACGGTAGACATTTTCCAAAACAGATCGAACAAATCAGAAAAATACTTTCAATACAGTATTGCTTTCAATTAAAAAATAAACAATGAAAATGTAAAAGAAAAAGAAAATTAATTAAGTTTGAAAACCCATCGCACATTTCAAGGTATGAATAAAGTGTCGGGACAGTTTATTTATTTAAACAGGGTTGCATCGATTCGATAGAGTTTATTCCCTTTGTGATGCAAAATAAGAAACATTTTAAATTTATTGTCAAAGAAATTGCAGCTAAATTAAAAAATGAAAACGGGTCGCGAATTAAAGAGCTCTGTATCTGCTAAATTGAAATTGTGTGTGGAAAACCTTTAAATACAATCAATAAAACTACAATATATAATTTAATAAGATATAGGGCCTACTGTACATAGGCTATGGACTTTTGGAGATTTTGAGATTATCAAAAATAACTTTGCCTTTGCCTGCTCATCAGGCTGGCTCCGACACTCTCCATATGAAAGACGGAACATTAACACCTCTGTCCTGCACCCCCACGATAAAGCATTTAAAGCAGATAAAACTATTGCCTTCTCCAAACCCCCCACAGGAGATCTGAGTTTGCAAAACAAAACAAAGAGTTTGCCACTCGTCGTGGTGTGCCAAAACACTTCATTATAAACTTCAATATTTCATTCAAAACAATCTCAAAACGCTTTGTGACATTTTGAAAAGCCGTGGATGCATTACTGCCACTGGAACCATGAACGCAAATACTTGGTTCTGATTTTATTGTTTGTCGTTTAAACGTCATATATATATATATATATATATAGGCTATATTAACAGAACTGCTTTTGAAATTACGATTGGAATTATTATAGGCTACAGAAGTAAAGTCATTGTATAATATTTGTTCCTTAGTGTAAAATGGAAATGCATGGTGATTTTATTTTGTAAATAGGCTATAAGCAAAAAAACTATGTTTTAGAACTAGACAAATCTCTCTGCATCAACAATAGACTATAAAATGCATTAATAGGCTAATATAAAAATATCAATAGTCCAAGTTTGTTCGGGATTCGATCCCGTGTCATCTAAATGATCGTAACGTCAGTTCAACCACTCGGCCACGATTCACTCATTGCGGCATGGCCTAATGTTTCAGTGTGTGTTCGCTCACACGAGTGAGAAGCGCTCTTCATTCAAATGAACGCGCCGCCGCGTTTGTCGAACACTGATTCAACATGCCAGAATAAAACCTGGCTTTGGAACAATGCATAGCGCCACTCTCGTCGTGGTCTGTGCCAAAAAAATTATAATAATTTAGTTTCATTTATTTCAGTGTTAATGTTTGAGTTAAAAAAATCCTCTACAAATTAAATTAACACAAAGTCGGCTGTAAGAGTCCTTTAGGCTAAGTAAAAAGCAAAGGGCTTACAGTCTTAACATTTAGGCTACTTTGCTTAAATTCGATACATTTATTTTCAGTAGGGCCTAATAAATTTGTAGGGATGTAATTTCAGTATGCTTTACCAACGCTATGTATTCAATTAAAGTTCCAAGAGGTCTGGTATAGGCTATATTTCCTTCCCAGCTGACACTAATATGCAAGTGCACAGCAAAAATCACAACTTGTGCTTGCTGCGAACGCAAGTTATTTAAGGTGTCTCAACTGTACACAGTCTACCCTACAGTGTGAATTCCTTACAAGGTTTCATTTAATTAATTTTTTTCCATCTATGTTGAATATGAAAATTGAACAGCACGAGTAAGATAGGATGCATTAGGCTATATCGAGAGATGGATATGGAGTGGGTCAGACATGATTTTGACCACTTCATTAAGTTTTGTTTAGTAGAAAACCTTTCTTTAAAGTGAATTTCGTTTTCTATAAATTGTATCTTAATTTTAACCAATTTTTCATCAACCAATTGCCTGTATTTAATAAGTAAGAGAAGCAAATATAATAGACACTAATCATGGAGGCGCCCGCGCGGTCACTTGCGTTGCACGTCAGCTGGAGCGCATCTCATCCTAACTTAACGAAACTCAGCGTATGCCTCACACAGACATGATAAATACATCAAATACACAAAGCTTGAAATGTCTTCAAACGAAATAATTCAAAACGAAAAGAAAAGGCTACTCTCTGATAATCAGATTATGTCTTTATGTGCATTTATCTCTAGGTGCGTTCACTACAAATATGGCGATCGTCAACTTCATCTTTGCAGTCGACACTGTCAGAAAACACTAGTTTATTGATAAAAATCAATGCACGCATCACCGGATTTACAAATACACATCTTGCTTGTTGCACGCACACATATTATGTCGACAAAACGATATTATGATATAACGAAATATTATGTTGAAATAACATTATTATTAATAATAGGCTACATCTTTTAGAATATTTGATTAAATGCTGATTGTTGCGCTTGTTCAATTTAATAAAATTAAAACTTTAATTGTGATAATTAAAATAATTGAAAATTAAATATTTAGTGGCCAAGTTTTGCTAATTTAGGTATTATATAGGCTATTATATGCCTATTGCCTATATTAAGTAGGTCATATTAAGACAAGGCATATATTAAGTTATTTTAGCTGTTATGAGAAAAAATAAATCTAACGAAATCTAAAATCTAAATCTAATAAATCTAAAAAAAAATTCTAACGCCAATTCAACATGCCAGAATAAAACCTGATTTTTGAACAATGCGTAACGCCACTCGGCCTGGTGTGCCAAAACACTACATTTTAAACTTCAATGTTTAATTCAAAACAATCTCAAAACGCGTTGTGACATTTTTTTAAAGCAGTAGCCAAGCCAATATAGATTAAGGGCATTGAAACCAGGATCTTAACTAAAACGCGTTCCGCGTAATCTCTCAAAATTTATGCCACACTACTCCATGTATTTTTTTTTTAAGGACTGCTTTTGAAATCACTATAAATTACTATGCAATTGTATCGCTCACGAGAGCTCTTCATTTATCTAATTCCTCAATAGAATAGTAAAAATATTCAGCGTCATTGCTCCTAATATCGTCTCTATTTTTAACTTTTGATTCTATTTTTTCAGTTCTAAAATTGATTCTATCTTTAGTTCTATTCTGTTGTAGCCTTATAGGCCTATTTATATATATGAAAAATATGCCTATTAGGCTTAGGGTTTTATATTTAACCCACTTACATTTTAAAATACGGCAATTGCTGCTGATTTGCACAATGTCCCTTTGCGCCACCTGGCGGTCATTTTGGGAACGACTTTGAAATGCGGCTGGTTTATTTTCGCCGCGGTGATTTCGCCGCGGCGGTAATAGGCATTCTGGTTGGGCACCATCTGTATAGTCTATATGGATTTTACGTCATAGGAATACTTATAAATCATAAACACCAGTGATAATGTTATGTAGACTTAAGACTCTATATCATAACTAAAAAGATGTTTCAGCCCTCTTTAATATCTCATTAAATAATGAGATTCACTGTTTTAGTTAACTGTGAAGCACTTTGGGCAACAAAGTTGCTATTAAATGTGCCATATAAATAAATAAAAGTTGAATTTGAAGTTGAAAAGTTGAAGTTTAATGTCCAGGTACAAGTCAATGTGTTTTTTTTGTTCAATGTGCACAGTTCATGGGTTGAAGCCGGTTGAAGCTCTTAATTTAGAGCTCTCAAAGTGCACCAGATTGATGCATTTAACCTTAAAATGTACAAAATTTTCTTGCGGGGGAGCATGCCCCCCAACCCCCCTAGGACTCTCGCCTAGGGTGCCAAAAAGGCTACAAACGGCCCTGCTGTGATTACACAATTCCAGTAATTTTAAGCTAATTTTACAGTAGGCTCATTTTCAGAATCGTATAACGCCAACAACCACACAAATGGGCTTTCTTTGAATATAGCAGACCACCTTTTTAAATAACTGTTTAAAAAAGGTGGTCTGCTAGTGCTATATTTCACAAAGCTCAGTCAGTCAGATAGATAGATAGATTAAAGTTTAAATGTGTTTGGTCTATTATAAATTTAGGAACATAACAAGCATTACAAACTACAATAGCCTAAACAGAACTAGAACCTTTGTCAGATATGCACTCGTCTCAAAAACTACATGCAGGGTTTTTAAACATCTTGTGTGGAGAAAATATTGTTTATTCTGGGCAGAATAGCAAGCCATGGCAAAAAGCAGGATAACTTGTAGGCTATAGCCTATTTGAAAGGAAAACAAATTTGCCAAGTAAAAACAGAGTTTGTGTTGTTGAATCATGTATTTTTTTTATCTAGTACATCTTAAAATATAGAGCTCATGACAAATAAAAGTTCCAGATGGATTAACATTAAATGCAAAAACCAGTGTGAATAACAATATCTTAAAAGAAACTAGAGAGTGGCAAACTTTGAAGTAGGGTTCAAGTTTTAATTAGTTGTACAGCTTGAAGTGTAAAGCTTTTTCTCATACACAGATATGGCCTATATATGAATGAAATTCATGCATTTATTTGTCATTTAAATTGATGCAAACAGGGAAAGTTTTATGATAATATAATTCACATATTAAAGCTGCAGTCCGTAGCTTTTTTGGGTTAAGAATTATCCAAAATAACCAATAAATAAAAGTACATAACCAGCCAGTGTTCAAAACTATCTGCTTGCCGTAGCTCGAATCAAAATGGTAAGCTTGTAATAATGTTTTTAATTCCAGTGGTACTGGTGGATTTCCGCGGGAAATTCGAGCATGTCTTTGCGTCATTATGTCACATGTGTACACATGTGTGAGGATGTTGGTGGTGGAGATTTATAGCCTTTTCTCACAGCATTTGATATAATTAAACTTATCAATTTGATGGTGGATCCAGAAAGGTTCAAACAACAATCACCAGTGACAACTGGAGATTCACCCATTGTAAAATGCGAAAGACTTGGGAGAAAAAAAAAAGAGACTGCAACCGGCCCATGCGAAAACATGGACAAATATCAGAAGGGCATTAAATGTAGTCATGCAATGCTGATGTTGTTAACATTAACAATTTGAGAACAAAGTATAATTTGCACGGTTTGACGTGATATGATAAGCGATCGTTAGATTTAATCGGCGCGATTTGCTGCAATGCTTTTTTCCCCTTAGTTGGTCAGAACAAAAGTGGATGTTACTTACTTGTTTCCACTGTAAAAAGTATAAATATCTAGATCACTTATTTACCACAGCTCATATTATTTTCATACTTAAAATATTTTTAGATTGAATGATTATAAATAAAACATATATATTACTAAAATGTATTAAAAAAAATGTAAACATAGTTTAAGCTAAATTAATATATTAATATAAATTTTAAAAAAGTATAATATAAATATAAAAACACCTTAAATTTTCAGAGCACTGAAGTAGTTGTTGTTTATGCAATGATAAAAAACAATCCAAAAAGCAAATAGTTTAAGCTGTCATAAACAAAACACTCCCAGATCCTTCAGGGATAAACTACAGGGTGAAATGAAGCTTCAGACCCTCACAGAGATGGTGGAGTTATAGACCAGATGAGCCTCGGGGCACAATGTCACATTAAAGCTCGTCTGTGTTCCAGAGCATACTACATCCAGAGTTTTATTCATACTAAATTGATTTAAAAGCATATAGTCAGCTGCAAATATGGCTTGACCCCAAAAAAATTCTAACAAAAGGTTTCTCAGTGGGTTACAGTAGTATCAGATGTACTTAAAAAACATACTAAAAGTTTACCCAAGACTTCCGGTTATGGCGAGGTGCTAAAAGGTCACAACTTTTTGGCTCTGCTGTTAGCATGTAATTAATCCTACAATACCAACCAGGAGTGTATTTAAAGCTAAGTAATAAGTATATAAGAGTACAGGGGATTAAAATGTCACGTAAAGGTGGCAAAAAAGACAAGAAAAAAACACGAAACGAAGACGAACACTCTGAGGGTGAAGAAATTAGCGACGCCATGGCAGCTATGGAAGACGGCCTTGAAGAAGGAGATGGTGAAGTAGCATCTTCGGGCGAAAATAACCGGGATATCATGAAAGCCATAATGTCTCTGAAAAGTGGCCTTTATAAGAAGATAGATGGTGTGCAAACATCAATTACGGAGGTAAGAAAAGAGATACAGGAATGCACAGGGCGCCTAGTGCACGCGGAACAACGTATTTCTGATGCCGAAGACAACGTTAATGGGCTAATATCCAAAGTGAGCATATTGGAAAGCACCGTTAAAACTCTTTCAAACAAAGTGGAAGATTTAGAATGCAGAAGCCGACGTAACAATGTGAGACTTGTGGGGCTACCGGAGAAAGCAGAGGGCCTGGACACAGCTACATTTCTTGAAAAGTGGATACCAGAGGCTTTAGAAATGGAATCGCGGGAGCCACTGGTAATCGAGCGGGCTCACAGAATTGGCACTCTGTCAAATAAAGACTCGCGAATGACGCGCCCGAGGACACTGATTATGAAGTTTTTGAATTTCAAAGACAAGGAGCGAGTGTTAAAGGCAGCCAGGATCAAAGGGAATGTTCTTTATAATAACGAACAAGTCCGTTTTCATCCAGACCTTTCCGCTGGTGTTCACAAGATGCAGCGTGACTATGATGACGTGCGAAAGAAGCTGCGAGACAAGGGTATTCATAAGCACCGAATCATTTTTCCAGCACGGCTCCTGCTGACACATGGGGAGAGATCCTACACTTTCCAAACGCCGGCTGAAGTAGACCAATTTGTCCAGTCCCTTTGAAGGATCAAGTCGAACCTATGGAATACTCTATCAGGAATGCTTAACTTTTCTTCGTTAAATATGACTGTCTCGGTTTCTTTTACACTTTCATGACCAAAAGAAGTGTATTTTCATGGTTGAAGGGGAACCAAACGGACATGATTCATATTCTATAGAATACAGGATAATGTCACCTACTTTACAAGTAGTGTTGTTTAACTCTTTATGAACATTCTTTACATGGCCTACAGTTGTATTATTTTATTTCTTTAATATTTTTGTTCATCCTTCAGCGCAGGCCTCAGGTATGTTATTATCTGGTATGTGCGTAATCGTTTCAATATAAATAACCCTTTAATGGTTATGTTTATAAATGTTGCATTGTTCATTACAATAATTGTATTGGTTGGTTAGCTAGTTTCTTTAATAGCAGAGAGAGCTAAAGAGAAGGAAATAACTAAAAGCGAGAGATAGACGGCTGCGTGGACCCGTCTCGGTCATAAGCGGTTGGTATAAGGTATGTGTTTTTTTTGTTTGTTTTTTCCCTATGGGTGTGCTCTGTGTTGCTATCAATGTATTTTATCAAAACGATTCTCAAGGATATTTTATATAACTAATGTCTAGTTTGAAGGTGAAATTTACCTCATGGAACTGTAGGGGTTTAAATAATATCACAAAGGTTAAACAAGTGATGAACAGGATAAAATTCTTGCAATCAAAAATTGTTTTCTTGCAAGAAACCCATCTACTGGGTGGGGACAGGGCCGTTTCTAGGCATAGGCAAACTAGGCGGTCGCCTAGGGCGCAAACAACTGGGGGGCGCCATTGAGAGCCCCCACCACACCAAGAGATTTTTGCCCAAGCGAGTGAAAATCCTTCTTTTTTTACATTTCCGATAATGGAGCGTATATTTGCACTAAGTGCCTGTCTTTTTTAGCAAAAATACGCCCACCACTAAATATCTACAGTGGCATAGGTTGTAAGGGTGTGAGGTGCTTGAAAGTAGCTTAGGATGCGTTCGACCCGAGTTCGAATCCGCCTTTTGCCGAAATCGCTCTTCTCCCTTTTCCCAACACTTGAGATGTAAAATTTATAGCCTAACATAAAGGTCTCTAGCGGTTTATTTCTTGCAAGTGAAGAAATTAGGAGGACAAAAGTATTGTAATTTTCCGATATAGTGTAATGTAAAATATACTTTTGAAATATTCATTTTAATTTATAAAGTAGCCTACATATTATTTGCTATATGGATTTTACGTCATAGGAATACTTATATAAATCATAAACACCAGTGATAATGTAATGTAGACTGAGACTCTATATCATGATAACTAATAAGATGTTTGAGCCCTCTTTAGTGTCCAGGTACAAGTCAATGGTTTTTCTTTGTTCAATGTGCACAGTTCATGGGTTGAAGCTCTTAATTTTTAGCTCTCAAAGTACCAGATTGATGCATTAATTTAACCTTAAAATGTACAAAATTTTCTTGCGGGGGAGCATGCCCCCAAACCCCCCTAACGGCCCTGGGTGGGGATATTTCTAAAATAAAAAGGAGATGGCTGGGTCAGGTGTTGTCAGCGCCTTATACCACCCATGCTAGAGGGGTGATGATATTAATTCATAAATCTGTCCCACTACAAATAAAAAATATAATTAAGGACCCTGCTGGTAGATATATCATAATTCAGGGTATGTTATTATTTGAAAATATAAATCTGATAAATGTGTATGGCCCAAATGAAGATGACCCTAAATTCTATAATAATCTGTTTCTGTCTCAAATCTATCTGGGCAATACATAATAGCTGGCGACTTTAACTGCACATTAGATCCAGTAAGAGATAGATCATCAGGCTTGGATAATACTCACAATAGATCAAGAAAGACCATAAGCCATTTTATGAAAGAATTAAACTTGTTGGATATATGGAGACATGGCAAACCCAATGCAGTAGAATACTCCTGTTATTCCAGCACTTATAAAACTCACTCACGTATAGACTATGTTTTGGTTTCAGCATTACTTGTTTCAAAAATTAACGACTGTCAGTATAGTAGTATAGTAATATCGGACCATGCAGCTGTTTCACTCACTTATACAGATACCAAACTTGTGAGTGATCCCCCGAAATGGCGCCTACAACCAGGATGGCTTACAGACCCCACATTTATAGATTTTTTAGATAAACAAATCGACATGTACTTTGTATGTAACACTTCTCAAACGTCTGCTAGCATAAGATGGGAGGCATTTAAGGCCTTTCTTAGGGGTCAAATAATTAGCTTTACCAGCTCAAAAAAAAAGAGTTCACAATTAGAAATAAAGACATTAGATGAGAAAATTAAAGAACTTGAAATAGATCTCTACAATAAGAAGCCTAACTCTAACGATATACATGTACAATTACTTCTACTTAGAGCAAAGTACAATGAGTTGTCAGCTAACAAAGCAGCAGTTAATTTAATGAGACTTAAACAATCCTTTTATGACCAAGGGGAAAAACCTGGGAAACTTTTAGCATGGCGCATTAAACAACAACAAACAGAGAGGTCTATTAACTGCATTGAAGATCCAAACGGTAGAACCATAGTAGACCCTAAAGAAATTAATGAGGCTTTCAGGGTATTCTATGAGAAACTGTATAGCTCTGAGGGTACTTGTAATCTTGATAAGCAATCGCAATTCCTAAACAACCTTAATATTCCTAGAATTTCAGAAAATGAAAATAGTGCATTAGATGGAGAAATTACAAAAGTAGAAATCGTAGAAGCAATTAGCAGTATGCAAGCTGGAAAAGCGGCAGGCCCAGATGGCATACCTATAGATATTTATAAAAAATTTCAGTCCAAATTAATTTCACCCCTGTTAGAGATGTTCCAGGAGTCTTTCAGGAATGGTCTTCTCCCCACAACCATGAGGAGAGCCCTAATAACTTTACTTCCAAAACCAGGAAAACCAAACACAAAATGCGAAAACATGCGTCCAATCAGCCTTCTAAACTCAGATACAAAAATACTCAGCAAAGTTCTTGCAAGAAGATTGGAGAGTCTGCTGCCTCTGGTGGTAGGAGAGGACCAAAATGGATTTATTCAAGGTAGACAGGGCTTTCATAATGTCAGACGAGTGCTCAATATTTTACATATCCAGAGATGGTCAAAAGACACAGCTTTACACTCTCTTGATGCAGAGAAGGCCTTTGACCGCGTCGAATGGCACTTCTTATTTGAGGTGCTCACTCGCTTTGGCTTTGGGGATAAATTTTGTAAATGGGTTAGACTGCTTTGTACTGGGCTCACCGCAGAAGTTTTGACCAATAATGTGGTCTCTAAACCTTTTAACATCTCTAGAGGGTGCCCGCAAGGTAGTCCTCTATCACCTTTATTATTTATCCTTGCAATAGAACCTTTTGCCATAGCGGTGAGGATGCATAGTGACATTTATGGAATCCGAGAAAATCATCTGGAACATAAAATAGCACTATTTGCAGACGACGTAATTTTGTTTCTGAAAAACCTGAGCAGTTCTGTCCCTGCACTCCTAGATCTTATTGAAACTTTCGGAAAAATATCTGGATACAAAGTTAATCACTCAAAATCATCCATAATGTTACTTAACGAATTAGAGAGAGAAAATAGCCAGGGTTATGCATCTACCTTCATCTCAACAGATAATTGTACATATCTGGGCATAAAAATTGTCCCCGAGGTGAATAAGATTGCCCAGATAAATTATGACCCAATTCTGGAAGATACTACCTCATCAATAGAACGTTGGACATCTTTACCCATCTCAATGATTGGCAGGATAAATATTCTAAAAATGAATATACTTCCTAAATTTCTTTATTTGTTTCAAAATATTCCCCTACCCCCTCCCCCATCTTTGTTTACTAGAATTAAGAAATTGTTTACCAACTTTATTTGGCAAAATAAACGTCCCAGACTACGTCTATCTTTATTATACCTACCATTTGACCGAGGAGGCCTTAAATGTCCAAACATTCAATGGTATTACTGGGCAGCTCAGCTTCGTACAATTATGTTTTATTTTTCATCTGAAAGCCCTCCTGCTTGGATGGATTTGGAAGCTTGTTCTATTACACCAAAATTACCATTGCACCTATACCTGTATTCAGCAGACCACAAATACCTAAGAAAAAACACAGATAATCCTATTATATTGAACATGATCAATATTTGGTTTAACTCATGTAAATATTTGAATTTAAACTCCTCCTTGTCACGTTTCAGTCCTATTTGGGGTAATGTTAATTTCAAACCAGGGAAATGCGATGCAGGATTTCGGATGTGGGCTGAGAAAGGGTTGAGAAAAGTGCAAGATATGTACAGTGAAGATGAAGTACTTATGTCCTTTGCAGCAATATCAACCAAGTATGACATTCCAAAGACCCACTTTTTCAAATATCTTCAACTTAGAAGTTTTATATCCTCATCTCAAAATCGTTCACTAGACATTCCAGCCGTTTCCCCACTAGAGGCAGCAATTATAGGACATTGTTATGATAAAGGTTCAATCTCATCTTTGTATGACTTGTTTGTGTCTGGGTCTGATGAATCCTCAGAATCAAAATTAAGATTATGGAAAGAAGATATAGATGTCGAAATATCCCTAGAAGATTGGAATAAGGCATGTAAGAAGGCTCAGATGCAGACAGTCAACACTAGCTTGAGACTCATACAATACAAATGGCTGATGCGTACATACATAACTCCTGCCAAGTTGCACAAGTTTAACGATAATATTCCTGATACCTGTATAAAATGTGACGAGGCAAGAGGTACACTGTACCACTGTATATGGGAATGTATGAAAGTGAAACCCTTTTGGCAAGGTATTATTGATATGATTGACCAAATCTTATCTAAGAAACTACCACTGGATCCTAAGCTTTTTATCCTGGGTATATATCCTACCAGCCCCCCTGTACAGAGAAGAGAGGTCAGATTAATAGACATGTGTATTTTACAAGCTAAACGTACAATTGCTCTTAATTGGAAAAATATCAATGAGCCAAGAATTGGAATGTGGGTTAAAGAAATGGCTTCAAATATGTCAATGGAAAAGATAACGTATATTGTCAAGAATAAACAAAATGCTTTTGAAGATGTCTGGAGACCTTTTAAGAACTTCTTAAGGCACAATGTTAATGTTGGTAACCTGCTACAAGAAGATCAAGCTTTGAGGGAATAGAGCAGCATCATGATCTTCAAAATAGGAATGTGAAACTCTTCTTACCTGATCTAGGTATCTTTAAAAACAACACACACACACATCCTTTTTATTTTATTTTATTTTTATTTTTTTGTTATTATTTTTTCCATTATTTTTTTTTTATTTTTTTCTGTTTACTGTGTTTTACATGATTGTTATTCATTATGTAATCTGTTGTGATATGTAAACTGAAAATGTAATAAATATATTGTTCAAAAAAAAAAAAGTTTACCCAAGTTTGACTCCAAGAAAGGCCCCATTTTCAAAATGGCAGCCATCAGGTCCTCAAAATGACCATTACTCCTTTGTATTTCTCCTAGACCAGGAATACTGGTGCCTGATACATGTTTGGGCAAAGTAATATTCTAATTAGTATATTTGGCATGATAGATAAGGGAATACAAGTACAATTATATATTAAAGCAATTGGTTACAAGCATATTTATGTGAAAAATAAGTACAATTTCCCTTAAAGGGGCATTCCACCCATTTGAACATTGTTTTTTATTTAAAGTGGGTCATATATGTAGTCGAAATGTAAAATAAATTTTGAATTTGGTGTCTGCGTGACCGAGGAAAGACAAAAAATAACTTCAGGACGCATTTGTATGAAAGACAACAACTCCCACAATGCACCACATTGCACAGCTCCGCAAGCCACTCCCACTAATCCAGAAAGCGCATATCTGCCTATAAGAGAAATCACTCTTCCGTCTACAAGGCTAGCTACCACCAGAGCTTGAAATTCATTTCACATTCACACAAAATGTCTAGTTAGTTGGCGAACTCATTAGTGCATTACTCCTCGTTTGTATTTCTTTCGAAAAGGTGAATTATTGCATGGTACCTGGATGTTCAGTCAGAACATATGCGGTGCGAAACTAGGATAGTTCTCAACACAAACGTCCGTGTCCTCGTCTGATTCAGAGATTTCGTCCAGGAGAAATTGTCATCATTGAAATTCTTTGCCGCAGACGGACTCTATCTCTGTGTTCGAAGTTGCATCTTACAGTCTATGAGTTGCATAGTGAGATCACCGGCGCCACCAGTCCGCCCTAACTCGAGCCAGTCCGGGCTCCTCGTCCGCGGCAGGCAGGTCTTCTGCCTCGGCTGCTCTTCGCTATAATGCGGCTTGTAAAGGTAGCCACAAACACCTGATTCAAGCATCAGACTTCCGAAATCCTCTTCTTCTATATCATATTGAGCACTCTCCTCCGCTATTGTCATTACTTTACATCTGTCTCCACAGCGCCTGTTAGCTTAGCTTCAAACAAGATGGAGGATATTGCTTTCAGTTTCAGAGAGTAAAGTCCCACCCACTGATCTGTAATAGGTCTGTAGCGTGAGCGGGTCCCGCCCCCTGGGAAAGATGAGGAACTAGTGTCTGTAGTCTCAACAGAAATCCCCCCCTCTTACACTTCCTCCTACAATGACGCAAAATGACGATTTTTGCGTCATTGTAGGAGGAAGTGTAAAAGGTAAATAACGGATTTCTCCCGTCTCAGGGGAAAATGAGAGTGTGTTGCACGACCATTCAATAGTATGACTGGGTTTCTAACAATGCAAAGCTTAATGCAAATGGGTGGAGTGTCCCTTTAAGTAATTGCATTTTTCTCCTTCCTCATATCGTTTTGCCTAGTGTTGGTGGTTTCTGTGGTTCATAACCATTCTTTTGATTCCATTAAAGAATAAATTAATTAGAAATGTGTGGTACTGTAAAATTAGACAAAACAGGGCTGCCACATGAAGGCATGTGCTGATTGTCTGAACTCGTATAGAATCACGCCAATTCATTTAACTCCTCAGATTTTCCACCGATAAAGAAGAAGCTCCTTCGGCAGCAAGAGGAGCTTGGCAGCGAATGCAGCGTCTCATTCCCTATTCAGAGAACATGGGTTACGCGGGTAACCTGGAACGTTCTCTTTCATAGGTTCACTCGACGCTGCATAGCGATGACCCAATGGGAACGATATACCACACACGCCAAGCTAAGTGTGGCAAGATCTGGCCCAACAAGGAACTTTCCTATAACTTTTTTTTTGCCAGACCAGACTCAACTAGGACCTAGGCGACCAGTTCATACAGAATCCAAGTTATAAAACCTAATAAAAGTGTGCAGAGAGGACCAACCTGCCGCCACACAAATATCCTCTAAAAGAACTCCCTTGAAAAGAGCCTGGGAGGACACGATACTCCTAGTAGAGCGAGCTTTAATCCTCTGGGGTCTAAGGTGTTTTTGGGGTCCTTGAGATGTTCTGACATGCCCTGACATTTGTGCTTTTTTCAGTTGCTTATAAACATATTAATGGCAAAAAAAAATTACACACTATTTAGCACAAACAGGGCTACCAGAATATGTGAGCAACAAGAATGTACATGTCTGCATTTTTGAGAGAATAATGTTTATGCGTGGTTATTGAAAAAACTAAAGACTAAAGTTTCTGAAATAAGGCCATAAAACACATTCTAAATATGTGCCAATAAGACTTTTGTCTAATGGATGTCATCACCTAGTGTTTTTTCTTCAAAATGATGTGAAAATCACCCTGCCTTATCATTCACATAACACAATACATTGATTTGAATTTTGCAAAGCACTTTCTGTTTGGAAAGGCAATATGCGGAGTGGGCGTCAACGATCATGCATATTTAGTGGTTCACACCTGAGGAGACAATGGGGCCTGCATACTTAATTAGCCATTCATTCAGGTGAGTCACTGAGCCACAAGAATGCAAGAGCAACAGTTGGAAGCATCTCAATTCTTTTTTATTTTTCCACATATTGTGCTTGCAATTTGGCCTATAATATCCAAGGAAAACATATCTAGTAATTGTGCAGTTAATTCTCATACTGTATTTTCAGTTTTGGAATATTTATCCTCTCCCCAAATTTGTCACTAATAAAACACAATAAAATTACAATTACAACAACAATTCAAGTGTAATCTTTCTTTGTAAAAACTAAAGTATACATTTTATCATACATATTTCAAAGTTAAGGATTTGATTGATTATTTGATTACTTTATTTTTGACAAAACATACATATTTAACATGAGCAAATATTGGCAAACAAAAGCTTATTTGAGGTGGCAGATATTTTACAGTAAAAATGTATAATCTATCCAAAACTAATCAACGAAATGTTGTCTTTCATATGTCTGTAACATAGGTCTTTCATTTTTATTATAAGAAATATAAATGTTAATTTGCAGTTTAATACGTTGCTTATACAAATACATTTTATTTCAACATATTTCAGTAAATTTTTACTCAGTATAGCAATACAGTTTGCTAAAACCGAAACATTCATTCACAAACAGAAACGACCTGACTGTAACGTTGTTTTTATGAAATATTAGGGCATATAAATGTTAATTTTCAGTTTAATACGTTGCTTACAAATAGCCTACATTTTATTTCAACATATTTCAGTTGATTTTTACTCAACTCAGTATAGCAATACAGTTTGCTAAAACATCATCATTAATTCACAGAGACGCAATTTAAATTTAAACTGTCTTTTTGCGAGCTGTGGTAAACAGCGCGCATCTCTGCGGCTGCCGTTCATTCATTCACAGAAGCGCGATTAACTTGAGAAGGAAAAAAAAACTTACTACATATTCGGATCCTCTCTCCTGCAATACCCGCACTCTGAGGTAGATTTTCCATTATTATTATTCCTCACAGCGCTGCCAGATGGTGTAAACACGTAGGCTACAATGATTAAACTTGTGTTTTCTCGAGCTGATATGGGGGCGTTCACAGGTTTGCTTGGATTGCCTCAGTAATTTGCGTTTGAATAGCACGCGCTCTCCGTGGGCGTGTTCACATTACATTTGAATGAGCTCTAATTAGCTCGACTGGATGCTCTCTTTTAATAAAGATTTCACAAGATGAGAATATTTGTTTTTTATATAAATTACCTCATTTAAAAGAAGAGAATTCAAGCTTCATGCCTGTGTGTCTGTATGCCTGTTTGACTGAGTATTCGCTGAGTTACAGTTCATTTTCGGACGCGTTTCAGAATGGTCTTCACTGACAGAGAGAAGGCAGAACTCGCATCACGTTTATTTTTCTTTATTTGGCAAAAAGCACAACACTTTGTTTTTATTGTGAGTACACAAAAATAATACACATTTAACAGAATCGATTGATGTATGAAACTTGCTTGTAATATCAAAGTCAACAGAGCAAAATTAATTTCTTTTGAACTGAACTGAAAAAAAGCGAGCCTATCGCGCCGGCGCGATTGTCGACCTCAGGGGGTTAACGCCCAGAGGTGAAGGAAGCTTCCGCACCTCATAAGCCAGGGAAATTGCGTCTCACCCAGTAAGCGATCCTGTGTTTAGAGGCGGTGAGCCCTCGGTGGCCAGCCCCAAAGCATACGAACAACTGAGATGACTTGCGCCACTTGCCAGAGCGGTCCATGTATGCCTTTAAAACCTAAACAGGGCAAAGCAAATTATGCTTATCCTCAGCAGAGGAAAAAGGAGGGGGACAGAAAGAGTGAAGCTCTACCACTTGAGAGTGGATTGATGTGGACAAAACTTTGGGGACATAACCAGGTCTAGGCCGTAGAACACCTTCACAAGACCTGGGGCAAACTCCATACAAGGCTCACTCACAGAAAGAGCCTGCCGTACACAAAGACTCAAAAAGCTTCCACTTAGAGAAATACAGCCATCTAGTAGAAGGCGCACGAGCATTATCAATGGTCTCCCGAACATCAGTGGGAAGACCAGACGCCACTGTCACTAGCGATTGACTCTTATCGGCCACACCCACAACCTCCATATCTCGTTTCGAAGATGCCAAATCCTGCCCTGGAGCTGAGACAGCAGATCTCTCCTGATAGGAATCTGCCAAGGGGACCCCTCCACCAGGGAGCTGCATGCCTGTCGAGGGTACGCGACCGCGAGCCTCCCTGGCGATTTACATGGGACACCACTCCATGTTGTCCGTCCTGACAATGACATGACAGCCCATCAGGGCCAGGAGAAAATGATCCACGGCCAGAGAGACGGCTTGCAGCAATTTATATGCCACGAGAGAAGCTTGTTTAATAGCTCAAGCTATTCTGTATTATGTGTTAAAAGAAAATACAGTACAGAAATGTCCTCACCATTTACTCATCTTTTACCCTCATGTCATCCGAGATGTATACAAATTTCCTTCTTCAGATTAACACAAACAAAAGTTTTTAGAAAAATAAATAATCTCTGTGAATGCATATAATGCAAGCATGTGTTCCCAAAAGTTGACAACAGCACATACAACAATAACTACAGTAATCCATACGACCCCAATGGATGAATCAATGTCTTCTGAAGTGAAATGTTAAGCGTTTGTAAGAAAAATACCAACTATTTTACATTTTTAAACTGTAGACTATCGCTTCCGACAAACTGTCACCTGCGCGTTCATGAGAGGGTTGAGTAAAGCGTGACGTAAGCACACCGAAAAACCGAATGTCGAATTAACATTTTTTTTTTATGTTTTTATTATTGCTCACAACAAAATACAAACAATAACAGATAATAATAATAATAAAAAACAAACCATGCAGAAGAACAGAGACACCAGTTCTCGCACGAGTTTCACATCAAACTCCCGCGAGAATGCAATGAACGCTTAAAGCTTCACCAAACGCGAAGCCATTCAAGCCAACTCTCATGCACTCGCTGGTGACAGTTGGTCGGTAGCGAAAAGATGAGTAAATTATGAGAACATTTCTGGGTGTACTGTATTTTCTTTTAATACATAATACAGAATAGAAAAAGACTCCTTAAGATTAGGCTAATCTCAGTGGAACAATAGAAAAAGAAGAGGAGGACCAAGAGGAGGAGGAAGCCATGCAAGAGAAACAAAAAAGGACAAAACATGCTGCTTTCTGTCAGGACTTTAGTATTTGAAATGAAAAGTTGATTTTTAAAAAATAATAAAGAATAAGAAGTGTAATATGTTGTAAATCTGTTTTGAAATAAGTTGTTTTTCAAATAAAGGTTTTTCAAGTGATGTCAGATTGTGTGTGTACATGTGTTTTTATTGTACTTACCCTGTAACTACATGAAACAAGAGGGTAAGAAGCACCACTTTAATTTACAGCCCGCAATGTCATACTTACTCTGTAACTACATGAAACAAGAGGGTAAGAAGCACCACTTTAATTTACAGCCCGCAATGTTATACTTACCCTGTAACTACATGAAACAAGAGGGTAAGAAGCACCACTTTAATTTACAGCCCGCAATGTCATACTTACCCTGTAACTACATGGAATACTTACAGTCTAAATGATTTGCCTAAATAATTTGTTATTTTCCTGGTTGTTACCCCTTTATTCCCAAAACTTTACATATTATTCCCCTATACTTACACGTACATACTTTATAGGTACACTGTAATTACCGAAAGTTACACTGTAATTTCGTTTTAATTACGCAGTATTTTCCTGGTTGTTACACCTTTATTCCCAAGACTTTACATATTGTTCCCCTATACTTACACGTAAGTACTTTATAGGTACACTGTAATTACCGAAAGTTACACTGTACTTTCATTTTAATTACGCAGTACTTTCCGGGCTGTAATCTAAAGCGTTACCGTAAACTCTTATCAGTCTTCAATGTGTCCTGTAACAGGACACCGAGTTCTGCCAGGGATTTTATAGGTCCATTCACGATCAGACATCTTTATTGGCTACTCAAATTTTAGGTGTACTCCGTAATGTAACGGACTGTGATTTTACAAGTAGACTTAAAAATATACTCCTAAAAGTACAAGTACCCAAAAAAACTACTTAATTACAGTAACGCGAGTAGTTGTAATTCGTTACTTCCACCCCTGTAAATAAAAATATATAATATACACCACAGATCAAATGTTTGGGGTTGGTAAAAAATTTTAAAAATGTTTTTGAAAGAAGTTCTCCTACAAATTGATCCCAAAATACAGGGGAAAAATCACAATGATAGAAAATAACCATTTTATATTTAAATATACTGTATTTTTAATTATAAAATAAAAATGTGGAACATTCATCCTAGATTTAGTGGTAAAATCACAGTAGTAAAAAATCTTCAGGAAAGGAAGAATAAACTGAAATCTCTTCTGTAAAAATTCCACTATGGATTTAAACAGATAGAAATTTGAAGAAAGCTCAAGATCTCCAAAGGCCACAGCACTGAAAAACACCAACAATAGGCCTAGAATGATTAAAAATTGTGTCAATCAAATTATTACACTCATCGTTGAATCTATTTGATGAATTCTTGCTGAATTAAAGTATCAGTTTATTTAAAAAAATAATCGTACTGACCCCAAACATTTGAATGGTGTAATTATAATAATAGGCATAATTATAATAAACAGAATAATAACCACCATTAATATAACATTAATATTCAGTAAATGATGATTTGCACAGGATATCTGGTAAACTCTGCCATATTATTGCTCTTCCTGCATTGACACCATTATATGAGATCTGAACCGAGATCTGTTTACGAGATCTGTATATGAGAACTGAACCGAGATCTGTTTACGAGATCTCCTAGCCTCTTTCGATCAGTTCTCATTATATGAGAACTGAACCGCCCCTATCTGCGCCTGACCAGACAATCAATAAACAACCTCATAGAGGCACTGTCTTATCAGGTTGACCATGGATAGTCAAAAGACATAGAGGTGGTGATGTTCTTGTACTTGCTGGCCCATGCTCCATCCTATAAAGTTGTGTCCTCAGCATTCGACATCCCTAAATCGACTGTGCACAGGGTTGTGCACAAGGTCAGCAGGGCTATCCTTGGCCTACTAAAAATGATGGTGCGTCTCCCTCAGGGTGAAGAGTTGGAGAAGGTTGGTGCAGGGTTTGCCCGGCTTGCAGGCTCTCCTGCATTTCGGATGGCAGTTGGAGCTATTGACGGTTGCCACATCCGTATAAAGCCCCCAGCGGTCAATGCAGCCTGTTATTTTAACAGGAAATTATTCCATTCAGTCCAGCTCCAGGCTGTATGTGACCACAGAGGAAAGTTCCTAGACATCTGTGTCGGCTTTCCTGGATCTGTCCATGATGCAAGGACCCTAAAGAACAGCGCCATTTACAGCAGGCAGTTATACCCACCTGAAGGCCGGTGCATACTGGGAGATGGAGGTTACCCCAGCCTGACATCACCCATCACTATCATGACCCCCTACCATGAGCCTGTTGCCTCTCCAGTTGAGGCCCGCTACAACAGGCATCATTCCACGGCCAGGTGCGTGATCGAGAGGGCCTTTGGCATGCTGAAGACCCGCTGGACGTCCATCTTTTTTAAAGCCCTTGAGGTGAGCCCAGACTTCACCCCCATCATCGTTACATGCTGTGTAATTTTACACAACATGTGCTTTGCCACCGGTGACATCATGGAAGCAGATGTGGGCGATGACGATGATAATGTCAACAACGCTGACACCAACAGAGAAGTTGTGTGCGGTGATTTCATGAGGAACCGTCTGGCAGCAGCAGTTTCCGCACCCAACATCACTGCACTAATGGAACATGACTATGGTTAGAGTCATCCATCTTTACTCTCCTTTGTTATAAAGTTTATACTGTATTGTTTTAAAGTTCTATAGAAGTTATATTTTATTAAACCACATTCTCAGTTAAACAATTAATTCATGATAGTAGTAATAAGCACTTTTGTATTGTTAATATTAAAAATATTCCAATTAACATACAATGTGTCATGGGTTTTCATTATATTATAGTAACACAGGTTAACATCTGTTTATAGCTCTAAAATCGTCTGCAAAATTGTCGCCAGGAAGAAAAATTCAATCCTGTGGAATTGGGAGAATTTAGAAAATGATGTTTACTATATATGAAAAACAATACTCTGTGTAGTGTGTCAATCCAATTTGTTCATAAATGCTATACTGATTTTCATAAACTCAATCAACTGTCAACAACAGAATACAGTGGTAATTAATTTATATATTAACCCTTTCAGATTCTGCATTCATTCCAATGGACATAATTAACTGATATTAACTATGGTGGACTGCGACAGAGGGTATAACTAAAAAAGCTCCTCCTTCCCGCATGCAATGGGTTGTGGGCAATATTAGCTGTTAGAGTGTGCATTGATCTGCACTTCGAATTCTAACCGGAAATAGTAGACCATCCGGGTATCTTTGTAATACTCATTTCAACATACTACGATTTGGGATGTACTAATTCTAGTTTCGCATACTATTTAGGACGGATAGTATGCGAATTGGGACTCAGCAGTAGTCTCTTATTTTCTCTTCATTACATCAATACTACAGCTGAACTTCTGTCAGTGAAATAAAATGTCAGAATAAATGTATGTAATGAATCCTCATATAGACAGTCAGATCAGTCTGTGTTTGTGAGTCATGATGAGTGACGGTGTGTATCTGTGCTTTTCTCAAGCTTGTTGTTGGAAATCAGTCATTCAGTTCTTACTGTATTGTCACATAAATCATTTTAATATTACTGTTTAAATGACCTTCCAACTGAAATAATCACACACAGGGTTAATTCAAATGTATCATTCAATAAAAATTGTATTTGTTGTTAAATGTCAGTTTATTAATAAATGTGAAATAGGGGGGTCACGTGACGCATATGGCGGAGTAGCGGCGCATTTCCTTTGCTCCAGCAGCTCGGCATTCGTTTAGCCTTTTTTCTCTCAATTTATTTGGTCGTAGTGCGTGGACATCTTCTGCTAGAAACACCATAATGCCTGGAACTCAGAGAAAACTTAACCTTAACGCAAAACCGGCTAAATCGGGAGAGGACCAGTCGCCGCGGTACGGCCAAGCTAACATGGCCGCCTCCACACAACCAGGCCTGGGTCAAGTTGATGCCGATAGCTTGGTGGAAAGAATATCTGCTGAGGTACTCAGGGGCGTGGAGGCGTCATTCGACAAAAAGATCGACCCGATTCTGAAGAAGCTCGACGAGTGCTCGTCTAGATTCGTCACTTTGGAGACGCGGATTACTGAGACCGAGAATCGCATTTCCGACTCCGAAGACGCCGCGGCCTCCCACAGTGCTAGGATAGCTGAGATGGAGAGCAAGATGGAGGCTGCCTTGGAGAAGATTGATGATCTAGAGAATAGGAGCCGGCGGTGCAACATACGCATAGTCGGGCTCCCAGAAGGCAGCGAGGGTACTAACCCGGTGGAGTTCTTCAGCACCTGGCTGCCGGAGCTTCTGAAGGTGAGCTTCCATGGCGGTTCCGTTAAACTGGATCGCTGTCATCGCGTCCTCGGTCGTCGTCCTCCCCCTGGACAGCGGCCCCGGGCTGTCATCGCAAAACTCCACAACTTCCAGGACAAAGCACGGATTATGCAAGCGGCGAGGAAGTCCCTGGTCTACAATGATACCCGGATCATGATATTTGAGGACTTCTCCATCGCTGTGGTACGGAGGCGACAGGAATTCTACCCGGTGAAGCAACAGCTCAAGGAGAAAGGGATCGGCTTTGCCTTGTTGTATCCAGCTGTGCTGAGGATCAATCACGGCGGGCAGGAGAAATTCTTCAAACATCCCAAAGACGTGGCTGCCTTTCTGGAGAAGATGTCGCAGCGCGAAGGTTCTCCCTCCGTGAGCCCTGCTGACTGATCTCCATCACTTCACTGGCTGGCATAAGTATACTCTGGTCCTCTCTCTTATTGCCACATCTTTTTGTTTAGGCATAAACTTGAACTTCACATCAGAACTGTAACTTGTTAGTGTTTTTCTCACTGTTGGTTGACTTACTGGATGTGCTATACAGTTAAGCTCGCCCATTTTCTACAGCCTGTTAAGTTAGGGCTGGGTTTACTGATGTGCAGACTTGTTCTTTCCCTCTCATATTAGTCTGTTTAGTGCTCACTTGTGTTTGCAGTTTATTTGTTCTTCCTCTTGATAAGAGCTGCGGGCCAGCGGTTGAGATGTGTTGCAGGTTCATGTGTGGTTGAGTGCAACAGCTGGTCCAGCATCTTCCTATATCTACCTCATTTGGGAAGGTAGCTCACACCCCTGTTGGGTGTAACAGACCAAAGTCTGACCCCAATGTCAATGTTTTTGTTGTTCATTGTTTATAGTTATGGTTTAAATGTTAGCAAAGCAGTATATCTATCTTCTTTCTGTATCCTTTGTTATAGTCTGGCCTCAGGGAGCTCTGATTATTTTCTATCTTTCTATTCAGTCGGTATGTCCTTCTCAAAGCAGGATGACAAGTGACAGTACCAAACCCACACTTAAAATATGTAGCTGGAATGTAGGGGGCATACACAATCCTATTAAGAGGAAAAAAATTCTAAGTTTTTTAAAGAAGGAACAGGTTCATATAGCTCTCCTACAAGAAACACACCTATCTGCTGATGAGCATTTAAAGCTGAAGCGGGACTGGGTTGGTCAGGTGTTTAGCTCATCTTTTACCAGTAAGAGCAGGGGCGTTGCCATTTTAATAAACAAGCACCTACCTCTATCTGACGTCCAAACTATCTCTGATAAATCCGGCAGATATGTAATGTTAAAGGGCCATCTCGAGGGCCAATCGGTGTCGTTCCTTAATATTTACTTCCCCCCTGTACATTCTAATGACTTCATTTCTCAGGTTATGTCTTTATTTTCTGACTGGATCTGCGTTAACTCAGTTATAGCTGGGGACTTTAACTGTTACTTCTCCTCTGTAATGGATAAATCACCTTCAGTACAGAATATAATGTCTAGAAGAGCTGGAGCTGTATTGGACACCTGCAGAGAACTCGATTTAGTGGACACCTGGCGTGTCTTACACCCTAAAGATAAAGAATTTACATTCTATTCTGGTGTTCACAAAACATGCAGCAGAATTGACTTTATTCTCACCCCCACAGTTACATTAAATAATGTCAAGAACTGCAATATTGGGGACATCATTATCTCTGATCATGCACCAATCTATATAACTCTAGCCAACCTAAACCCAGTGGGTCAAAGGCGACCTTGGAGATATAGCTCCTTCTTAAATCACGACCCAAATTTTGAGGAATATTTAAAAACACATTTGGAAGATTTTTTTTAAGTAAATAAGACTCCTGATGTCTCCCCTGGTTTGATATGGGACACCATGAAAGCCTATATCCGCGGTCTAATTATATCATACACTGCAAGGCTTAAAAAGAACAATATGAAAGAGCAAAGAAAACTTGAGTTGGATCTGCACCAGCTTCAGACTAAATACAATGTATCTCCGTCAGAAGAACTCAGAAAGGATATACAAGTGGTTAAGACAGCTTTAGAAGGCTTACTGACAAAAAAGGCAGAAAAATCTTTGTTTTTCATGAGGCAAAGGATGTACGAATTGGCAAATAAACCAAATCGTTATATGGCCAATCTCCTTCGCAACAGGACTTCGGCTCAGAATATTTCACACTTCAGGGACTCTTCTGGTGTACATATTTATGATAACAAAATAATTAATGATTCCTTTAGAACATTTTATAAACAGTTGTATACCTCTCAGTTCATACCGCCCTTAAAGCAAAATATGATAGATTTTTTCTCAAAGGTGAAACTACCAAAAATTACAGAGGAGCAGAGACATGATCTGTGCAGACCAGTTACTCTGAGTGAAATTAAGAATTGTATCCAACTCCTCCCGAACAATAAGGCCCCAGGCCCTGATGGTTTCAATGCAGAATTCTATAAAAAATTCAACACCAGTTTAAATAAACCTCTTCTAGATATGCTACAATCCTCTTTTACAGCCGGAGCCCTTCCACCATCCCTGATGGAGGCCAATATCTCCTTGGTTCTTAAAAAGGGTAAACCACCTGAAGAATGCTCCTCATATAGGCCTATATCTGTTTTAAATTTGGATTTTAAGCTTCTTGCAAAGATTCTGGCCTCACGCTTAGAGATTGTTCTCCCCACTGTCATTCTCAACGACCAGACTGGTTTCATACGCGGTAGATACTCCTCTCACAATGTGAGACGCCTGCTTAACATTATTCAGCACTCTTCCCTGTACAGCACTGATGCGCTGGTCATCTCGCTTGATGCTGAGAAGGCCTTCGACAGGCTGGAATGGCCTTATCTTTTCTTTACACTCCAAAAATTTGGCATTGGGGAAGTATTTATTAAATGGGTCCAGATTCTATATACTTCACCCCTTTCAGCTGTAATTACAAATGGGCTCCGGTCCAGCAACTTCAGCATTGAACGAGGGACCAGACAGGGCTGCCCTTTGAGTCCACTGTTATTCGCGTTGGCTATGGAGCCCTTAGCGGCTGCCATCAGACAGGATACCAATATTAGTGGAATCCTCTTAAATAATTGTCAACATAAAATTTCTTTGTACGCGGATGACGTTTTAATTTTTTTAAGCTCACCGACACAATCTATTCCCAAATTGATAGAATTAATTAATTACTATGGATCCTTTTCTGGCTACAAAATAAATTTTTCTAAAAGTGAGGCAATGCACCTATGTTCCACACAAACACCAGACCCAAACATCTCACAGCCTTTTCGTTGGTCCCCTGCGGGATTCACATATCTGGGCGTAAAAGTGTCACCTTGTTTGAAAGACCTATATAAGTTAAATTTTGTCCCCCTCCTACAGAATATACAGCGAGATCTTGATAGATGGTGTGGTTTGCCCCTGTCTCTTCTGGGTCGTATTCATCTGATCAAAATGAACATACTTCCCCGGCTCCTGTATCTGTTTCAGATGCTACCGGTCATGATATCAAAGAAAGCTATCACAAAATTAAATAGTTCTATCATATCATTTATCTGGCGTAAGAAGAGACCCAGGCTAAGATACAGTCTTCTCTGCCTCCCTATGACAAATGGTGGGCTGGCCGCACCCTCTTTTTTATTTTATTTTTGGGCAGCACAGTTTAAGTTTCTTTTGGAATGGTTCATAGACGACCCTAATTCTACCTGGCTTAGGTATGAATCGGCTTCCTTAGGCAGCATCCCTTTGCAGAACTTGTTATACACTTCTTCTAACAATATCACAGCTTTGGTGAGAGACAATATAATCTTAAGGAACATGATTAACATATGGCGTAAGGTGAGGAGGTTGGAGGGGTACAGTAATAACTTTTCTCTATTAACACCTATTCATGAAAACCCTGACTTTGTACCTGGTCTTCAGGCAGGTCTAGTTACTTGGAAAAATAAAGGTATTACAGTCATTGGGGACATGATACAGGGAAGCTCAATTCTCACTTTCCCTCAAATGAAAAACAAATACGATCTCACCAACAACGATTTTTTAAAATATCTCCAGGTTAAAATTTTTATTTTGAGCAACTTGAAAAAATTCCCTGGAGGGCTGGCTATCTCCCCCATAGAATCTTTGTTTCGAAATGATAAGGGACTTAAATTCTTCTCCAAAAAGCTTTACAAGACCCTATGTAATCTAAAGGCAGATAATTCGGACAAAATTAAGGGTAAATGGGAATCTGATCTGGGCACGATTGATCCTGATGATTGGAATGCCCTGTGTGGCCAGCCCTCTAGGGTCCTGCTGTCCAACTCCTATTGGGAGAGACAGTTTAAGATTCTGTATAGGCTCTTTATCTCTCCTGAGGCCAGACACAGAATGAATCCTACTTTGTCTGAATTATGTGTGAAATGTAAATCTGCTACTGGATCATTTATCCACTGTTTGTGGAGCTGTCCTCATATCCAGCAGTTTTGGTCTACAATTATTCAACAGTTCAGTATTATTTTCAAGTGCCATCTACACCTGGGAGCAAGGACCTGCCTATTGGGACTAAATGAGGAGCTGCCTGCAGGCTTTCGTAATAGAGACCTTTTGGACATTCTGTTACATTGCGCCCGGAAATGTATCCTGGTCTTGTGGATTTCTGATAAAGCTCCTACTCTCACTCAATGGCAGCAAACTGTATTGAGCATTATCCCATTTGAAGCCGTTTCCACAGCAATGAAGGACAAACCCTTTTTATTTTACCGGACATGGGACCCATTCTTGGACTATCTGGGAATCTCTGCATCCCGCAGGTTGAGATCTGGCCTCCTAGGTCTGGCCTGGTCTAAAGATGTAGGGCCATAATCTGCTGTCAAATCGGTTTATATTATGTACTCTGTGATTCTGCTTGGAGTCTGAGTACTTCCTACTTATATCTCCTTGACTGCATAGACTATTTGTATTTTGGGCACTGGCCCTAATGCTTTACCTACTGCTTTGCAAAAAAGTTCAATAAAAAAATAAGTTTAAAAAAAATAAAAAATAAATGTGAAATATATAAACCTATATCACCATCACCATTCGACAGTGACCGAAATCGTTTTTTACAATAAACCGATTGACGATATAAGAAGTGAAATGAGACGCACCTTCTAATGCGTGGACCAGTATTAATGTAGATAAATCATTAAAATGTTACTTTATTTACAATTAATCATTTTAACATTGCTTGCAAAACTTTAAATTTGTCTGGACGGCTTGCATTGATTTAAATAATTTAAAACGTTTAAAAATGACAAACCTTTGTTCAGCCGAATCATAACAGAGGCAGGAGTGCGGTGCAGTCTTATGACACCATATCGCAAAACTAAAATAAAAACCCTAAGATTGGGATGTCATTAAATTTCCTGTGCATGTAAAGACAGGTGTCCGAAAACTTTTGGCAATATAGTGTATATTGAATGATGGAGAAAGCTCTCTCTTATTATGCTATGTTAGCCACTTGACAAAATAGTGTTGTCTTGCGGTGAATCAAGAAAACAAGCGATTCAAACAATGAACTAACGGGGTGTTGCGCTGTATAACAATGATTATTTTTCTGTTGATAATTGTATATCCAAACAGTTGCTCATCTGTCTGATAAAATACATACTATATTAAAGCGTCATCAGTGTTTCCATGGCTTCTACGAAAATCAAGGGTAGCATGGATATTACGTCATTGACAGGCGACACAATGACACGGTCCGTAACACTGGTTAAAATAGCAGATTTCTCTGGATTTAAACATTTTTAGAAATGTTTGGGATATTGTACACACATTTTTTTTTGTCCGTTCAAGCACGGTTTAAAGCGGCTTTCTGTGCTCGAGTGTGTTTGCGTCACACAGACAGGAGATTCACAGCCGAGCGCCAATAGTAACGCACTGCGTTTCTTTACTGTCTTATCCAGTGTTGGGGATAACTCATTTCAAGTAACTCAAGTTACGCAATCAGATTACTTTTTCCAAGTAATAAAGTAACGCATTTTCTTTTTAAAGTAACGCATTACTTTTAAAATTTACAACAAAATATCTTAGTTACTTTTCAAATAAGTAACACAAGATACTTTGTTTTCCCATTTATTGACTGACAGCTCTCTTGTCCCCATGTTGAGACAAATCGAAATGCAGAGGCGTTGTGTGTAAACATGATGGTATTTGTAGTTCTAGACCAGTGGTTCTCAAACCTGTCCTGGAGGACCACGTTTTCTTTGTCGCCCTAATCAAACACACCTGATTCAACTCATCAGCTCATTATCACATGGGTTAATGAGCTGATGAATTGAATCAGGTGCATTATTTTAGGTCATCTTTAGCTGATGTCCTTTTATGTGCAATCTTTCATTCATATTGTGGCATTTCATAGTAAACTAATTTTTTTTTTTTTGAGGTGTCAATATATAGAATGGAGCGACGTCACTATACAATTGAAATTGTTCAATATTTGACTATAGAAAAGAGAAAGAAAATAAAAAGCCTAAAGTCAAATTATAATGAATATAAGAATGCAAATAAAATAAGTATTCAAGGTGGACAATCAGATTTGGTTGCAGTGTGAACATAGATACACAGATTTCACAGATACATATTTTAAAAGTTTTTTTTAATGAAACTCATTCCACACTATTGACATTTAAAACAGTTTCTCTCGAGTGTATCCTCATGTGCATATTAAGGTTTACTTTAATACTGAAACTTTTTCCACATTGACCACATACGAATGGCTTCTCTCCTGTGTGACTTCTCATGTGGGTCATAAGGTTTCCTTGTTGTGAGAAACTCTTCCCACACAGTTTGCAGGTGTAAGGCTTCTCTCCAGTGTGAATTCTTATGTGGGAATTAAGTGTTTCTTTACGTTTGAAACCTTTTCCACATTGAGCACATACAAACGGCTTTTCTCCAGTGTGAATTCTCATGTGATTTTCAAGACTATCTTTTCGTAAGAAGCTCTTCTCGCACAGTTTGCAGGTGTAAGGCTTCTCCCCAGTGTGAGCTTTCATGTGGAAATCAAGGGTTTGTTTATGTGTAAAACACTTTTCACACAGCTTGCAGGTGTAAGGTTTCTCTCTAGTGTGAACTCTCGTGTGGACTTTAAGGCCTCGTTTTTCAGTGAAACTTTTTCCACACTGTTTGCACTTGTAAGGCTTCTCTCTAGCGTGAATTCTCATGTGGACTTTTAGGCTTCCTTTTTGAGTGAAACTTTGTCCACATTGTTGGCAGGAGTAAGGCCTCTCTCCAGTGTGAATTCTCATGTGGATGTCAATGTATCCATGTTTACTAAAACTCTTTCCACACTGAGGGCATTTGACATTACTTTTAGCTCCTGACTTTTGACCTCTTTTTCGTGAGGAAGCCTTTTCGATCCCTGAGCAACTAAAAGATTTTTCTCCATTTATGAAATCCCAATGTTTGTCATACTGATCTTTCTCTTCCAGTTCATTCAGTACTTCATTCTCTTCTTTCAGCTGCATCAGGTCTAAGGCAAAAAAAAGAGAAATACAAGTTAACCTGAGTTTAATACAGGGGTTCCCAACCACGTTCCTATTAGAAAAATAGTGTACTCTCAACTGTTCAGTTTTGTAGAGAAACTTCAAGAATTTCTGAATTCCCCCCTTTTGGGTTTATCTCACCTACATTTTTACTTACTCATTGTATGTGTTTTTACAATGGGGTAATGTTGTTGCTTAAGTTTTAGTTTAAGGTTACACAACACAAGGAAGCTTGATTTCAAACTTTTAAATAAATTGATAAACAACTAATACAACTGACACCCCCGGCTCTTAGTGCACTGTGTTTCTGTCCGGAGCATTAGTGAATGTTTGAACCTTTTTTTAATATTTGTGTTTGAGTAAATGATAAATCACGCATGACATTTGTGCTAGCTACTGTATACAGGCCACCATACAGACTTTATCAAAGAATTTGTTAGAACTGTTAGAATTAGTTTGTTAGAATTAGTTAGAACTGGCTGCAGATAAAATCCTAATTGTTGGTGATTTTATTACAGGGTATATACAGGAATCATGGAGTTAAATTTAATACCTTTAAGAACTTTTTAAAGACCCCTTCCATTCAGTTTTAACCGGTACATCGGCGACACCTTACATTTACTATATTGATTGTAAGATAGCACAACTAAACAGTCTTAGTTCGTGATAACTCCTTATCAATGCAACATAATTCAGAAAGGTGGGAATGAAGCACAAGAGAATTAACTGAGTGACTAACCAAATGTAAGGTTTATTTGAAAGAGAAACCAGAAACCAGATTAGACCAATAAACAAAACAATTGAAAAAAACTTATGGAAGTGGGAAAATAAAGACAGGGTTCTCAAGTCTCACGCATTGGCCGTGAGACACACGCAATTCAACCAGTTCACACGCTCACACGCCACACCGTGTATTTCTCACGCTGAAAAGGCAATGCCAACCGAGTTGTCCTACAAGCTTTATATATAACGTTGTATACGAGGCGCAGGCACACAAAGTGAAGTTTCCTGCCGCCAGCACGTATCTCGGCCAGATTGCGTTCGTTAATAGGCAACATAGATGCGCGAACACACGGAACTTGACGGAACATTCTCGGCCACGTACGTTCGTTACTAGGTAACCAACAACATCGCGCGAACACACGTCGTGATGATGGAGAAGGTAAGTTGTAAGATAGCTTGTCTAACATTTTAAGGCTAGAACATTTAATATATAGCCCATCGTATACATTATTATTGATGCAGTCAAAAACTCTACAACTACTTTGCAACCAGGCCAGAAGCTTTGGCTTAGTTTGGCTACGTTACGTTATCTGAAACTAAGGGAAATGTTAGTGGGTATGGGAAGGAATGAAGATGTATTTCTTCATTTTATTTTAAATACATTTAAATGTATTTATTTTATTTTAAATTATATTGTATATTATACTGTATTAATAGTATTTCTAGTTACATTAAGGCTACATACGTATTAAAGCAGAGTGCTCTGGGTAATATTTTATATCCTGTCAAAACATAACGTTACATTAATCATTGATTGCCATTGCATTTGTATTTTTCAAACACTTGCAACACAAAACACATTTCATAAGATGGAGTGTGTACTCTTGTGTACACACACACACACACACAAACACACACACATACCTTAATAATACTCTAATATGTCATTTGTTCTCAATGTCTCACCACACAATAAATCATTATACCATTTCGACTAGACACATTCAAAATGCAAAAATATTTGTTTTTCCAAACTGTTTGGAGCAATTTGTTAATTTTTTGTAACTTAATTTTTGAAATATAACATTAAAGAGTATATTTGATGTGATTAATTGCTCTGTCATTTATCAGATTTACCAATTGTTATAATTTCAGTTTGTGCTGGTTAATTATGAACAATGGGTAAAATTGGGGGGCGGGGCCAGGTGGGGGCAGGGCTCCATTAGGGCTCCTCCCCCAACCGCATGTGATCTCACTCCAAGATTTTGATAAAACTTGAGAACCCTGATAAAGAGCTCACACAGTAGCCTATATTCAAAAGATGTATTTGTAACATCAACTCTTATAACTGTCTGCAAACCATAGCTCTTTTGTGGAACACTTCTCATGACAAACACCTGACTGGTTAGACAGTTTACCTGTGATTACGGAGTGCTTCATTTGATGCACCAGAGCAAGTCCTTCAAACACAGAGTGTCAGTACTAGGGGTGTGCATGAATATTCGATCTGTAATTATTATTCAAAAAATAAAATACTATTTGAATTTTACTACGTTGCTTTGCTGGCCATAAATGATGTGAATCCATGAAAAATCCAAGCACTAACTAAAAGTTAAATGCACTAGGTGGCGCTGTGGAGCGTGTTGATTGTATTTGATCACATATTGTTGTCGTCTGCCTCGCGAAATTTGGAATTACTTGGATGAAAATGATCTTACTAAATGATATTACAAAATGGAATTACTTTTAATCTAATTAATTAATGATACTGAGTTATCATACTATCACCACCACAATGAGAAATCACATGAAATCCAAACACCAGTCGAATGTGATGACAGCTGTCCATCACTGCATTCACTACAAGTAAGAGCAGCTGTACCCCGAGTGAGCCGAGATGATAACTTATCAGATGACAAAATTATTGAGACGTACGCTTCCTTTAAGTTTCATTAAGGGAGACAGGTTTAAGAACAGAAAACGTAAAGTGCTGTTAGAAACTTTGCTTAGCACACCATTATCTTTGTGTCTCTGCAACGTCTGTCAGCGCAGCACGTTTTCCTCACTCCTCGAGCATGTGGGTATTATTTTTTTCTTAACATGAACGTGAAACAATATAAACACGATGACCATATGCTGACTTGAGTGTATACGTATGTTCTGTACGATAAGTGGTTTAACAACGATGTTGTTTAACAACTGGGTTGTAGAGCAGTGGTTCTCAAAGTGTGGGGCGCGCCCCGGACATAAAAAAAACCCCAAAAAACTGGTAAGTTAACTGACGTCACATGGAAGATGGATCGGTTTATAAAAGGCAAGAGGAAAGCAGTAGATGAGGTCTCACAGACATCACAGGCAGGTGCTGGTCATTCTAAAGCTAAATGCCGAAAATATGATGAGGCATATCTTGCTCTCGGCTTCACTGTTAATATGGTTGGTGAGGAGGAGAGGCCAATGTGTGTACTATGTCTTAAAACGCTGGCAGCAGACAAGATGAAACCTACCAAATTAAGAAGACACATTGAGACGGTACATCCGAATTATGTTCACAAGCCAAGTGAGTTTTTTAAAAGAAAACTTGATCAATGTCGTGGGCAGAAAAAACATTTTGCAAAAGCCACTTCAGCAACAGCGAAAGCGCAACTGGCTTCGTACAAAATTGCGTATCGCATTGCACAATGCAAGAAACCACACACGATTGCAGAAGAATTGATTATTCCTGCTGCCATAGATATAGTGTCAGTTATGCTTGATGAGGCAAGTGTCACGAAATTAAAGACTATCCCAGTGTCTAATGACACAATATCAAGACGAATTTCTGATATTGCAAATGACGTGGATGAACAGCTCATTGAGAAAATAAAAAGGAAACGCTTTGCACTCCAAATTGACGAGGCAGTTCCAAGGATATGGAAGTAAAATAATGTCAAATGTTTTTGAAACAAAAAGCCTGTTGAATTGCACTACTTGAAAAAAAAATAGGCATTGCATTAACCATGCTTGCATTTTGAATATTTTGGAAGTGAAATATGAAAGGTGAATATGGATTATTGAATTTTTAATAATGAAAATGTGTTTGAAATGTTTTTAATTGAAATATTCACAGCTTAAATATTCAAACATGTTGAATTTCAGGGCATAAAAATGCAAGTCCTAAAAATACAATGCATTAAAATGCAAGCATGGTTAATGCAATGCCTATTTTTTTTCAAGTAGTGCAATTCAACAGGCTTTTTGTTTAAAAAACATTTGACATTATTTTACTTCCATACAAGGACAGTTTGTTAATAGCGCATGTGCGCTTCGTTGATAAAAACTCGCTGACTGAAGATATACTGTCTTGCAAGTACATCCCAAACAGAGCAACGGCTGATTAACTTTTCAAGATTATAGATTCGTACTTGACAGAGGCAGAGATTAAATGGGAGGACTGCTTGGGAATTTGCAAGGACGGCACACAGAGCATGGCTGGGAAACGAGCAAGATTGCAGGCACTCATCAAGAGAGTCGCACCTAAAGCAAAGTGGACTCACTGCTTTATACATCGAGAAGCACTCGCATCACGGCAGTCAAGTCCTGCGTTAAATGATGTTTTGTCTGACGTTGTTACCGCGGTCAATTACATCAAAACAAGACAGCTGAAATCCCGACTGTTTTCCGCGCTCTGTCAGGAGATGGGCACCGATCACAGTGCTGTGCTGTTTTACAGTGAAACGAGATGGCTCTCCCGCGGCAAAGTGCTATCCAGAGTGTTTGAGCTCAGGGAGCAAATTCAAATTTTTCTGCAGGAAGAAGCATTGAATGAGCTTTCCAGCAAGTTCAGCAATGAACAATTTCTAATGAAATTGGCATATCTCAGTGACATGTTCACCAAGCTGAATCAATTAAACCTTCAGCTGCAGGGCGAAGACAAACACCTACCACATATGGCAGACCAAGTCAACTCATTCGTCCGAAAATTGGAGATGTGGCGCAGGAAACTTGAGCAAGGCAATACAGGTTCATTTGAAAATCTTACACATTTTTCAGAAATTAACAAGCTCACAGAAATCACACCGATCCTGTGTTTTTTGGAACACATTTCTGCTCTGAGAGGTCATTTTCAGAAGTACTTCCCTGACAATAGTATGCAATTTGACTGGGTGAGAGATCCGTTCACTGCTCCTGCTGATCTGAGCTCCTCTGAGGAAGAGCAGTTCATTGAGATGACGTCTGACTCAAACATGAGGCTAAAGTTCCCATCACAAAGACTCTGTGAATTCTGGCTTGGTGTGGAGAAGAAGTTCCCAGTCATTGGTCAGAAGGTAGTTAAAATTCTGCTCCCTTTTGTTACGTCCTATCTGTGTGAAACAGGGTTCCCTATCAAGGCTACGGAAATTCGACATTACGGATGTCGTATATGGGAACTCCTCTCATCCTTCACTTCCGCTGAAATCTTATAGGCTAACGCCAGCAGAGCTGGCCAATTGACGCAAAATATGCAAATACTGAACCTTGTTGCAGTATAAAGCAAGTGCAGCGTCAATTCCAATCAGAATCTCTCTCTTCACGCTAAAATCGTGTGCTAGAAAGCTGATACTACTAACAAACTCTTGGATTATTTACCGTCGTCGAAGGTGCGCCAGAGATACTTCACTGTCTGCTGCATCCGATGGTGACTGTTTGCAACCTGTGCAGGGGCTCCATCGTGCCCCCGGATACGCACCTGTTTTGTGTTGCGTGCATGTGGCTGACCCATGCTGAGTCAGCCCTCAGAGATGAAGGGTCCTGCGACCACTGCGCGGACTTGTCCCTGCGAGCTCTCAAGGCCAGGCGGGACGAAGCTCGCGCAGCAGCGGGGATTGGGCCTACCGCCACCTCCGAGCCGCTGGTAGCCCCTATCTAGCCGCTGAACGCGCCTATCTCCCCTGCAGGCCTGTTCGGAGACGCCATCGAGAAGGTCACCGAGCGTTATTCGGAGACCCAGAAAAAGGCGAAGGCAATGAGCCATGTTATTCCGCGGAGGGCGCCCCCGCCCCCGCCGCCGCCTCGCTCTCGGTCGTCTTCCGCCTCGGGCCGTCAACCTCAGGCTGCGGCCAGACAGCAGTCAGCGCCCCGCCCGGGACCGGATGCCCGCAGAGGCCGAAGCGGCCAGTGGCAGGGAGCGGGTAGCAAGAGGACGGCTCGGAGGAGCCCGCGCAGAAAACCCGCAGCGTCCCCTGCGAGGCCCAAGCAATCCTCCTGACCGCTCGGGCAAGAGGAGAAGAGAGCGCCAGGTTGGCCCCGCGCCCAAGCGACGCGCTCAAGAGCACTTAGTCCCTCAAAGTTCTGCGAGCGACACGTGCAGTTATGTTGTGAATGTTGTAAATGTTGTTTCTTGTGCAATAAAACAAACTACCACTTCACAAACAGAGCTCTTTTCCCCTCTTGCACCACACACTGTGTTACCCGCCCTGCCCTCGAGCAGCGCAGAGTCATGGTCATTAAACATAAATGTTCCCAGCCCTTATATAGCGGCGATGACCGCAGGTTTAGATCGGCCCACGCTCAGTCGTTTTCAGGCAGCGTGGGAAGCTATTCCGGGCATTTCACCATGGGTGTTAAATATAGTTTGGCACGGGTACACACTTCAGTTCAAACGCAGACCACCCTGCTTCCGCGGCGTAATCCAGTCATTAACTCTGCCCCAAAATGCTCATGTGCTGAGGCAGGAAGTGTACAGTTTGCTCGAGAAGAAAGCGATAGAACCGGTTCCCCCGAGCGAGCGGGAGAGTGGGTTCTACAGCCGCTACTTCGTTGTGTCGTAGGGAGGGGGTCTCCGCCCCATACTGGATCTGAGACCCGTCAACAGAGCGCTTCACACAAGCGCGCATTCAGGATGACTACTCTGAAACAGATCCTGGCGCAAATTCGCCCCGGGGATTGATTCGCTTCAGTAGATTTGAAGGACGCTTACTTTCATATCCAGATAGTAAAGCGTCACAGGAGAAAATTCAGTGTACCAATACACGGTGCTTCCGTTTGGACTAGCCCTGGCTCCCCGAACATTTTCGAAATGTGTAGACGCGGCACTTTCACCCCTCAGGTCGAGCGGGATGCGCGTCTTGAACTATCTGGACGACTGGCTGGTTCTCGCGCAGTCGAGAGAGACACTGGTCAGCCATGTGGAAGCCCTCCTTCAACACTTGGAGATGCTCGGTTTGAGAGTGAACGTTCAGAAAAGTGTGTTCACACCGAGTCAGACTACCACATTCCTGGGAGTATGCTTGGATTCGGTGAGAATGAGAGCGCGCCTCACCCCCGAGCGAGCGGAGGCTCTGAGCTCTTCTCTCGGTCGCTTCAAACCTGGCAGGCTCGTCCCACTGAAAGAGTTTCAGAGGCTACTGGGACGGATGGCAGCGGCTTCTTCAGTGTGTCATCTGGGGTTACTGCATATGAGACCGCTTCAGCACTGGCTGAAAGCGCGCGTCCCCCTGAGTGCGTGGTATTCCGGCCACAAGCGCATTATGGTCACTCACGGATGCGCCCGCGCCCTGGCCCCGTGGAAGAACCCGGATCTTTTCAGCTCAGGTGTTCCTATCGGCATAGTGGCACGGCGCGTGGAGGTCCTGACGGACGCTTCGTCCACCGGATGGGGAGTGGTCTGCTTGGGCAAGCCCGCCTCGGGTCGGTGGTCAGAGAAGCAAATGGAGTGGCACATAAATCGCTTAGAGCTGGAAGCGGTCTCTCTAGCTCTCAAAGCTTTCCGGTCTCGGCTGGAGCAGCGGCATGTGTTGATTCGGACCGACAACACTTCCGTGGTCTCGTACATAAATCGTCAAGGCGGTGTACATTCCAGAGCCCTATTCAAGCAGGCGGAATCCCTTCTGCTGTGGGCAGACCGGTTTTTCCTCTCGGTGAGAGCAGCTCACATCCCCGGTGTTCTAAATCGCGGGGCGGATATGCTCTCGAGGAGCGGGATTCCTCAAGGGGAATGGAGGCTTCACCCCGGGACGGTAACTGATATGGAATCGTTTCGGCAGAGCGGAGGTCGACCTCTTTGCAACGAGCGAGAACACGCATTGTCAGATGTTCTTCTCGCTGTCCCGTTCCCCCCGGGAGATGGACGCGCTAACGGCGCGATGGCCGAAAGTCTGTCTCTATGCCTTTCCACCGGTGAAAATTTTGCCCATGGTGTTGTGCAAAATCAGGGAGGAGAAGGCGGCGGTGACTCTGGTAGCCCCGTACTGGCCGAATCAGCCTTGGTTCGCGGATTTGATACAGTTACTGGCAGGGCAGTATCGATCTGGCATCCCAGCCCTGGGCTGTGGAGCTTACATGTGTGGCCGCTGCAGGGTCGCTGAGCGGGTTGGATGCGCTGCATTCGCGAGCTTTGAATACCATCGCGGAAGCGCGAGCCCCATCCACTAGGCGCCTGTATGCTCTGAAATGGGGTGTTTTCTCAAAATGGTGTCAGGATGTCAATGTAGACCCAGCGAGCTGCTCTGTGTCGGATATTCTACGCTTCCTTCAGTACAGGATGGATGAAGGGAGCCTACCATCCACTCTGAAGGTATATGTGGCCGCTATTGCCGCGTTTCACACCCCTGTTGACGGTCTGTCTATCGGTAGACATGCGTCGGTGACACGGTTCCTCAGGAGAGCTAGGAGATTATGCCCTGCACGGCCGCCTTCGGTGCCGCCGTGGGATTTGGCTTTGGTCTTGGAGGCTTTGTCACGACCGCCTTTTGAACCCTTGGCTTCGATCGCCATTAAGGAGCTTTCGGTTAAAACAGCGCTGCTTCTCGCTCTCGCTTCGGCGAAGCGGGTTGGGGATTTACAGGCTTTCTCTGTAAGTTAAGATTGTATTCGCTTTGGACCGGGAAACTGTAATGTGACGCTCAGACCGAGGCCAGGTTATGTCCCTAAGTCGCTCAATACCCCGTTCAGAGCGCAGATTGTTTCTCTGCCTGCCCTGTCCGCTGAGGCATCAACCTCTCAGGGTTCTGATGCTCAGAGTGCTATTTGCCCAGTCAGAGCGCTCCGGGAATACATTTCTCGCTCGGCCGCTTTTCGTCAATCGGACCAGCTATTTGTGTGCTTTGGTGGGTGCAATAAGGGACGGGGGGGGGGGTCTCTAAGCAGAGGCTTGCTCACTGGATTGTGGACGCTATTGTTTTGGCTTATGAATGTCTGGGGCAGGAATGCCCTCTTAACGTCAAGGCCCATTCGACTAGGGCGATCGCCTCCTCGTGGGCCTGGACTAAGGGTATGTCTATTCAGGATTTATGTCTTGCGGCTGGCTGGTCTTCTCAGAACACGTTCGCCAGGTTTTACAAATTGGATTTGCCCTCTGTAGCGTCTCGAGTGCTTTCGGTGAGTTGATTGCATTACGCAGTATTGAGAGAGCTGCTCTGCGCTTTGCTCATGAGTTGTTCTATGTGCTATTTGTGTGTGTGTTTTTAGACTGTGTCACCGCAATGCGTTGGCCTTCTCTTACTGTTGTTGCCCTGTTGCTCTAAAACAGTGCTAACTTTCCCCGGTTATACTGCTCGGGATATGCAAATTCTGGCAGTGTTTTGTGAGCTGGTGATTGGTTCCTTTGGACCTATCAGAGGTTAGAGATTCGCCATTGCTCAATCTCGGCCTATCAGATGCTCGCATGCTGGGGGGGCGGTCTTGGTATTGGGTTCTGTTGTCAGTGGTTTGTTATGCTGCCACGGCGGGATTCTATACAGTTCCCATATACGACATCCGTAATGTCGAAGTTCCGTAGCCTTGATGGGGAACGTCTCCGGTTACTTTCGTAACCTCGGTTCCCTGAAAGGCAAGGAATGAGACATTACGCTCGCCGCCGTGTTCGCTTGATTTAAGCGTTTTTTGTTCAATTCTGATTGGAATTGACACTGCACTTGGTTTATACTGCAACAAGGTTCAGTATTTGCATATTTTGCGTCAATTGGCCAGCTCTGCTGGTGTTAGCCTATAAGATTTCAGCGGAAGTGAAGGATGAGAGGAGTTCCCATATACGACATCCGTAATGTCTCGTTCCTTGCCTTTCAGGGAACCGAGGTTACGAAAGTAACCGGAGACGTTCTCTGCTGTTTCCTAACTGAAGACAAAGTACAGATCTAAGCTCAACATTGAAAATGACTTAAGAGTGGCAATATCAAAGCTGCAGCCCCGTTTTGAAAAAATGTGCAGTGAAAAGCAGGCTTACTGCAGCCACTGAATGTTCATAATGTAGCATCACTGAAATATGTAAATTTGTTGATTATTTAAATTAAAAGTTATTCTATAATCTGTTATTCTCTAACAAAGATTCCCGATCAGTTTTAACAGCAATTGTTAAATGGGGGGTGTGTGTCACATTTTTTCATAGGTCGAATGGGGGGCATGACCAAAAAAGTTTGAGAAGCACTGGTGTAGAGAGACATATGCGCTATCACGCAGCAGTGCAGTCAGTCAGTCAGTGAGCACGGTAACAGATGACGTAAAATCTAGCGGGATTCTATAAATAAACTACACAGAATCCCACTATTCGCCGACGCAATGATTAAATTCAGGCAAACTTTAGCATACAACCGCTTTGGACAAATATACATAATGAAAAGATGATACACAATTCAATACCTTGGAAAATGGCATGTAGGATGGCAGTTGTAATACTTTTTAAGGGCCTTAATTTTCTGTAAATTGATTTATCAACTTTTAATACTTTTTAAAACCCCGCGGACACCCTGTAATATACACCTGTAGATAACGAAAAAGATGCATTGGAACTGGCATTTAAAGACATTCTGAACTCTATTGGAGTTCAGAATTCACAACACGTGTCAGTACCTACTCATTTATTTACTTTTTTTTGCGGTTTGATCCCGTAGCACTATATTCTCCCTTCATGCTTATCAGGGTTCTCAAGTTTTATCAAAATCTTGGAGTGAGATCACATGCGGTTGGGGGAGGAGCCCTAATGGAGCCCCGCCCCCCAATTTTACCCATTGTTCATAATTAACCAGCACAAATTGAAATTTATAACAATTGGTAAATCTGATAAATGACAGAGCAATTCATCACATCAAATATACTCTTTAATGTTATATTTCAAAATTACAATTAAGTTACAAAAATATAACAAATTGCTCCAAACAGTTTGGAAAAACAAATATTTTTGCATTTTGAATGTGTCTAGTCGAAATGGTATAATGATTTATTGTGTGGTGGGACATTGAGAACAAATGACATAGGCCTATTATTAAAGGGGGGGTGAAATGCTATTTCATGCATACTGAGTTTTTTACACTGGTAAAGAGTTGGATTCCCATGCTAAACATGGACAAAGTTTCAAAAACTAAGTTGTACGTTTGAAGGAGTATTTTTGTTCCAAAAATACTCCTTCCGGTTTGTCACAAGTTTCGGAAAGTTTTTTTCGAGTATGGGTATGTGTGACGTCAGATGTAACGGAATTTCCTTATATGGGTCCTAAGGGCACTTCTCCGGTAAGATCGCGGCCGCGCGCGCACTCGTAGACTAGAGCAAGAAAGTGAAAGCAGTTCGCCATCAAAGCGCCCTGCCCGGCTTTTGGGAAGCCAATGTCACCAAAGAAGTGTGTTTTTGGTTGCCAGGGCAAGACAACCCTTACAACTTACCTTCTCCATCATCACGACGTGTGTTCGCGCGATGTTGTTGGTTACCTAGTAACGAACGTACGGTGGCCGAGAATGTTCCGTCAACTTCCGTGTGTTTGCGCATCTATGTTGCCTATTAACGAACGCAATCTGGCCGAGATACGTGCTGGCGGCAGGAAACTTCACTTTGTGTGCCCGCGCCTCATATACAACGTTATATATAAAGCTTGAAGGACAACTTGGTTGGCATTGCCTTTTCAGCGTGAGAAATACACGGTGTGGCGTGTGAACTGGTTGAATTGCGTGTGTCTCACGGCCAATGCGTGAGACTTGAGAACCCTGTGCTTATGCTTCTCTGTAATGGACAGTCTGTCCAATATTTGTGGGCATGACTGGGCATGTTTCAGGCCTATAATAAAAGTTTACCTCTTAGTAGCGTATGACGTGTGTGTGTTTGCGTGTAGCAGAGATAGCACGCATCAGAGAACGCTTAAAGTGATATTTATGTTGGTCTCGGGTCGGGTCGGGTTCGGGCTGAAAAAATTGCAGGCGTTGTCGGGCTGGGGTCGGGTAGGGCTTTAACACCACGGACCAGGGCCGGGTTAGGGCTGGTGTTTTTGGCCCATGCAGGGCTCTAACATGGATACGGAGAAGCGACTAAAAATTATGCAGGCCATGCGTCTGTGCATGTGTTTTCACGGATTCACATTTTTGAAGGTTACACAGAGATGATAACGTTTTTCAACAAAAAAAAATTCAAAACTTGCACCTTAGAACCAAAGTTTGCATTCTTGAGCAAATACTAGCTATGTTTCCATCAACTTGTCAATCGAATTATCTGAAGTTCGGTAAAAAAAATCATGCGAATAAAGCTGCTGAAAGTGTGTTTCCATCAAACGGCTTTAAAGCGAATAAAAACCTGTGCGTAATGACGTCACATGCTGTTTTGCGATCAAATTGGTATATCGAATTGATTTGAGACATTTTAAGGTGTTTCCATTCATTTTCGCACTGAATCGCACAACATTCAAGCAAACATTTGCGAACAAAGTTTTGCTAGACAAAATGGATCGCGCCATCTACCAACAAATGATCAATATTGCACAAGTTGTAATGGTGCAGAGTCCTGCACGGGTCCATTTTTTGAGACCGCCCCCGCCCGTACCCGCAAAGTTCAGCAGATCTGACCCGTGCCCGCGATAAATCGCACACAAGCTAAAATCATTCAATTTAAAGTGCCTTATTTTTTATCTCGCACCTCTCTCAACATCACCATAGCCTCATGAATGGGCTAATGAGCGCTAAAGTGCGCTTTGTTTTGGGCCATTCAAGTAGCCCTATAGGCTACCTCCAGTTCACGCGCGGGTGCCTCTCCGTGTCCTGATTATATTGCCTGAGATTTAGCTCTTATATTAAATCCAGGAAAATGGTTGATTAAACATTGATTAAAATTAAGATACAATTAATACGAAACGAAATTCACTTTAAAGAAAGTCTTTCTACAAAAACAAACTTAATAAAGTGGTCAAAATCATGTCTGCCCACTCCATTTGTCTCCCGATATTCGGGATCATCTTATCTTATTCATGCTTTTTTTCACTTTTCATATAATCAACATAAAAAAATAAAAATAAAAACTAAATCGTTTTTTAATGACAGGGCTACAACACAGGCTTATTAGCCTGCCCTACAATCATTGAATATTATTTTGCTTGATTGACGGGTTTTTATTTAAAAGAAAGAGCGTAGCCTACGTTTGTAGGCCTATAATAGGCTATGGGCAATTTATATATACAATACTTAGGCCTACTAAAATATAATTAATATTATTTTATTGCATTTGTATTAGTTGTTTGAAGAGTAAAAAAAACAAAAAAAAAACGCAAGTTTACAACCGGCCATTCGGTCGGACTATAAGGGGGAAAAAAAATTATTGGGTGTCGGCCCTAAATTGACAGGATCTGTCGGGTAACGGCAAAGAATATTTTTAAGGATGCCCAAAACACAATATTTGCGAGTGTGTAATGGCAATTTAGACAAACAAATATTGCACATATTTTTCATCCGCTACCCGCCCGCAAGGAGTTCATTATCCGCCCGCATCCCCGCCGGTGAATTTTAGGAATCATGTCACAATCCATCCGTTTTAGCCACTTTTATGCGGGTACCCAACCCCATTGCAGGACTCTAGGTGCTTATGTTACAGCTGATAACGTCATTATTTGACTGTTATGGCATTTCTTAGATTTTTGCTATAATAGCCGTTTTATTTTTCTGTTAAATTCAATTCAAAAAGTATCTCGTCTCCTCGTTTGTCCACGTTGTTGACACCGGCCATGTGTGCAAACCAGACAGTAGGCTATATAATGGGTGCAAACTGGGCGGAAATTAACTAAAACTTTTTCTTTTGTGGTGGGTTGTACCCGAAATGACCTAAAACTTAATCGCAATCCATTATTTATTCGGCAAATAACGTTTCCATCAGCGTTTATCGCATAAACCGTATATCGATCAAGATAAAATCCAATCAGACCGACCGTATTTCATTTTAGTCGATATTCAAGAAATTCAATCGAATTTTACTGTTTCCATAAGGCATTTTTCATTCGATATCACATAATTCGGATAAAAACGTGGTGATGGAAACATAGCTACTGTTGTCGTGCAGAACGTATTGAAAGTTTTCTGTTTTCAGTTAAGTATAAGTGGCCCCTAAGTTAATAGCTAATGATCTTTGCAAGGGAAGTAAATCAATCAAAAACTTACTTCAGCTGGACAATAACTTTATTCTAGAGCTTCTGTAAAGCCAAAACATTATCTGTTATTTTCAGATCTCTGTTATTTCCTACTTCACTGTAAAGCTGATTTGAAACAATATTGTTAAAAGCGCTATATAAATTAAGGTGATCTGAGTCAATCAGTGTCTTTCATTTGAATTGTTTGTGACACTAAAAAATATTTAAACTGTTTTAAGACATCTATTGTTAGTTTGTTATACAATAACTAGCTGTTATAATTACTCATTAAATAACAAATGTAAAAAAAGCTAGTGTTTTTGATATGACTTATTTACTGGTTGTAAATTAAGCATTTTTTGGCCCTCTGAATTTAAAGAAGATCTGAATATTGTTATCTTCAATGTGCATCGCACAAATCACTAAAAAATATAATTCATTGCATTTCTTTCTAAATAAACATATACAGCTGACTCTCCCATTGCCATCCAAATATTTCCAAGTGTTATTATGTTAATATTAAATATTGATGTTTCCAGGTGTTTTCATTAAAACTGGCTGGAAATTATTTTATTTATTTTTTTTTTTTTTTAACAAAACACTAGTTTGATACAGCAAGCTCTTCTGAAATAAGAAGAAAAAAATATTTTGCCTTAAAAGATTGCCTTACTTATGTTTTGAATAATTCAATATTTACTGCTATTATGTTCAGGGATTGTTAATATATGTATTATGGTAATGTGTCAAATGTTTTGACCCTCTGGATTTTAGTTACTGTAACATTGATAGAAATGAATGGTTTTCCTTGTTTCAGTTCAGAAGTAGATATTGGATTTAATGTTACACGCACTCATTTGACATTCTTCAAAAATATCATTCATTTCTGTTGAGCTGGACACTTTAATGAGGATCAAATGACTGAGTTCAGCTTTAAGAATGAAACCAACCTGTTTGTTCCTCAGTTTCTTCTTGTTTCACTCTGAATGTTTCTTCAATCTTCATTTCTTCACTCTCTTCTTTAATAAACGCCATCTTCATAATAGTAAGTCACTATTTACAATAGTGTCTCAGTTTTTCTGTGTGTTTGGACAATAAGATGAGAATAATTATCAGAAATAACAATAAATCCAAAACTAAATCTCTGTGTGTGTCTCAATCAGATCTAGTTCAGTGCACTGGTAAGAATCAGAGTGAGAGTTAATGGACTTAAAAAAAGAACAAACACTATACAGACACTTAATTTTAAGGCATGTAAATTCTAGAGACTTTCATACAAATTGGTTTGTTACAGTTGTCATTACATGTTTATGTTCTCCTTGCATCTGCACTGTTTTGACCAGCGAATCACTGAATCATTTCGCTAAACATTTGATTCGAATGACTCACGGTTCCATTTCTCCATCACCACTCGCCAGTGACCGAAATCGTTTTTACAATAAACCGATTGACGATATAGCGAGCGAATTGAGACGCACCTTTTCTGTTACTCTCATGTGTGGACCAGTATTAATGTAGACAAATCATTAAAATGTTACTTTCAATAACAATTAATTTTTGTACATAGCTTGCTATGAAAAAATATAAATTTGTCTTGACGGCTTGCATCGATTTGAATACATTAAAACGTATAAAAATTACAAACCTTCGTTCAGCCGAATCACAACAGATGCAGGAGCGCGGCGCAGTCTTAAGACGTCATATCGCCAAACTAAAATAAAAGTCCTGTAGTCTTAAAGCGTGTATGGTGAATTCTTGGTGAAATACCCATTTAAAATGATTGTTGTCCATGATGTGATAGAGAAATTAAAAACTACTAATAAACGAGAATGAGACTACATCTTGGGTACAGAAAGCATTTATTTACCAATATTAAAATGCAAAAACGAGTTCATAGATAATGTTATACAAGTGAAAACATTGAAGTGTAAATAAGAGTTGGTGTGTTTCTAATCTAAAAATATAGGCATACAGTACATTAGAGATTAAATTATCTGAAAAATAGGTAGTACATTTCAACAACAACAACAACAACAAAAAAGATCTTCTAAGAATCAGTAGGAATATAAATGTATGATAAATGTAATTTGATACGAAAAAAAAAATATATTAATAGAGTTAAAAATTGAGTATTTCACAGATCTTTAATGAAATCGATAGTAACTCAAGTCTCAGATGTCAAGAGTCAAATGAGTTGCTGCCAACCCTGCTGAAAAATCCAGCTAAAACCAGCCTAAACATTTTAATACTACAGTAATATTAAACATCTTTAATATTTGAGCTGCGTGCGCTAAAGCTAAAGAGCTGAAGGAACACCACAAACTGAAGCTTTGTTAGATGGTTTTAGCTCAACGGAACACAACCTATATATGATAAATTAGATATTTATACAAAATAAACACACTATTACAACTCATACTTGCACAAAATCATGCAGAGATTACCTTGAGCCATTATTAATAGTAATCAAATATTACACAGTGAAACTCCTGTTGTGGATGCTCTCCTCCCATGACAACACGCTGAAACACAGCAACTAAACCCACAGAATTCACGTTTTTAATGCAATAGTTTGCTCATTATAATGTTATGTATATATGACAGTCCCAATCATAGTTATTAATGTTCTGCATTGAAGCTAATGATCATCATTGTGCCTTTAATTTGAAATCAAAGCTACAGCTAACACTGTCTGTAAAAGACAGACTTAAATGTACTGTTATGTTGATGAAATATATATTTAAAATTTTTTTTTTAGAAAACATGGGTGGTGATGATGTAAAAAGATCCAGCACATTTAGATGGTATAACCATTTGAGCTGACTGTATGCATATCCCACACAGCCTCATTTTTGATTCACTTGGAATTAAAAATGGCATCTACCCAGACTAAGGTTGCTTGACACATGCTGAAAGGTTCCACACAAATAGTTAAGATCTCACTGAAATGACTAGATATCTTTGTAGGAAAGAAATACAGCTTCTTATTTTTAATATTGAGATCTTTAAAAAAAAAAAAAAAAAAAATGCAGCTCTTATGTGGTAGCCAAAGTACTTAAAGTAACTTCACCACATTTATAGCTACCAACTGGAATATTGAAACAATTGAAGCTCATTTTTGTTTTGTCTTGAAGATCCTCATAGGAAACAATGTTTGGATCAGAGAAGAGGCATGGAAGAAGGATAATTCAGCTACAAAGGATTCTCTCTATGTTAAAGAGATAGCTGTGGCACTGTAGGGGACAAACACTTTAAAGAGCAGAAGTGTGTCAGGAAAGGAGTGTCCCACGAATAAACATTCTGCAAAGCCTCCCCTGACACCCTCCAAGCTGCAAGTTTTGAGATGTAATCTAATTTTTCTATTCATTCATTCATTCATTCATATACTTTATGTAACCATAGCCAATTTAGTAAAAAGGGTTTTACATTAGTTGATTATCTTTCTAAGTTTTACTAGTTGAAAAGTGACAAATTAATCTTATCTTATCTAAAATGTATCTTTCAAGTCTGCTTCAATGACTTGCTCAAACAAAGAGAACCTGAAAAAGGAGAGAGAGAGAGAGAGAGAGAAGAGGGAGAAGCAAGCGGGGTATTACATATCCCAAAAAATACAAGATGTCATAAAAAAGAAAAGAAAAATGTAATGTAAAATGTATCTCTATAATTCTGTTATTGTTCACCTTTACAGTTACTTCTATAGTTTTTAACATTTTAATCACTTAAATTAATAATTTTGTACATTACTGTTAGCATATCAATGGGTTGTTTTAAGGGGCTGCAATATCAAATAAAAGTAATTAGTTTGAATTGTTGGTAAAGTGTACTTGGAATTGCTTACATTATTTGTCACAACACCCAGTGGCAGGAAAAATAGAGAAGTCATAGAGTCAGCCAGCCTGACCAGCTAAGACCAACAATGACCAGCTAAAACCAGCTAAGGCCAGCCTGACCAGCTAAAAAAGTGTTCAAAAACCCTCTAAAACCAGCCTGATAAACCAGCTATGACCAGGCTGGGAGAACAGCCAAAACCAGCCTGACCATCTTAGGCTGGTTAAAGGAACACTCCACCGTTTTTTTTAAATAGGGCTTATTCACCTTCTTTCCTACATTTAGATAGGTGGGCAAATGCATTTTTGTCTCAGTGCATGCATTGTTTTAGTTTGACAGGGTCGGCGCTAGCTTAGCTTAACATAATGAATGGAATCCTTTGTTGCCAGCTAGCATGTCCTGAGTAAAAGTAAAATAAAAAAGAAAAAAAACCTCACCTAATTACTTCTTGTGGCCTGCGTATTCACAACGAGTACAAATAGCGATGCAGATTAACACTAGGCGATTTCCTAGGCGGATACTGACTTATATATTAAGGACTATATTAGGGGGAAGCACAGGCGAAGCACTGCTACTTGGGTGTGATATCTCTGCGCCCAAGTAGCAGTGCTTCGCCTGTGCTTCCCCCTAATATAGTCCCAAGTCAATATCTGCATAGGAAATCGCCTAGTGTTAATCTGCATCGCTATTTGTACTTGTGAATACGCAGGCCACAAGAAGTAATTAGGTGAGGTTTTTTTAATTTTTTATATCACTTTTACTCAGGACATGCTAGCTGGCAACAAAGGATTCCATTCATTGTGCTAAGCTAAGCTAGCGCCGACCCTGTCAAACTAAAACAATGCATGCACTGAGCCAAAAATCTAAATGTAGGAAAGAAGGTGAATAAGCCCTATTTCAAAAAACGGTGGAGTGTTCCTTTAAAGCTGGATTTTTCAGCAGGGTATCCTAGGGTTTTTAAGAATATCACAATATCCATTTAACATTGTGGGATACGGCTTGTAGGAATGGCAATTTTTGTCTAGACAAATCACGTCTCTGATAATTTAATCTTAAAAATTGAAAAAATATAATCTTATAAAAGTAAGATGACATCAGATCATACAGGTGAACATAATAAAGTGGCCAGTGTACAAATTGTGAGGAATCAGTTTGGACCAAAAGTTAGTAATCAAGCACTATTTTAAAACATTTACGGAGAAAACTGCAATGCAAATGAATTATGTAATTGGATGGTGATTTCATTGTTGTCCTATTTGCGTGTGGAAAGGATTCAGATGGCTGTGCTGCCCAGAGGGACCCTGCACAAGTTGTCTTTGGCATTTACATTATTAATGTATAGGGAGGTGATGCCGCCACCACTCCAGCTGATGTTGGAATAGTGATTGAGGGTGTTGAAGTGCTTCACTACATGGGAGACATCGCTTCTGCATGTGCACTCTTAATGGGTGTCATATACGCAATGAACCTCAGTTATCCTCAGGAACTGAAAGCATTCTTTGAGGTGCTTCAGAAAATCTTCCTCCAGTTAAACTGAAACGTCTCTTGTTCTCAACCAAGGTACAGATGCTTAAAAACAAACTGTAAGAGTGAACCAACATTGAGCGTTTGGCGTTTAACATGAAGGCCTGCTGTGCACTTGAAACCATTTAATTGAAAAACACTTTTGTGACACACCACTGTTCTGGATGACATGTTTCTTTGTAATGTAAAGTGTGTCCAGAGTTTTTTTTCTAGTTTTTCTTCTTTTTCTAAAGCATTAATGCTGAGGGAGGTGTTACCGCCACCACCACTGATGTTGGAATAGTGATTGAGGGTGTTGAAGTGCTTCACGGCTTTGGAGTTTATATACCTTTTTTCTTTTTTTGTGTGTGTGTGTGACATGCTGACATACTGTTCTGGTGACATGTTTCTTTGTCATGTAGCATGTACAGATGCTTAAAAACAAACTGAGTGAAGTTTGTGGAGCTTAACATAAAGGCCTGCTTTGCACTTGAAACCATTTAGTTGAAAAACACTTGAAAGATTATATAACTTTTTTCGTTTTTTTGTGACACGCACCACTGTTCTGGTGACATGCATGTAAAGAGTGTCCAAAGTTGTGTGTTTTTTTTTAAAGGTAAAGATAACCCACTTTAAATGCTGCCACTCATGGGTATGTTTAACTGTTTTTTTTCTCTTTTGTAAAACAGAATTTTATAAACAGTAGTGTTGTGTTGTTGATAAACTATTGTGTTGGTGAATAAAGGAACTAACAAAGGTTGAGTTGAGTTTACTTAAGTAATATGTGTGGAACCTGTTGACAAACTACAGTTAATTCAACTAGTAAAAATTAAAGTTAGAGAAAGCATTTTATTTTGATTAATTAAGCTTGAATGGAATGTTTTGTTGTTAAATCATTAGTTTAGTTTGAATAGACAAATATGTAATATGCAACTTCCAAACAAATTTTGTTAGTTCATTTAACATTACTGACTTAGTTAGTTAAACTCAAACGTCTCTTGTTCAGCAAAAATTATTGATAATAGTTGGCTTGAGTCAAAAATATTATTTCTCCATAAAACAACCCCATTAAGTTAGATAACCTTGAAATATTTGTTTTCAACTTTCATAATTAAATAATAAATTTTATGGAACCTGTTGATAAGGAAAAATTAAAGTCAAGCTTTCATTTTTTTGAGTGTATGAAATACTGTGTTCGTGGATATCTGTTTAAACATAGATGTTTATGTGGTAACAATACTGTTTCATAGTGAAGAGCGGCTTGATCGCTTCAGTGAATGCTCTCTGCAAGTGCGGTTGTAATGATCCTGGTCTTTTGTTTTGTCTTGTTAAAGGACTTTTATGTTGAAATGTATTCTGATTTTCCATTGTGTCTGTTCCTTTCCTGTGTTTGATTTCCATTCTTCTGTGTTGTCATATTAGTCACCATGGTCACATTCATTAGTTCCAGCTGTTAATTATCCACTCATTGCTTTGTGTATTTATGTTCTTCAGTTAGGTTTTATGAGTTGTTGTTGGTGTAGCGTGTGGTTTACCTGGGGTTTTTCTTGTATGTTCCTGGTTTCCCTTCCGTGTATATTGGATTATTGCCCTGGGGCCCGTTCTTCGTACGTTGCTTAAACCACCGAGATCAAATGAAACATCCAAGATGATATCATCGGCCTAATCATGATCTGGCTAATTAGGTTCTTCGAACACACCTGCCGGATATGATTAGTATAGTTAGTAAGTATAGTTAGTTAGTAAGTTAGTAAGTAGTTAGTAAGTATTAGTAAGTATAGTTATCTGAGATAATTGCGCATTCGTGCACTGGTTGAGCTAGGACAGCGGTTTTCAATAGGTGAGGCGCGCCTCCCCTGGGGGGCGCCAAAGAGCCACAGGGGAGGCGCGACACGCAAAGAAAAAATAACTGTATGCAGGTCTATCGATATCGGTAATTGTGTGTGCGAGTATTAGCTTTAAAATGCGTCGTTTCCTTGTCCCAAGTCAACAGAAGTCAGCATTAAGGGAGGATACGGACCCGGGAAGTCACCTGTGGGAGTAAAAAAACGATCCGTGGCGACGGTTTTGCAATCCGTCCGCTCAGTTTATAAACCGTACTCACGAATTCTCAAACTGTTCCCTCGGTTTAACAAATCGTGCCAACTTTTTAATAAACCGTACCCACGAGTTTCTAATCCGTGCTCTCAGACTTGTTAACCGTGCCTTCAGTTTTTGCAATCTGTACCCACAAATTCATAAACCATGCCCACGCTTTCGCAATCCGTTCCCACGTAGTATTGCATGACGAGTTCATAATGCAATGAATTTCCGCTCCCATTTACTTCACAATCTTATTATAGAGAGACGCGCGTCACGATATGTGCACTGCCGCATCTCGCGCTCGTCATGCAGCCAGATTCAGTATCAGTGCACCTTATGAGCCATGGCGTTAACTTGAACTGCATTTCTGTCAGTGCGTGACTACAGCTCGTTAATAAACTACAGCTCGTTTTTTTTAATTTTTTTTTATTGATCCATTTCATACAATCCGTCTTCATTTGGCAAGTCCAATTGCGCAAAAACGTTTTTCATGTTCAACTGTTTTTTTGTGTGTAGATGCTGCTGATAAAACAGCTTCGCCAAGACTACAAATAGACATGAATTTGTGTGTGTGTGTGTGTGTGTTTGTTTGTTTCTTTTGTAAAAGTTTCCCGGATATAACCCTATTTAATGCACACTTTTCCTTGCAAATTATATTATCATAATTACAATGTGAGTAAATGTAGCCGCGTAAAATGTGAGGGTTGATGCCACCCTTATAGAACAATGTGCATTTACGTTTAAATTGTAACATATTTAATAGCATGGAATTACAGTGTAATTAGTGTTAGCTCACTATCTTAGCCTTTTTCAGTGCATTAGGTGAGGTAATCTGATAATATTAGTGATTCTCATTTATCAAAACACTAAAATTGGTACCGTTTTGGAGAGAAATTGGGTATTTTTTAATCTCTCTATTTAACCCATCTCATGGTATTGAACTATCATATGAATTTCTAAAGGTTTTTAAATTCTTTGCAGTTATGAATATTGATATTTAATGTGCAACAATAGCATGCTCACTCAGGCTTAGCGGTCTTTCGCCTAATTTTAAAAGCTTTTTTTAAAAATACTGTAATATGATTTAAATGGTGATGAGTGTCCTGATTTGATGCATTTTAAAAAGATGGATGATAGATATTCTTCAATCTTTCTGACAAAGAACAAAATATAATGTGAATTACAGTAAGTGGAATTTTTTTTAATTTATAAATTGTAGTGCACAGTGTTTATTATAAGGGGGTAGAATCCGCAGCTCAGTACTCACACTACTCATGAGTACTCACTACTCTTACTCAAGTAGTTTTTTTGGACAAGTACTTTTTACTCTATACTCACACTACATTTTTTGGAATGTAATGGTACTTTAACTTGAGTATGTTTTTTCAGTACTCTTTCCATCACTGCTGATTTTGTTCGAGATGATGTGCTTCTCCTTCAAATGTGCGCTTAAAGCCGATTTCAGCCGTCAGGTGTCGTCGGTGGTAGCTTTGGCGCCGATGGCACATGTTATTTGTTGACTTGTGGTTAGGCCTACTGATGTTCAGTGATTTTAAAAGTGGCCTCAATTAGGCCTGCATGAAGTTGGAAATTATTTGCTGTTGCAAAGAATCGTTTATGAATGCACTTTTAAAAAAGTTGTGTAACTAAATAAATAAAGTAATATTTACATTTTATCAGTTGTTATTGAAACTCATCATTGCCTGAAACACACAAAAGAAGGCATTTACTGCAGAGGCGTGTGTGGGTTAGGGCAGGCGGACGGGATTTTGGGGAGGGGGGGGGCTCGGCTGTCCTTACCTACTCTAAGGGGAGGCTCACATTCACCCAATTTGAAAACCCCTGCGCTAGGAGAAACATTGATCAGCAACACTGCTATTGGCTGCTCACCATGGCCAAAGAGCGCGCACAGTTTTTCTCCGCAGCAGAGCAAGAGTTATTGCTTGAAGGTTATGCAGAATATGAAACCTTAATTAAAATGCCAGGGAACACCTCAAAGTGTGCAAAAGCCAGGAGAGAGGGCTGGCAAAAAGTAGCAGACAAATTAAATGCGCAAGTGCTCACCATGTTATGGTTCTATCACTTATTACAGTATATATTCTTGTAATTTAATAATTTCATAATTGCTTAATGTCAGAGCCACCTCAGGACCCACTAGAACATGGGAACAAGTCAAAGTGAAGTACAAGAATATTCTTCAAAATGGTAATTTTTTCTACTTCTACTGTTCTTTGTCTCTTTTACAAAAGAAAAACACTGTTAAATGATGTGTTTGTCTGTTTATAACAGCAACCAAGAAAAAGGCTGAGCTGAAAAAAACAGGTGGTGGTCCTGCACCCCAGCAGAAGAGCTGGCCCTGGGGTTAAATGTGAACCGACCCATTTTGGAGGGCATCCCTAGGGGCAGCTCTTCCTCAGACCAACAGCCAGGGACCAGTAGCAGCAACACCTTCATTACTGGTAAATGAGCTTTAAATTATCTTGCTACACTGTAAAATAATTTTTTGCTGCATTAAATTAAGTAGGCCTATATAATCCAAATGGCTGGTACAGTAATTTCAACTGTTAAATATTGAGTAGTGATCAATTGCTTTGACTTGTGAAGGTGAAAACTGCTGAACTTAATGTCAGAATATTTTGCCATGAGTTATTGATCACATTTGGTCATATAGTGTAGTTCATTGTAATGCCATTGTGTTTCCTCTTTTGTGCAGTTTTACACAATACACCAACACTTTTACCTTTTTCCAAGAAAGTGGTGGCTGAAATATGTGCAGTAAGTGGACTTTTTCTAACTTTACATCAAAAGGGAAGAAAGTGCAACACTTTGTAATGCCCATTTGTTTCCTACGGTGACCGGGAGGGGACATGTTCGGTTCACTTATTTTTGTCGTGGCCACAACATATAAACTCGTGGGAACGTGATATTAAGTCGTGGGAACGTCATAATGTCTCGTGGGAACGTCTTAACGTCTTATATCGTTCCCTCAACATATGATCTCGAGGCCACGACTTTGCATCGCGTGGCCACGACATAATGATGTCGTTACCTCAACAAAATGATCTCGTGGCCACGACTTAATATGACGTTCCCACAAGATATTATGACGTTCCCACGAGATATTATGACGTTCCCACGACTTAATATCACGTTCCCACGAGTTTATATGTTGTGGCCATGACAAAAATAAGTGAACCGAACATGTCCCCTCCCGGTCACCGTAGTTTCCATTGTACAGGACAGTGAAGAAACCCTCTCAGATGACTGTCCTTTGGAGGAAGAACTTGTAAGTGCATAAATAACTTCACTTAATTTATAGTTGTGTACATATTATTTCTGACTGCAATATGAGTTGCAGGAGGAAAGCCCTACTGCAAAGTGATACAGAGGTGGGCAGTGTAGTAGCCTACTTTTACTTTTTATTTTTGTTGCATGAGGCTTGTGTTGACAGTTCTTTTTTTTTTATTATTATTCTTTTTATCCAAACATGGCACAGGGTGATATCCGTACCCTATATAAACGGAATCTACAACAGAAAATTGAGTATTTTGACCTGAAAAAACAAAAATTAAGGGGAGAACTTGACACCTTAAAGAAGAAAAAAATGGCACTAGAGATTGAGTTGCTTCAAAAGGAACTTCAGAGTAAGTGCTAATACACTATTTCACACAGAGTACTATTGCTGACCTTGGATAACAATATATCTTATTGCAGGCAAAAGATGACCATCACTGGCTCTTCTTGACAAAGAATAATTGAAATAAAAACTCAAGGAACTAAGCATGTTGTCTTGTCTTCGATTCATTTAATGAAGGTTTTTGTTTGTTTAAAAAAAAAAAAAAAAACATCAAAAATGGTGTTCCTCAATTCTGTCCCGTGCAGCTCTGCCACCAGGTTGGTCCAAGTGCACTGGCTGGAGGTCATCATCAGGCTGCACCTCCACCACAGGGGTCCTCTCCTTTCTGATGGTGGCAATATTGTGGAGTATGGCGCATGCAACAATGTCACAGGCCCTGTCAGGTGCAACCCTCAGACCCTTCAGACACTGAAATCTTTCCTTTAGTTGCCCAAAGGTCATTTCAATGCATGCCCTTGTCCTGGCTAGAGCTGCATTGAAACGGGTTTGTGGTCCGGGGTTTGGGTCAGGGAATGGTGTCATGAAATACTGCCTACAGGCATAGCCCCTGTCACCAAGCAGGATCCTGTCGTAAGCACCAGGAAAAATGCAGCTTTGTTAGGCTCAGAATAAATGTATGTAATACAGTGAGCTTGATATTAAATTTTTCCTTACCACGTTCAAATAATGTGCATAAATGTGACTCTCTGAAAATCCTGGAGTCATGCACAGAACCAGGCCATTTTGCTTCCACGTGATGTAGGACACAGTCACACACCATCTAAGATATTTTTAATCAGTCAACTGCATACTTTTTGATTACATTATACTTTTTGTATTATTTGATATATTACTAATCTGGAATATTAAGAATCGTAATAGTAATTTACTTGCACGTTTACACTGTGAGATCCCTTTCGGGTCACAAAATCCCCTTTATTGGGGCCTGGTGGGACCTTGATGGGGACGTGTGTGCAGTCTATGGCACCAATCACGTTAGGGAAGCCTGGGGAACAAATACTGTAAGTCATACTTTTTGGCATGATCATGGTTGCATGATCTTCATTAACAATTATAATGTACCTGCAATGGCAAAAACATTCTGCTTCACAAAGTGGCTTGGAAATACCACAAACCCCCCTAAAAACTGCTTGAGTGCAAGATAAACTTTGCGAATGGCACGACAGACAGCACTTTTCCCCAAGTTTTCCGCATCTCCAATAGTGTAAAGGAAAGTGCCACTCGCAAAGAATCTCAATGCAATACAAACAGTTTGTGCCGTTGTTAAAGCCCGACTCCGACGAGTCGAACATAATGATGTCCCCCGTAACGTGTGGTTCTAACAAATTAATAATGTATATGACACCCTCACGAGAAAAACGATATCTCTCAATAAGTAGATTATCGCGCTGCGCTAAAGGATCCTGTCTATCTCGCAAAACGCGATTAATTCGAAAAGCTCTTCGAATTATTCTGGCACCTTCAGCAACAGGTTCTTGTCGTAAAAACGGACAAGACATGGCTGCGAAAGACTTCCCGTATCACCTCCGCTTATAAAGCCGGGATCTAATCCTGTTAACATGAAATAAGCCTGCTCCTGAGCAGGTTTAAGCTTGCGCACCTGTTGCTTTAACAGCAAGTCCAGGATGAGCGTCGAAGCCAAACAATCCAAGACCATGCCAAATCGCCAACAATCAAATCCAGCTAACTGAGTTAGCGACGTACGAAGAACGGGCCCCTGATCTCTGGTCTGGATTATTTATGTTTTGCCTTTTATAATTAAATCTGTGTGAGCATTTGGATTCGCCCTGGCCTCATCCCGTGCACGCTGTGCATTTGAATCAAAATGCTCCAAACATTAGGATACAGGGTTTTACTCCAATCTCATTTCATAACGCATTAGAACATTTTTGAATTTTTTTTTCTAGTGTAGTGTTAGCCTGGGAAAACCCAGACAAACTTCCGGCAAATTTAGATTTGCTCTGCAAGTAGTCTGGCAAAGAGCTCATTCAAGCCGATTTCTAATCCGTCCAAATCGAGGCACCAATCAGAAACGTTGAGGCGGGCTTTACACGATGACGATCGCTCTGATTGGTTTTAGGTCTATCCAATTGCGCCCAGAGGCATTTGAGCGACGTCCGTTGGTGAAGCGCACCAACTTTTAAATGCATTATTATATTCAAATTGCATGAGGACACATGAGGACAGTCTCCATGAAAGACCCACTGGCAGATGAACGTGCTACTATATTTCTCTCCGAAACGGTAGGAAATTAAATTAGATTTAATAGAGGATTTTAACTGTGACAAGATGATTGACAGGGCAGTTTAAGTGACAGGATGCACGCGACAGATCCGTCCGATAAAGATGACGAAGTAGTATGTCCCAAAGCTTGCCTACTTTTTTGCTACACATTCAAAAGTAAATACCTTTTCTTCACAAAAAGAACACATACTTTTATGGCGTAGTGTAACTTAGGCGAATTGGGACGCAGCATATGGCTTTACACGATGACGATTGCTCTGATTGGTTTTAGGTCTATCCAATTGCGCCCAGAGGCATTTGAGCGACGTCCGTTGGTGACGCCCCTTTGGAAATGAGTTATTAATGAAGCTTTGCCAGACCATAACTCAGTTACTACTGAGAATGGTCTGGTTTTAACCAGGCTAGAGTAGTGTACTTAAGTGTTCCTTTCTAATGATTTATAGTTATAGACTGCCTGCATTTCACAGGAGTGAACAGGAACTGTTTTACGAATGGCACAAAGGTGTGTGACTGTTTTTGTCCTTCGTTATGTATATTTGGATTGTTGTGTTTTAAATAAATCCAAACAATCAAAAAGCCATTCTTTTAATCTCCTCAGCAAGAAAATGTTACAAGTAACAGAAATAAGCACAAATGTCAGGGCATGTCAGAACACGTCAGAAAACACCTCAGACCCCAAAGGGTTAAGGGGATTTCAGTGGGAGATATTTGTGCAGTGCAAGCTGAGCTTCCCCTCATACATTTAGCAGATTTGACCATCTGGATATCAGTGCACCTTCTATGGCTCTGATGGCTCTTCAGAGAATTGAAAGGTCATCTTTCTTTCTTGCTGGGTCTGTTCGGCAGCTTCGGAAAGCATGTGTTACGGGAGTTGGCTATATTTATTCCCATAGTGAGATACAGAGCGATTGATTAAAAGAGAATGTTAGGTTACTCATGTAACCCCGGTTCTCTGAGAACAGAGCGGGGTATCTCACTAAGCTTTCCTACTTGCATTACAAGGGGGAAGAGCGTGCTTAAAGTCCCTGTGAAACGGAAGTTGCAAACGACTTTTCTCCAGTGTTGTGACGTATTTCCAAGTGAAACAGAATATTGAATAGAATATGGAATATTGAATCATGTTGTGATTTGTATAGGTACAGTGTGTACAAATAACAAGGTCACATGAGACACAGCCATCTTCTAACCATATACATACTGGGAACTATATTCTCAGAAGGCGAAGCACTGCTACTTGGGCAGAGTGATTTACTCCAACTCTGAGCAAACTCTCTGCTCCTCAAAACGGGGCTTCTCAGGTGCTGCGAGCAAATCACTCCATATTTTGTTTCAACACAAATTTCCTGTAAATTGGAAAATGTTGGCATTATTTTGTCACTTATTGGGATTAGTATGCTAGCTGGAGCCGTTTACCTCCAGTCTTTGTGCTAAGCTAGGCTAGCGGTGGGTGCGTCAGTTACGGCACGCACAAAGATGAAAAGGGTACGTATGGACTTATCTAACTCTGGGGGATACGGTGAATAAGCTAAAGTCCCAAGAAGTCGGCGTGTTCCTTTAAAATGCCGTTTTGTGGATCGCAGCTGTATGGGGAGGGGGATGGGCTCCTTGTCATGAGCTGTGATTGGTCCGTGCCCCCTCAAGTAAAGTCATGCATTAACAAGCAATGAGATGATGTTAGTGTATGGTTAATAATGAGTTAAGTATGATGTGCCCTTCAAAATAAAGTAACAATAATGCACTTACAAATCATTAACTAAAATATGAATAAACATACACTAAGACTGCCATCCTTATTCCTTCACACCACCGGTACAAAAACCAAAGATGCAAATTATTTGTAGTTATTTTATTTTTATTTATACAATTAAACATATATGGACTCAAATAAAGCCCAAACATATCTGTAAAGACACAATGCATTTTTAAATGTAAAATAGGGCATGTCCATAAGCTAATGCTAGTAGAAGCATATACATTTAAACAATCATGAAAAATCCCAATACAAAATACATGATGAAAAACACTAGAAACAAACTCTACATACTGTAGTCCTGGAGAGAAAAGTAGTTATGCAATAAAATAGTTAATAAAAATCAGAAAATGTTTGAAATCCTTATGACTCCAGTCATAGTAAAGGATAGCTCTTCATTGGTTCATATCTTCACTAATCACAAGTTAATGTTGAAGTTACTAGGAACATTTGATTACGTAAAGAATAATTTCTTGTTTTGTTTTTTTCAGCTTTATAAATTACATAATTTTTTACTTAATTATATTTACACAACTTGTAAATTTAAGTAATTAAACATATATTTCTATATATGTATGTATATTAAGACTTTTAAAGCACATGTTCAGAAATTGTCCATTTTATCAAGGTTAATGTGTTCCTCTACTGGACGTTTTTTGTTTCTTGTATCAGCATCAGGACCTGACACTTCCAAAAACAGCTCTTCACCAGGAGGTGGTGCAGGATTAGTCTCTGTAAACCAGAAAAGACTCAGTTATTTATAGACAGACAGACAGACAGACATATATATAGATAGATAGATTTATTGTACCTTCAGGTTCAAGGATCTGACATTCATGGGGACTTTCTCCTGGGCTAATGAAGCCATTGCAGGACACTATTTTAGCATAGCTCCAGACAGATTCCTTAGGAATACGTGGTAAACTGGGATCTGATCGATTTACATAGAAAAAGCCAAATCTTTCTTCAAAACCCGCCGCCCATTCCACATTGTCCATTAGTGACCAGGCAGTGTAGCCACGGATGTCCACACCATCCAGCAAACACGCTGAAAACAAACAATAATATTAATAATGCATGGAAAAGCATCACATAAATCTTTCGTTTAATGCTGTCCTTTTCGATCTGATTACCTTTCAGGGCCTGATTGATATAGGTATTATAGTAGTGGATACGGGTGACATCATTCAGATCTATTGGCCCTCTTTCTGATACACCATTCTCTGTTACGTAAACAGGAGGGTTTCCATACTCATCTTTAATGAACTTCAGAATTTTTCGGAATCCCGCAGGATATACTTTCAACCAGAAGGATCCAGATTCCAGCCATGTACGATCTGATACAACTCCTACACCCCTGGAATGGATGGCATCATAATTTAACATTTTATTTCAGTATGTAACTATATTATTGCCAAACTCTTACAAAAAGTTGTGTCAATACTTTATCTGCATACATACATTGTATTGCATATCTGCTCACTTATAATATATAATATCTGCTGCAATATATATTATAAAGGAAATCTCAACTGTGTTATTGTTACGATGCAGAGCAGGAAGCAAGAAGCAGGATCCAAGTGCAACGGTGTTTTTATTAAATTAACTAGAACTTTGACATAAACTCAGACTTCAGAACAGAACAAAGAACATGCAACCTCACAACATCAATAACTCACAATGACTGAACTAACACACAGGGCTTAAATACACAGACAACCAAGCTAAACAAGATAACAAGGGGGTGTGGTAAATAAGAAACACCTGGGAAGACTAATCAACATAACAGGAGACAGCTAAACATGCAAAGACAGGGGAACACATGACAGACAAGAACAAGACACAAAACCCACACCGTGACATAGCCCCCCCCCCTATGGGCGGCTCCCGACGCCCATAAAAAACAAAAAGTTCAGGAGGGCGGTGAAGCGGAGGCGGTCTTGGGGGAGGGCCGGAGGGCCAGGCCCGCACTGGGAACCGGGAACACGGCCGTGGAGCGTGGGCGACAAGGGTGGAGCTGGACATGCAGATGGCCAGGGCGGAGCAGACTGTGCAGACGGCCATGGAGGTACAGGCTGTGCAGGCAACCAGGGCAGAGACGACCCTTCAGGCGGCCAGGGAGGAGACGAACCTTCAGGCGGCCAGGGCGGAGATGAACCTTCAGGCGGCCACGGTGGAGACGAACCTTCAGGCAGCCAGGGCGGAGACGAACCTTCGGACGGCCACGGTGGAGACGAACCTTCAGGCGGCCAGGGCGGAGACGACCCCTCAGGTGGCCAGGGCGGAGACGACCCTTCGGGCGGCCAAGGTGGAGACGGCCCTTCAGGCGGCCAGGGTGGAGACGACCCTTCGGGTGGCCATTGCGGTGAGGACCCTTCGGGTGGCCACGGCGGAGAGGACCCTTCGGGAGGCGACGACCACTTGGGAGGCGACCATGGCACAGGAACAGACACTGGCTCAGGAACAGGAACAGACACAGAGACAGGAACAGACACCGGCTCAGGGACAGGAACAGACACCGGCTCAGGGACAGACACCTTGTCTGAAGACACTGGCTCGCCGGAGACCATCTTGTCCTGAGACACTGGTTCGGCGGTGGCCATCTTGTCCGAAGACACAGCCGTGGTTTCGGCCATCTTGTCCGAAGACACAGGCGCAGAAAGAGGAAGAGGAACAGATTCAGGCTCAGGATCAGATTCAGTCTCGGCGGGACGAGACTCTGGACGGGCGGACGTGACGTGAAGCTCTGGCTCGGGCTCGGCAGGACTGACGTGAAGCTCTGGCTCTGGCTCGGCAGGACTGACTTGAAGCTCTGGCTCTGGCTCGGCAGGACTGACGTGAAGCTCTGGCTCAGCAGGACTGACGTGAAGCTCTGGCTCTGGCTCGGCAGGACTGACGTGAAGCTCTGGCTCTGGCTCGGCAGGACTGACGTGAAGCTCTGGCTCGGGCTCGGCAGGACTGACGTGAAGCTCTGGCTCGGGCTCGGCAGGACTGACGTGAAGCTCTGGCTCGGGCTCGGCAGGACTGGCGTGAAGTGCAGGCTCGGCTGGAAGATACTCGGGCAGGAAGGTCTCGGTGAAACATGATTTATGCAGGATAGTCTCGGCGGGACAAGATTCCTGCACGATGGCCCTTATGGCAACACGTACTGACCTCAGCGGGGAATCGGCCACACTGGATACCAGTCCTGGACGATAATAGACCGATCCGGTGACTAGCTTGATGGCTGGCGTGATGTGAAGAACAGGCTGAAGAGATACTGCGGGTTCACGAAGCTTCTCCTCCATGCCCACAGCAAATGACAAATTACTCAGGAAAAGGGCCAGGTCAATATACCTTTCTAGCGTCCAGCCGGTATAGTCCTCTGACATCATTTGAGCAATATCCTCGTCCAGACCGCTCCAGAACAGATCCATGAGCTGGACGTCATCTAGTGACGCTAAATGGCAGCAAGCCCAGAAGTCCTTCACATACCTTTCCATGGGCTGGCCATCTTGAAAAAGAGTAGCAAGGAATCTCCTTAGGGCCTGGTTACTCACAGTTGCTGGATCCATTTTTGGTGAGTTATTCTGTTACGATGCAGAGCAGGAAGCAAGAAGCAGGATCCAAGTGCAACGGTGTTTTTATTAAATTAACTAGAACTTTGACATAAACTCAGACTTCAGAACAGAACAAAGAACATGCAACCTCACAACATCAATAACTCACAATGACTGAACTAACACACAGGGCTTAAATACACAGACAACCAAGCTAAACAAGATAACAAGGGGGTGTGGTAAATAAGAAACACCTGGGAAGACTAATCAACATAACAGGAGACAGCTAAACATGCAAAGACAGGGGAACACATGACAGACAAGAACAAGACACAAAACCCACACCGTGACAGTTATAGTATCTTTACAAAAAGTAAACTATATTATCGCACAGCGATAATCTTCTAAATGTGTCTAAGGCATAAAGATATTTTATTCATGAACACTATAATTTTCTGTAAAGCTGCTTTGAAACAATGTGTACTGTAAAAAGTGCTATACAAATAAATCTGACTTGACATACTAAACATTGATGTAGGTTTTAAACCAATTGGACCTGACACAGAATGACTTTGCTGAATAAAACTAAAAGGCTACCTGTCTGCATCATAGTCCTCGTAGTCTTTGTAGTCCAAGTAATGGGTTAAGACAGAAGTGTAGTGGTTGAATCCAAAATAATCATGAGTACCATTAATCCTCGCTACTTCAGCAGGGGTAAATTCTGGAAGCCTGATAGATGTGAATTGCAAATGTGAAAGCATTTATAAGCATTGAAACTTTTTAATACAAAGCTTTAAATTCCTCACAAAGAAGATAACATATGAATTACCTTGATTGAGGTCGGCCAGCCGCTAAACTTCTCTCTCTAATTCTGTCTTTCATTATATCACTGTAATCTCCATTGAACACAGGATGAGCAAACCAACCCAGCATGAACTGTTTCAAGAAGAGGAGTGGCTTATTGTGGATTTATGCACATGGTTACACACTGTTTGTATGGATGAATCACAAATCTGTACCTGAAGATAACGCACGGCAGCATCCACGTCTTCCTGTTTGTATGGGTTTCTTGGTTCAGCCCAGTCAGAGTTTAGAGTGATGCCGATAAGGCCACCATATTTTGCACGATACTTGTCATTATACAGATGCCAGGCCTCAGCATGAGCCTTGAGGAGGTTGTGTGCCGCAACATATGGTGCAGTGGCCGGTCTGGAATTTATACCTGGACACAGATAGACCATTATCAATAACCTTGTTTTGCATTATTAGCTGTGAACACAGAAATTGGTGGGCTTGATTACATTTAAAAAAAATTAAAAGTATAATTTTAATGGCGAATGATACCTGGTGCCATAGTTCCATAGCCATATCCTGCCAAAGCAACAAGCAAGGGTTCATTTAAAGTGATCCAGAACTTTACTCTGTCCCCCAGACTGTTAAACACAACATCAGCATAGTCTCTGAACCTATCGACAATAGTTTCATTCTCCCAGCCACCAACATCCTGGAGTGCTTGTGGGAGATCCCAGTGGTACAAGGTCACCTGCCAGATCAAAATGATTAATAGACTGTCAAAATATTTTACTTTTTTTTTATTATTATTATTATTTAGGCTACCAGAGTGCATTTCTAGCATGCAAATTATTTAAAAAAAGTCTACCTGTGGCTGGATGTTAGCTGCCAAAAGTGCATCCACAAGCCTATTATAGTAGTTGAGTCCAGCTTCATTAATTTTCCTGTTTGTCCCATCTGGCATAATTCTGGGCCATGCAACAGACATCCGGTAGTGGCCGACCCTCAGTTTTTTTACATTATTGACATCATCAGCGATCCTGTTGTAGCTGTCACAGGCAATGTCACCATTGTCGTCATTAGCTATTCTTGAGGGAGTGTGTGCATATTTGTCCCAAATACTGAGACCTTTTCCATCTGTTCTCCAGGCTCCCTCTATCTGTGGTGTTAAAGCATAACATGAAACATATATAATTTTAAGCAAATATATGATTTAAAAATATATATCAAATATGATTAAAAATTGAATTTGTTAAAATGGATTGTACCTGATATGCAGCTGTTGCTGTGCTCCACATAAATCCCTCTGGAAAATGTCCATATAACATTTCTTCCTCCACTGGCAGTGGAAAGCCATTATTTCTTATTATATCATAAAGGAGGTGAGCTGAGCGCTTTGGAGTTCTTGGCCGATTTGAAAGTAAAAAGTTCACATGGTGAAGTCCATAGCTAACATAGTAGCCATTTAGCCACTCAAAGGAGTCCATCAGAGAGCTAGCAATATAACCCCTAATACGAACTCCATCCAGGTTGTGTGCTAAAAAGACAATACATGTAAATGTGTCAAATGCACAATTTAACACCATTACAAACATTAAGCCATTTTCACTAATACATTTTGTACAATTTGTGTATTCATGAGCAAATAATTTCATGCAAAATTTCCACAGGATTCATAGGTGCAAATACACTTTTTTTTTTTTTTTATGTTGCTGCATCTGGACTGTTCTAAATGAGGGAGTGCATTCACACAGCTAGCAGTATGAATAAATTACGCCTAAACCATGTCCCAAAAAAAGCTTTTCATAATCATATTATCATATATATATATATATATATATATATATATATATATATATATGTAATGTATTTCATGATTTCTGCATAAAAACCTTTATCAGCAGACAAATACGTGTGTATGCACTGTCATGAATGAGACCCATAGTTAACATACCTTTAAGAGCCTCATCAACATAGGTCTTAAGAAAGAATATGCGATCAGTGTCATCAACCGTCATGGCAGGGACTGTAGCCACACCATTTTCTGTTATATAAATCTCAGGGTCTCCATACTCTTCCTTTAACCAGTTAAGAAGTCTCCTGAGTCCCCAAGAAACAGCCTTCTGGTCATTAACGGCAGTATTTTCAGAGCCATCTGGAAAGTTCTTCTCAACGTCCTGGTCAGTCTGATAAGACTCAACATCAAGTATGCTGGTCACATGGCGCACGACTTTGGTTGTGTATGTGTTAATGCAGAATACATCAGCTGTTCCTTGGATAAAGGCCTTTTCTTCGTCAGTAAAAGAAGGTAGGCGGGATTCTGTCAAGCCTTGAAGTTCACTCTTGTTGCCAACCTGCCACTTCATGGCATCAGGGTAGTCACCATTTTTAAATATGGGATGTGCAAACCAGCCTAGTTGGAACTGAAGGGCTCGATCAGCTGCCACCACCTCTCGAGGGATGTTGATGTCCAGGGGCTCTGCCCATTCAGCGTTTAGACTAATGGATACCAGACCTCCTTGCGATGCCCTGTATTTCTCATCATAGGTGTGATAAGCTTGTGCATGAGCTTTCAGGAGGTTGTGTGCAACCCTGTATGGAGCATCTCCAGGTTGGTTTACGTTAGGTGGAATCAGACCTAGTCCATATCCGGACCATGCAATTGTCTGGGGTTCATTAAATGTGATCCAAAACTTCACCCTGTCTCCAAATGTTGCATAACAGAAGTCACAATATTCATTGAATATGTTAATTAATTCGGGGTTGTCCCATCCGTTGATGTTCTGTAAAGCCTGTGGCAGGTCCCAATGGTAGAGAGTCACCATGGGTGTGATATTGTTTGCCAAGAGACCATCAATGAGCCTGTTGTAGTAGTCCACACCCTTCTGGTTAAGAGAAGATTTTTTCCCACTGGGAAAAATTCGAGACCATGACAAGGAGAATCTATAAGTCTTCAGTTTTAGGGCTCTCAACATGTATAGATCCTCATCTATTTTATTGTAGCTGTCACATGCAACATCACCATTGTCATTGTTTGGGATCATACCAGGTTTTTGAGTGAAAGTATCCCAAACACTTGGTCCTTTTCCATCTGCATTCCAGCCACCTTCAACCTGATATGCTGAAGAAGAGACACCCCACTGGAATCCCTCTGGAAATGTTCCATAGTGATAAAGCTGTCTGTCAAACTTGGTCTGAGGGGAGAACTTTTCCCAAACAACCTTGGATTTTGAAGGAACTTCAGATGGTGGCAGACTAGGAAGTTTTGTGCTCTCAATTTTATTTCCATAGATTTGCATCTTAGAGCTTGCTGGAGTCTCAGCAAATCCATTATGCTCGATCACCTTTGAATAGTAATATGCTGATGCTTTGGGGATTCTTGGCCTGTCAGGATCTTCAAAGTTCACATAGTGCAATCCAAATCGTTGACTGTAGCCTTGAGGACCCTCAAAACCATCCATCAGAGACTGGACTGTAAACCTCTGGATGACAACACCATCCAAATGCACAGCTGTAGTAGAAAGAAGTAGTTAGTAGATAGTGATCTTGTATTACTATATATAGTCTGGATGTTAAGATTTGGCAAGGGTTTTGTTACATTGGTAGAAGATTGTTTTACGGTCAGTCAGTGTTAAATCTGATGTTGTTGGTGACCTAAAACTAAGGTCTGTAAAATTATTGCAGAATCTAACATTTTCATATATTTTCATCTCCCTGAAGAATTCATTATTCCCAAGCCAATAAACACCATGTTTAGTGTATTATATTTCAATAATTATGATTTTTGGATAGACAAACCTGATTCCTTCAAGTTAACACCATTAAAAGTCTTCTCAGGGTGCAAATATTTTCATACATGGCCCATAAAGTTGTAAAAAATGTAACATTTGTAGATGTGGGTGACATTGGAGCCTTAATTACATCCATGAAAAGACAAGAACATGTTTTAAGCTTAATAGCTCAAATGTGATGTTTAAGTCCCTGTTATGATCAAAAGGACAGTACAATATTTTATCATTTATCAGTATTGACTAACTAGGAGAATCTTGAAAGTGGCTTAAAAGTAGGTCTACACGAGCAATGTTTCTATGCAAAAAGACATTTGTCCCAGGCTATCTTGATAAGAAAATATGGCCAACAAACTTTTTGAGATATCAGATACCCTATACACGGCTTCCCTATAAGGCATTTTTTGGCCTCAAAATAATAAATACTTAAAATATAAAAAAATTAGAATCTCCAAGAAATACCTTACAGATCTTAGATTTAGGTCACCAACTCTCTGATTTCACACAAACTGACCTGTTACCACTAAGAAGATTAATATAATCATAGTTTTAAACACTGACCAGTTCCCTTAAAATACTTACATTTCATTGCTTCATTAATGTAAGCTTTGAGATAGTCGACACGCTGAATGTCATTGAGCAGATCACCATAGTACTCAGTTGGCATTCCGTTTCCTGTGATATAGATGGGCACCTTTGTGATGGATGTGTACTCTAAATAGATGTAGTTCAATAAGCGCCGAAGCCCCCATGGAACAGACTGGATCTGGTCAGAAGCTGTGGAGGGCCATGTGGGGTCCGCATAAGCCTCGAAGTCCCCAACATTATTGGGTCCAGCGTCACATCTACCCAAGCTCTCACTAATCAGTCGGGAAGTGTAGTGATTAAGTCCGAAGAAATCAGCTGTGCCTCGGATTCTTTGTTTCTCTGCCTCAGTGAAGACGGGGAGTCTTGCCAGCTCTTTACCACACTCACCTTTCTTTTTCTCTATTTGTTTCTTCAGCACGGCTGGATAGTCACCATCTACAAATATGGGGTGAGCAAACCAGCCCAGTTTGAAGTTCAAATAACGCTCAGCTGCTGCAACATCCTGATCACTTACGGGATTCCTTGGCTCTGCCCAATCGGAGTTAAGAGCAATGCCCACTTTTCCACTGTACAGTTTCCTGTAATTATCATTATAAATATGCCAGGCTTCAGCATGAGATTTCAGAACATTGTGTGTCACCTGTGAAAACAAGCAAAGCATTGCCAATATATACTTTATAAAATCATAAAATAGATGGTACTTTTTCTGATTGACAAACACACCTTGTAAGAGGCTATTATTGGGTCTTTCATACTTGGGGGATGTTCCCCTGTTCCATACCCCAAGTTGCTCACTACCCAGGGGCTGCCGAAAGTGATCCATGTTTTGACTCTGTCTCCATAACGAGAGAAGCAAAAGTCAGAAAATTCTTTGAAAGCTTCCACAATAGAGTCATTAACCCAGCCTCCTGAGTCCTGCAGAGCTTGGGGAAGGTCCCAATGATGCAGGGTAACAGTAGGCTCGATGCCGGATTGTAGAAGTGTGTTAATCATCTTGTCATAATAAGCAACCCCCTCGTCAACCAAACTTTCTCTGTGTCCAGTGGGGAAAATGCGAGCCCAGGAAATTGAGAACTGATAATTAGGTGCCATCATTCCCCTAAGCAGATACGCATCATAGTCCACCTTATGATAACTATCACAGGCCAAATCAGTGGTCTGTTTGTCAAAGACATGACCCTCGTGGCTAAAACGATCCCATATGGTCTCACCCTTCCCGTGTTCAGCCCATCCACCCTCGACTTTGAAACTCTCACTGGAGACAGACCATTCAAAATCAACCGGGAACGAGCCACTCAGAAGCTCATCACGCTCAGCTTCGCTTTGACTTCTGAATTTCTCCCAGACCTTCTGGTATGAGATTGCAGAAGCTGATTTCTGATGGACAGGAATCCTGAACTTCTGTTGCTTTGCATTACTGGAGCTCAAAAAAACAGTCAACAAACCTAAAGACAGAAATCCCTCTAGGACCTTCATCTTGTCAGTTGCAAGTGGGGAAGAGTGGGAAAAGCTCTTTATAACCACCACGGCTGTTATGTCAGTTATACAATCAGTTATACAATAGTGTCAGTTATACAATCAGTTATAGAGTTATACAAGAGTGTCACTTATACAATCATATCAGTTATACAATTGTGGAGTTTAACTTTTAACTTTAATCCAACTAGTGATACAGTTTATGGCAGTCATTAAGGGTGTGTTCACACATGTAGTTCGGTTTGCTTGTTTCGATTGGTCCGGACCAAAAAAATCAATAAAAGTGTAGTCTTGGTTCTCTTAGTGGTCACACTGTTGTTTTAACACAGAACCTAAAGATACCGAATCTAAAGGCATAGTGATATGTTCACAACCTGATTGGTCGGCTTTTATTACGTATATTTCGTGTCGGAACTTACAAAACATCCAAAGCAATGCTGTGCACTGGGATAAATGCACTCATTGTGTGTGCATAGCCTGCATATGATGGTATTTTGACCAGCTGAGAACTCGTGAAGAGCTTATAAAATGTGTAAAAGAGTCAAAACAGCGGCAGGAATCCCTCCATCACAAACATTTGATCTGCTGTGATCTTATCAAAAGATCTGCTGTGAGGAGACGCAGTTCTGATACATGTACCGAACTGTGATGTGTAACTATGACGAGGAAAATCGTTTACATATCTTTGATCTGTGTTGCGTTCATATTTCATTCAAACCGCACCAGAGTTTGTTTGGAAAGAGGACTGAGACCCATCTTTTCAGCGATCTCGGTCTGCTTGTTTGGTGGCACCGGGGTTCGGATGGCAGCGTTCACTATTATTCAAATGAACTGCACTAACAGAGCAATCGCACCAGGGTCGTTTTGATTTAACCAAACATGCCAAGTGTTTTTTTTTTTTAAATAATGGGTTCACAAGACCAAGTCTCAAAACCCTTTTTTTTTTTGTCCTCACTTAAACATCCACTTAATTAATCTTTAAAGAAAACCATCCTTTCCATTTGTCCAAAACTTGTTTTAAAATTTCTTGTGAATTAATTGTGACATCCATAAGTTATGCCTATCAAACACACAAAGGAGATCACAGAAGATACAAATATATTCAGTGCGTGAAATGATATTCAATCTTATCCAACAAACCTTATCTTGCAAAACTGATATTCAAGTACCTAGTTCTAGAGTGACATATAGATGTTCACAGGTGGCTAGTGGATGGAATAATGGGACGCAATGTGGAAGATTCTACTGTGAAGCTCTCAGTTGCTTAAGCTGATTTATCAATTTAACAAGAAATGGATACATTCAACAATACTGGTTGATCTATAAAGCTTTTTCGATGGCTGATACGGATTCCAATATCTAACAACATCAGACTTTATGAAATAATTTATTGATTTTCTGTCTGAGTTAGTACTGGCTGCAGATAAAGTCTTTATTATTTGGTGAGCCATGAAGATAATGAAAAAGATGCATTGATGTTGGCATTTATAGACATTTTAAACTATTGGGAGTTAAACAACACGTGTCAGAACACACTCATTATGGTAATCATACTTTAGATTTAATGTGGACACATGGAAAATCTATAATAAAATTATATAATGCATTGCATAATAATAAAAAGTATATTAGTAGTACATTTATCTCCAAAAATGATTCTCAGATAATGGATAAGGTTTGTATGAAATGAGACAGTGGCATTACATCACCACCTAGTGTACAACACACAGTAGCAACCAGATTCATTACAATTATTTAACACATACAAAGATTAAAATTAGTACAAATTTTGATAAATTCGATAACAAAATCTTTGACTATTTCAATAATATTTTTGTTGTTGCACTGTGAAAATCTATTACTATGTATAACCATCATAAAAAAATTTTTGGTAAAGTGTTAACATAAAACATAAATGAGAGGGACAGAAATGTACTATTTAAAAATCCAGATTGTGTTATTTTGAAACCTAAATAAAACATTCCACAAGCATCCACAAGATCAGTGATGCAGCATTTCATACTTCTTTCGATTAGTTACTTTAGAACTTACAACCTGCCTTGTCATGTCAACCTGTGCTTTATTTTTAGCCTGACACTAATTTGTGAGAACTAGCAAAAGTCACACATCTTAATGTTAGTCGATTACCTGTCTTGGTCTGTATATAAGATTAAAGAATGAGGACAATGGCTACAGTAGAATTTCATGGTAAAAGATTTACTTAAGCAAGATTCAAGATTCACACAGATGCATACAGTTGCTGGGATCTGTAGGTCCCTATGAAATAGTTTTAATTTTTCTGTATTCCTTGTTTGAATTGTTATTTTTCTGGACTCCAATTTAATGTTTAAATTAAATGCCATTTAATCAAAAAGCATGTGTAATTATTCAGAACTTCTGTGTTGTATGTTTTAATTTTTTATTTGAAAATGTATGATTTAATACAAATTACGATGGTAATGCATAAAACACTTGATTCTACGATTCCATATGCATTTTCCACATAGCCAAATCATAGGGCCCTATGAATTATTAGTAAATTCAAATGTCTAACAAGCATTAACAAGATACTTATTTCCAATGTGTAAAGATGTTGAGCTCTAATAAATATGAAAGTACAATATTGAACATACTAATACAAACATCATATAGTGTATAAATATGTACAAGTTATTAAGTTGGTTATCAAAAATACAAGGCAATGATTAATAGAGCAATAATTTTCAGATAGCCTAGGTGTTTTCAAGCTGCATACATTCATAACATTATGTGCAAATTGATTGTACATATCTGAAAAATAATGCACATGGCGGTAATTTAAATTGTATCAAACTAACTTTTTTTCCAAACTTAAACACAGTTATACAGCATCTAACTTTTAAGCGAAAGTTCAGCAAATTAGCTTGCATAAGTGCGTTTAAGTGCGTCATTGATTTTATGCGTCACTTATCATTTATTACAGGTCATTCAAATGTTAAGGTTTCCTTGATAAAGTCTCCAGTTACTGACATAACCTCGGTTCTCTGAAATGAGGGAAAAATAGGTCTTGTTATCGATGATGCTATTCTCCTTGAATAGTGAAGCCTTATTGTTTTTTTACTTTAAAAGTTGTCACCTTTAATGACGATTTTTAAAATTAAATGAAATTTCAGTAACAATACTGAAATTAACACTGATACCTGTTTACCTTTTGTTTTTGACTTGGTTAAATATTCACATTCTTCATGGTATCGTTTGCAGGGAAAAGAAGCTTTTATCCCATTGCATGATCATTTGATGTTTTGTAGAGTTCTGTTCACAATGTTGATCTGGTTACCGTGAAAACAGTGTCATGCGCTGATGCTTCAGCCATCATATGGTAGAAATTGTCCAAATAAAAATGGGTTCAACAAGCTGACAGAAGTTGATCCATTCATTAGAAACCGGAGACATCCCAATTCAGAGGCTGCATCCTTCGAAGGCCGCATTCCCGGGCAATGAAGGTAGAACAGTTGGATCTTTCGTGGCCTGAGTCAGTGAGGACTGGATTTCTTTTTAGATAAATTGGCAAAAACATTTAAAAAAATTTTTTTTATTAAAAGTTATGTTAAAAGTAACTTCTTCTCAATTACTGTTATATATTTCAATGATTTAACGGTCTTCTTCAATATCTGTCCGGCGAGCAGTTCTGCATTCATGTATCCAGATAATCATACCTTTTGTCTGAGCAGCCCAATAGTACAGCTGAAGCGGTAGAATTCCTTGGCCTCGCATGGTGAGCAGAGCAGCTTAATCTTCCCGCTGTGCAGCATCCTTATGCCGAGTTCACGCTGCACGATTTTCAATGTAGTCAGGTCACTGTTCTTTTCACGCTGCACGACTATCTGGGATAACCTTCAGTCACTGCTGTGTTCACACTGCACGATGCATCGGCAACAGGAGGTTTCACACAGCATGACTTTACAAAAGAAAGAATCGTGACAACTTCTGTCTGGTTCGCAATCTACGTTTCACAACCAAACACGCGCGAGAAGTGATAAGGAAATAACGCAAGATCACGCATGCGTGAGACCGGCGTTCTCGCTCGAGACTGAAATTGTTATTAAAAATGATAGCCTGCAAGAAGCTTGCGATCCAAATTGTGTCTGCGCTTATTTGCAGCGAAAAGGAGAAAAACAATTATGCTGGAGGAAATTATTGGGGAGACAAGGATTGTGTGTTCTGCAAAGAGAGTTGGGGGTAAATAAATAATTTTGCAATGTGCTGCTGTTGCTGCTGGTCAAGCAAATGTTTGTGCTTTGTTTCTGTTTGATATAATTGTAAATATATGTATTAAAATACTGATATTCTGGTCTATAACTCCTCCCCGAACATCCCGCTGCCCTGTTTCTTGCTCTGACCGCCGATGTAGTTTTCAGTCAGAACACATTCACACAGCAGGATTTAGAATCGCGGACAGGTCCAGATATTTAGCATGCCAAATATCTCTTGGGCGTCGGTGTCTCGTCTGCGATTCTCTCAGATCGCATCTTTGATAATTCACACTGTGTGATTGTCACTCGCATGAACGAGATCTGATTTGCCTATGATTTCGGGCATTTGTCGGCGATCTTCTATGTAAAAAAAGAGGAGGGTCAGCAAAAAGACTTGCACACACACGATAGCTAGTTGTATATGAATAACTAAATCAGCATTCTATCATTTAAAAAATATTGCAAGAATTAGATGGTTTGTTTCCAGTCAAGACTTAGAGAAACTTGTGCATGCTTTCATCACCAGCAGGGTGGATTATTGTAATGGACTCCTCACTGGATTCTGAGCAGAACCAGAAAATATGAACACATCACACCAGTCCTCAGGTCTTTACACTGGCTCCCAGTTACATTTAGGATTGATTTTAAAGTATTATTACTGATATATAAATCACTCAATGGCCTAGGACATCAATATATTGCAGATATGCTCACTGAATATAAACCCAACAGATCACTCAGATCACTAGGATCATATCAGCTAGAAATACCAAGGGTTCACTCTAAGCATGGCGAGTCTGCTTTTAGCTATTATGCCAGCCGCAGCTGGAACCAGCTTCCAGAGGAGATCAGATGTGCTCCTACAGTAGTCACATTCAAATCCAGACTCAAAACACTAATGTTTAGCTGTGCATTTACTGAATGTTTGTTGTACTGTATTTTATTTTTTATTCTAAACTGTTTTAATTATTCTTAAAAATGTATTCTATGTAAAGCACTTTGAATTACCATTGTGTATAAAATGTGCTATTTAAATAAACTTGCCTTGCCTTGCCTTGTTAAAATATTCCAATGCTTTCTACTTATATGACTCAACGTGCAGGTCCTGACGTGCAGACACCCGATTATTCTTCATTCTCCCATGACTTTCTATATTGACCATCTTCATTTCCAGCTGTGCAATCCGTTTTTGTCACCGAGACTAGTGTGGATTCAGTTCTGTCAATCTTTTCCTTCATTGCAACGATATGTGTCTCAGTTTCCTCAATACGTTTTTCATTAGCTGACACATCTCGCTTAATATCAGATAAGTTGCTCTCCAAAGTGGAGATGGAGCTTGCCATTACACCCAGACGTTTTTTTATGCCATCTAACTTTGAACGGAATGCTGAGCGAAGTGCTTTTAGCTCGGTTAGCACCTTGGCTATCTCCGCCATGCTGTTAGCATCCACGCTCTCTGCAAACGGTACTGCATTATTTAACTGAGAGGGGCTTAGACATAATCGAGACCTAGTCGAAAGATTAGGTTTGTAGAAGTAAGGGGTAATAAGTTGTGGACACTACTTGGTCCTATGACTTAATTTTTATAAACATTTCTATGACAAACCTATGACAACATCAAAAAAGATTGTCATTTAAATGTAAATTTACATAAACATCCAGTAAAAGTAATAGACTTATGCAGTTAAATCAACCAGGCAGGGCATCCATCAAGGCCACATTGTTACCTTCACACTCACAATCACAACTCATTTACAATTCACTGCGGCTGATTAAAAAACATGTTTTCATAATAAAAGACTGTATCCAGAGATAACGAAGTGCAATTTGTAAAAAAGCAGATAGCAGCAAGACAAGAGAGTTTCTGATAGTGGCAAACTTTTTGCCACACCTGCCAATGACCTTGAATGACTTAAGAAAATTTACAGTCATGACACAAAAACATGCAGTTATGACCAAAATTTTTGACTAGTGAAAATTCACAATCCTCTATTCCAATTTTGATACCACAGCTAAAACTACTAGCTTAACTAATATACATTTAATAGCCTACATTTTTAAAGACAAGTAAACAGTCAGTAATAAAATAAAAACAATCAAATTATAAGCAAAAGCACCAATAAATACAACAAAGATACAAATGAAATAAACAGTGCTCTTCAGTTATTCAATTTAATAAAGTTGGCTGATCAAATAATTAATACTGCATAGTATTCACATTCTTTTTAAAGTTCAAAAGCGGTGGTTGTTTTTTCTTTTTCTTCCTGTGTCCTTTGTTGTTTGGTTAACATTAAAAACGGGGGTTGGCTTGTAGGGGCGCTATCTAAAATCTCGCCTAGGGCAGCAACCGAGTCTGGGTCGGCCCTGGACAATACTTTATATATTGATCTGAAAAGAGAACTAAAAGTGATGATTATTAATATAAAGAAAGTCATAAGCCTACAATAAATGTATGACAAAACAGGATTATTATTATTATTCTATTATTCTTTGTTTTATAAAGCAATAAGATGAATATATTTTAATACATTTGTATTGATGATAGAATTTTTCCCATCTATACATCATTAATGGTTTGAACACTTGGTTCAAGTGGCTGGTTTGTTTGTTCTGTCTATATCTGTAAATGTGGTATTTGAAAAATAAAAATAAAAAGTAAATTCTGACCTCTCTCTCATTGTGTGGAATAAATAGCATGTGCATAATGTTGATATATTATACCATTCACAGCAATCTTTTAGAAAAATCAGTTGTTAATGAACTTCAAACTTCATTGATCATAACATCAATGCTGCATTATCTAACTAAGCAAAGATAACAAATATGTCTGTTTTCTCCTCTTTTATTATATCTGTTATGTAGTTGTGTTGGCAAGGCTTCAATAAAACTCCCCGCAGGGGTCGATTAAAGTTACCTGTAATAAATAAATAAGTGATCTGTAAAATAAATGATTATTTAAAAGCGCTTATGCAATGCTGATTTGCTAAACTTTCCCTTACAAGTTAGATGTTGAATAATTGTGTTCATGTTGAGAAAACAACAGCGTTCGTTTGATTTAAATTACTGCACTGTAATAAAAAAAAAAAAAAAAGTGATTTCCTAAGCCAATGCCCCACCTTCCAGAAATTCAGTAAAAAGGAGATATTAAATGGATAAAAAACAATAACTGTTGCTGGAAATGTGGACCGTCACAATATCCATAAACTCCTGAAAGGGTATTGTCCCATCTATTATCTTATTGTTGTGGTCTTTGCGTGAATGAGGGGTAATTTGACTGTAGCCTTATGTACTAGACGGTTTAATAGAGATATTACAAATAGGTTGTTGCCTTTTCCTCAAGCCACAATAAATAAATCACCATTTTCACCCCTGTTTAATAAACTGCGCAGTCTGCTCCTTGTTCTCTAAAGGTGATGATACACGGGGCAACTTTTTTGAGCAATGTTGCTGAGCGATGTTCCTTTGTCCCATTGAGAATGGGCAACAAATTTTTATCTGGATACTTTAGATCAGTCGTGGGGCCTGTCTCACACCTGGTTGCCTGTTGACCGCAACAATGCTCAAAAAGTTGCCCCGTGTGTCATCACCTTAAGGGTTATGACACACCAAGCCAACGGTCGGCCGTCAGTGCAAAACACTTCTCTCTTGACATACAGACAGTTTGGAGTTGTGGATGCTTTGTCAACTGCAAAGGAACTTTGCAAGGCCTTAAACATAGACATAGAACATAGAGCTTAAAGAGAAAAGCCCAGATAAGCCCATCCATGATGTCCTCCAAAAGCTTGAGGTAATATGTTTTCAACATTATTGTGAAGTCTGCTTTGGCATCAAACTATAATTCTGCTTAGGTCACCTATTTGGCCAGCAGCGGTCCTGCAGAAGGCTGTTCAAATCTTATGTCATCTTTCTTGTGCAGTCCAATTCACAAACATTTTCATAACAACATGAGCCATTTAGAATGAAAATATTGAGCGTGATTGAGATTCAAGATACTAAGCAAGCACTGCTTTGTTTACGGTTTGTATATCTGCAGCCCTAGTTTTGGATTTATTTAAGTTAAAGGGGAACTAAACCCTAAAACAAATTTTTTTTAGTTAATGATTTGTAAGACTGGGGTTTTATTAGTGCTGTTCATTGATTCCAGTAAATTTTTTGGCATTTTGGTATAAAAAGTTTTAATTCTACAATATATGGTGTAAAAACGTCTGAGTGCTGCCCTCTTCAGGTTGAACAGTGGCTACTGCAATTGAATTTTGAGAGCGCGCGCTATTGAAACGAGTCTCAGGTGCATGCCCCGCCCATTTTTACATTAGGCTGAGTATGTTTAGGGCAGAGCCATAGAGAGATAGAGTTGCGACAACTCCATTCACTCCAATGTTTTTGTTGAACTTTTTACAGCAATGGCGGCTCAAGGAGCCTCTCAATAGTTCCCGGAAGTAGCAGAAAATACATGCAGTACCGTATAGAAATGCAGCAGAACAGACTGTTTGTGACACACTTTAAAAAGGTTAGACGTTTAAAGAATAAGATTGTATATTATCAGTACATCTGAATAAAAATAACTTGTACATTATAGCCTCCTAGTAGATTACTACTCATTAAATTAGTAGATTTAAGGGATGTTATCAGATAACTAGGATTGGCTACTGGATAAAGTTAGTAACGTACACCCTATTAATTGTAAAATCTGTTCTCTTAAAGGGTTAGTTCACCCAAAAATTAAAATTCTGTCATTAATTACTCACGAGTTTGGAATGTCGTTCCAAACTCGTAAGACCTTTGTTCATCTTCGGAACACAAATAAAGATATATTTAATGAAATCTGAAAGCTTTCTGTCCCTCCATTGACAGCAACATTGACAGGCCCAGAGAGGTAGTAAAAAACATTGTTAAAATAGTCCATGTAACTATAGTGGTTCAACCCTAATATTTTGAAGCGACTAGAATACTTTTTGTGTGCAAAACCCCTCAAAATAACGACATTATTCAACAATCACTTCTCTTCCACGTCATTCTCCTACGCTGTCGACGTAGTGTAAACAGTGCAGCGCTTCTGGGTTCTATATCAGAACTTCGGGTCATTATTGGCCAACGCCGCTGGTCATGTGTGTGATGACCCAGGAGCTAGCCAATAATAGGAGCTGACGTAGTCAATAGTCAGGAGCTGACATATTTTAATACTGTATTATATACTCAAGCTTGTTAGTGTATATCAGTAACATACTGTATATGCACTGGATTAGTGATGCCACAGGACTGTTCTGTGATGGAGCATCAGTGATGATGCGGGTCAGGAGTGCTGAGGGGAGTGCTGAAATCAAAAGGTATGTTTTAAATAAGCCAGCAATAAAGTATTGTGCTAAATGTGTATTGGACTGGTGTTTTATATAAGGAATCATACTAAAATAAATGCTGTTAGGTGGAGGAGTAGAGATGTTTGCTGGGTTTTGGTAGGCTGGATAAGTAGTGATGTTGGCTGGGTGCTGGTAGGTTGGATAAGTAGTAATATTGGCTGGGTTTTGGTAGGTGGAGTAGTGATGTTGGCTGGGTGCTGGTAGGTGGAGGAGTATTGATGTGGGCTGGGTGCTGGTTGGTGGAGGAGTAGTGATGTTGGCTGGGTGCTGGTACATTTACATTTATTCATTTAGCAGACGCTTTTATCCAAAGCGACTTACAAATGAGAACAATAGAAGCAGTTAAACTAACAGTAGGACAACAAAATGCAAGTGCTATGACCCTTCTCAGTTTAATCTAACGCAGAACTTTTTTTTTTTATAGTTATAGAACAGAATAGAATAGAGTAGTAGAGAAAGTGTTAGTATTACTGGATCAAGTGCTGTCAAAAAAGAAGCGTCTTCAGCCGTTTCTTAAAAGTGGCTATGGACTCAGCCGCTCTGGTTGAGTTAGGCAGATCATTCCACCAGCAGGGAACAGTCATGGTAAAGGTCCGAGAAAGAGATTTTGTGCCTCTTTGAGATGGCACCACAAGACGCCGTTCACTTGCAGAGCGCAAGTTCCTGGATGGCACGTAAGTCTGAAGTAAAGAGTTAAAGTAAAAGGGAACAGAACCTGTGGTTGTTCTGTAGGCAAATGTCAGTGACTTGAATTTGATGCGAGCGGCAACTGGCAACCAGTGCAATTTTGTGCCCTTTTCGGCTCGTTAAAGACCACTCTAGCTGCGGCGTTCTGGATCAGTTGCAGAGGTTTGACTGTGCAAGCTGGAAGACCGGCCAGGAGAGCGTTACAATAGTCAAGTCTGGATAAAACAAGCGCTTGGACAAGGAGTTGAATAGCATGTTCTGATAGGAAGGGTCTGATCCTCCTAATGTTGTACAAGGCAAATCTACATGACCGGGCAGTTCTAGCAATGTGGTCTGTGAAGTTCAATTGATCATCAATTACCACACCAAGGTTCCTGGCTGACCTAGGTGGAGTTATGGATGACGAGTCTAGCTGAATGGTGAAGTTGTGGTGAAGTGTTGGGTTGGCCGGGACCACGAGTAGCTCTATCTTCGCAAGGTTTAGTTGAAGGTGGTGGTCCTTCATCCAGCCAGAAATGTCTGTCAGGCAGGCTGAGATGCGAGCAGCTACCGTCGGATCGTCAGGCTGGAATGAGAGGTAGAGTTGTGTGTCATCAGCGTAGCAGTGATAGGAAAAGCCATGTTTCTGAATCACAGATCCTAGTGATGTCATGTAGATGGAAAAGAGAAGCGGTCCCAGCACTGAGCCCTGAGGCACTCCAGTAGCTAGATGTTGTGTCTTAGACACCTCACCCCTCCACAATACCCTAAAGGACCTACCTGAGAGGTAAGACTTGAACCATTGGAGTGCGGTTCCCGAGATGCCCTTCATCTTTAGGATTGACAAGATGATCTGGTGGTTAACTGTGTCAAAGGCAGCAGACTGATCCAGCAGGATGAGAACTGAGGATTTGGAGGCTGCTCTGGCCAGTCTCAGAGCTTCAATTACTGAGAGCAGGGCAGTCTCAGCTGAGTGTCCACTTTTGAAACCAGATTGATTGTAGTCCAAGAGGTTGTTCTGTGTAAGGAAGGAAGAGATCTGGTTGAAAACAAATCGTTCAAGTGTTTTCGCGATGAATGGAAGGAGAGATACCGGTCTGTAATTCTCCAGATGTGCTGGATTTAGAGTGGGTTTCTTAAGCAGTGGGGTTACACGAGCCTGCTTAAATGCTGTGGGAAAGGTACCAGTGTGAAGAGAGGTGTTTATGATGTGTGTGAGTGTGGGTACAACCGAGGATGAAATGGCTTGAAGTAGGTTAGTGGGAATAGGATCAAGCGGACAGGTGGTAGGGCGACTGGAAAGGAGGAGATTGGAGACTTCTGCCTCTGAGAGTAGAGAGAAGGAGGGTAGAGAGTGTGTGTTAGCTGGAAAAGTGTGTGTCAGTTTGTGGATTGGTAAATTGGCCGCTGATGGAGGTTGTTTTATTTATAAAGAATGTAGCAAAATCGTCAGCTTTTAGTGTTGATGAAGGAGGAGGAGGAGGAGGGTTGAGAAGAGAGGAGAAGGTTTTGAAAAGCATGCGAGAGTCTGAAGAATTGTTAATTTTGTTGTGATAGTAAGTCATTTTAGCAGTAGAGATATTAGCAGAGAAGGAAGAGAGGAGGGACTGATAAAGACCAAGGTCAGTAGGATCTTTCGATTTGCGCCACTTCCTCTCTGCACCCCTGAGTTTCGAACGATGTTCACGGAGAACATCAGATAACCAGGGGGCAGAGGGTGTGGCGCGGGCTGGCCTGGAGGAAAGTGGGCAGAAGTTGTCCAAGCAGGATGTTAAAGTTGAGAAAAGATTATCAGTTGCACTGTTAGTATCTAGTGTTGAAAGCTGATCAGGTGGAGGAAGTGTGGATGAGACCAGAGAGGATAGACGAGAGGGTGAGAGTGAGCATAGGTTTCGCCGAAAGGTGACCTGTGGAGGAGTGTGTGTTGTGTTCTGTGGCAGGTTGATGTTGAGAGTGAGGAGGAAGTGATCTGAGGTGTGCAGTGGAGTGACCAGTGTATGGTCAGTGGAGCAGTAGCGTGTGTAGATAAGGTCCAATTTATTACCTGATTGGTGAGTAGCCGCAGTAGATACTCGTTTGAGGTCGAATGAGGCAAGCAGAGTGTGGAAATCAGCAGCCTGAGGTTTTTCTAGGTGGATGTTGAAGTCTCCAAAAACTATGAGAGGAGTACCATCCTCAGGGAAGGATGAGAGTAGCACATCAAGCTCTTCCAAGAAACTTCCGAGCTGCCCTGGGGGACGATATACAACTACAAAATGGATTTTAATAGGGCTAGTGATAGTAATTGAATGTGATTCAAATGAGCTGTTGTCACACAGAGGTGGTAAATGATCAAATTTCCAATCGTTTGAGATGAGCAGACCAGTACCACCACCCCTACCAGTAAGGCGAGGGGTGTGTGAGAAAGTGAATTTAGTGGAGAGGGCAGCCGGTGTGGCAGTGTCCTCTGGTCTGATCCAGGTCTCAGTCAGGGCCAGTAGACTGAGACCCAAATGACTAGAAATAGATGTAATGAAATCAGCTTTGTTTACAGCGGACTGGCAATTCCAAAGACCAATAGGAAAAGAGAATATAGTACTAGAAGACACCTGAAAGGTACGCAGGTTGTTAGGATTGGACTGCCTCTGACGTGTGACATTTGATTTATGCATGTTAGTAATAGTAGGGATTTGAAAACACATCACAAACAAGAGGGGTCACAAACATACAGATCAGATGAAAAGTTGTGTAGAAGAGAAAGGAAAGGAAAAAACAAGAAAATTAGTCATTGGTCTTTACACTCTTCGTTCTTCACACGAGGGCTGCCGCGACCGCTGCCGCGGTGCACTAACCTATTTTATACACGCCTAATACCTCTTTATTGAATACAGCAGGTCCCGCCCTCCTGTTTAGTCAAGCGAAACTAACAAGTCACGACGCACAAACAACGTCACACGGGCACTTTTACCAGAGTAAAAACACAGTAAACAAAACAAACTTCCTAGCAACACAGAGCCGCTCTAAAATCTACTGGGAAAAGTAAACATTCACAGATTGATGATCTCTCCTGTTGTTCGACTGCTTCTTCTAATAAGTACTAGCAGTTTGTTAGAATAAATACTTTAACTGGCTTAGGCCCCTGTTTAGTCAAGCGAAACTAACAAGTCACGACGCACAAACAACGTCACACGGGCGCTTTTACCAGAGTAAAAACACAGTAAACAAAACAAACTTCCTAGCAACACAGAGCCGTGCTAAAATCTACTGGGAAAAGTAAACACTCACAGACTGATGATCTCTCCTGTTGTTCGACTGCTTCTTCTAATAAGTACTAGCCAACATCACTACTCCTCCACCTACCAAAACCCAGCCAACATCAATACTCCTCCACCTACCAGCACCCAGCCAGCATCACTACTCCACTGGTAGGTGGAGGAGTATTGATGTTGGCTGGGTTTTGGTAGGTGGAGGAGTAGTGATGTTGGCTGGGTGCTGGTAGGTTGGATAAGTAGTAATATTGGCTGGGTTTTGGTAGGTGGAGTAGTGATGTTGGCTGGGTGCTGGTAGGTGGAGGAGTATTGATGTTGGCTGGGTTTTGGTAGGTGGAGGAGTAGTGATGTTGGCTGGGTTCTGGTAGGTTGGATAAGTAGTAATATTGGCTGGGTTTTGGTAGGTGGAGTAGTGATGTTGGCTGCATGCTGATAGGTGGAGGAGTATTGATGTTGGCTGGGTGCTGGTAGGTGGAGGAGTAGTGATGTTGGCTGGGTGCTGGTAGGTGGAGGAGTAATGATGTTGGCTGGGGGCTAGAGCACTTATTGGAGCAATGGTTAGTCCCAGTGTTTCCATGGCAACAACTAATGTGTTTGATAGCACCTTTGGAGCTGCTTGCTGGTTGTTGGATGTTGAAGCTTGGCTTTTGTTGGTCCTTTTCCTATTTTTAGATTGGCTCTTGCTTCCAAGATATCCATCGTTTAAGTGTTGTTGTTGTTTTTCTGTCATTTTGTATTTTTTTTCACCTCAATCCTCAACCTCAGCCTTATACATTTTTTGATGATTTTTTCTTGTACTCTACTGCATGATGGAAGCCTGCTGGAGAGTGACTGAGCTTCTTTCTCCGAGACATCCACTGCGTTGGGGAGCTACATGAGGGAGGATCCAGTCTAGGTCCTAAATAGTTTCTCAATTTGTTGAGTTAAGTCATAGGCTTCTTAAGGGGGATGACAAAGAGCAGCTGCCTTGAATTCTTTTAAGTTCACTAAAAGGATTGTCATCAGTGTTCTGTGCTGCAGTTTTGCATTTTCCACAGATGCTGGCAAATCTGATTAAATTGTGGACAATGTAGCCTACAAGATGGAAGAGAATAAGGATATTGTGAGGTCAGGTGCTGTTCTGTTCTCCACCATCAGCTGTTCCACTGTGACTGATGGAGTGACATTTTGTTCCACTGTGTCCAGGAAATCTGCCAAAAAGCTACTGTCGTCTTTCTGGTAGCTCTCTGACCTGATGGTGGTGAGGAACTGCCCTACAGATATAATTATCAGTGCATGATGGAATTCCACTGGAGTTGGAATGGGATTTTTAGACCTCACACAGCTGAATATATTTTCAAGGGAGTCTTGTGTAAACCTTGAGGTTAACACAAACCTGTGTCCTCGTGTCAGCATCTCATCCTGTATGCCCAAAATTTATTTTGTTGTCTTCCAACCTCCCTGATGACCAATCTTTATCCCATGGAACAGATGGATGATATCCTGTAGGAAGATGATGGCCTTTTCATACTCCTCCATCTTGACCCTGCTCAGGGCTGTAATTGAATGGCGAGATGACATAAGATCAAACCAATGATCAACTTTCTCCAGAAACCATGCTGTAGTCAGGTAGGAGAGAGGGTTGTTTTCTTGCCGCACCATATTTTTCAGCCCAGCACTTGTTGCCTTACTAATACATTAAGAACAGGACCAACCTTCATTTTTTCAAAATGACTTGGCTCGATGGCTGCAGCTGACAGATGGGGAGCTATTTTTAATGTAATTCCTTCTTGAAAGGACAATAAGTCCTTAATAGACCCCTTTTGCGCCGACGTCACAGTTACGTCACGGCACTAGCTGGAGGCAAAACAAACAGAAAACTGGAGGCGGCCAATACAAACCAGCACAGATTCGGCTATATAATAAGGAGCTTAAATTATTATTTTTATTATTAAATGTCATCTTGTTGTGTTGTTGGATGCAAGAATCGATAAAAAATGAGTATGCTGTATCTGGAATTTTTATTTCTAGAAAATATTCATATCATTAAAATTGCACCGTAGTGTCACTCTTTACATTGTCGTCTTCTTGGCGCTGGCTAGGCAGAACTGCGGATCGTACCACACAAGTCTTTACATGACCATTCAGCACATAGTTATAGGCATCTAAATATATATATATGCCCTCAGTTTCTCTTTACCCTTGGTTTCTCTATCAGGTAGGTGTAGAAGTCAGGCCACTCAACCGGAGGTAGCGTTAACGTTAATCCTGTCAGATCATCCATTGACTGATCATGTACGGTCATCTGGTTCCATCCGTTAAAATTAACTTTTGCAAATAACAATCGCGGTCCTGGACAGTGAGTGACCTTGCACATTAAGACAAAATCTGATTTTCTCCAGTCACTGTTAAAAAACCAGCTAACAAAACTTGCAAACTAGCGTTAGTGAAGCGGCCAGATGGATCTTTCTGCCTCCAGCTAAGCCCCGCCCACACAAATACGTCACCATGTTTACCAACTGTAAACGGGTCTATAGGGACCATAGAATACCTCTGTCAACACACCACGCTCAAATTTAACACATTCAATCCTTCTTTGCAGGGTTTTGATTGCTGGCAAGGGAATCTGCAATTCCTGTAGGGCAGGGGTGCCCAACCCTAATCAAACACACCTGCCTTTAATTTTCAAGCGATCCTGAAGACGTTAATTGGTTGCTTCAGGTGTGTTTGATTAGGGTTGGAGATAAACTGTGCAGGACAGTCGATCGGCAGGAGCAGGGTTGGGCACCTCTGCTCCAGGCCTAGGGTCTTGTAACCAGTTGGACCGGGTGCAAAGCGAATTTTTAATGCCTTCTTAAATGTGTCATTGCTCCATTTCATCCCTTTTGTGGTTCATCTTCCTAATGCCTTAATTTGGTATTTAAAAAAAAAAAAATCTTTAAATTGTTCCCACTAATTTTCATTGTTTTCTTGTGAGCTGCATTTTCATTCTTTCTTTTTCTTAGTGCTGCCTTTGCATTTTTGGATATTTTTTCTTGTCTCTTTAATTCTTTTAATAGACCCAGGTGACTGTCTGCTGGCTGACTGGATAGTGTCACCTGTCCCTGTCTCTCCTCACTAGCCATGTCCTCTCTTTCTTCACTGTCACTTTCCCTTCTCTGACTGTCCTCATCCCTTTTTCCTCAACCTTTGAAACTGATAGCGGCAGAATACATGGTATTGCTAATTTTAAATACTGGAAATAATATCACATCACTTCAAAATTAGAAATATTACTTCAATTAGAACGAGTTCGTACTTATTATATATGTGTAACCTGTAACACTATAGCTGTGATCAGCAGCTTTACAGGTCTAGGGGTGTATCGTGGTGAAGGGGCCCTCCTCTTTTTGACCACAGGATGATGCACAAAGATGGTGGAATAGCATCTGGTCTCAGCCTACTCTTGGAATTTTTGGTCATGACAAATTGGCTTGCCTCAAAATGTGCCTGCAGAGTGATTTGAGTTTAGTTTACACACACAACTCATGTTTGTCTACCCACATACTGTACACATATCACATGGTGGTTTAAGGTACAGTAATACATGAATATCAGTCACGTGACCTCTCACGTCATCCGCTCTTTTTCCAGTTGACTGCCGCCATCTTGAGTTCCTATCAAGTACTGTCTATGGTACTGACAACCATTAGCTAGCTAGCTTGCTACGATTTACAGCTTCGTACGGATACAGTAAATGGCTATGAAAGACAACATTTCGCACCTCGACTGCCATGAAAAGAAACGCTACTTTCAAAAAATATCATCGTTAGGGTGTGATCCCTACACAATACCTGATGCGTACTTCCAGCCTCTGTCCGCTGCTACCGAACTACCAATCCTGGCATTCAATGATATATACATAATTAGTCGTTTAATGAGGCCTATTATGTGTTGATCCAACAATTTTAAGCGAGTTTTAATGGTCCAGGGGCAGAACTTTTGCCAAGCGTGTCAGAGGTTCTGGGTTCTAATCCGCAGTCATATATATATTTTTTTTTTTCTGTTTTTTTTTTCTCCGATTATGTTTATCGGTGGTTGTATATCACACGTTTGTATGCATTTTGTTTTGTAATTTCACCGGAATGAATAGAGAGTCTCTCCACAACGGATTGAAGCGCGTCTCCGAGTGAAGATTGTGCGCGAGCTATTATAGTCTACTCTTGTGCCTCTAGATTTGTTTAAAGTCTATTTAATGTTTAACAAGCAAGACAAAAAAGTGGGAATGATAACCTTTCACTATTTTGCTGTTTCAATTGCCAATTTATCCGCGAATGACATGAGTGCTGAACAAGTGGTTTTAAGGAAATTTTTATAGCTTTAAAAAATATGTATTTCTTCTAACTTGTGTATGACTATATTTAGTTAAACAATTACATTTGTACTGTTTTGTATAAATAAATTTATAATAGTTTATAGAATACAATATTAAACTGATAAAAACAATATATAAATATAGCAGGCTATATAATATTTATTTATTTTTCAATTAAGTTGTACTTACCAATTGTTTTTCTTGCATTGTTGAGTTTGATACAATGCTATTGTATTTTTCTGGTGTAAAAAATACGGCTTGGTGATATTCTTGTCTTGACGTTTGGACTGTAGCGTTGAAATAGCGCGCATTTCTTCTGGAGGTTTTTATAGGAGAGACTGCATGAAAGTACCCCACTATCGGGTCATTCTCGCTGACGTTGTCTGTCTTCTTTTCCATTTTTCCGGTAAAGGTGTTTTACATAAAATTCTGCAGAAGTTTTCTTTTACTTCGGGCTGTCTTAAGGCACATCTGAATCTATATTTGGAAATAGCTGTTTTTATATTCGTATTTTTCAAATTGAGATGGGCGTATTCAAATGCTTGTTTCTGATTGGTTGAAATCCAGTTAGTAGTTTTTGTACACAAAAGGTAGCCTATCACATTAAGACTACGTGACATCATCTGATATTCAGCTACAGTGGCGTGGCGTGGGGAAAATTTCTGAGGAAGCCAATTAAGACACAACCTCTAAGCTGTGTGTTTTAAGGGGTGGGGGCAGAAAATCATACGTTACCATTTATATGTTGCTATTTGGATGAACTATTAGAGCGCCCAGCATCATCTTACCGGGACTTACGCTTGTTACAATCCAACACTTTGAGCACGGACGCGCGCTCTCGCTCTCTCTCTCTCTCTCTCTCTCTCTCTCTCGCTCTCTCTCTCACACACACACACACACACACACACACACACACACAGTCAGTCCTCTTAAACATCTTAAAAATACTTTGTTACTTTACTTAAGTACATTTTTCACGTATCTGTACTTTACTTAAGTAGAATCAATAGTGCATACTTTTGACTTTTACTTCGTTACTTTTTGCAGCAATTATTATACTTTCTACTCCACTACATTTCTACAACGTTTCTTTACATTTTCGTTACATTTTCTGATCAGTTTTTCCCCTTGCCAAAACAGGGATTGAAAAAAATCTCCATGTTTTCGGTGATGACGCGTTCATGTAACAAGCAACTCTGGCGGTGCCAATAAAGCTGTCACAAAGAACCGGCAAAAGTAATGATTATGAATATGTAAAATATAACAAGGAGACATTTTAATTGATGCTGACGCGCGATCTTTGTAGTGAACGCGCCAGAGAGAAATGCACATTTTATACATGCAGAAAACAGTCTGTTTTCTTTCGTTTTGAATTGTTCTGTTTAAAAGTAGGCCTACACATTTCAAGTTTTCTATACATATATATACATCTCAGGTCTGTGAGGCAAGTACAGACCTGAGTTTCGGTTCATGAGTTTCACCAGTTCACGCGCCCGCGCCTCCGTGTCCTGATCTATTTTCTGCTATATTTACTTATTAAATCCATGAAACATGAATGAAATATTGATTAAAATTAAGATACAATTAATACGAAACGAAATTCACTTTAAAGAAGGGCTTTTGAGGTCTCTGTGAACGTTTTAAAGCAGTATTTTTGTGCCACTTTCAGAGCGCTCACGTGCGTAATGGAGAACTGACACGTCCGTAACATTGTTTTTTCCTCATAAATGTGAACACAAAAAATAAAATGAATATGATATGTTCTGTGATATGTTCTTCATCCGGTGGTTATTACTTTTGGTTTGCACAGTGAAATTCACAGAATTACTAAAAAATATTTTGCCACCTAAAAGTTAAAGATTTTTTTTTGTGTCACGTCCGTTACGGATTTATATTTCCCTCATATTAAAATATAAAACGCATGTGTCTGTAGACTAGTATTTTTCTAATGTCTGGACTTCTTTATTAAGGGAGTATGGATATATAAACAGTTTCAATTTGCTCACCCTATTTGAAGAGGAAGGCCATTCTCCTGTCTTTCATAGTGGCAAAGTGATCAATGACCATGTCGTAGAACTTCCCACTGGCCTTTAGGTCCTGGACAACAACAGAGTCGATGGATATCTTGGCCAGGTTGACAAGCCTGTCCTGTCCACATGTGTTCCTCAAATACGTTTTGATCCTCTTTAGACAGGAAAATGAGCGCTCTGCTGATGTGCTGGTAGCCGGTATCGTGAGCATAAGTTGCAGGAGTTTGCAGACCTCGGAGAGTGTGTCCTGTAGCTGTAGGTCATCCTCAATGAGCAGCTGCAGCAGCTCTGTTGGTGGCCTGTGAAACAACTTCTTGTTGTAGACGGTGTGCAGCTCATTTCTCAACTTTTGCTCATCAAAGACTGGATAAGTGCTGATCAGCTGGGCCAACTCACGGATGGGGAATGCAGCAGGCTTGCAGAACATTGCAAATGATGTGTGGTCCAGTACCCGAAAAAAACTCAGGTGCTCCATGTCGGCGAATCTCTGGGTCATGTGCAGTACTATACTGTCGACAATCTCGAAGTAAAGACGTCGGAAAGATGAAACAGTGTCCTCGTCTCTTTCTTGGTGCCCTTTAACTCCCTGTTCCAGATCCTCCCAGCCGCGGCGACGGCGTTTACGTCGGGGCATGGGTTCTCCTACTGCCTGGACTGTTTCCTCATAAATGCCAGTAAACGTCTCGCTTGTTCTCGTGGCTTTGAGAGCACTGATCGTGCTGTTGATCCGATCCTGGCATTTTTTTATGTCTGCCGTCTTGCTTTGCAGAACCTGGAAAAGTGGTTCTGTGAGGCCGAAAATGGACTGAAAGACCCAGAGCAGGAAGGAGAAATCAAAGTCCTCAAGTTTTTGTTTCAAAGCCACACTTTGTGCAAGAGTGTCCTTGTCCCATCCCGGTTCTGTCATGATCCTGTCAAAAGCCACACAGAGCGATGCCCCTCATGGATGGCATGTACCGCGCGGCTTTTAAAGTTCCATCTCACAGCAGAACCTCCTGGTACACGTCGCACAGCCCGGTCCACCTCACACAGCAATGCTGATCTTTTGCATGATCGTGAGAAAAAATTGTGAAAGGCATCAAGACCGGCAAAAAACAGTTTGGCTGGTTGGATGTTATTTGTGCCTTGTGCTAAAACCAAATTTAGCTTGTGTGCATAGCAGTGGATGAATAACGCGTTGGGGCAGTGCGCTTTCACTAAAGCCTGCACGCCGCCGTGCTGTCCACTCATACAGCTTGCGCCATCTTAAGTCTGACAGACTAGTTTGTTTCTTGGGCTGTAGTTTTCAATGGCTGTCATCACAACTGATGTTATGGCTTTTGCATCTCTATCTGCGCTGACATCATAAAAGCCTAGAAAACGTTCACACACATTGCCTTTCTCATTGACATATCTTATTATTACGGTGAGTTGGCACTTGTTGGATATGTCTGACGTGTCATCCACTTGTACAGCAATGAAAGGGGACTTGCGTATTTCTTTCTCAGTCTCATCCTGGATAATGTGAGCAATACTTTCGATGATGTCATTTTGTATGGTGTTTGACATACCGCTGAAGACTGTTGATGAGCACAAATGCTCTCCAAGAGTGTTGTCAATTTCTGCAAAAGCATGCACCAACTCCACAAAATTGCCCCGGTTTGCGCTGCCAGCGGCCTCATTGTGCCCCCTGAATGCTTGCTCTTGCCGCGCAAGGTAGAGGGCTGCAACAATGAGTCTCATTAAAATATCCCGGTTTTTCTTCACCTGCTCATTGTGCTTCTTTGTACTCAGACTTTTTGCGAGATCCAGAGCCTCATCAATCCTGACACGTCCAAACAGCTTCAGTTTCACAGCACAGTCGATGTGATTTTTTGATTTGCCGTGTCTTTCAATTGCCCGAGACAGGTTGGCTAGATCTGTGAATCCTGTGGTAACCCAGGGATTATTCAGGGAGCAGGAATCTTTGTCAAATAGAAGACAGGGCCAGCAAAATAGCCGCTGCAGATTGGCGCTACCAGCTAGCCACTCAGTACGGACGTAATTCTCCTCATTGAAAGTCCGAAACCCTTTCTTCCTCTCAGTGCGGAGCATTAGCTTTGGTGTTGGCCTGCCATCGGATTTAATTCTGAGTTGCTGCTGTAGAGGCAGTTTAGTAAAAGATTTTTTTATCAAATACTCCAAATCTCCACCCTCCATAATTACAATTAATAATTTTAGCTAACTAGCTAAACAAGATGTCAACACAAATCCACAAATCTTCCGCTATTTCATTCATTCATCCATTGACGATGATAACGTGATGTGATTGGCCTGATGCCATGACACTGTCCTGACCAATCACAGGGGAGCAGTGTCGTGACAATAGCGTCACCTGATTGGTTAATCATTCTTTTTTTTTTCTATCAAGGGATGCCAACTCAGCCTGGCCTCCACACAGACACAGGGTGCAGTACCATGTTTTCAACGCTCATTCACCATGTCACTTTTATAGGGGCGCTGTTTTACACATCATAAAACGCTCAGTAATGAATGAAGAGAGACGATGAGGAGATGACAGAAGGATTACGTAAACCGTAAAAACAAAAGTGTTTATTAAATGACGATTATATTCTGAAAAAGTGAGGAAGCCTGGCTTCCCTTGGCCTCCGCAAGAAAACGCCACTGTTCAGCTATAGGTAACACTGATGACTCCCTGCAATGAGACCGTAAAACCTCACCATGAGTCTCAGCTCCTTGGGTTTTGCAAGGCTTTGCTTGTTCCTTATTTCTAGTAAACACTAAATCTAACATTACATTTCCCATTGGGGTGTTCTTTGTGAAAAAGTGCAAATACATTTAAAGATAATTACCTCACAAATGTTTTATTGTGGGGTAACAATATTGACCCCAGCAACACTAAAAGATTGGAAAGAGTTGGAATGGCACATGCTGAATTTGGGAAAAGATTGATGAGAATTCACTGCATTAAAGTTGGCATGAAATGAAAGTTTCTTAAGTATTTTCATCCCTATTGTTTGTGATGTATATTCGAGTAAAATGGCTTCTGGAACAAGAAAAAATGTAGGATGGTAATTGATTGGATGGTTGTGGTTTGAAGAGAAGAGAAGGTTATTTAGATTACGAGGGCACGTTTTTTTAATATATATAAAAATATGGTTTGCACAGATAAATCATTTACAATAAATACTGCAATAATCTATAAAAAAATTGAATTGTCCATTTTGATCTCATGGTGACTTTAAACCCTCTACAAGGTCAGATATTTTACAAACATTCAGTTATTGATTGTGGCAATGTTGACAGAAGGCAATTGCAATTACAAACAAATGTGACTTTTTGTGTCAACAACACCTACACTCATTCATATAGGTATGACTCATTTACAAAGTCAAGGAAAATAAAAATTAATTTCGCACTATTAATAAAACACATTGAAACATGCAACCTATTGATTATTGCATATTTCTCTGGTCATAATAAAGGTTTCATTTAATTGACTAACCCTGTTTAATGTATAATAATTGCAGTTTTTGCTATGGCACTTTCGAAAAAAATAATCAAAACAACATTTAAAAAAAAATGTTTTGTTCCTAAAAAAAAAAAAAATGTTTTGGACCCCTGGTATAAATGATTTCTGCACCCAAACATGACTGTTTTGTCTCTAAGACTAAATCTCACATATTAGATGTGCTATGACCAATGACTCTTAGTTATTTTCAGCACACCATTGGACAACATTTTAATATGCCTGTCACAAAAATTTAAATATGAAAACAGCTGACGTTTTATTATTTGTGTGTGTTATTGTGTGATTTTTAGACAGCAGAGTGTGAAGAGGACTTTTATTTTGATATGGCGGTGTGACGTCATAAGGTGCCGCCGCGCTCCAGCATCTGTTGTGATTCGGCTGATGAAAGGTTTGTGTTTAAGCATTTTAAGTGTTTCAAACGATACAAACTGTTTCAATGCATAGTTTTTTACTTGAGATATAAAATTAGTGAATTATCATTGCACATAACATATTCATATGCGAGTTTTCCGAGTCAAATAAATGAATTGCTTCGCAAAATGATTCAGTGATTCGAATCGCTCGAATCACCGCGTGCTGACGTCACCTGCTGGTCAAAACAGTGTAAATGCAACAATGACAACTTTAACAAATATTGAAGTGCACTATATGTAATGTACTAATCAATATATAAATCACAGCTAAATGTTGATTGTATCTTTGTAATTTATGCTTATGAATTTGTAGTGGTAGTTTTGAGTGTTTTTGACTAACCACTATTAACCATCACTCTGATTACCAGTGAGTTTACCAGTTTGGATTTATTTTACTTTCTGTTAATTATTCTCATCTTAAACAGGACAAACACAGAAAAACTCCTGGTGAAGCGACTGAGATCCATGTGATACTATTATAAAAATGGCGTTTATTAAAGTGGAGAGTGAAGACATGGAGATTGAAGTAGTCAGTGTGAAACAAGAAGACATTAAGATTGAAAAAGCATTCAGAGTAAAATATGAAGATACTGAGGAACAAACAGGTTGGTTTCATTCTCAAAACTGAACTCAGTCATTTTTATCCTTATTAAAATATCCAGCTTTACATGAATGAATATTGTATAGCCTATTTTTTAAGTGTCATTTGTAAAGCTGTTTTATTTGACATGGAGTGGGTTGCATCATGTAACAATAAACACAAACCTGCAGATAAATCCAGAATAAATCCGCATGACTTTCATGTTGTTGATCCAGGCTGGTTTATGCTGGTTAGAACTGGTATAGTGCTGGTCCCAGCATGCAGAATTTATGCTGGTGATTTTTCAGAAAGGAATATCTGCTTCTGATTAGAAAACAGTAAAACCCATTAATTGCGATCACTTAATAATGCAACAGTATCCAACAAAATCTACATTTTGCTATATTTTACTGAAATACATCAGTATAAAGAATACAATGTCATACTTATAATATGACAATGATTTGAATTTGAATTGTGTAAATTTGAATTATTGACAAGTGTAATCTAACAAACTTTAATATTGTGTGGAATTTTAAATAGTTCTGAATTTGATTTCTTTAGACGAATATTGAACATTTGAAGTTTAACGAACTGAAATTATTTTTAAGGCTGAATTTTATAGACGTATTTTCAAACAGCTGTTTTTTTTTTTTTGTTCTGAATTCTTAGACTGCAAATATCCAGTTTTAAAAAAAAATACAGATTCAAGTTTTCAAGATCAAGAAGAAATTCGGAACTTTAAATTCAGTTTTCTAAAATTAAAAACGTGGAAAAAATTGAGATCTTACAAAAAGTAGGTCACAGATCATCCTCAGGGAAGAGTAGAGGATCTCAGAAAAGTTGAACAGAGCATTTTGGCAGTGCTGCAGTAGTTTTCTGCCGCAAACGCGGTGGTTCAAGAGAATCAGTGTATCATTCGTTCAGCCGTTTTTTGATTTAATATTAAGAGTAGAAAAATGAGAAAACAGCTTGAATATTAGATTTATATTCTAATAATATTATTGTAATAATAGTCCTCTGCTGCTGCAGTTGCATGGAGCTTACGAAATTCAACGCGTTTATTGCAACTAGGCTACATTTCATTTTCTCATCAAACAACTAGATGAATGGCTGGACACAACGGAAGAGCCTAGACAGAGCTTTTTTCTGTATAGACCAGCAGTTCTTAATGCCAGGGGGTCTGTGAAATAATTTGAAATAATTTCAATTCGTTAAATTTCAAATGTTCAATATTCGTTTAAAGCAATCAAATTCAGAACTATTTAAAATTCCACATAATATTACATTTTGTTAGACAAGTTATACTTGTCAATAATTCAAATTCAAACTCATCTGTTGTTTGCTGTATCAATGAACTCAATGCGTTTTTCCATTCCACTCCACTACTTTTCCATGTTTTTTTGTCTTGCATCTTTTACAGCATCTCACGCAGTGGGTTCTAAAAATGCAGTGCTCAAGTTAAAAAAAGTTTCACTTTTAAAAAATGCGTCTCGGTGTGTTTTCAATGCTTGTGTCTCGCATTTTACATAAAAATAATGGAAAAGCAGCGTAGTTGAATACCAAAAATGTGTTCTGTGGAAACGGCCCCATGCCGTTTCTCCCGTTTTGTTGTTGTCAGAGTATCGGAGGCACGAGCTGTAAGGGCACAGCCCTCTTCTGGAAAGGGGAGCAGCGGCTCATGTCGTTTTAAATAGGGATGTCCCGATACCACTTTTTGCAGAACGAGTCCGATACCGATACTTTCATTTTTGGTACTCGCCGATACCGTAACCGATCCCTGAATTTTCACTGCATTTGTAATTTTTAAATGTATTAGTAGATAAACCAAAAGAATATAAATCATATTAGTTGGCTTAATTTGTTCATCAAATATATATTTCTTTCAGTTATTTTCATGCTTAATTAAGCCTGCTAAAATGCATTGTATGAGCTTCTGTTACTGCCACTGTTCATTCTATTGCTCTATCATATTTTATCTTTCATTTATTAGCCACAGCAATATTTAGAGCAGCTTCAGCAGGGCTCAGTGCTGAGGATCGGGTCAGCGGTTCAAATGTTTGTCAAAACCAGTGAAATATCAATTATTTAATCTAATTTTGATATTACAACAAAAACTACCAGCCTAATTAATGTGAATTTAAAACAAGTAAGCAGTCAGTAACAAAATAAGAACAAACAATCGAATTTCAAATAGGACAAATAAATACAATAGAACAAAGAAAGGCTACAAATGAAATAAACAGTGTTTTTAGAGTTTTTCAGGTAGATCTAACAGGTACAGAAATTTTAATAAAGTAATCAAATGTGAAAAAAGCATATTCATTACTGTAGAAATTATATATAGATGGATATTTTTGTAAAGTTGAAAAGGGTAGCCTATTTAGCAGGGGCGGCTGGCCAATAGAGGGCGCTAGGGCGCCGCCCCCCCATGAGCCAGACCACAGTTTATGAGCCACACTCATTAAATAAATAAGTAAATACATACATAAATCATACATACAAATTGTCAGTATTTGTGTGTTTAAGATATTAAATACACCCAGTATATGTGAAAAAAATGACAGAAATTAAAAATGACTGCTTTTTCAACACGTCTCCTCCACCTGCGCACGTCTCATCAGCTCTGGGGCGCTGGAGAAATCGCCCCAGAGAGGCGGGTCTGTGGAGCAGCTTAGCCAATTGCTGATTTAAGATATACATGTTTGACATAAACTGTAGCCAATCAGCAAGCTCAAATCTAGTCAGCTATGGGCGCTTTTGTTAGCGCCCCAAGCTGCGCGTTCCCCTCTCGCGCACGCGCTCATGCGCGCCTATCTCCATCAGACAGCTATCGGCCTGGCTAGCTGGATGCGTCATGCTAATGCCTTGTTTTGCTTTCCGTGATTACTTTTTAAAACAACATGGACAGTTACCGAAGTGAGGGATCTGTCTGAGAAAGTAACTAAACTTTTTGAGTTAAATTTCAAATGCAAATGGAAAGTTTGTGCAATTTGTTTGTTTTTGTGTAAGAATGCTTCAGTCTTGTAACGTTAATATGGCATTAAATAATTACTGACTTTTTCACAGAGCACTGGTATCATGCAGTTTGTGTTAAATTGTGTTTGGGTGGTTAACAATAATTATTTGTAATATTATTATTATGTTTCGCTTTACAAAGATATGTAAAGGCAGTGGTTCTCAAACCGTGAGGTGACAGAAGGTGGTGCGGGAACAAAATGCAGAATTTTGCCGTTTCTTTAACGTTAACGTTAATACTACCTCATCTTAAAATAAGATTTAAACTCGGCATGCATTTCTCTCAGGTTAAATGCTGTAAATACATGACATACGATCAAATTACCTCATCTTTTGCGGTCAAAACTTTCTGCATTTAAGCAGCGTGTAGGCTATATGACAGGTCTCGTACAGATTGCTGCCTCAGCAAATCGCGCTATACTGCCGTTCTCAACAATGTAAGTTACCTTTGTAAAAGTAGGGATTTAAGTTAGCACTTACTAGCATGAAGAACAAATATAGATACAGGCTGTGCATGGAGATCGATATAATTCAAACTCTCTTCGATACAAAGACATACCCTGTGTGAGTTCCTGTGTTTAATGATGATCACATTATATGAAGATCCACACGATTGCAAACGTGACATTGATTTTATACAACAGTTCAACAAACGAAATATTAATATTAAGTGATGTTCATTTTCAACACAGTTGTCAGTATTTTTACAACAAAATAATAGCTCCAATGAAAGCCACAGCAGAACTGCAGCACACAGCAATGATTGTGAACGAATCTTTAGAGTCAATGATTCAATGATAGCCACTTGCTTCGTTACTGAATGAATGACTCTGACTCTCCACCTACTAGCAGTTTTAATTTAATATTTAAAAGCATCACTTCGTTTTTACCATCATTGCATATTTATCTATTTAACTTTTTTTTTTTTTATTCAAACCATTATTTATTTTATAAAGGTATTTGTAAAGGTAAAAATGCACTTACTGAAAAAGGTGTGACTGAAGAGTGGGGGTACGCAGAAGGATATTAAAGCCTCTTGGGGTACAACTCTAAAATTTAAAGTTTATTCTAAAAAGTTTGAGAACCACTGGGACTGGGTTAAGGAATAGAACAAAATAAACATCAAAGCACAATACACATACCAAGGGCAGAAACCCATGGTTACCAGACTATTGAAACCGGCTGAATATGACAGCCCCACCTAAGATATTTTTCACCAGCCGCCACTGCTATTTAGTCAAGAGCAGTGAGTATTTCTTTGTCCTTTGTTTGATTAACATTAAAACACAGAAGCAGGTTTATTAGACTGCTGCCCCTTTAACCCCTTAGCTGTCACCCCCCTTTTTGAGAATGGACATTAAAATGCACTATTCAAGCTTAAATGGTTGTAATTCAAGAATGCTTTGGAGTATAGACCTAAGTTTGGTCTTGTTTTAAAGGTAAAAAATAGCAGATTATTGCTGAAGTGAAAGCACTTCAAAAAATTAAAGTATGAAAAAGTTATGGAAGTTTAAATTTACATTAAATCAAATATAATTTATTTAATATTTTTATTTTATATAAAATATATATTTTACAAAATATGTTTTACAAAAAAATTACTATAAAATCAAAGCCAAATATCTAACCAAGTTGTGTTCCAAATTTGAAGTTGATATCACAAAAAATGAAGTTCCCATGAGATTTTGTTTAGGCGTATTACCAAAAATAGCCACCGGGTGTCATTGAATTCCATTGAATTTTACTGTATGCATTCTACCATAACAAATTAATAAATTTCTGTCCAAATATCACTTCTGTCACAAAATATGGAACCTTGAGACTCAGACCTTTCTGACAATATGTGTTTTGTCAAGATTAGAAAATATTTTGATCATAAATTATGAAACATAAGGATGCCCAAAAGGGGAGGAGCCTGATCAAATAATTTAGAGTACCGTTTCTATGGTAACAATGTCCAATTTCAAAACAGTTTTCACAGGATGAATTCTGAGATCATAAGCTTTCAAATGATACCTAATTTATGATAACTAATAAAATATGTAATATAATAAAAAAAAGCGATAAAAAAATATAATACAATATTTTAGAGGATAATATATATATTATACTTTATAGAAGATAATATTATTTTATATTTTTTTATTGAAAAATACTAGATTATATATTTTCTAATGAAATTTTAGCATAAAAACCAACATATCAATTATTAAAAGTGTGTGCGTCAACTTTTTGTGACGAAGGTCAGAACTCCTGTTATTACGTAGATTTTTTGAGGTGCACTCTTGTCATAAATTCATCTATTTCTGTTCCTACATAATTTATAACAAAAAAACAGTCCTAAATATCTATTTAGGAGTCTTAGAACTTTCCAACGATATATAGTTTGTCATAATTAGATTAGGATTAAATAGTAATATAGGGAAGTAAAGTTAGGCGTCCCGTATACGGGACGGTGACAGTTAAGGGGTTAAGACCGAACGCACGGACCGCATTTGAACATGCTACATTCATAACCGACTTTGTTTACTATAGGATACTCGCCAAGGCGGCCGTTATTACATAATTTTGTGTGAATTCGTCCGTACAAGCGCAAGACGTGAAAGACAATTTAATTCAGTATTCGCGCGCTGAGACGCTGGTTTGCGGGTCGCACACTTTGGATGTTTGCGTTCATGAAACTTCTTGACCTGCACACGTCCTGTAATAATGTAGGGAACCACTCGTTATACTTAAATCAGGTAACAGTTCATGTTTTACTTACATATACGATTTAGTTTTCATCCAAATAACGTGCTGAGTGAACGATCAGCAATCAAGAGCATTCAACAGAAGTGCGCTCGCTCGCTCTCTCTCTCTCTGGTCAGTTAACGTTAATAATAAGCTACATGCCTCGTTTTATTTTCTTTGCCATTGACATCCGACTGAACAAACTTTCCACTGATGTCTGTTTAAAGGGATGTGCTCGCAAAATGTACGTGGTATCGGTGCGTGGTATCGGCGAATTTTTATGAGTACGAGTATATGAGGACAGTATCGGCCCGATGCCAGTATCGGTATCGGGCCATCCCTAGTTTTAAAGATACATGAACGAAAACAGCATGTTTTTGCTTCCGCTCAAAAAGGGGCATTTACAACATGGTATAATAAATGATCTGTGGGGTATTTTGAGATGAAACTTCAGACACATTCTGAAGATATAGAAGGTAGAATAGAAGGTCCTTCCTGACTGGAATCTCCCAAGGGAGACTATCTAAGAGAGCTAACCGAAAAAATGTCCAAAAACCCCACACACACAAACCCCAGAATGAGGCTACCAGAAGAAGACAAACCACATCCTGGAGTATGTTTCTAGAACTCCCGGGAGCAGAGCGATCGGGGAAAAGCATACAGGCATATGGAATGGAAGGATGGAAATGTGGAAGTATGTATCTTACAGATCAATCATGACAAACCAGTCCTCTGACATAATTTAAAACACGATATAAGGAATGGTCAATATCTTGAACCTGTATCTCCTCAGAGACCGATTTAAAGACTGATATTTCACCGCTGAAAAGATGAATGTGTATTTAAATAGGGTCATTTATGTAGTAGAAATGTGAAATTATTTTAGAAGTTGGTGCCTTCTAGACTGAGAAAAGCCAGAAAATGTATTTTTGACTAATGTGGATGAAAGACAACAACTCCCAGAATGCACTTTCTTCACTGCCCTACGAGGCCACTCCCAAGACACGCCTACCGGTTACAGTATCAGATGAAATGATACAACTAGGCTATTGAAATTCGCGACAGCAATAGGACTCTCTATCCGTGTCCATAGGTGCCAGTGATGCGCGGGTCAATGTATAAACAACCCGCACCCGACCGACGTTTTCAACTAACCCGCCCGCAACTCGGACCGCAAAAAGAAAAGTAGAAAATATTGTACCCGACCCGCTTCCTGACCCGCATTTTTGGACAGAGCGCAGAGCGGCATTTTTAAAAGGACGGAGCGTCGCCCTATTTCCCGCTCCAATTTCGCTCCGCGCACACCACGATTCTGAAGCATGCTCAGTCAAGCCTGACTCAGTCTACTGTTGATGACTGCAAGATGGATTCTATTTTAAGTCAAAACTCGGCTCAATAATGGAGTTCAAAAAGTAGGCTACTTCGAAAAGGAAAATAAGAAGTCACAGGTGTAGGCTACTATAATATAAAACTAACTATAATGTGGTAGAAGAAAACGAATGTGGAGACATCATTCCAGTCAGTAAAGATTCATTTTGGAATCTAAAAAGACACATCTCTCGTAAACATGCAGTGTGATGTGAACACGCTGGGAAGAAAGCAAAAGGTTAGCAAATTGAATATGGTAACCTGTAACAAAGTAAATTAAATATAGCGTAATATTCAAACAATTGATACAAGCCCATTTAAATTTTAATCCTGCGCGCTGCGCAAAAGTTCAGTTATAAGAATGTTGGCCTAATAGTTAGGCTAATTTAGCCTACTTTTAAAACGTTAATGTATATTTTTTCATATAAATAAATTATATATATTTATATAAATTTTTATTTATATTATTAGGCCCATTTATTCGTTTTATTTTACAGCAGTTTGTGTGTACAATGGATACGCCCATTTAAATTTTAATCGTGCGCGTTGCGCAAAAGTTCACTTATCAAAATTCTGGCCTAATAGTAGGCTAAATTTACTTTTAAAATTTGTATGTAGGCTATATTTTTGTTTATATAATTGTTATTTATATTATTAGGCCCATTTATTCGTTTAATTTTACAGGACTTTGTGTACGTAGGCTATATTCCTTCTTACATAGGTCTAATTTGTAATTTGAAATAAAACATTTCTATTTGAAAAATGTTGTTGTTGCTCATTAGTTCTTTAGGAGGTAAGGCTGTGGTCTAAGCTAAAAGTTATATACATGTAGATTTATTTATTTATTTTTTTCGTTTTTTGGAGCGAGCGGGGGGCGATTTGAGTGGAGCGCGGAGCAAACTGCGTTGAGCGCTGAGCGATGATGAGCGGAGCGGCCTGATGTAGCTTTGAGCGGGGGAGCGAACATTTCCGTGAGCGATGATGAGCGGAGATTCTCACCGCTCCACTCCGCTCATATGCTCTCTTGTATAAATTACAAAGGTTTAATTGGCATCTTTATTACAAACGACCCGACCGACCGCGACCCGAATATCATTAAAAATATTTTTGGATGACTCGTAACCGCGGGTAACCGCGGGTGACCGCAGGCACCCGCTCATTTCGGATCAACCCGCGCATCACTGATAGGTGCACAGCGAGAGCACTGACACCACCAGTCCACCCCAGCTCGAGTCTGCCCGGGCTCTATCTCCTGGCCGCCAAGCAGGTCTTGCTCCTCTGCTGCAGCAGCTGCTCCGGCCGCCTCTTCTTCCTCCATCATCCGCAACTGTTCCTCGCTGTATTGCGGCTCGTACAGGTAGTCATGAGCATCGGATTTGCGCACCAGATCTTCAAAATCCCCTTCTGTCGTATCATCTTCAAAACTACCTTCCGCCATCGTGGTAGCCTACTACTCAGCTTTCTCCACAGAGCAAGAGTCTGTTAGCTTAGCTTAAAAAAAAAGATGGCTGACACTATTTGTACATTCTGTGAGTGAGATCCCACCCCCTATGGGCGGGTTGAAAACATGCAGAACTAGCTCCTACTACTGGCTGAAGTCTCTAGCCTCTGTCCAAAAAAGCCTCTGATGATGCTAAATGACGATTTTTACGTCATCTGAATTTTTTTCCCAGACACACAATATAGAAATCTCTCATCTCAGGGACATGAGGGAGGGAAGGCAAGGTCATTCGAAAATACTACCGGGTTTCTACTGATACAAAGCTTAATACTAATCGGTGAAGTATCCCTTTAACCCTCTGAGGTTGGCAAACGCGCCTGCGCGTTTTGCTGGATTTTCTTCACATTGTAGTACTATAAACTTAAATTTCTCCGTCATTTATGGTCGTACAGAAAAAAGAAATATAAAAAAAGAATCTGTGATATTTCTACTTTTGTATGTGTCCACTTACAATCAAATCAAAACATTGTGCTTTTGTAAAATAAAGAAAATAAACAGGGTGTGCGTTCTGCCTCTCCGTCGTGGTGAACTTTTTTTTCTTGAGCACGTCTATAAACTGAAACCAAACTCAGCGAATACTTGTCACACATTTATGAGCCATATACCTTTATAAACATTTAAGTGTGTACTTTTAAATGATCGGATTCAAACTGAAAACAAATATTCTCTGTTTAAGTAATTTGTATAAAACCAACAAGATGTCCAGCTTCTCAAACGCTTCCTAATTATTTTTAATTTGACCATGCCCACTCGCGCAAAAGAGATTGACATGCAAATCTCCACATGGAACGCGAACGCGCTCATTACCTCAAAAACAAAGCACCAAAACACTTCACAAGTCACTGCTTTTCGTCGAGTTTGAAAGACGCGCCGTGAGCTTACGTTGGATTTACATCAGAAGAAGAACGCGATTTGAAGACAAGAAAGATGTAAGGTAAGAAATTCTTACATATTAGTTTGTTATTGTTGCATAAATTTCACATTGCAGTTGAACTGTTGCTCGATATATGGTGAATATTATAATATTTAGACCCGTGTTTACTGTTACTGTGTTTGTGGATATCTGCTCAAACGTAGATATGTATATGGTAACCATAATGTTTTATATTTGAGCGTGATCGCGTTTGAATGTATCTTATTTTGGATCGCGATCGCCGCACCAAACGGCTTCATGTTTTTACTATTATCTAATTTCATATCATCATAACGAATGGAAACATTTGAAGTAACATGATAATCAATATATTTTTCTCTAGCTTAGTTGTTACTGAAATCTTTTGGAAGATTTATAGGCTGCTATAGGTTATTGTTATTATTTATTTATTTATTTATTATTTATTGTGCAGCACTGCGCATAGCCTATGCCTACAAGGCACAACACACCTGGTGTTCATTATATTATATATTGTTGGAAACATTTGTGTGTGTGTGTGTGTATTCTGTGAATTTTAAAAAGCAATTTTAACCAGAAAAATCTCAAATTTATTCCCAAAAATCGTGCAGGCCTTTCTCTTGATATCAGTATGTTCACCTTTTTTTTTTTTTTTCAGGGCCCAGATGCCACTGAGTCCTGCTGACTTCAACATTCACACGAGTCTCTGTACATGAACATGGTAAAGTGAAAATCAAACACCTTGGAAATGAAAGGTATGTACAATGTTTTTAGGAATGGCAGAAAGGTCTCTGTCTTTGGATCATTGTTTTCAATAAGTGCTTTTTTGTCATTTGTTTTGTATCTTTGGATTATGTTGTGTTATGTTGTGCTTTTACAATCTAAAAGCCATTCTTTTTTAAATCTCCTCATTCTTTGTGCAAGGTTGCTCAGAATGACAGGGCCTGATAGCTCCTAATAGGGCCGTTAGGGGAGGGTCTTTGTCTTTCGCAGGTGTGAAAAGCCTTACATATGAATGACCTAAAAATTTTAAATCAATATATTGTCTTATCTGAATGAGCAGTCAGGGTGATTTTCACATAGTTTTAGAGCAAATATTCTAGGCTACGTCATACAATTTTCAAAAGTCTTGTGAAGAAATAATCAGTATGGGTTTCATGACCTTATTTCAGTGAGAATTTTTTTGGTATTTTCACAAACCACGCATAAATGTCATTATCTCAAAACTACAAACTTTTACATACATGCTGCTGATATATTATTGTAGTAGAGTTTGTGCTGAATACAGTGTAATTAGACTTTAGCCATGAAAATGTCACAAGTAACAGAAATAAGCACAAATGTCAGAGCATGTCAGAACACCTCCAGGGCCCAGAAAACAGCTCAGACCCCAGAGGGTTAAGTGACAAAGATCTAAAATGGAAGAAACTCATCCGGAAAGACTCTTTATCACTCTTAAAACTAGACTTGATCAAGTGGTCTACAACAGATGTCGTAGCCTCTGGGAGAAGGTACAGAATTCCTTGTTGCAAATTAAAAAGTAATTTGAGCCGGTATCCATTAGATTGTTGAATCTGGGTCAGTCAGTGATGCCTCTTTTTATTATTGTGTTGTTGTTTTTAAGATACCTGTGATGGTGAGTATGGATATGTATGCATGGTATTTTTAATACTTGTAGGTGGTACCAGGTGATGTTGGAGTGTTGCTTTTGAGTCCACTCCAAATTTCCCTATCAGGAACAATAAAGAATTTTTCATTTCGAGAGAGGGACCTCCATGAGCTGTTTGTGTTCCATGTTGTGTTTGTAAAATGTAAATGACTGTGAGCAGTGTCTTCTTGCCTGTTGGTCTTGTCATGTTGCCACAATGTCTTTCCTCAGGTCGATTGATTGTTGAAATCAAAATGTTGAAATCAAAACACGGACAGTGTTGTGTGAAACATGCAATTTGTTATTTTATGACTCATATAAACAGGCTTGTATTGTCTATAATAAAAACACTGTAAAAGATTCCTTATAAGGGAAATCTTCATATAGAGTAAAACCATTATTATTAGTTTATAGAAAAAACACTGAGACATGTTTTTATTTGAAATTGTTTTATTGGTTTATAGAAAAGACACTGAGACATGTTTTACTTGAAATCGTTTATTGAAGTAATACAATACTGAAATGAATGAAATGTATCCTGTGTTTTGAGCATTTATTAAAGGAAGTAATAAGATAGATAGAAATAAAACTATGTATTAGAAAGCATATATTTAGTGAAATGAAACAAAAAGTATTACCTGGTTGTTGTATTCTAGACCAAGAAGAGAAGACGGCTGAGGGCCCGAGCTCGTAAGAGGAAAACAAGGCAAAGGAAGGCGTCTTTTATGGAAGTTGTAAAAAGACTGAAGGAGTTGACAATTGTTCCAGACCTGGGATTGGATAAATTGTCTATATGTGATTGAATATGTAATGAAAGGGTGTGATGAAATGAATTATAAAAAGTACAGTGAGACATATGAGAGGCAGACGCTGTGAGGCCTCTCCCTTGTTTGATGATCCAGGCCTGACACCTGCTGGCGAAGCTTGTGAACTGACAACTCTTGAACTTCCCTTTGATTTTTGATATTATATGTAAAACAATTGTTACTCTAGTAATAAACTATTAATAATTGATATAAAAAGAACCAACTTGCCACAAGTCTCTGCTTTATGAGAGAGTTGAGCTGAACTAAACCACGGAGAAGTCTTTCTTCTAAGTTGTGAGTATGGACATTCAAATACTTATTATTTAGAATGAATTCGACTTACTTTACCTTAACCTGAGAATAATTAAAATAAGGTAGAAGGTGTAGACACCATAAAACACTAGTTATATGCAAAAACTCTTTAAAACTAGGTGGTATGCCTGCGTATACCCTACTACATTACTACCTACACAGGACAAACTGTTTCCATTTAGGTTTAATATGCAGTGCTACTTTGATGTCCTAAATACTGGATGAATCTGTATTAAATGGAATGGTGTTAAAATGTGTTTTTCACTTTGTACATTTAAACTGGGGTTAACTTGTATTGGTCTTTTTTCACCTTAGACCTGATGGCGCTGAAAAAGGAGAATCAAGAACTGAATGAAATGGAAGAGAAGCCTCATGGTTTAAGAACTGAAGAAAAATATTTTAGTTGCTCACAGACTAAAAATACTTCCACACGAAAAAAAGCTCGGAAAACAGGATTTAGAAGTTTCACCTGTTTTCAGTGTGGAAAATGTTTCAGTCATCATGCAAACCTTAATGCCCACTTAAGAACTCACACTGGAGAGAAGCCTTTCACCTGCAAACAGTGTGGGAAAAGTTTCACTGTTAAAGGAAACCTTAAAGTTCACATGAGAATTCACACTGGAGAGAAGCCTTACACCTGCCAACAGTGTGGACAGAGTTTCAATCAAAAAGGAAACCTTAATCATCACATGAGAATTCACACTGGGGAGAAGCTACACGCATGTGGACAGTGTGGACAGAGTTTCACTCAAAAAAAAAACCTTAACAGGCACATGAGAATTCACACTGGGGAGAAGCCTTTCACCTGCAAACAGTGTGGAATAAGTTTCTCTTGTAAAGGAAGCCTTAACAGGCACATGAGAATTCACACTTGAGAGAAGCTACACGCATGCGAACAGTGTGGAAAGAGTTTCAGATTAACCCTTAATTCCCATGTGAAGATTCAATGCAGAATGAGTTCTCTAGACATGAAAAACTTTAACAGGCACAAAATTATTCACTCTAGAGAGATGCCTTTTGAATGCCACCAGTGTGGAAAGAGTTTTCTATTCAATAAAAACTTTGGGATTCACATGAGGCTTCACACTGGAGAGAAGCCTTTCATGCATATTCAGCACGAAAAGAGTTTAACATATCAAAAAGACTTGAAACATAATTTCCAAATTCATTCTGCAAAGAAACGGAAGTGTTCTGAGGGTGGTAATAACAAGTTTAGAAAAAGGAGCAATAATCACTTGCACATTCACTCTGGTGAAAGGCCATTTAATTGTGTTCAGTTTAATAAAAAAAAATTTTTGCCATCACACTTACAGATACACCTGAAAAGTCATGCATATGTGTGACCCTAATTCTTGTTCTTTGTGCGGAAAATGTCACCAGAAAATAAGTATGTGTGTAAAACTACGACTGCGTTCACACCGCAGCTGAATGTGAGCCAGATCTGAACATTCCTTATAGTCACACAGCCTGTTCTGAGCTATAATTCACTGTTATAGTGTGAAAATTAACTTGCACTAGCTAACAGAAGCACACAGTTCAAACAAACTACTTGCACCACCACTGCTCAAGAACCACTGATAGCTTATGACAGCTTATGGTTCTTCTGTATTTTGTGTGTTTAGCTTTCAGAGCAAAAGGAGTTACCTCTATCCATTTAGCAGTTTTTCAATATTATTCTGTCAAATTTAAATATGAACGGTAACATTTTAGAATACGGTCTCATTTGTTAACATTAATGTATTAGCCTAACTAACATGAACTAACAATGAGCAATACATTTGTTAGAGTATTTATTAATCTTTAGGGGCTTTTGCACCGGGTAGTTCTAGGAACTTGGTTGTAGGAACTAGCCACCAGGGTGGTTCCCCAAGAACTAATGGTTCGGAACGTTTTCTGGTTGAATTCGCACCGCCAGTAGGAACTCTGAAGTGACGTAAGCCACGCTTGTTGTTGTGGCTTTTATTTTGACGGCGCTGAAATCGTAAGTGCTCACATTCTCCTTGTTCATTAGTTTACGATCTGTGTAACAGTCCTTTCTAATATGTTATTAGATAAAAGTATTATACATAGAAAGTAGACAGTAATGAAAATTTAGTAGCGTATGTCATGTGGTTGATGTCCAGTGTTGCTGAGCAGAAATACATAATCATGATTGGCTTGTTCCTCTTAAAGTTGCTTTGGATTTTCTCCTCAGCGTAAAGGTTAAGAGGCCCATCAATCACTGTTTTTCCATGTTCGTAAAGTTAGTTTCTGGAGTAAATCTATAGGCTATAATCTGTGTGTTTACACAGCCTTTTTAAAAATGGCAGGTGCTGGTGTTTCGCGTGTGAACACTGATGTCACTGGTAGTTCCTATAGTGCTGGTTTAGACCCTAGTCTGAAGTAGGAGCTCAATTAGTGCCTCCAAAATAGTTCCTGCAGTGCGAGTGCGCCGACATCCGGGTACTTTCACCAATAGTTCTAGGAACTATGAAAAAGTTTCTCAGGTGCGAAAGCCCCTTTTGTTATTGTTAGTTAATATAAATCCAGATGTTCATGTTAGTTCACAGTGCATTACCTAATGTGTAAACATACAACTTTTGATTGTAATAATGTTTTGGTAAATGGTATAAGTATGTATAGTTCTTAGGTCATGTTAACTAAAGCTGTTAACTAATGAAACCTTATTGCAAAGTGTTACCATCTTAACTTTTTGTATTTTAAAAGACTAAAAACTTTTATGAAAATTGCTTCAGGAATATTTCAGGTTCTGCTCTACTATTTTGTTACTAATAAAATAAGCAGGTTTGAGATTTAATTTGTTTGCTGGGATAACATCAGTCATTTTTTTAACTGTTACACACAGTAGTGGCCAAAAGTGTTGTGCGGTCTTCACCATGTATTCAAATTATTAAACATTTTTTAAAGATTTTGTAAGCATATTGTGTTGATATGTTTGGAGTCAATAGTTTAGATTGTGATAAGACAATGAAACATGCCAAATTGTGCTTGCGTTATTTTTGTCCAGGCTGTTACAAAGAAAAAATAAACACATGCGAAAACAATAGAGAACCAATTAAATATGTGATTATGTTGTAGTCAATCTATGCTTTTGCTGTGAGCTTTTTGTTTTTCAATGTATTTTTTAATGTTTAATGAAGGATATTTACTTGTAAAAACTTGCATTTACATGTAAAAATAATGAATTTGCCCATAAATAAGGTTACACACTGCTATAATACAAACAATCTGCCTCAATAAAAGTCAAAAACATATTTAAACTAGTAGTGGTTTTAAAACAATAGCAAAAACATTAACAGTATAACAATTTGTTACACAAATGAAGAAACTAAAACAGTCTGCTTTCAAACCCTGACCACTTGTCGACAGATGAATTACAAGGCTTTATAACAAACAATTAAACCAAGCAAGCAAGAATGAGTTTTTTCATTGCATGATGCAATTTCTGTCGAAGTGAATGTAGGGAGATTGAACTCATACATTCGTAGTCATGCAATTTTGTTTATGAGTGAAAGAACCTTTGGGCCAGGGGGGTGTCAAACTCAGCTCCTGGAGGGCCTCTGTCCTGTAGAGTTTAGCTCCAACCCTAATTAAACACACCTGAACAAGCTAATTAATGTCTTGGTATTACTAGAGACTTCCAGGCATGTGTTGTAAAGCTCATTGGAGTTAAACTCTGCAAGACAGTGACCCTCCCAGGAACTGAGATTGATGGGAGAAACTAAGCTTTTCATATCAGTCTACGCAGCGCCTCTTCAAGTTGAACACACCTGAAGCATCATTTACTGAAATCATGTGACTTTGGTAGTTTGATACACGCTCCGAACCACTGATTTGAAAAAAAAAAAAAAGATTAATAAAGGTTTCAAAGCTTCATGAAGCAGTGTTTCGAAAGCACCCATCACTAGATTTCTTGGAAGTGTTCTCTACAATCCCTTAAATCCGAGTTGATCTCGAACCACGATCCCCTGCAAGCGAATTGAGTGCACTAATGGCCTCCGTTATGCATGCAATCCAAGAGAGGGTGTTTGTTTATCATAGCAGAAGTGCAACAGAATAATGTTTAACGAAAAATAAAGCGCAGATGAACGAATGACAAGGAGGCACAAAAAATGAAGGTACAATACATTGTAGTAATTACGGTAAAACTTTATTTTAAGGTGCCATTGTTACAGTGTAATAATATATTTTAGTACTGAGTAATATTAAGCAACTACGTACTTACTATAGGGTTAGGGTAGGATTAGGATTTGGTTGAGGGTTAGTTGCATGTAATTATGCATAATTTACGGTTATTGCTATGGTAAGTACATGTAACATATGTAACAAGGACACTGTAAAATAAAGTGTTACCATAATTACAAACAATTGTTCATTGTTAGTTAATAATAATAATTCATTACATTTATATAGCGCTTTTCTCAGCACTCAAAGCGCTTTACATAGAAGGGGGGATCTCCTCAACCACCACCAATGTGCAGCATCCACCTGGATGATGCGACGGCAGCCATATTGCGCCAGAACGCCCACCACACACCAGCTTACTGGTGGAGAGGAGACAGTGATGAAGCCAATCAGTATATGGGGATGATTAGGAGGCCATGATGGACAGAGGCCACTGGGCAAATTTGGCCAGGATGCCGGGGTTACACCCCTACTCTTTCGAAAGACATCCTGGGATTTTAATGACCACAGAGAGTCAGGGCCTCGGTTTTAACGTCTCATCCGAAGGACGGTGCTCTTTGACAGTATAGTGTCCCCGTCACTATACTGGGGCATTAGGACCCACACAGACCACAGGGTGAGCGCCCCCTGCTGGCCTCACTAACACCTCTTCCAGCAGCAACCTGGTTTTCTCAGGAGGTCTCCCATCCAGATACTGACCAGGCTCAGCCCTGCTTAGCTTCAGTGGGCAACCAGTCTTGGGCTACAGGGTGACATGGCTGCTGGCATTTGCCAGCACAGCAGCTCCTGACACACAATGACACTCATTAGTTATAAGTCAAATTAATTTTTACTTTGTTTATATAGTTATTTTTACCCAACAAATATAAGGATACTGATGAACACAAGGCACATGTATTTTTACTTCTTGCGTACTCAATCTATGGCAAATTTTTGTGAAGGAAGACAAGCATGTGAAGTTTATCTGGTTATCTGAAGCGAAACACTGTCTGAAGGTTTCCTGAAGAACTGAAAAGCTCTTAAAGTCCAATAAAGTCATGCAGATAGCAGATTTGAACAAAAAAATCAAGTGCAAATACAAATACAAAAATAAGATGAGTAAAGAAAACTTAATAATCACCCTTTATTAAATATATGAACACAGAAACCCCCTGTTAATAGGTTAATGTCACGTTTCCCATTCCATGACTAGTAAAATAATAGCAATTTACTCTCTGTAAAATGGCGTAATCCGCAGGGTGATGGACACGGAGCTGGGTAAAAAGGTTGATGGCTACACATGACGACACTGACTTGGCATCCGGCCAGATGTTCTGAATTAGGTGAATCCTGACTTCCAAACACAGCCCCTTTGTCAGATGAGAAAACAAGAGCTTTTTGTTTTACTCTTCTGCAAAATGTAAGAATACTGCACAATGTCTAGATAACGCCCCAGGGTAATTACCAGCGACGCTCTGGCTGGGGTCTCCCTGGCTCATGACACATTTATAACAAGCCTTGTATTGTTAGCAAATGATTCGACCAAGTCCCCTGATTTTAAATCTCATCACTTCACCACACACACACATCCTGTTCAAGAGTTCACAAAGCAGCCTGAACTTTGAGGGACTTCATGCACAAACACACACACACACACAGGAAGACCTTCTATCCCTCACCTACAACACTGTGATAAAATGACCCTTTAAAATGTATGAAATGTATTTCTTGTTATGTTTCACGGACTCCATATGACCAATTGGAGTAGCTGTAAGCTTTATGCTATGTTAATCGAACTGCAAATGCTTATACTAATGCATAATAATGTATCTTTGCATTGCTACAACGTCTATATTCTATTTTTGATACCTGTGTGATCCTCTCGACCTGATGGAGTTGAATTTTGATAACCAATTGCAGTAATTTGTAGCATTTGACACATTTCATATGTCTTGAGCAAATCTTCTCAAATTCGATCTCACTCATGACTCATTCGAGTGGGCGTGTTCCAAACAAACAAAGGAATCTTCCCGCTCGCAAATCTCGGCATATGATTTGCCCTTCCCGCAAAAGGGGCGGGGACGGGATTCCCTCAAAAGACGGAACTTTCCCGTTTCTCACTCTTCTTCCTCTCTTCTCTCTCCTTCGGAAAACTTTGGAAACCCAAGTCCGGACCGGCTTCGGCCTGCTTCTCTTCTCTTTTATTTGTTTGTATGTTTTCTATAGTCTAGTTTCGTTTTCCTATTCGCCTCTGTTCATTCACGAGCTGAATGAACTTAGCCTGAATCATTCTCGGTAACGTTGCGTTCAAGTGAACCTTCAAATCTTCCCGCTACACAACTCCGGAAGAAACCAGAACACGCAGCTCTGCTCTAAAAGGGACACATCGATCCCTTTTTCTCAGCTACACAAAAGAGTGCCTCAAACTGCATGTATCTGACATATTTTAAAGCTGAATCTAGGTGTCTCTCAAAAGGGTTCTTTGTTGGTAATAAGTTGCCAGTCTCTTCTTCAATTCTCTCTCATTCTCTCTCTCATCCTTTTCTGTCATTCTATCTTTCTCTAAGTCTGATCATTTTATTCTCCCTCTCACTGTTATTTGTTATCTTGTATTGTTTAACTGTATTTTATGTACATAGACATATAATCCGTGTATATTGTGTAGTTTGATGTATTCTTAGTTAAATTATTAAAACCCAATATATCTGCGATTGATTCTGTCTATATTTCCCACATTACGAGTCCCTGAAATGTTTGATCTAGCTACAAGCTTTACAATTTGATTACGGTTTTAGTAACCTAAATTTATAAGGACAGGAGAATAGTTTTCATGGCCAGAAAACTGATCTCCCTGGAATTATAAGAAGTGATAACTTTTATGAGAAGTTGATAAGTTAATCTTACGGTCGTTTGCCGGACAAACAACTGTTCGATAATTATATTAATTTCCAGTAAAGGATATCAGGATAATTGATCTGAAGAATGGAATATTGATATATTCAATTTATCTATTTTTCAGCTTCAATAATTTTAACCCTGGAGAACCCAAGAACCCTTTTCTTCTTTGGAAAATTATGAACTATGCATTAAATTACTGCTGTAAGTTCACTGAACACCAAAATATCCACTTTTTCAATTTTATCCCTTTATTCCCTAATTTAGGATTAGGGCCAAATTTGACCCATTGGGCTTTAGGCGTATCATTTCAAAGAATCACAATAACAAACATTGTCAATGCAAACTATTTTAAATTTAGGAAAATAATCAGTCAACCACACAGCTACATTTAACAAGGTTTTTTTTTTTTTTTTTTTTTTTTTGCTTTATTTGTTGCATGTTAGAACTGGATTCCAAATGTGGCCAATGGAAACAAGAACACAAGGCCAAAATCACGACTGAAAAAAACTAACACCATGGGTCTTTGCTTATCCAAAAATCTGTTCTGCTAGAGAGAGGAACTCACACTAGACATTGTGGTAGTCTTTGAAAAAAATTCTTTTTTTGTTGATGCAGAGAGGAACTGCACATTTTTTACAGTGCATTTCAGTTTTGAGGTCCTTGCTCATACGCCATACTCCCTGAAAAGATATACTACTTTATTAGTCTCTGGCCCTGTACTACTGAGGTAACTTAATAAAATATATTATACAAATGAAATTATTTCAATGCTTTAACCAAATACAGGACTGTCACCATTCTCCATCAAAGTCACTCAAAGAACCAAAGGGTCATTTTTGACCCGACATTTTTTTAACCCATACACCCAGAGGGTCATTTTTGGCCATCGCAAAGCATCAAACTGTTCCACTGACATTCTGAGGTAAATTTTGAATCACTCGGAATAATTTCGCAACTCCTTGATAAGGAGGTGAAACTCTCCTTCCTCTCGGCGCAATCTCAGGATTGGATGGACCCAATATTTCCTTTCTTTTTTTCTTTTTAAGAAGAAAGAGTACAACAAATTCATCCTCACTGCTTGACGAATCTTTTTGTATTTTTTGCGTTTTTTTCCGCAAAGGTTTAATAAATACGCATCGGACTCAGTGTGCAAGGTTTCTGTGCGTGACGAATTTTAAGGCTGACGAACACGAAAAAACGCATACGAAAATTTCGGACTCAGTGTGCAATGGCCTTTAGTTTTACCCTGCTTGATCAGCAGATGGTGCTGCCAGCCTGCCACCATAGACTGTATGTCTGCCCATATACATACACACACATATAATACACTAAATTATTTATATACTACGCAAATCATGCAGCAGTGCCATCTATCTTTATTTCGCGATCCATTTTTTTCGACCTCGATGCGTTTCGTCACGTTTTGTATCGCGATATTTCGTCAAACGATATTTCGTCCCATCCCTAGTGGTTAGTGGTGTTCGTTGATGATTAAAAACAAGTAGCGTAGCGAAATACAGTTTCTGTCGTGTTTTATTTGGCATTTTGTAAAATCCATTGATTTCCATTGGAGGACTAATTGCTCGTTGATATTACTGCGCTAACGGAAACGGAAAGGATGCTGTTTACATTTGATTGTTGTCTTTTAGGTCTTTTCGCTCGGTTTCCTGTCTCTCAGAAGCTATGCTCGCCTCAACGCTGAAATCCTACGAATTCCTGATAAGAATTAAACTAGTAAAAACTATAATAATTCTTAAAAAAAAAAAAAAAGCTATGCTCGCCTCAGAAGGCTAGCGTGAGCAGAGCAACGGAAGTTGCGGAAGTTTATACGCGGTTGTGAGGTATCTGAAAAAATAGTTCCACTATAGAAAAATAAACGGATTGAAATCATACATTGCGCCGATATATTTGTTTTTAATCATCAACGAACACCACTAACCACTCGGTGAGTAGCACAGTTTTGAAAACGAACGTTAAGGGTTGTTTTAAGGACATGTTTGTGCATGGCCATTGACTCCCATTCAAATGCGGTCATGGGCAATTCTAAAATAGTCAAAAAGTCGCGACAGGAACCATTGACAAAATTTCTTTGTCCACCACTCTTGTTCATCCAAAACAAACTACAAAATAGACTCAAAGTGTTAAATACCGGAATTGTCCTTTAAATTTGACAATTTTTTTTTCATTTTTTTTCATTTTGGGTAGCAGCAATTAACAGCGGCCAAATTTGACCCCGTGGGTTCTCCAGGGTAATATGCAATATATATTAATCATATTCTTGATTAATTATTAAAATTCCCTGTATATCATTTGAGCTAATGCGTTTACGTTACAACATTCTGCATATCGCACACCGGACGCTCACTTTCTCAGTTTATGGCCAGCAATATTCTTATGTTTAAGGACATTATGAAATTAAGATAATGTCTGTACTATGTTATGATTGTACTGTACAATCAAATACAATCGTTGCTGAGTCTGTGATCTGAACACTTTACCTCAGAGCATCCGTTAACTGAATGAATTGAGAATATCACCTGAAAATCCGATAACATCAGCAATTTTCATGCAAGCAGCTGATTTCTGTAAATTAATGTAAAATTAAATGTATATTGCAGCACAGGGTGAAGTCATTTACGATGATTTGAGACAAATATAATGTAAATTTAATATAAAACTATGTAAATGGCGCACTCTGTGTTGCGGCAGGATTTTGAACAAGCTCCTGAGCCGTTGCTGGGCGCCGCGGACTGCTGGTGTGTGTACACTCATAGAGAATAATGTGTACGAATTTTAAAGACGTGGCGCTGCGCTTCTCGTCCGGTGTGCGAACCCCTTTAAGTTGCTGTTTTCTTTGAAGCCGAAGAACTCCATACTGGCGAGCTTACTTTTTTCGGGTATGGACAGAGTGTTTCACTCTAGCTGTGCGGGCGAGCGCTGCGTCGTCTTCTTATTTGATAGGTGTCCGCAGGTGCAATACAGCCATCAGAGAGGTCAACCAGGTACTGGTGCTGGAGTATTTACGTGTCATGTTATCATAAGAGTCCTATTCATTTTAAACATTGTGGTTATCGCCAATACGGGCATATTGTCACACTCTAAACTATTTCATCACCATGAAACTTTCCCAGTTGATTACCTACATTAAGATGAGAAAAAAATGTATTACAAGTTTTCTGTAATTTAATGTTTAAATATGCAAATTAGGCATTATCTAATTAAATATGCGCTAATTTGTCTATATTTTAAAAAATAAAATCTGAGAATTGGATAATGCCAGGTTCAAAATTATTTTTTCATTGTGTTTACATATTAGATGGGAAAAAAATGTACAAAGGGATTTATGGATATCTACTTTTGTTATCCTGTAAATCAGAATATACTGTCAATAGCCTTAAAAAAAAAAGATTTTCGCCATATTTTTTGGAATAAAATGTTATATAAATCAGGCTAGGAATAATATATTTACAAATCCCTCTGTAAATGTCTTCATAATATAACTAGGTACATGTGACATTTTGAGGTTTTTGAGTTCTGTTTTTGAATCTGTTTCAGTGTTTTCAGTTTCTGTGATCCGTTTTCCCCTGTCTTCTGTGATTTTGGTCTAGTCCTGTTTTCCCCGGTCTGTTTAATTAGTTCATCTGTGTCAGCTGTGTCTTGTTTATCATCCTTTTTGCCCGTGTATATAACCCCAGTGTTTTTCCTCAGTCTTGGTCTGTCATCGTCTATGTATGGTTGGTTTGATTCCTGGAGTTTTGCCTTTTGATTTTGAAATGTGAAATTATTTCAGTTCTGGTAAATAAATACTTCTTTTTGAATTACTTGAATCCTCGTCTCAGCATCCTGCCTGCTACAACCCTGACAGAACGACAGACCACACAAATAAGAAAATGTGCTGGGATCGACTCACAGAGGTGATTAAGGAGAGCCACGACCTGCTGGATTATACGGTGAAGTTCTGTTATATGGCTAAAGACTGGGATGTATGTGATGAAACTATTATCACTGCATATATGATCGGTGCAGTAAGCATCGATCCTCGTCCTCTCCCCGATTTTTCGGGGTTGAGCTGGAGGGAAGCTGTTGCCATCTTATGGGAGAGTTTTACCCCCAAGTACGCCCCACATCCAGCCAGCCCAACCGATTCAGAACCAGTCGCCAGTCCAGTTCCAAGTCTTGTTCCGAAGCCTGCTCCGAGTCCAGCACAGTTTAAAAAGATCGCCTGGCCCAGAGCACGAAAGCTCATCTCCAATAGTGCTGATCTGGCGTCGAAGATGTTTGACCCAGCTTGGGTGTCCGTCAGAGGAGCTCTCCAGTTTGCCCCACGATCCGTCAAGGCAATTGATCCAGCTCCAGATCCAGAACCCGATCCAGAGTCCGAATCTTCCATCAGCACCACCGAATCAAGTGAGTCAAATCCAGATGATTCAAGTGTGTTTCGTCCTCGTGACTCAAGCGAGTCGAGTCCAGTTCCGAGTCCAGTTCCGAATAAAGCAGTCGCCTGCCCGCCAGAGCCAGAGCCAGTCTTCGAGCAAGAGCCAGAGCCAGTCTTCGAGCAAGAGCCAGAGCCAGTCTTCGAGCAAGAGCCAGAGCCAGTCTTCGAACAAGAGCCAGAGCCAGTCTTCGAGCAAGAGCCAGAGCCAGTCTTCCCAAAGGCGTTTACTTCGCCGCTGGTCCCGTCCAGCCCAGAGCCGGTTGATCCTGCGCCAGAGCCCGTTGATCCTGCGCCAGAGCCTGTTGACCCCGCGCCAGTCCTGTCCAGCCCAGAGTTTCCTTCGCCGCTGGTCCTGCCCAGCCCAAGACCCTCTGTGCTGCCGGACCCCCCCTTTCCTGTCGATTTCCCCATTAAAATTTTGGGGGGGGCGCAATATACCTGCTAGGGGGACAGCGGAGGGCTCTCCGACGCGGTTCCCAGTACCACCAGGGCCACTTGAGAAAACATCTCCGCCATGGCCACCCGAAGGGTCATCTCCGCCATGGCCACCCGAAGGGTCATCTCCGCCATGGCCACCCGAAGGGTCATCTCCGCCATGGCCACCCGAAGGGTCCTCACCGCCATGGCCACCCGAAGGGTCCTCACCACCATGGCCACCTGAAGGGTCCTCACCACCATGGCCACCCGAAGGGTCACCAACGCCCTGGACGCCCGAGGGTCCGACAGCTCCGCCCTGGACGTCCGAGGGTCCGACAGCTCCGTCCTGGACACGCCCACAGCCTGCTCCGCCGTGGCCACACCCGCAGCCTGATCCACCGTGGCCACACCCACAGCCTGATCCACCGTGGCCACACCCACAGCCTGCTCCGCCATGGCCACACCCGCAGCCTGATCCACCGTGGCCATGCCCGCAACCTGCTCCGCCCTGGAGGCTTCCTGCCCAGGGGCGGAGCTACGTGGTGGCCAGGGGGGGCCACGGCCACCACTGGTCAAGGCTCGGCCCCCCTGCCGGCCCCCCCAAACTCACGGCCCCACCCCCAGTCTGAGGAGGGGGAAAATAAATTTAATTTAAAGAAAAAACCCCTCCTGAGTTTAAATAAATACTCAGAAATAAATACTCGACCCCCGCCGAGTGAACAGGAGGGCGCGAGGGGCGGATTCGCTTTCTGTACGTAAGAAAGCTCATCTGCCGCCAGAGCCGGGATTCGAACACGGGTCTCTGGCGCTAAAAAGCTTAGATTTCACCACTGAGCCACAGGGGAAGATACATAATTATACCGTTAGAGTGAGTATAGAAGAGAGCGTCATACTTTGTGTCGGCGTTTATTTGTAGGTGTGCATGCTTTGTTTATAACAGACTAAAACACTCTATTTCCACCTTTCGCCGATGAGTGACGCAGATTTGAAAACTCACTCAGCAAACAAACAAAAAGACAATTATGAAAAATAAATTGAACATTGCACTTAAAATGCCATGGTTTACATAAATAAATTATCGCCTAAAAATGACAATTCATATTGTGTCTTTCTGTCATTTGCACTAAAAAATCCCCGTCTCATGTTAAAGTCCCTACGCAGAGGAAACACTGAATTTCGATCTCACCGGTGTGAGTAGAACGTGATCAACTGCTAAATTCAAACTGTGCTTTTTTTTCCCAACTAACGTGATCATTATAAAGGCGATTCAATGCTTTAGCTAACAAATTTGTGAATATTTTGTATATTTACATCAGTATGTATTGAGTGGTTGTGGTCGTGTGACGACACGTCACCATGGAAACAAAGTGATACGATCTATAACGGTCGCCTTGAAAAGCTTACGCTTGGGAGCAGCTGATTTTTTTTTTTACTTAACTAAGTGTGTGAAAAGGTTAAATATAAATGAATGTTAGGTGGATTATTAAATTATGAAAAGTTCAAAACTGCTATTGTGGCTTCAATCTGGCAAGAAAAGTTTGGATCAGGAGGAGAATGTTTCAAATACAAGAACTGAAGAGGATGAGAGTGAACCAAGCACTAGTGCTGCTAACAACACAACAGTGGCAACTTTGAAAGCGCCGGTGAAGGCAGCAGCAGCAAACGCTACAAAACAGTGAGAAATTATGATTACCTGTGTAACAGTGCACACAGTGCAGTGTTGATGTTAAAACTGTGTTGTTACAATGTTTAAAGTGGCTGACAACAATACATATTCTTATTATAAATAAAACTGCCTGTTTTTTTTAGCTGTGCATAACTGTAGCTGAATAGTTAAGCCTACTACGCTACTGTATTTTAATATTGATCATTATGGTGGTACTTGGAGAGCCAAATATTTTCTGAGGTGGTAGTCTACTTGGTGTAAAAAGTTTGAGAACCACTGATCTAAGCACCCATCCCAATAACATGGATTATCAATAAGACATTATTAGTGTCCATAAGGAAGTTCAATCCATTGTTTATGGCCTGACGAGCCGCGGGAAAACCGCTACTCTGAGTGAGTTTTAAAAATAGTAGTTTTTGACAATCAAGTGCCACCCCAAATAAAAGACTGGCCCAAGCTGGCCCCCCCAGAAATAATGTCCTGGCTACGCCCCTGTTCCTGCCTTGTCTCCCTTGCCTTGTCTCCCCCGTCAGCCTCCAGGGCGCCCACCCTCCCACCCCTTTGGATGTTTTATACGGCGCGAGGACGCGCCTTTGGGGAGGGGGGGGGGGTTTGGTACTGTGACATTTTGAGGTTTTTGAGTTCTGTTTTTGAATCCGTTTCAGTGTTTTCAGTTTCTGTGATCCGTTTTCCCCTGTCTTCTGTGATTTTGGTCTAGTCCTGTTTTCCCCGGTCTGTTTAATTAGTTCATCTGTGTCAGCTGTGTCTTGTTTATCATCCTGTTTGCCCGTGTATATAACCCCAGTGTTTTTCCTCAGTCTTGGTCTGTCGTCGTCTATGTATGGTTGGTTTGATTCCTGGAGTTTTGCCTTTTGATTTTGAAATGTGACATTTTTTCAGTTCTGGTAAATAAATACTACTTTTTGAATTACTTGAATCCTCGTCTCAGCATCCTGCCTGCTACAACCCTGACAGTACAAGACTGGAAAGTATGTAGGTGCTACTGAAGTGGAGATTTCGGACTTGGAGTATGAGAGAAAAGTCATTTTGAGAAAACGGGCTTTAAAGATTTCTATTGTAAAATTGCACACATTTCTATATGATAACATTGCTAACAAGCAAAACAGCTGGCCAAGTAATTGTTTATAACAATGTAGACCATGAACAATGACAACTGAATAAAACAACATTGCCAAATAAGACCTTCAACTAACCACAGAGAACCACAAATACAGACACAAACTTATCATCAGAACTGCAACTCTAGTCATCTATGTCCATCGGAACACAAAGTTCACCCATGAGGGTTGAAAACCTAGCTCTCCATGCCTGCACCATAAGTAGGCCACTCACACCTCTCTTGCTGTTACCTTTTCAGCTTTTTAGCTGTGCTCAGAGTCTTTCTGCAACGTTTTGCACTCTCAGACTGGATGGCTCTCTCCTCAATGGAACGTGCCCTTGATTGATGGTAATTAAATTTTCTTTGCACCCGGCCATTCACAGGATCCCTATATGGAGTGATGAGACAGATTGGTGTCTCCAAACTAGGATATCCACCATCTCCAAGGATAAAGTATCAATTTGGTGGATAATTTCTGGCCAGATAAAAGTAACTCTTTTTTAGGATGCGTACAGATCCTTGATAGCCTACGAAAATATCCAGGAACTTTCCAGTAGAGTCACAGATGGCTTGCATGTTTATTGAGTAAAACCCTCTGTAGTTTAAATAGTCCAGGCGATGAAGTGATGGGGGCTTGATTCTTATATGACAACCATCAATAGCACCAACAGCTTTGTTGAGGACGGGTGTCCCAGAACACAGGGCAAATCCATCAGCCACAGTGTCCAGGGGCCTCATTTATAAACGTTGCGTACGCACAAAAGAAGGCGTACGCCGCTCTCTACGCAATAATTGGTATTTATAAAAAGCAAACTTGACGGGAAAATGTGCGGTCCTTCACGCAAGCTCTCACCCAGGCGTACGCACAAAAACGGGTGAAATGAGAAATGGCGACACCGTCGGCAGATGGAAGAAACACGTGAAAGTGTGTGAAACTGTAGACCGTTGTGTAAAAGAAATGGCAATACTGCCTCTCATAAATAGCCTAACATGAAGATTTCACAAAGCAAGTCTTATTAACAGCCTACACGAACAGCCGTTTGATCAATCTGCAGTGTAAAACAAACAAAATCCAACGAAAATTACAACAGAAATGCAAATGAACACATATTTGCGAAAAGAAAAGTGAAATATGTTCTGCAATAATATTGGCATGTTATGCAATTCATCCTTATGAATAATATGGTAAACAGAACGAAATAATGTACAAAACTGATATTCTCGTCAATGTGTCCGTCTGGCGGAGCAGATAGATGCAAGATAGACAGATAATTAGGGAGATATATAGATAGATAAATAGATGTATTAATTGTCCACTGGGGAAAGTTATTTTCATAGTAAAAATTTCTTCATCAGCTACGGAATCATGGTATTCATGCAAAGCCTATATGCCTTTAGTTTGTTTTATTTTGATAAAATAATGTATGACGTAGTCTATGTCTCAACCATTCAGAAAGCTGCAAGAAATTACATTTGCGCTGAACTATTTCCCATTTCCACGTAGATTATAACCGACATCAGTAGCCTAGCTTGTCACACTCTGGCGATGGAGCGCTATAAACGCTTTTTTGCCTCGACTTTGATGTCCGACCATTTCTTTTTTATTTCGGCCACAGTCCGAGGTTGTGAGGCTACAGCATTTACGGCGTCTGCAACCTTTTGCCACTCAAGTGCCTTTTTGGCATTAGTAATGCCCACACTGTGCCCTTCAAACAACATTTTTCTCCTCTTTTCCACCTCGCCAACGATAACTTCTACTTCACATTGAGTGAAGTTATGTTTTTTGATTTCCTCTCTGTGTTTGCCATGATTTCGCAATCGATGAATATTAATTTGTGGGCGTTTCACGGACTATTTATGGGCAACTATGGGCGTGACATGAAGCCGCAAAAGCTGCGCTACATTTAGAATTGATTGTGATTTATTAAGGGAAAACTGCGTAGGATGTGCGTGCGCACGGTTTTATAAATCCGAATATTTCTGTGCGTACGCACATCCTATGTTTCATCCGTACGCCACTTATGACGCAAATCCTACGCAAAGTTTTATAAATGAGGCCCCTGGTCTGCAGGCTTCGGAAAGGCGATGGCTCTATGGAGATTGTCCCAAATGAACTGTGCCACCTTGTGTATAATTTGGGCTCACTGAAATCTCGCGACCCCACACGATAGGAAAGTCCATGGGCATGCCAATAGACATAGATCAGGACTTCAAATTCATTGCCCCAGCCATGCTCCTGCTCTCTCTGCATCAGGCACTGCAGGGCATGCATGGCCCGCCTACTTAACCTGAAGTCCTGTTTGATCTCTGACTCCACATTAAACCACCCTAGTCAGCAAATTTCCTTTGGCAAAGATGTGAGCCAGATAAACAGCTGAGCTGTGGCCCAGATTAGTTTGTGTTTGCCGGCCCAGATATGGCCCACATCTCCTTTGCCAGAACTGAACCAAAGGACTGCCATAACTCCACCAAGCATGAGCCAAATACTACAATTTCATGTGGCCCATATGTGAGCCTGGTATGCAACTTTAGTATGGTTGAGTTCTGTTAAAATCTAACGGCCCTCATGTGGCCCACATGCAGCTGACAGTATATAAAGTCTTATTAACTCACAGGTAAATTAAACACTCAACAACAAATGTACTCAAAACTATTTATTTTGACAAGCATTTAAATAATTACAGCTAAAATGTTGTACTTAATTACAGTAGTATTCAGTTGAAAACATTTTATAAAAATAAATACAGCAACATAGTTGAATTTAATAATTACAGTAGTATTCAGTTGAAAACATTTAATAATTACAGTAGTATTCAGTTGAAAACATTTAATAATTACAGTAGTATTCAGTTGAAAACATTTAATAATTACAGTAGTATTCAGTTGAAAACATTTAAGAATACATGGAATTACAGCTACTCAGTTGTACTTATTTTAAGTAGAATTCAGTTGAAAACATTTAAGAATACAAATTAGTAATATAAATAGCATTCAAAGTTAATTTTTTACACCGAAGTTCAAAACACTCGATCAAAGCGTGTATTAATGTTATGTTCAATTAGTCTAATGAGAGTAATACAAATAAATCACAGTAACTTGGTAAAGAGAACTTTAAAGAGAAATTGAGAAAGTTAAAGCAAACTTGAAAGGTAAAGAGTTGAGAAGTGTGTTGATGTGCAGAGAAGTCTCCAATGATGGTCGGCAATGTGTTGACCTTTTCCAGTAAGGGGATTCTGCCTGACTGCACCTGCAATAAAGAAGAATTTAAATAATGTTAGCAGCAATACAACCTGGAAACTAGAGCTGCAGGATAATGGAAAAAAAACAACCATTGATGTAAATTTCCTTTAATATTTTAATTGCAATTATTAACAAATTAAACACCACTGAATTACCACTGTATGAAAGTTTTTTTTCCAGTAAATTTTCAAAAGGAATTGCAAATTGTATTTTTCAATATATGGGCCAGAATTATACCATAATTCCTTATGACAAATTATTTCGATTTTTAGAATACTTTTGCACCAACCGGTTAAAATTTACAGCACTGCATGTATCCTGCTTTTTCTTTTTTTTTAAAGACATGCACACTCTAATGTAAATCGTGATAATGTAATGTAAATGTGTTTGGCTCGATCTCATGGTGCAAATGACCCTATAGGTTGATTTTACTCCGAACCATCCCTTTAAGCTCTGAACCATGAATTTGTGACTATTACTATTACTGAGATAACAGAAATAAAATACAATGTTCTGTAAAGCGGTTTTGAAAAGTTGTGTATTGTGCAAAGTGCTTTACAAATAAAAGTGACTTCTAAAAAAGGTCTCACAAATGACAACTTCCTTTACAACCAGGCGTTGGACACCAATTTTCCCATTGACTTCTCTCCAATTCATAATGTGTCACAGCAGTTGTAAAAGTGCCTTTCAGCACTCTCCACAAGGTGTTATTCAAGTCAAACCCACCAACCAAACCCAGATAGATCTGATAGGAAAAAAAAAACATTGTGCAAGTGGTTGAAATATGCATTTAAATAGACCACCCATCAGAGTAATTATAAAAATCTCCTGCCTCTTCCAAGCTTTATAATGGCAGTGAATGGACGTTCAATTAATTGATAGTTAACAGAAATACAGCAATTCATTGTTTGTTCATGTTAGTTCACAGTGCATACTAAAGTTAACAAGTACAATTTTTTATTTGAATATGTTAGTAAATGTTGAAATTAACATTAACACATATTAATATATGCTGTAGAAGTGCAGTTCATTATTAGTTCATGTTAACAAGGTATTTTAATCAGGTATTGTATCGAAAGTCATCATTTTGGTATTGTGACTTGACACTAATAGTCTAACGTTACAACTTTAATTTTAAAGAGGGAAATGTCATGAGAAAAAGTCTTGGTTGAATATCATTTCAGAGTTAAATAAAAAGATACATACAATAATGCACATGTATTATTGTGTTTATTCTTGGCATTTTTATATTATTATGATTAGTTGAATGATTGTGAACACAAATTAGGATTTAGGTTTTTTGACAAACAGTAACACCGACATTGGACCGCGTCGCCTTAATTCACAAATAGGCTACTACACATGACAAACTATAATATTTTATATGTGTACGACAGTGTGCTGTTGATTTATAAACAAAAACGTCTTAATTTAAAACGGCAAACCAGCGAACTGCTATAGCCTATTAAACTTTATTGTAAGTTATAGCAGTAAACTGAGGAAAATATTAGGTAGTTCAACCCCTTCCTCGATGAAACGAATAACTAAACGCATAATAACATGCAATATTGACACATAATGGTGCATATTTCAATTATATGACTGTAAAATGCCAAAACATCGCTTACCTGAATGTACACAGTCGTGAGGAAAGCAGAGTAAATGGTGTCAGCTGCCCAGCATCTCAGTCAAACTCGCGCTGTAGTCTCTCCACCAATAGGAGGGAAGATGCATAGCAACCTGAGGTGTGGAACGGCAGATGTTTGCCGCACTTAATTTCAAGATTCCTGTGTTTTTCCACGTATAAGCCAAATGTTTACCACAAGTTGGTGTTTCTCACTGTGTGCCATAGCTCAACCACATATGGTTCTCATGTGTTCGTTGTTATCTGGGCCATATACCTCAAAATAAGTTGTGAACCAAGAGAGCATTTCCCACAGATTTTAAAGTTATGGCAAACCAAATATGGCTACAATTTGGCCCATATCTGTTCAGCCATGCCACATCTAGGCCATATGTGCCAGATAATACCCACATGTGGCCCAAACGTAATTGCTACCTGGGACTGGTGTAGGATTGGCACGTCGATATTCAACCTGTAGTATGTCGCTGGACGGTCAATCTGGAAAACAATGAACAACAACCAACATTATTGCATAAATCATGGTGATCAACACCAGTTTGATCAAGTAGCCAAATAAAAACATGTTTTGCATTACACAGTCAGTGTAGATTGGTGACATTTACAACAAAAACAATGAATGGAAATGTTTGGAGATTTAAATTCTGCAGCCATAAAATGTTTCTCTCCCTAATCTACTGATCTGACTCATGTCTCTAGAAGCCCAGATAGCATGTATGTGTGCTTTTGTGTGTTTGTATGTCCCTCCCCCCACTCGAAGGTGTGAATCTTGCTTTCAGTAAACAGCAGTTTTGAGGTATCTAACCTCAACCTAGAAGTATATAATAGTACATAACAAATCCACAAGGCAAAGAAGACGGCGAATGCGTCTTCTGTTTTCCACATGTCTTCTTTGTTGATTAATCAGACGTGGATAAACCAACACAGCCCATACAACAGGCAACACAACCGCTGGAACTGGCATTTTCCTGATTGAAAATAGTAGTAGGCTATTACCGGTAGACACGCACGTTCGCTACGCTAATCTGCATATAGTGGTGTCCCATTTCATAGGGAAAGATCTTCACCCCCACTTACATGATACTGGATGACCAATGGTTAATTTTAATAAAACTCAAACAGTCAGAATATTACATTTTACCAAATAAAAATAAGGTTGTTACATTTTTTTAACAGATGTTACTGTTTTTGTTAATGAACATAAATTTAACATAGTAAATCTGCATCATAACTCAAGCTAATACTACTGTCAACTCACTGTCAAATATGCGTTTTGAGACAAAACATGTAATATTAATATTGCAGCCTGCACTGCAAACTGTGCTGAAGAGACGTGCCATTAAAGTCAGACAACACAAACCTGTTTCAAGACTTTTTAGAATTTTTTAGAAATAATCGTTTTCTGTGATAAAAACAGAGTTTTCGTGTAAATGAGAGGCCAAACCACAGGGAAATATCTGCGTCTTTCCTTTGTGTAAACAGGGCCACAGACAAAAACCAGCAGTAAGGCAGACAGGAGCAATCAATCAAGGCAGATGAGCAATCGAGCAAGCACGGGTGTGAAACTGCGTCTTTTTTTTAGATGTCATTCTACCCGTGTTTCTGTCAGTGTCAGTGTCAGTGTCCTCTTTGCTTCGCGATTTTTCTCTTCATGATAAAATGGTTGTGTGGCGTGAGAGCGTGTGAAAAGTGTCAATTGCGTGAGTCTCACGGTGAATTTGTGATAGTTGGCAGCCCTGCGGATTCAGTTTGTAAATGTTTGTAAGACTGTAGGGGTTTTCTTTGGCAGGTGTGCTTGTACCCGCCACGGTCTTGTTCATTTCGTAGGGCGCAACATCTCTCCCACTCGGCAGCATGCCTCTGTTTGAGGTGCTGCAGTAAATTGGTCGTCCTGTGACCTTTGCTAGCAACAGACTTCAAACACAGCAGCGGGGTGTTGTTTGTACTGCTTCTGATGCCGCAAAACCGAACCAATTCCAAATTACGGATGACACTGCCTTTCTTGGGAACGAGTTCTTCCCTGCTCGCTGCCTTGTTGTTTGTGTATCTCTATGGCAAACGTGCGGGTTTGAATAATTTTCTCTCAAACAAGTCGACGTAACTACACATTCGAGTTAATCGATTTATCACCCAGCCCTAGCTAGAGTCCTCCGGGGATGAAGATGTGGCTGCATTGCCTCTTTTCGGCGAGAGTAGTATTGATCGAGTCTGACTCAGAGTTGACGACCATGCTTTCCCGGGCCACAGCGAGTGTCAGGCTTGAGTGGAAACCTCCACTGTATCCCGAACACTCAAGGCTGGACGATTGGTATCTCGAGCGGCGCACTGTACTCAACAGTATGAGGCGCCGTCTAGGGCTTAAATCAAACTTAATTCATGCATACATATGAAACACTTGCATAAACATATACTAAGTAGTCACACATACATGTATACTGCTGAATGCTCAAACAAATGCATATGAAATGCACAACGACAGACCTATAGTTGCTCACCCACATACACGAGACGCGCGTAACTCTCCGCGCACATACTCATATGAGACGCGAGCAAACACATACACACAAACTTCTCCATGCACATACTCATGAGACGCGAGCAAATACACACAAACTCTTGTCGTGGATTTTTTCCCTAAACCTAATTACCTGGCTCTATCTTTTGGGTCTCGTCCTCAACGTCCCCACTCTATAGATCACCTGTAACTGACTACCTGGCTCTATCTTTTGGGTCTCGTTCCTGACGTCCCCACTCTATAGATCACCTGCTATTCTGACTCGGTTTCCCTAAACTAGTTTTCTTGCTGCGCAGCATAAATGACAGACAAACTCTGGCAATTTTCCTTTAAATGCTTTAATCACGGCCGGGAGAGTTTCTCGAGCAGTTCTCAAAGAAATCTCACCCAAGAAGCAAGCCCGGAGGATCTCAGACAAATTCCATTGAGAAAAACACATATACAACAGTTTTTTATAGAATCAAGAAAACAAATAAGACTAACATGTCACCTTCAATATGATTGGTTCAAAAGCCCAACCTTTTCCCTCTGTCACTGGCATAAGCAAACTCTGATTACTTATCACAAGGTTTTTGCGAACTAGTCATGTCTAGTTTCAGTTCCCCTTTCTGTTATTAATACACATAGACATACACTCAAAGTCACAAGTTTTTCCCCAAAGAGTTTGGAAACATTAAAAGCATATGAATGTTATTCCTGCAAGAAAAACAAATGTTAGTTAATTTTAAAGTTGATTAATTTAAAGTTGATTAATTAAAATCCACCACACTCTCCACGCACATACTCATATGAGACGCGAGCAAACACATACACACAAACTTCTCCATGCACATACTCATGAGACGCGAGCAAATACACACAAACTCTCCACGCACATACTCATATGAGACGCGAGCAAACACACACACAAACTCGCGCACATACTCAATGAGATGCGAGCACACACACAAAAACTCTCCACGCACATACTCATTTTGAGACGCGAGCACACACACACTAACTTGCGCACATACTCATATGAGACACGTGCACAGTGTACATGATTCTCAGTGTGAACAGAGGGCATTTCAGTGTAAACGGAAGGTGAGCTGGACTTGCCGCCTCATTCTCCCTGAATGGTCGGAGCGGCTTACAAACAGCCTGCGATTGGACAGTTAAGATCACAAGGCGTTGTCAAGGTGATGACGTGTAAACAACTGTCCAATCAAATGACATCTGAGCAATGCTAACGTGGTGGATTGCCTACAACCATTGTCAGAATCCAATAAAATAAAGTGAGCAATGTCAGATCCAACGAGAGAAGCGATTGATATTTTGCGAAGTGTGCTTTCCTCGCCTTCGCTAATACAGTCAATAGCGAACTCCGCTGAAGCCAACATGACTCCAACGACTCGATCGAATATCGAATCGGAAGTTCAAACGTTGTTCCGACCATCTAACGTTATATCAGCCCACCGCCTCAGGACCACGGTTCCACACACGCCAGCAATATGGCCAGTGGCAGTCCAGATCAAGAAAAAGGAATGAAATCCTTACGGGACTGGTGATAGACTATGAGGTCCTATCCTCATATTGTCATGCTTGTGCTCTGAAGGAAAATGCTAAGCAACAGAACAAGATAACAGAGCAGGAGTTTGACAGCTGGAAAGAGACACACAGTGACTGTGCAAAAAACTTTGTCGGATCAAGTAAGGCAATGGAGCAGGAGTCAGCAAAGAGGATGTGGGCCAGGTCTGTGAATCGCCACCAGGTGCGGTACATTGAGATGCTCTCAGATGGCATTTAGGGAGGTGGTTGCACTGAACCCATACCCTGGGCATGACATTGTGAAATTGGAGTGTATCAATCATGCCCACAAGCGAATGGGTACGGCACTAAGAAAGTTGAGTGCACAGGGTAAGTTAGGAGGGAAGGGTGTGGGTAAACTGACTGCCAATAAATGCAAAACTAACCAGGGTTCACTAGATCAGATGAAGGCAGAAATCTGGGCAGGTCTCCTCCACTCTATGTCCACTGATGACAGCCCCTTGCACACCAGGTGCAATCCCTCCTGGTGTTGGTATAGGAAAGCAGAGGAAAATGGCGAAACACCTGGTAGCCATAAACATGCTGGCAACTTTCTAGCGCGAGAGGTTGGGAAGAAACATATCTAGGTGTACCACCTCAGGTCTAGCAATAGCCTACTGCAGCGAATGCAGCATGGAGGCACTCAAAATGCAAATGAGTGCCTCAATTCTGTTATATGGGCGCGGTGTCCAAAAACGGTCTTTGTGGGGAAAAGTAAGCTTGAGGCAGCAGCAAGTATGGCCATCTCCACCTTCAATGAAGGTGCCTCTGCCATGCTTTCTGTTATGGAGAAGTTGTGGCTAGAGAGCACAGTTGTGACGGTCAATTCAATGAAAGAAACTGATATGCTCAGGATCTCGAAAGCTGAGGCTGTTACAACTGCCAGTGCAAAACATAGGCACAAGAGTCTGAGCACAGCTAAGAAAGTGAAAAGGCATCAGCAGGAACTGGATGAGGGGCCTACATATCAAGCAGGCATGGAAAATTAGGCTGTAGACAGTATCTAGGCCTGGGTGGCAGTTCGACATGGGACCATTTGTGTGTGTGTTTGACTGGGGTTCTGTTCAGTTGAAGGCCATAAATGCGGTGTTATATAAGTTTTGATGTGTTTTAGGTGGTTTGTTTTGTTGTTGCTAATGATTTGATAAGATATTGTGTCTGTAAATAGTTGTTTCCACTAAAAAAGTATGAATTTTTATAATACAAATCTTTAAAGGTCGTTTTCTCAAAATGTTTTTTTTTCTTATACTCTAAGCCAGAAATCTCCACTTCAGCAGAACTTACATACACCAAACTTTCCAATTGTATTCCTACCTATATTCTTAAGGTTTTTACAGAGAGGTTTGTTCATATATCATTCAGATTCGGATTTATACAACATTTTATACATAAAAACGGGGCAAAAATAGATTTTTTATGGCTGTTGACAGTTTATTGAGAAAATAATGGAGTGATAAAAAATAGATATCCAAAATCTACTCTGTAAAAACCTTTGACTCTATTATGTCAACAAAATGAAACAAGAATTTTGAATCTGGCTTTATCCAATGTTCAGATTTCTCTTCTGGAAATATAATGCAAATTAGTGCATATTTAACGAGATAATACCTCATTTGCATATTGAAACATATATATTAAACAAAAATTGTAATACAAAAGATATTTGTCTTAATGTCAGTAATCACCTGGGGACGTTTCATGCTGATATCTATTAGTTATTTTTTTTCCTATTCACCTGGGGTGTCTCTCCTTAATTATTTCTTTTTTTTTTGGTATTGATATATTATGATTGGATTGTAATAAATATATTTTCCTTTGTAATCCTTTATTAGGAGCATGTTTTTGACCCTAACTTCAATGAAGAACCAGCGTAAATTGTCTTTTCATCAGTTACAATGGGGGCTCTCCTTCTTCTCTTGGCATTCATCCTGAAGCATGGCCTGTCAAAAGCAGCGACCAAAGACCTCCTGGAGCTCCTAAACTTTGTGGTGACTGTATGTGTGCCAAAGTCAGTTTGGTTTTTAAAGAAACACTTTCTTGATTACAATGACAAGAGAGAGCTTCATTTTTACTGTACTAGCTGTTCAAACTACCTTGGTGTTGAACCCGGTAATAAGTGTGGAGTGTGCCAGCAGAGCTTCAACAAAAAAGGTCTACTTGAGAAGGCATACTATTTCCTTGTCATACCACTTAAGGTTCAGCTAAGAAATACCCTGCCCCATGTACAATCAAAGCTACGTAAACATTTCACAAGAGATGCCTGTGTTTCTGATATCAGCACTGGAACAGAATACAGACGCGAGACACAGGGAAGTACACACTGACAGTATTAGGCTAACCTTCAACTGTGATGGCTCCCCTGTGTTCAACTCATCAAAGACTTCAGTTTGGCCCATTCTGTGTACTATCAATGAACTTCCATTTGTGGATCGATGTAAAAATGTTCTATTGCATACGTTATGGTTCGGCAAAGGAAAACCCCAGGTTCAAAGTTTCTTCACCCCATTCATCCTTGAACTTCAAAAAGTAGGGGACACAGGATTCTGTTGGAAAGATGAAACTGGGTCAGAACATCACACCAAAGTAACAGCTAAAATATGTATTTGTGATGCAGTTGCAAGGGCAATGGTGCAGAACTTAAAACAGTTCAATGGAGAATTTGGATGTGGTGTTTGCTACCACAAAGGGGAGATGGTACAAAAAGGCAGAGGTTTTACAAGAGTTTATCCTGTACAGATAGTTGGGTGCGACCGGAGACATATGGCTGAAACAGTGCAACTTGCTGAGTTAGTGATGGAAAATGGTAATGACCAATCTCAAAGGGGTGTTAAAGGTAAAAGTCCATTGATCCTGTTGCCATTATTTGACATTATCAAGGGGTTTATTCCAGATTACATGCATTGTTTTTGTCTTGGTGTAGTACGTCAATCTTTGGTTTGACCCTCATTATGCTAATAAGAACTTCCACTTGACTCCTCGCCAGTTGAATGACCTAGACAAAGGTTTGTGTAAAATTCAGCCACCAAATGAAATTAGAAGAGATCCTAGGCGCTTAAGTGAGAGAATATATTGGAAAGCTTCTGAGTGCATTTGCTCTCCTCTATTATCCTGTTATACTTAGGAATGTTTTACCAGGGCTGTACTACAAACACTGGATGCTTCTTGCATGTGCACTCCCTCTTTTCCCAGTTTGCCACACAGGATAAGCTCAATTGTGCAGAGTTATGTCTAGTTCAGTTTGTAGCAAAAGTGCCAGCTCTTTATGGTCTCGAGCATTGTTCATATAACTGCCAATTGTTGACTCATCTTACCCAGAGTGCCAGGGACTGGGGTCTTCTATGGACCAATTCAGCATTTGTTTTTGAAGACATGAATGGCAAATTCTTGCAGCTGTATTCTGGCACACAGTCAGTTTCATCACAGATCTTTAAGCATTTCATATCAAAAGGTTGTAAGGAAAGGAAATGCTGTACTTCAGGATTCAAGCAGAGAAATGCAAGATTTTTCTTTTCCATGACAAGTGGCAACATTGTTACGAAGTCGTTACATTAATTGTTACATTAGAGAACATGTAGTGACTTTGGGGTGTGGCTCTCACAGACTGTTAACTGCCAGAGAAATTGCTGCACTGCAAAACAGTTCTATGCTCACAGAGTACCAACATGAGAACAGTTCAACTGTATAAAAGCGTTGCGTGTATAATGGTATGTTAGTCACCACCAGAGATTACAGTGTCAGTTTCAAAAGAAACAATTCTGTAATAGAAACAGCTAATTGATTTGGTATGGTAGAATCCTTGGTTGTTGTACCAAAACCCTGTAACTGTGAAAGAGGGTCTAAACTGCTCATGTAGAGAACTTCTTATTTTCTATAAGCAACTAAAGCGGGAAAACAGACAACCAGCTATCTATGATGCATATTATCAATACAAACATTGCAAAATTTCTTGTGAAAGTAAGGATCTCAAATGAAATGTGTGCAATGACATGTGAGGACATAGTAGCTAAGTGTATTGCAATTGAACATGAAGGTCAGTTATATGTGATGAAAATGCCTGTGTTTGAGCCGAGTTAAATTAATGCTGGCTAACACCAGCCTCAAAAATGCAATTTGTCTCCAAAGAGGGTCACATCCACACAGTAGGGTTGTGTAAAACAACGGTATGTATGATGATATAAATGTGTGTATTTATGTGTGTATACTAAAATTCAGCTAAACAGTTTATTGGTAACTATCTATTGTATCTCTGGGTAAATTAAAACAATGAAAATCGATAAGCAGGACTTCTTTATTGCAATATTGTTCTTTTTTTATATGATTATTGTATTAATCGGATACAGTACCAGTTGCATTGTAGGAACAAGTGAACATGACAAGACAACTATTTGTGTATTGTATACATTTTATATTGTGTAGGCCAACCAAATTTTGTATTCCTATGTTGGTAGCTAAACTCACTGATAATTGGGAAAGCTTTTACACTGTATTCCTAATGAATTTGTGCATGCAAGTTGGGGTTTGGGTGTTTCTGTATGGATATTGCTAAATATTTAAGTAAACACCACATTGTAGTGCTGTGTGAACTGAGTTGTCTCATTCAAAAACATTGAGAACATATTTATCTCATATGAGAATATCAAGTGTAATTCTTTGACTAGGAGGATTTTCTTTTGCAAACATGTGTTGAGAAAGAAATCAAATATTTTACTAGAAGTGAAACTAACTAAAACTACTAAAAGTTGCAAAATACTAACCTAAAGCTATATGGCCGCCTTTCAAATTCATAAATCAAATTCTTTCCATAAGTCCACAAGCTTTGTTAGTAAAACAGTATAGTTAAAGAAGTCAAAAGTAAAACTACTTGTAAAACTACTTGTTAAGTAGCACAATGGGTCATGCTAGATGTTGCTTGAGCCCTCTTCAATCAGTTACTATAGTACTTGTGTGGGTACAGTGTTTTTGTATTTCAAAATACTCAGTGTGGTTTGTTTTATATTATTTATTTATTTGCTTAGGACCATAATCATTGAATGGAGCACAAATAAGAAATAAAATAAATAACATAAAGACAAAATTATGGCATACTGTTTGGTAAACAAAAAAATATTACTAAAACAAAGGAAGAACATTCCTCAAAAAGACACCCAGTTTGTCAAAATGATTTACACTGGTACTAAGATGGTACACTCCAGTGTACCGTGGTGTGTACCCTGGCACCTCAGACGTTACCATATTGGTACCATGGGGCATAGGAGTAATTATCATGATTCTATTGTTATATTTGAGGAACTGTGGTAATACTTACTGTATCTGAGGTACGGCAGAATGTACCATGGTTATATCTGAGGTACGGCAGAATGTATATCTGAGGTAATATGGAATTTACCATGGTATATCTAAGGTACTGTGGTATGTACCATGGTAAATCTGAGGTACTGCAGTAGGTACTATAGTTAAATCTGCAGTACCGTGCATTGTACCATGGTTATATGTGAGGTACCATGGAATGTACCATGGTAATATCTGAGGTACTGTAGAATGTACCATGGTAATATCTGAGGTACTAGGGTATGTACCATGGTAAATCTGAGGTAACATTCTCGGCCACGTACGTTCGTTACTAGGTAACCAACAACATCGCGCGAACACACGTCATGATGGAGAAGGTAAGGTGGAAGAAAGCTCGTCTAACATTTTTAGGCTAGAACATTTAATATATAGCCCATCGTATACATTATTATTGATGCAGTCAAAAACTCTACAACTACTTTGCAACCAATGTGCAACAAACACAACACAAAACACATTTCATAAGCTGGAGTGTGTACTCTTGTGTACACACACACACACACACACACACACACACACACACACACACACACCTTAATACTCTATATGTCATTTGTTCACAATGTCCCACCACACAATTTTGACTAGACACATTCAAAATGCAAAAAGATTTGTTTTTCCAAACTGTTTGGAGCAATTTGTTATATTTTTGTAATTTGTGTATATTTGTAATTTTGAAATATAACATTAAAGAGTATATTTGATGTGATGAATTTCTCTGTCATTTCTCAGATTTACCAATTGTTATAATTTCAATTTGTGCTGGTTAATTATGAACAATGGGTAAAATTGGGGGGCGGGGATGGGGCTCCATTTGGGCTCCTCCCCTAACCGCATGTGATCTCACTCCAAGCTTTTGATAAAACTTGAGAACCCTGATATGAGCCAATGCCATTCAAAGACTGTGCTTCATGAGGTAATACGTACATTTTTTATTTCAACTATAAAACAACTGCCTACATTTCTGCCTACTTGGCATCCATTTGTTGGGATTGTTTTATAGTCTCACGTGGGATATGCCACTGCATAACATGACACAGTAATTAAAAAATTATTCATTGCATGAACTTATATACAGATCATATACAGCCAGTGACCAGAAAACAAAGGGAGACTGAGGAATAGACGGAAAAAAGGACAGAGCTGGAATTTAAGAACATCTCTCATCCCACAGCCAAAACCTGAACTTAAAACTGAGCACATGCAAGTATGTACAGGTGCAAGTATCGCAGCTTGAGTACTTCAGATTTAAGAATATTCTACAGTCATGTGAAAAAACATCAGCACACAACAAACCATAGGCATGCTTGTGGAAATGAGCAATGTCCTTTTTCCTTTACCAATTGTGTGGCATTTTGATCTCACACGCACAGGAAACACAGACATTGTAAGCCAGAGAATAAAAAACTACTCTTGCTTGCAAAGTTGAAGGATGTTCATTTGTGGCAGATAATTTCTCAGATTTGTTTACTCATTTGAGAATTCACATCAGAGATGGAAAGAAAGTTTACTGCCCCTGTGATTTTCAGGATTCTTTAATGAATATAAAGATCAAAAGAAAAACATTTTTCTGAAATAGGAAGCATTATACTGTTCAAAAGTTTTCAAAGAAATGTCAGCAAGGATGCATGAAATAGATCAAAAGTGACAATAATGTGATGTTAAAAAAGCTTTCTATTTCAGGTTTAAGTTTGAAGGGCCATAAAGTTACTCAATGTACCTTTAACGTGATTGTACATTCAGGTAATTAATGGAGTTCTAGGAAAAAAGCTATGCTAGGCTATGCAGTTAAAGCTATGCAGCACTTCTCCCCGCTCCGTCGCTGAACTTTAGATAATTGCTGCAAAACCACCCAACTGTTATTCTATAACTACTTAAAGTCAACCTAATGTCATTATAAGTTAAACATACCCAGGGGAGCATCAAAGAGCAAGCCTAAAAAATCGATCAACTCTCTGGACTTTCAAGCTAGCGTGGACAGTGTTTCTGAACCTGAACACAGTGAACGAGACGCCATGTTGATGGACACGGACAACGTACAGGTGAACAATGTAACCAGCGCCGATATTATGCAAGCCATTAAATCCTTCAAACATGACTTTCACACAGAAATTAGCAGCGTGTTAACGGTTATCAAGGATGTTCAGGCGAACATACATGAATGCAACGGGCGCATCACACAGGTTGAAGAACGGGTATCCTTGGCGGAGGATTTAATTAGCGGCCTGCAAACAAAAGTCTGTGCGCTGGAAGGAAAGGTGAACAGACACAGATCTACTGCGGGACTGCAATAACAAACTTGCAGTCAAGGCCCTGACTCCTTTATGGAGGTTCTGGATAATCCTTCACTTCCTTCCAAAAAACGGTCAACTCAAGTACATTATATTGTTTTATATTGTTTTGTTATATTTCTGCAAGGAAGACCCATATGTTTATGGGTGAACAAATTGGAAGTCTGGATGCAGAATGTTATCATGTATATAGTTACAGTGTTCGTGATAATGTTTTATTTTACAACATAGGATATGTATAACAATGAGCCTCAAGGTCACATAGAACTGCAATGTGTAATAAACGGTTTGCATACTTAAAGGACAAGTTCGGTATTTTACACTTAAAGCCCTGTTTACAGATCGTTTCTGATGAAATAGAACGGTTAAGATTAAAATTTGGACACATGCTGCTGTCCCGAGAATTTTAGGTTTATTTCGCTTTCCCCCCCACCTACAGAATGGCAGCCTATGGGCACTGGAACAATCCTTCATAAAACGCATGAAACTTTCGTTTACAAAGACGTGAAACTCACCGAGTGGTCAGGGGTGTCCACTGATATGCTCACACAAAAATCGCTGCAAAAGATGCTTTCCAACAGGTGTTTTACCATTCGTTGTAAAACTGTGGATCTATTTTTCCAAACGTCTCACACCCGTAGATTCTTCCGTTGAGAGCTTGAATAATAGACACTCCAGCCCAGTTGGTGGCGATAATGCACCTTTGCCAATTGCAAGCAAACCACTGGCATTTAATTGAATACACAGAAGAAGCAGAAGAAGAAGCGGCGGAGTAATACCGTACCTCACACAGCTCGTCCAATACAAGTCAATGGAGTTGGACAAAAACTACGATAAAACCTGTTGGAAAGCATCTTTTGCAGCGATTTTTGTGTGAGCATATCAGTGAACACCTCTGACCACTCGGTGAGTTTCACGTCTTTGTAATCGAAAGTTTAATGCGTTTTAGGAAGGATTGTTCCAGTGCCCATAGGCTGACATTCTGTAGGTGGGGGGGAGAAGCGAAATAAACCTAAAATTCTCGGGACAGCAGCATGTGTCCAAATTTTTATCTCAACCATTCTATTTCATCAGAAACGATCTGTAAACAGGGCTTTAAGTGTAAAATACCGAACTTGTCCTTTAAGCGTTAATGGATAGCATACGAGTAATTAGCTATAGCATTAAGGGCTTACATAGCCCCATAAAGAGGAAAAAAATTCTCAATGAGCTTAAACATCTTAAATGTACAATAGCCTTTATACAAGAAAGCCACCTATCAGATTCTGAGCATATGAAACTTAAGAGGTCATGGGCCAGCCAAGTGTATTTTTCATCTCATGGTTCAGGGAGAAGGCGTGGAGTGGCAATATTGTTGCACAGTTCGCTGCAGTTTTGTTTACATTCAGAAATTACAGATAAAGTGGGGAGATTTATTTTGGTGAATTGATCCATCTGTGGTGTGACTGTCTCTATGCTGAATGTCTACACTCCAAATTAAAGCAATCCTACATTTTTTAAGAAAATTAGTGAAATGAGCATAGAAAAAGCTAAAGGAATCATTTTGATTGGAGGTGATTTTAATTGCATTTTGTCAAGTAGGATGGATAAAAACCCACCATCATTTGCCATGCCCTCAGGGGCCAGTAGGATTCTCAAGCAAATGATGGAGGACCTGGGTCTCATCGATGCATGGAGACATATACACCCAAGAGACCGGGATTACACATTCTATTCAAACCCACACTCCTCATATTCCAGGATTAATTATTTCTTTGTCGCTAAAAATGTTGCTTACAGAGTCCTGGATCAGGGTGTCCACGGGGTCTTAAAAAGTAGCCTATTAAAAGTTGATAAATCCATTTTGGGAAAATGAAGGCCCTTAAAAGGTATTAAAAAGTCTTAATCCCAATTTTATTGGGTATTAAATTTTGTTCAAGCTTTGTCCAAAGAGTTTGACATCAAAAAGTATGTATGAATATATTTATTTTCCTCCCCATTACTATTAAAAAACAACGGCGTGGTCGGTCAGTGAGATCGGCTCGGGTTGTGTGCGCCGCATACAGGTGACGTCACGTATTTTGCGAAATGCGCGGTTAGGTGATGTGTCGTCGTCCTCTACATGTCGCAAAACTGACTCCGAAATGGGGAAATGTAAATTTGCGGACTCCTGGTTGGAGAAGGATGAGTTTAAACAATGGCTGTTTCTGTGCACTACCAGCGCCACCACTACCCAACACGACAGCTGAACTTGTCAAAACAGCTACGACAGCGACCTGTGTCCCATCGTCTGCCAACATCAGGGTGGCTATGGGTGGCACATCAAAGATGCGCGCGGAGGTTATCTGGTGTCTCAATACAGCGGTGAATCACCACTCACTGAACATAAACGAAGGTATTTCTGATATTTTCAAGTCAATGTTTCCGGATTCGGACATAGCTAAGACATTCACCTGTGGCAAGGAAAAACTGTTACATCATGAGATTCGGACTTGCAACCTTCTTTAAAGGTGGGGTATGTGATTCTCTTTTTTTGTCCATTTTTTCAAAATCACTTGAAATCCTATTCCTAACCCACTTACAGCCACTGAGTTAGAAGCACTGAAATGAAAATTAAGCAATTTAATCATCTGTGGAACGGGCAGGACTCGAAAAACTCCAGCCAATCATTTCCAAGACCACCTAGAATCATTGGACAGTAAGTTCATCAATCAAACGGTCGTACCATACCCCCCTCCCCCCATCCATGTCCATGTTCTTCGAATGGGTAGAGTCAGGGCCAGTGTTGGAGGAAAGAAGGTAGGACCATTTGAGTTGTGTATTTTCAAAATCTGCCGGCCGTTTTGCAAATCCCATACCCTACCTTTAAGGAGCAGCTCATTGACACCATCATCAAAGCGGGCCCGTTTGTGTTAATGTTTGACAAGTCTCTCAATCAGTCAACAAAGAAGAAGCAGCTCGACGTACATGTTCGTTTTTGGGATGATGACTGTGTTCAATCCAGGTATCTGGGCTCTCAATTCCTGGGACACGGAACAGCTCAGGACCTGTTGCAAAGTAAGTGTATCTACTAGTCTACTAGCATTTCATTATTTCTGTGTGTGTCTGTGCGTGTGGCCGTGTGCTTGTTTGTTCAGTATTCAGCACTTGTTTGTTTCAGTTATAAAAAAATACTGGTATGTTCTTATTGTAGTTTTGCTTTCGTAAATCTGAACAACAAATAGTTTAATTTCTAATAATTATTTACATAACATAAAACAGTTTAATAATGTAAAGCACTTTGTGCTGCATTATGTATGAAAAGTGCTATAATAAATACATTGATTTGATTGCCTGTGTATTTCAAGAATAAATATTTAAAGCATATTGTCATTCACAGGAGTGTGTTTTGATGTTCAACAAATAAAAAACAGATATAATACGGATTAACAAATGATAAAGCTCGGGTTGCTGAATATTCGATCCCTTGCTTCAAAAGCACTTATTGTTAATGATATGATTACAGATTATAACCTAGATGCGCTGTGTTTGACAGAAACCTGGCTAAAACCAGACAATTATATTACTTTAAATAAAAGTCCACCCCGCAAAATTACTGTTATAAATATGAACCTCATCTGAAAGGCAAAGTAATGCTGTAATTTATAGTAATATCTTCAGAATTACTGAGAAGTCTTGTTTTAAATATAATTATTTTGAAGTGTTGTTGCTAAATGTAACACTATCTAGTGTAAATGATCAATTACGTTTGAGATTTGTGCTGGCTACTGTATACAGGCCACCAGGGCACCATACAGACTTTATCAAAGAATTTGCTGATTTTCTAGCTGGCTGCAGATAAAGTCCTAATTGTTGGTGATTTTAATATAGGATCATTTAATATGATTTGCTCCTTATTAATATTTAAGATAACAAAAAAGATGCATTGGGATTGGCATTTAAAGACATTCTGAACTCTACTGGAGTTAGACAACACGTGTCAGGACCTACTCATTCTTGTAATCATACTCTAGATCTAACATGAATCAATGTTAATGCCGTTGAAATTCTGCAGCAGAGCGATGACATCTCAGATCATTATCTAGTCTCGTGTAAACTTCATTTAGCCAAGGCTGCAAAGTCGACTCCGTGTTACAAATATGTTAGACCTATCATTTCTGCCACTAAAGATTGCTTTATCAATAATCTTCCTGATCAGTTTAATCATCTCAGCATCCCAGATAGCTTAGAAGAACTAGATATTTCGACAGAAACTTTTAACTCTCTCTTTTCCAGCACTTTAGACACAGTTGCTCCTTTGCACTTAAAGATTAAAGAAAACAGTCCAACGCTGCGGTACAACAATCAGTCTAACGCCGTGGTACAACGAGCACACTCGGGCCCTTAAGAGAGCAGCCAGAAAAATAGAGCACAACTGGAAGAAAACAAAACTAGAGGTATTTCGCATTTCATGGAAGGAGAGCTCGATTGCGTACAGAGAGGCTTTAAAAGCTACTAGATCTGCTTATTTTTCAACCCTATTAGAAGAAAATAAACAAAACCATATATAAACAATATTATTATATTATATATTATATTATATTTGTATATTATATATGTAATATATATATATATATATATATATATATATATATATATATATATATACATGTATGTATGTATAGTATAGTAAAGTGTTATAATAAATATTATTTATAATATAATATATATTAACAAAAGATTATCATAATGGTTATAGTTATAGTTATTTTATGTTTATTTACATGTTTATTTTTAGAATGTGTTATCCATTTGTGTCTTCTATCCAATAAAATTAATATATTTACAATGGTTATTAGCAGTTGTGTACTTTGTTTTAGATTAATTAATTCATTTAAGATTAATATTAGCCTACAATGGATCTAATTAGAACTATTATAATTATCCAGTAATAAAAAAAAAAATCATAATATGACCCGTGGACCGACAGAGAACACTTATTATAAACCAGCGACTCGGTAGCGGACCACCGTTGGGAAAGTGGTGGCTGCCGCTGGTGGTCCGCTAGAATAACGATGAGCAAAACGCCAGTGATCCGCCGGCGGCGTCCGCTAGTGGGCCGCCAACTTTGCCACAGGTGGTCCGCCGCTGGCCCGCTGGACTCATGTTAGCTGGGTTAATTTGAATACCACCCCCCAAGCATATGAAAGCGCACGCTCGCACACATACACACACATAGTGCTCTTCTAAACTGTAATTAAGATCACCTGTCTGTAATTATCATTTCATTATAACCTGGGGCCGGTTGCATAAACATAGTCATTATCTTAAGACTGTGTCTAAGAAATAGTCAGACTAACTAAAGTCACTGAAGAAAGACCATTGCATAAAATAAGCTCACATCTATCTTAATCAAGTCTAAATCGCATTGATTTGTGGTAAAAATAAGACACTGAACAACTTAAACAAAATGGCCGACAGTACGCGCTCGTCACAGTTTTCCTTTGCGGAAAATATTTGTATATTAGAAGAATACAATGCTGCTAAATCGACTTTAATGAACAAATTTAATGATTACAACGGCAATAGCAAAAAACACAAAGCTTGGACCACAATAACGGAAAGAGTTAACTGTGTCAACCCATCTGTCTCACGATCCGTCAAAGATGTTCAAAAACGGTTTAAAAATATGGTTCAAGAGGCAAAAAAGGAAATTTTTAAGCGAAAAAAAACCAGCAAAGGGGGAGGGCCATATCCTAAATTGAAAAGGACGATGTTTTGGGGAATCCCCGGGGGGAGGGAGAGCGGAGTATCCGGGCTGATGTTACCCACAGCGGGGGAAGATACACAGTCTCATACCGCTGTCACATCAACTCTGCTTGGACAGTCTTGTGAGTAATAATGTTTTGATGGTGATTGTTTTTGCTTCATTTTAAACACTGTAGGCCACTGCTGTTTTAGATTGAGTAACACTTATTATCTTCTAGTTGACTGCGAGGTGACACTAACATTGTTCTCTCAAAATGAAGAAGCTCCTGTTACAAGCCAGGATGACCTAACAACACAAAGTGAAGGTAAAGCTATGCTTTCAATCTTTCAGCTTAGTCAGCCCTCTACTATTCCTTACAACAATGCTTTAAGTTTAAAACAGATTAACAGTGTTTAAGTAAGCAATAACGTACAAGCGGCTGTGCTGTATTGTGAGTCACGGCTGAAGGCACGACGCAAAGCGGACTTATTCAAGATATAGCACTACCATAGAGTACTTTATTGCTTTTATAAAACAGTGTTTTCAGATTATATATAATCAAAGACTACTTTTGTCAATAAAGACCATTTAGCCTGTTCAATGTTTCACAATTTTTTTTTGTTCACATAGCCTGTGACACACACACACACACACACACACACACACACACACACACACACACACACACACACACACACACACACACAAATATACCCAGAAGTGAGCAAAACCTGACAAAATCTACAAAACGAACGTTTGGTGATGTCCTCATTTTTAAAACTGGTATAAAAATAAAGTTTTGTATTAAAATTGTATTAAGCTTTATGTGATGGGTAGGTTTAGGGAGTGGGTTATATAGTTAATATAAAATGTTCAACTATCTGTAAACTAGAAGTCTATGCAGTGTCCCCGTTTACATAGCTAAGTAATTGTTTTGTGTGTGTTTTTGTCTAAAATGAATGAACTACAAAAGGGTGAAGTAGCATGTAGTGCATTTTAGCAGAAAAAAAATGTACAACAAAAAATACCATGCCTGTCACTTTCTAATTTTGCTAATGTTGTTCTTGTTCTTTTTTTAATTTATTTTTAAAGATGACGATTTGGACAGCACCCAAATGGCACCTGTGGGAAGTGGCTCAGACACCGAGACACAGAAAGACACAAGTCTATCTTTGTGAAACTGGCCCCTGGTCTATCGCGCTGTCTACTGCATAAGTACAAGTTTATCAATTTCTTATGTACGTGCTGAAGATCATTGCATGTAAAGTAATATTTATCTGTTGTGTTATTTAAAGTAAATACCTGCATCTGTGTCTTGAATTTATTGTCCTTCGTCATGTCAAGTTAATTCTTCTGTATGAGGTAGTGGTGTTTTGTTGCGTTAGTACAGCGGTTTTCAATAGGTGAGGCGCGCCTCCCCTGGGGGGCGCCAAAGAGCCACAGGGGAGGCGCGACACGCAAAGAAAAAATAACTGTATGCAGCTCTATTGATATCGGGTAATTGTGTGTGCGAGTATTAGCTTTAAAATGCGTCGTTTCCTTGTCCCAAGTCAACAGAAGTCAGCATTAAGGGAGGATACAGAGCCTGGGAAGTCACCTTTGTGAGTAAAAAAACACAATCCGTGGCGACAGTTTTGCAATCCGTCCACTCAGTTTATAAACAGTACTCACGAATTCTCAAACTGTTCCCTTGGTTTAACAAATCGTGCCCACGGATTAATAAACCGTACTCCAGACTTGTAAACCGTGCCTTCAGTTTTCGCAATCCATTCCCACAGGTTTGTAAACTGTACTCACGGATTTGTGTCTCGCCTTCATTTTAGAAGAGGTACGTTGTTAATGAATCTTATTGTATATTGTTTTATTGTGTATTAAGTGAAATACATCAAATTGTTTTAACTGCGTCTGCATGTTTAAAGTGATTCTCAATTGTAGCGGGTATGGGGTGGAATATATACGATTTAATATGAATGACGTGCATCAAAATCTTTTGTTTTGTTCGTAAAAAAGAATCTGTTCGATCTGATAACATGCCTTCATTGCAGTTGACTGTTAAATGTTATGTGTTCCGTGAACAAACAGCGGTGTCGTTCATTGATCAGAGAGCTGTCCATTGTGCTGATTTTGTTCGAGATGATGTGCATCTCCTTCAAATGTGTCCTTAAAGCCCAGACACACCGTGCCGATTTCAGCCGTCAGGTGTCGTCAGCGGTAGCTTTGGCGCTGATTGCACGTTAAGCATGTTTTGTTGACTTGTGGTTAGGCCTACTGATGTTCAATGATTTTAAAAGTAGCCTCAATTAGGCCTGCATGAAGTTGGAAATTATTTGCTGTTGCAAAGAATCGTTTATGAATCCACTTTTACGGAAGTTGTGGAAATAAAATAAAATAAAGTTCTTGCTCAACCTCAGGTGTCTCATCTGAGGCGAGTTCAGTACTGCACATTGCTTTATTGATTTCGATAACATGGTTGTCAATTGTGTACTTGACAGTCACAGGCCCACAGGTAAGAAGATATTCTTCTATGTCCTGTGCATCAATGTATGTCAAGTCTTTTTCTTTTTTAAGAAATTTTGTCAAGACCGAATTTGGGATGGCCAGTGACAGCTCATCCTCTCCAATTTTAAATATCAGTGATCCATTACATTTTGTGATGTAACTGGATTGTTACAATTTTGCATGTGTTGCACCTGTGAAAGGTGTCTTAGGTTTGTATTGAAATTTGTGTACTGTGACACATGGGGCACCGTTTTTTTTTTTTTTGTGACTGTGCTGCCTTCAACTGGTTCTGTTTCAATTTCCAAATTGTTTGTGTTGGTGTTGGGCAAAGTGATTGATGATCTGCTTTGTGTGATTGAGGTGTTGCGGGTGGTTGTCAGTGTGGTTTTACCATTAAAAAACCTTGTTGACAGGTTTGTAAGCTCGTATGTTTTACCCAACTCTACACGGTCTATTTGACTGTCCCACAAGGACAGTTGAACTGTCCCTGTCAAGTCTCCAATTTGGCAGGACTTGACCTCGCTTTCGGATTCCTGAATGGTTACCATGCTGCTTGCCCCGTTGCTATGAGTTTCATAACCTGTAAAAAAGATTAAATGGTTAATAAAATTTATTTATAATATGAATAAAGCTTGTGTTTTAACTTTTTATTTTTAAGTGTTTTAAATTTGAACATTTAGCAAAGCTAATAGCTTATGTGTGTTTTATGCAGGCGTTTTCTTTTAATCTTGTTATTCTGTACAGCACTTTGGTCAGCTTAGTGCCTGTTGTAATTGAACTTGAATGTTTTTTTTAAGCCTCTTGTATAATGTACTATTTGGAGATCCTGCAAAGTGTATGTAAACTTATTTTTCATTGTTCAATTCAATTCAAATTTATTTGTATAGCGCTTTTCACAATACATATTGTTTCAAAGCAGCTTTACAGAAAGTGCATTTCAGAAATGTACATAGAGAAATTAATTAGTTAATCATGTATTCATTTAGGGCATAAACATATCGCCAGCGTCGAGTCGTCTCTTCACAGGCGCCGAGTCGTCTCTGCACGGGTGTTGGAGAATCTGTAGTTTCCATGAGAGGCTGGATACAAACTGGAGCTGACGATCTGTATTTACCTCGGGACTAGTGTCCCGAGATAACAACAGAAAAGCATATGGGAAATAATTAGCGTAGCTGCTGATTCAACTGTAGTATAAAAGGTAAGTATTATGTGAATGCTTGGCTAAAGAGATGCGTCTTTAATCTAGTTTTAAACTGGGACAGCGAGTCTGAGCCTCGAACAATATCAGGAAGGCCATTCCAGAGTTTACGAGCTAAATGTGAAAACGCCCTCCCTCCTTTAGTGGACTTAGATATCCTAGGAATGACCAGAAGCCTCGAATTTAGTGATCTTAAAGAGCGCGATGGATTGTAGGGCGAAAGAAGTTCCGTTAAATACACGGGAGCTAAACCATTTAGGGCTTTATAGGTCAGTAGTAATACTTTGTAATTGATACGGAACTTTATAGGTAACCAATGTAGAGATGACAGAATTGGTGTTATATGATCATATTTTCTTGATCTAGTAAGAACTCTAGCTGCTGCATTTTGGACTAAATACAGGTAGTCCATATAGGTGGTTCGTGGAAAAACGCCTATACAAATAAGCTGCCATTGGACGCATAGTGCCCCCGATGGATCGCAGGGCGAATATGGTTGACAATTGCCCATTAAATAGTGGGCATTTGACACTTCGTGATAACCCCTGCTCCCGCAATGCACTGTTGCAATAACCCCAGAGTAGTGGGTGTACGGACACCTTTAGTTGGCGCTATTGAGCTAATGCCCCCATAAACCACCCCAACTAACCCTCCCTCCCCCCCCCCACATCCCACTAACCCACTATTTTGTCCAATAGCCCACTATATAGGGCAAATGTCCCGTTGAGCCCCCCCCCCCCCAATTCCAGGCCACGCCCCATCCCACTAACCCACTATTTTGTCCAATAACCCACTATATTGGGCAAATGTCCTGTTGAGCCCCCCCTCACTTCCTGACCACGCCCCCATCCCACTAACCCACTATTTTGTCCAATAACCCACTATATTGGGAAAATGTCCCGTTGACCCCCCACGGCCATTCTCAAGCCACGCCCCCATCCCACGGACCGACTATTTGTCCAATAAACAACTACAGTTTTGAAATGTTCCGTTGTCCTCCCCCCCCCAACAACTGCCAAGCTTCGCCCCCTTCCCATGAACCCACTTTTTGTCGGTTAACTCGTAAAAAATGTTTTTCATGAAATCCGCACCGAGTTGAAATTTCAATCTGGCCTATCTCTGGAACCAAGTCGAGTTGGGGCCCCATACTCTGGGCAGACGGGGGCCTCATAGTGCCCCCCCCCCCCCACGGACCGAGTATGGAGCCCCATCTCGGCTTACTTTTCGAGTTACGTCTGGTTAAAGTTCAAAATTCTAGCCTGTATATCTCTGGCACCAAGACGAGTTGGGGCCCCCTAGTCTGGGTACACGGGGGCTTCATCGTGGTCCCCCTACAGCCCGAGTATGGAGCCTCAACTCTGCTTATTTTTTGAGGTACATCCGGTCAAAGTTCAAATTTCAAGCTGTTATATCTCTGGAAACAAGATGAGTTGGGGCCCCATACTCTGGGCACAGGGGGGTCTCCAAGAGCTTGCCCCAAGGCCTGAGTAATGAGTCCCAACTCGGCTTACTTTTTCAGTTACATCTGGTCAAATTTCAAAATTCAAGCTGTTATATCTCTGGAACCAAGGAGAGTTGGGGCCCCATACTCTGGATACATGAGCACCTCCTAGCGGTCACCCCATGGCCCAAGTTTGGAGCCCCAACTCATCCCGGTTCCAGAGATATATCAGCAAGAAGTTTGGTCAAAAAAGACACTGCACGTCCATTGACAAAGGGCCCTTGGGACGTCCCCCGTACGTAGACGCAGGGTCGTGGTTCCTTGAGATTTGAGATTTTGAACCTCCAGGGGCCCCCGACGCATGGCCCTGAAGCGTGAAAATCTAGGACCTTCCTGAAAAAACGCCCATCCCCCACTGCCACCAAACTCAGTCCACTTTCGCATCCCCAATAGAGGCTGACATTTTTTGCCTTCGCTCTAGAGCCCTGTGCTTTTGGTATGTCGCCCGGGGTTCGCCGTGCCGAATTTGGGGCCCCTGGGACCAGACAATCCCTGACTAGTGATTGGACGACCTTTTCTTCAGTCTGCTTTCACATCCCCTAGAGCTGAATGTGGACCTCAAAAGTCTATAAATGATCCCTGCACTGGTTAACCTTTGTCATTTTCACCCACGATTTTAACATTTTTACACTCTCACTCTATTTCAATACCATTCACACACAAACACACACACTGCACCCGGTTCTTGACACGTTCCTCACCAGTTTTTTTTTGTGCTCAGTTTGCTCATTGCTTTGTCTATTCTTATTATTTATATATCGCTATTATTATATATCTATCTATATATATCTATATATTATATATCTATCTATTCTATATATATATTATTAGTATATCGCACATTATTATTATTATACATACACATATATATATATATAAATATACATATATACATTATTATTATTATTACTATACATACATATATACATACATATATACTATACATATATAATTATTATGTATTATGTATTATTAATTCTTGTGTGTTTTCTCTTTTCACAGACGTCCTCCTCGAGGAGTTCCGGTGCCACCAGCTGGGCGCCGACCCCTCTCCGCGCTTGGTGAACAACGTGGGGTCCAAATTGTTCCGGATCAGGAATTTTGTGTCCTTTATGGCGGTGGGGCAGCCGGACCTGGCCAGTCTGGGCTTCTTGAATGACACGGCAAGGATGCGGTCTTGGCACGGCTCCCTAAAGCACGCCAAGATCGCGGAGCCAACGGTACAGATGTACCTGAAGAATGTGGCCCAGTTCCTGGCCTACATGGCCGAGACCCCACCGCCCACCTGCCGGCTCTCCCGCGTCGCCATGGTCGGCCTCACTAGGGAGATGAGGTCTCTGATTCGTTCTGTGAGGCAGAGGGTGGTGGTCCACGAGGTGGCCGTTAAGCAGGCCAAGGCCACCCTCCGCCGATGCGCTGCCTCCGCCAAGGGCGCAATTCCTGGAATCCTGGGTAAGTTTTTGCCCCCTCTTGCCTCTCAAACTTACTCGGCTTACCACACGCCCCCTAACGCTTGTCCTTTTTTCCCTCCCTCACAGCCCGCCTCAAGGCAACGGGTGACAGGAAGGCCCAATGGTCTTTTTATGGGCACCTCACCGCCTACCTGGCCTGTATCTATGGGCATCGCGGTGGGGTGTTCCAGAATATGACCATTGGGGAGGTGGAGGCAGCGCAGCAGACCGCCATGGACGGGTGCTACGTGAGCAATGTGAGTGGTTTTATCTCTCTCTCTCTCTTTGTCCTTCTCCCTCCCTCTCTCTGTCTGCTCGGTTCTCTCTTACACCACTCGTTTGTCGCCGTTTCCGCAGATTGCTTCCTACAAGACCAACCAGGCCTTCGGGGCCGCTCAGCTGGCCTTGGCCGAGGAGGAGTACGGGTGGTTGTCGGAGTTCCTGGCGGTGAGGAAGAACTTAGTGGGAGGTAGAAACGCCCACTATTTCTTTTTCACCTCAAAGCCCAGCTCATGCAAGAACTTGAACCAATACTTTCAGGAAGCATGGGCTGGGATGGACCTGCCAGGAGCTCCGACGTTCACAGACCTCAGGACCTCCATCGCCACCCACGTGAGTCCCCCCCCACCCGTGTATCTGCCTCGTGAATTTCTGACGTGCGTGTGTTTGTTTCTAACTGTGCTTTTCTCTTTCCGTACAGGCCAAGAACACCCACAGCCCCGGGGACAGGCAGAAAGTGGCGAGGTTCATGTGCCATGACACCTCCACGGCTGACAGGTTCTACGTCCTTAACCCCCTGAGGTTGGCTATCGCGCCGGCGCGATAGGCTAGTTTTTTTCCGTATGAGTGAAAAAAAAAAAAAATAATTTTTTTTTATCTTATATGCTTGTGTTATACATCAATCGATCCTGTTTAGTGTGTATTTTTTTTGTGTATGCTCATAATAAAAACAAAGTGTTGTGCTTTTCGCCAAATAAAGAAAAATAAACATGATGCGAGTTCTGCCTACTCTCCGTCAGTGAAGTCAATTCTGAAACGCGTCCGAAAATGAACTGTAACTCAGCGAATACTCAGTCAAACAGGCATACAGTCACACAGGCATGAAGCTTGAATTCTCTTCTTTCAAATGAAGTAATTTTTATAAAAAACAAATATTCACAGTTTATATAATATGTATGTAAAGAGAGAGATGTCAGTCGTTCTCATCTCAGCTAATTAAGTTTTAATGTGACTCCGCCTACGGAGACCGCGCGCTATTCAAACGCAAATGTGAGGCGATCCATACAAACCTGTGAAACGCCCACATCCGCTGGATAAGGCCGGTGAAACACTGGATGCGTGGCGTAAGCGTCTCAGCTGCGTGGCGTGTCCGTTTTTATTTCGGCTCCCATCCATGTTAACAGTTTAGAGTTTGCATACTGCCTGTGTGAGACGCGCGGCACGAGCCGCGTGGAAAACGCGTGCATTCTAGAAATAGAACCGACGCCTATTTTTCACGTGACACGCAAGCGTCTTGGAAGCGTTTCCATGCAAAATTGAATAGGAAAATCTGTTTATTTGTCATTTTGACACGAATACATATTAATAAATGTCCTTTTGATGTTTAAAAGTGTCTAGGTTTTGACATAAATGCAAATATAAATGTAATTTTACAAAATATGATCGATTTTCAAATACTGCTGTATTGAATGAACAGCTTTTAGCAAACTCTATTGCTATACTGAGATGAGGAATATATACTGTATGTGTTTTGTCAAAAATAAAGTCATCAACTAACTAATGAATCCTTTACTTTGAAATACGTATGATAAAATGTATACTTTAGTTTTGAAAGACGTTGACTAGTTTTGAAAAGATTATAAAGTATGTATGTGCATGCATATATATGTGTGTGTGTGTATATATGAAGAGTTCAGATGCAAAAGCCTCTAAATGCCATCTGAAATTTTCTCCTAGAAAAGTTAGCTATAGGTGACACACCTGAATGAATGGCTCATTAAGTATGCAGGGACGTAGTCTCACCAGGTGTGAACTACTAAATATGCATGATGCTGTTGGAGCGGTTACGCCCCATCCGCATATTGGCTTTCCAAACTAAAAGTGTTTCACAAAACTAAAATCAATGTATCGTTTTTTTGTGAATGATTAGGCAGGATGATTTTCATATCATTTTGAAGAAAAAACACTAGGCGATGAAATCCATTAGTCAAAAGTCTTATTGCCACATATTTAGTATGTGTTTTGTGGCCTTATTTCAGAAACTTTAATTTTTAGTTTTTTCGATAACCATGCATAAACATTATTCTCTCAAAAATGAAAACATGTACATACATGTGGCTCACATATTATGGAAGTCCTGTTTGTGCTATATAGAGTGAATTTACACCTTTGCCATTAATATGTTTATAAGCAACTGAAAAAAGCACAAATGTCAGGGCATGTCAGAACATCTCAAGGACCCCAAAAACACCCCAGACCCCAGAGGGTTAACCTGGACGCCAGGCAGGCTTTGGAACAGCGAAGCCTCTTCGAGTCAGCCGTGGAGGGTGAGGATGCCCCCCCGGGGACCCCGTAAGCGGCCGTCCCCCGCCGCCATCCCTCCGCAGATGGCAGACAACGGCTCGAGGGGGTCCACTTCGGTAAGTCCATATTTTATTGGGTCCGTTTATCCGTTTGTCTGACGGGTGGACGTGTTCGCTGACTCTTTGCCTTTCTCGCTCTTTGCAGGAGGAGCCCAGCCCGGCGAAAGCTGAACAGGGTGTTCGTGCCTTCCAATCTCAGCCTGAAGTACCCGGTCGTTCGGCTGTCTCCACTCAAGTCGCCGCACGCAGTCACCCAGAAGCTCCTGAGTGCTGCTATTAAAAGGCAGCGCAGATGATTTCTTTCTTTTTTTTGATCTATTCTTCTTTTCTAAATAAATTTTTCAAATGATACATCTGTCTTGTCTTTTTTTACTGAAAAAAAATGCATAAACACATTTTATAAAAAAAAAACAAACAATAAAAACAAAAACATTGATTAAAATATAGATTAGAAAAAATCACAAGTTATTTTATTCTATAATTTAATGCTGGAAATAAGCCTCATCCCTAAAAAAATACTTGGTAACACTTTATAATAACTTCACGCTATTAATCATCAGTTAAGCATTAGTAAACACTTAGTTCATCATTTGGAAAGCATTGATAGACATCATAATAAGCTGTTTACAAATACATTAACCATTTTTAAATGAAGATTTTTACTTCATTTAGAAAGGATAAATTGATCGTTAATAAAGTGTGAAAATACAATTATTAGACGCATTACAGATGTGCTTTTGAATCAAGAATACAGCATGTACAACTGTATTTGTAAACTGCGCTGTTACAACTACAGTATTATCGTGTTATAACTGCAATATAGTACAAGTTAGTTAGTTAGTTGTGTTTATGTACAATTTTCGGTCACCTCTTCTATAATATCTTAATTCATGCAGAACTATGTGTTGTTACAACTACAGTATTATCGTGTTATAAATGCAATATAGTGCAAGTTAAGTTAGTCAGTTGTGTTTATGTACAATTTTCGGTCAGGGTCAGGGTTGACGTTAATGTCAACTGACAAAATGTAAAATGTGTACCTCGAATGCAATGTAAGTCGCTTTGGATAAAATGCATAAATGTAAAAATGTAATGTTTTTATTCTTTAAAGTTAATGCCAAGACGTTATAGAGAGGGTAAGTTGATCGTAGTTCCTTACGCGGTCCTGTTATAAATGGTTTATTGCACATTACGTCTTTTTGTGGTTCATGCACTGTGTTTGGACTTTTTTGACACGTCTTTTCTTGCAGCTATTCAGTGCCCCATGTGCCCAGCTCGGCTGGTGTACATCACGGAGCACTTGAGGGACGCCCACGGCATGCTCAACCTCGAGCAACGGGCAATTGTCACAAAATTTGCCCGCCGCAGAGTGAGGCTGGCCAACTTGGCCTGCCCACTCTGCGGGAAGGTCGTCAAGTACCCGGAAAAACACCTGCTCAAAGGGCACCGGGACTTGACGGTAAGCCAGTGTTAAAACTGACACGATCGTGTTTGACCCGTTGTTTTAAATCAGTGTATGAAACAGCTGTCTGTCTATTGTCGATTTGACGAGGGCAGTCGTGTTTTTTATTACGTTTCAGACCCGCTCGAGGTCGAGGGCAGTGCGGGCGTTGGAGAGGTCGGTGACCGTGGGGAAGCTGCAGCTGCTACGGGACAGCGACCCAGCCATCCCCATGGTCCACGACTTCTCCCAGCCGGAGGCCCCAACTGAGGTGGGGCCCCCGCCGCCTCATGCGCTCGACTCACCGGTCGAGCTGGACGAGCTGCAGCTCATAATTGGTATGAATCCGTTTTTCATCACAATCCTAATAGTGACTAAAATTAATTATTAATTCTTAACAGCAAAACGTATTTTTTTTTTTATTGTATCAGACGAGCTGTTTCCCCTCTTTGAGGAACTGTCAGAGGTCGGGGCGGAGGCCACGGCTCCCGACCTGGAGGCCCTCATGAGTACGAATCCCTAATAATGTTGCAGTTTCTCAATAAGTGGTGCACTAAATTGATGGTTTGTTTTTCAGGCGAACTTGTTTCCCAAGTGGAGGAGTCGCCACCGGTCGGGGCGGAGGCCGCAGCGCTGTGGTCCCCCGATAACCTGGAGGCCCTCATGAGTACGAATCCGTTTGTCGTCACAATCCTAATAGTGTTGCAGTTTCTCAATAAGCGGTGCACTAAATTGATGGTTTGTTTTTCAGACGAGAGCGCTTCCCCTGAATTCACCTGCGAGTGTCTGTTTTAGTTTTTTTTTGTCTGTCTCTCTTTTTTTTCCCTCTTTTTTTCTAAATAAATTTTTTACAAATTTTAAGTCCATTGTGTTTTTGTCTTTTTTGGTCTTTTAGCACACTCTACCGGACACATTCCACAAACTTTCAAGTGATTTCAGTGCTGGATTTGCATAAAAATGCATTTAGGTTTAGGATTGCTATGCCCACAAGACTTGAGCTCGACAGGGGCAAAAATAAGGGTGGTGCACTACCATATCTCAGCACCTGGTGGCGCTAAAGAGAAGAGACCGAGCCCGTTCGACTGCGCGTGGCCCCGTTAGTACACGTACCGAGTTTCGGCTCCCTGGGACCTATGAAACTCAAGATATCGGGGGGCTCAACTCGGGTGGGGGGGGGGGGCACTCACCAGTATCTACCCAAAAAATCACCCGTATCTTTCTGAAAACTCACCCGACCATATCTCGGCGCCTGGGGGCGCTAGAGACACGGGACCAAGTCCAATCGACCAGCTGCGGCCCAATTGCTATGCCCACAAGACTTGAGCTCGATAGGGGCAAAAATAAGGGTGGTGCACTACCATATCTCAGCGCCTGGTGGCGCTAGAGAGACGAGACCGAGCCCGTTCGACTGCGCGTGGCCCCGTTAGTACACGTACCGAGTTTCAGCTCCCTGGGACCTATGAAACTCAAGATATTGGGGGGCTCAACTCGGCTTGGTTTCCGAGATACACCCAGTCAAAGTCTGATGTTTGGGTCCCTCCCAACACCAGGAGTTTGGAGCTCCAACTCGGCTTTGTTCCCGAGATACAGGCGGTCAAAGCTGGACCGGAAGTGGCCGTATCTCGGAAACGGAAGGTCCCAGGAGCTCGGGACTTGACTCCCGAGATATACCCGGTTATACATAAGGGACTTTTGCACAAAAAGGTCTATATCTCAATAAGGACGAGTCCCAGCAGATCGTCCTTCGGGGTGGTGAGAGGCTCTAGGGGGCCCTCTCAGACCCTACAGTCATGAGCCTCTGGGACTCTTCCTTCTGAAGTTCACCCTTTCCTGTTGGGCCCCGTATCTCGGCCCAAGGGGGCGCTGGAAGCTCGGGCTAGGGTGCGTTGGAGAGGGCCCCTCGAGACCTTACTTTGCCCCGAGTTTGGTGCATCTAGGTTATTGATCTTTCCACAAAAATGCAGTGTCCGTGAAACCACTATTTGGCCACTGAATAGGTTGGAACTGGGACATTTTTGTGTTTTTGCTCTCCCGTCACATGTGATGTCGATTCTTGTTATTTTAACCACCTCTGCTGTGCTAAGTACACACAACTGAACACATCACACTAATTTTCGAGTCATTTCAGTGTTTAATTTTCGAGTCTGCGCCTCAGCACCCTCTATCCGAATCCAGAGTTTCGAGAAGATCAGAGAAACTTTATTTTTCGATCCAAAAAAACCGACAGGTTTTTTTTTCCCTTATAGATTTTTCGGGGCGAAAAATAAGGTTTCTCGGATCTTCTCGAAACCTCGGATTCTGGTAGAGGGCGGTGAGGCGCAGACAGGAGTGCGAGTCCTGGCTCTCTACACCTCTCCTGAGCTGAGATATGGAGATCCCACGTAGCATTTATTCCATTGTGCAAAATAGTGGGTTCGCGGACAGTAGAATTCTGGGATGAAACTTGGTGCCACAGACTCTGGGGGGCCCGCGGAGTGCAGTAAAATAGTTTTTATCATGACAGGAACTTTACTTAAAATGTCTACCAGAGAAACTCTCTGAAAACCCATGCAACAGACTGCATGTGGCACTGTGTCCAATTGCAGCTTGTCGAATGAATGGCGGAAAAACATTTTCAAAATATAGTGGGTTATTGGACAAATAGTGGGTTCGTGGGACGGGGGCGTGGCATGGGAGTGGGGGGGGGGGGTCAACGGGACATTTGCCCAATATAATGGGTTATTGGACAAAATAGTGGGTTAGTGGGATGGGGGCGTGGCCTGGAAGTGGGGGGGGGGGGCCTCAACGGGACATTTGCCCAAAATAGTGGGTTATTGGACAAAATAGTGGGTTAGTGGGATGGGGGCGTGGCCTGGAAGTGGGGGGGGGGCCTCAACGGGACATTTGCCCAAAATAGTGGGTTATTGGACAAAATAGTGGGTTAGTGGGATGGGGGCGTGGCTTGGGAGTGGGGGGGGGGTCAACGGGACATTTGCCCAATATAGTGGGTTATTGGACAAATAGTGGGTTAGTGGGATTGGACACTTTAGTGGGCAATCGGACAAATAGTGGGTTAGTGGGATGGGGGCGTAGCTTGGGAGTGGGGGGGTATCAAAGGGACATTTGGCCACTTTAGTGGGCAATCGGACAAATAGTGGGTTAGTGGGATGGGGGCGTGGCTTGGGAGTGGGGGGGTATCAACGGGACATTTGGCCACTTTAGTGGGCAATCGGACAAATAGTGGGTTAGTGGGACGGGGTGCATGTGGCGCCACACTGAGGATGAAGGCCGAACTGCTTCGGGGGTGCTCGAACTTCGTCCCTGCCCGTGGCGTCGGCCGACCCCCCAAAAATTTCGGGGGGTCGGGGCGCATGTCCGCGGACCAATGTCCGCGAGCCATCGCCCTGTTGACCGTTTGGACGTTTTCTAAAGTTTGGGACTAGCTAGAGCTTGTTTATTGAGGATGCAGGACAACCTGCTAATAAAGCATTACAGTAATCTAGTCTCGAGGTCATGAATGCATGAACTAACTTTTCTGCATCAGAAACAGATAGCATCTTACGTAGCTTAGCAATGTTTCTAAGGTGGAAAAAGGCTGTTCTTGTAACATATGAAATATGATTTTCAAAAGACAAGTTGCGGTCTAATATAACACCCAGGTCTTTTACTGTAGAGGATAAAGTAACAGGACACCCTTCTAAATTAAATTTGTATTGTAAGAGGTTTTGTGGGCAGTTTTTTGGACTAATAAGTAATACCTCCGTTTTATCTGAATTTAATAGCAGAAAATTACACGTCATCCAGTATTTTATATCTTTAACACACTCTGTTAATTTAGATAATTTATTGTTTTCATCTGGTCGTGATGAAATATATAATTGAGTGTTATCAGCATAACAGTGAAAATGAATTCCATGTTTTCTTATAATATTACCAAGTGGCAGCATATATATTGAGAATAGCAGAGGGCCTAACACAGATCCTTGCGGTACACTGTAGTTTACTGACGTTATCTTCGATTTTTCCCCATTTAAGCAGACAAAATGGTAACGGTCTGATAAGTACGATCTAAACCAGTTTAATGCCTGTCCCTGAACACCAGTGTAGTTTTGTAGTCGGTCTAAGAGTATTTTGTGATCTATAGTGTCGAACGCAGCACTAAGATCGAGTAAAACTACTATTGAGATACAGCCTTGGTCAGAAGCTAGAAGTAAATCATTTGTAATTTTAACGAGCGCAGTTTCTGTGCTATGATGCGATCTGAATCCTGACTGAAATTTTTCATAGATATCATTTTCTTGCAAGAAAGAGCACAATTGAGCGGACACCACTTTTTCTAGAATTTTAGACATAAATGGAAGATTTGAAATGGGTCTGTAATTTTCTAGGTTATTATGATCTAATTGTGGTTTCTTAATAAGAGGTTCTCTTACGAGAGGTCTCTCGTATTGCGTAAGGTTAGCTTACGCATCGGGAAAGTCTTCTTTCTTCGAGATCTGAAGCCAAAAAATTATCCTTAATTTTGTATACATTGTCAACGCAGTGCAGCAGCCGACAGACCTAGGCAGGCTGTATAAGCGTGCTCATTGGCTGCTCGGCGGCAACTGCTTAAGCCTATCGGTGAGCGCTCTGAACGCGGCAACCAATGAGGGCGCTTTGCGCCCTCCACACCCTTCTAACCGTCAGAATGGGTGTGGCCAGCGTGTATATATTCAGCGCTCATAGGCTAAAATTCTGATTTTCTTGTCTTCAGCGACGCTCTTCGCATCGCTGGATCTTGAGAGCCGCCGCCGTTGAAACCAGCGACCGGCAAGCTTAGGACAGCGCCTGAGGAAGCCGGCCGTCTTCGCCGCCTTCAGCCATCCGTGCCTGCTACGCTATCCGGCGACATATCCTTTACATTATTACTGTTTCTGTGTGTATTCTAAAAGAGCACGAGGCGTTTTTGTAAAAACGCCTCGTTTTTGCGGCTCGTGCCGCGCCCCGCTCAGCAACGGAGACCGCCACCTCTCTGCGCTCTCCGCCTGGGCCGCGGGCACGCCGCCACCGCACTCTCCGAGTGCGAAGAGCTTTCAATGTCGACCCTGCGGGCTCGACTTGAAGCTTTCGACCAAGCTGTCGCTCCGCCTGTCCCTGCCGGGCCGCGCAATAAGAAGCGCCGCTCGCAGCGACCACCGGAGACTGTTGTGACTGAGGAGCTCGCCGGAACCTCTCCCTCGAGCTCTCTCTCGCCCTCTCCCTCCCGGCCGCTCAACCGCCGGCTCTCGCCCGCGCCGCCGCCGCGTCAGGAGATGAGGCGAATGTGATAGATACCCGTACTCTCCCTCTGTTCGAGCCGTGCAACTACGCCGCTCACAAGGGATGGCAGAAGCGGACGGTCTCGGAGCGAGTTTCCTCTCCCTCTGTTCGAGCCGCGCAAACTGCGCCGCTCACAAGGGATGGCAGGAGCGGACGGTCTTGGAGCTCTCTTTACGTTACAAGAAAGCTACTCCGTCCTCGCGCGTCACTCACCGGTGAAAGGGGAACAGAGTGTTTTCGTCCCGCCGTGGCCTGGACTATAACCTCCATTTCTCAGTCCCCTCTTAAGTTCAGGCGACTGGAATTGTTACTATTGCAGTGTACGAGCCTGTTATAAATACACGCTCGCCTGCAAGCAAACGCCGTCACAAGACATGATGACGCTAACCGAGTACTAATGTATTCTCCCCTGTGGCTCAGTGGCGGAATCCTAGACTGTCAAGCTAGAGACCGGGGTTCGGTCCCCGCTCTCGCGGCAGTTAAAGTTTATGCTGTTCGCTTCTCCGAGCTCGCGGCCAGTTTTTCTTACAGAAAACAAGCCCGCTCTCTCCCTCGTTGGGCCGCGCAGATTGCGCCGTTCAAGGGATGACAAAGCGGACGGTCACGAGCAGCGTTCAGCGTGCGCGCCTCACTCACCGGCGAAAAGAGAAGAGAGTGTGTTAGTCTCGCTACGGCTGGACAACCGCCAATCCTCACACATTTCTCAGTCCCCTCTTAAGTTGCAATTACTATTGCAGTAAACAAGCCTGTTTTAAACACACGCACGCCTGCAAACAAACGCCGACGCGACACATGAGGTCGCTTTTTATATGCTCGCTTTAACTGAAAGCTAATGTGTTTTCCCCTGTGGCTCAGTGGCAGAATCATACGCTTTCATGCGAGAGATCCGCGTTCGATCCCAGCTCTCGGGGAAGATAAAAATGTATGCTGCTTGCTTCTCCGAGCTCGCGGCCAGTCTTTCTTACTTACAGAAAGCGAACCCGCCTCTCGCACCACACCTTCTCAGGGTGCTCGAGTATTTTTGAGCGTCTAAACACGAGAGAAGAAAAGACGGTTAAATCCCGCAGCCCTGCGGCTGGACCACCGTCGAAGCTTAACGCTCTGTCAGTCCCCATTGCCACGGCTACTGCAGCTGTTTACCCCACAGTCAACGAGCCGGTATCTACCCGCCCGCCTGCGCGCATCCGCCGTTCTCACGGCAACCCAGAAAAATTTCAAAAGAGCATAATGTCTGGTTGCACGGCTGACGCCGTATGTGTTTCTAGTACAGTGAATGTGCCCACGTTCTGTGCTCACCCCTGTACACAAGCACTATACATCCCGTGTCTCTCACAGAGCCCACTCTCATGAAGCAGGCAAAAGCCGCTTTAGTGTTAAAAGTAGGTCACGTGTCCACTTCTCCGTGACCACACCTACTCACTGCCCGCTCTGTCACACGGCCTCGCACGACCGGTCATGTTTTAAATGTAAGTCCTGTGCCCGCCCTCGAGCGCTCACACATACTAACTAACATTTTCGCCCCGACGCCGACATCGCGCGTCGCGCCTCACACTATATGTTCCCCGTCCAAAGCCACCGGGACACTGTGTGTAAAACGGCCAGCTATCGCTACGTGCGATCCGCCGTATCTAACCACCAAGAGCGCGCGCGCCGCGCCGCGCCGTGCCCGCGCCGCGCCCGCCCCTGAATTTAAGTCCTGTGCCCGCCCTCGAGCGCTCACACATACTAACGAACATTTTCGCCATCGCGCCTCACACTTTATGTTCCCCGTCTAAAGCCACCGGGACACTGTGTGTAAAACGGCCAGCTATCGCTGCGTGCGATCCGCCGTATCTAAGCACCAAGAGCGCGCGCGCCGCACCCGCCCCTCCGTTTCGAGCTCTCGAGCCCGCGATGCGCGGCGATCGGAGCCCGGAGGCCATTCTGCCCCTGGCTGCACACGCAAAAGCGTGGGAAGCTATTCCAGGCGCATCAGAACGGGTGCTAAGCACAGTAAAACAGGGCTATACTCTGCAGTTCGCTCGCCGCCCTCCGCGCTTTCAAGCGCGTATCAAGACCAGAGTGAATGGGGAAGTAGCACATCTACTTCGAGCAGAAATAGCTACACTTCTGTGCAAAAGGGCTATAGAACCGGTTTCCCCTTCCATGAGTGAGTCGGGCTTTTACAGCCGTTATTTCCTCGTTCCCAAGAAGGACGGAGCTCTCAGACCAATTTTGGATCTGAGACGTTTGAACAAGGCTCTTATGAGAAGACCGTTCAAAATGCTCACAACCAGACAAATTCTCGTGCAAATTCGCCCGAGGGACTGGTTTATATCTCTCGATCTAAAAGACGCGTGCTTTTCAGATCCTGATAATACCCCGTCACAGGCCATTCTTGAGATTTGCCTTCGACGGTCAAGTATATCAGTACACGGCCCGCCTGTCGACACAGCGCTGCATTCGACGCCTGGCCGCGTCCCTCCGGCCGGGCAGCACCGTACCTCTCAAAACATTTCAGAGGTTACTGGGTTGTATGGCCTCAGCCGCAGCAGTGCTTCGGCTGGGTCTTTTACGAATGCGCCCGCTACAACGCTGGCTGAATGCCCGAGTGCCTCACAGAGCATGGGCTTCCGGCGGTATCCGCATCAGAGTGACTCAGAGCTGCGTTTCAGCTCTGAAGCCCTGGTTAGCGGCCGACTGGTACCAGCGGGGAGTGACAATGGGAGCTATCTCACACCGCAAAGTTATCTCGACGGACGCTTCCACCTCAGGCTGGGGCGCTCTGTTCGAGGGCAAACCGGCTTTTGGCCTGTGGTCAGATCTGGAAAAATGCCTCCACATAAACTGTTTGGAGATGATAGCGGTCGAGAACGCGCTCAGGCGCTTCCTCCCATTCATACGGGATCACCATGTGCTAGTCCGCTCGGACAACACATCCGTGGTATCCTATGTGAACCGACAGGGCGGTGTCAGATCCAGGAATCTGTGCAGGCTGACAGAACGCCTTCTCGTGTGGGCTTACCGCTCGCTGAGAGCCGCGCACGTGCCGGGCCACCTGAATGTCGGTCCAGACAGACTGTCCAGGGACAACATTCCCCCGGGAGAATGGTCTCTGCACCCCCAGACAGTCCAGTTTCTCTGGCGCCTATTCGGCAGAGCGGAAATCGACCTCTTTGCGTCGAAAGACAATGCTCAATGCCCGAAGTTTTATTCGAAGAGCGAGGACGCGCTGTCCCAGACATGGCCCAGCCTCCCGCTGTATGCTTTTCCTCCGATCTCCCTGTTGCCACAGGTCATTTCGAAGATCAGAGAAACGCACCACTCAGTGCTGCTTATAGCCCCGCGATGGGAAAACCAAACTTGGTACCCAGAGCTAGTGAGGCTGTCGCACTCACCCCCATGGCCGATCCCGGTGAGAAAGGATCTCCTCTCCCAAGCCGGTGGATCGATCTGGCATCCCCATCCAGAGCGCTGGTCGCTGCATGCATGGGTGATCAACGGATACCCGTTGACCTGTCAGAAGGGGTCGTGAACACGATCACACAGTCGAGAGCCCCCTCCACGAGACGGCTCTACGCGTCTAAATGGTCGGTGTTTTCTAAATGGTGAGCTACTAAAAACTTGGATCCGCGCGCATGCGGGGTCCCGCGGGTGCTCTCCTTCTTACAAGAGCTGTTGGAAAAGGGCAGATCCCCTTCCACGCTCAAAGTATATGTGGCCGCTATTGCAGCGTTCGCTGAGACGACGCGCGGCCGGGCAATGGGAAGGAATGAGCTCATTATCCGCTTCCTCAGAGGAGCTAGACGGATGAATCCCCCGCGGCCCCCCTCGGTTCCCTCGTGGGATCTGTCCTTGGTCCTAGCGGCCCTAGAGGCTTTTCCCTTTGAACCGCTTGAATCCGCGGATCTAAAGTATCTGTCGCTTAAAACCGTTTTTCTGATAGCTCTGTCTTCAGTCAAACGAGTGGGTGATTTGCACGCGCTATCTGTTAGCCCTGCATGTCTTGAGTTCGGGCCGAATGACTCGAAAGTCATTCTCAGACCGAGACACGGTTACATCCCCAAAGCGATTGGAACCCCGTTTAGGGCACAAGTTATGTCCCTCTCGGCTCTGCCAGCATCCGACAGTGGGGACAGTGATAACCTCCTATGCCCTGTCCGGGCGCTGAGAGTTTACATCACGCGCTCCGCCGCTTTCAGGCGTTCAGAGCAGCTCTTTGTTTCCTTCGGCGGACGCACCAAGGGTCTTGCCGCCTCGAAACAGAGCTTGTCCAGGTGGATAGTGGACGCGATAGCAGCAGCTTATGCCTCCAGACACCTGCAGTGCCCTCTGGGCATCAGAGCCCACTCCACTAGAGGCATGGCCTCGTCGTGGGCCTGGTCCAGCGGAATTTCTAATTACAGTATTTGTACGGCGGCGGGCTGGGCCTCCCCGTCAACATTCGTGAGGTTTTATAACCTGGAAGTTCCTGCCCTACAGGCAAAAATACTGTCAGCATAAGTGACATGTATGCTCTGCCCATTTCTCGTGTGCAGACTACGTTCATATGCTGGCGCTATTCTGGTACTATACTCAGGGTGAAGTGTTTGACTCAGACCGGCTGATCCGCTCTGTTTCCTATTTCCCGTTACGCGCTGTTGTCGGTGCTGGCCCGCGCTGCTGGCCGCCCGTATTATTCTCTGTCGCGCGGGAATTTTTCCCTTCATGTGAGACCGACTATGTCGTTTTTCTCCTACCCTTATGAGTGCTTATGTACTGTATGGGCTCGCTCTGCCGGCCCTACTGTTTGTACTGTTATATGTTTATAGACCGGCCGCGCCGCTCTATTTCATATGCTGCATGAAGTGCCTGTACTGCGCTGGCCCGTCTCTCCGACCGGCCACATTTCCCAGCAGAGTGTTTTCCCCGGTTTCCCTGGGATTCATGGGCTGGATGCTCGGCGCACACGGCGTTGACAAAGGGTTCCCGATGCGTAAGCTAACCTTACGCAATACGAGAGACCTCTCGTAAGAGAACGTACTCGGTTACTAATGTAACCTCGGTTCTCTCTAGAAGAGGGAACGAGTATTGCGTAACCTGCCGTGTCGCGCCACGAGCTTTTGCGCTTCAGACTGCGAAAACCAGAATTTTAGCCTATGAGCGCTGAATATATACACGCTGGCCACACCCATTCTGACGGTTAGAAGGGTGTGGAGGGCGCGAAGCGCCCTCATTGGTTGCCGCGTTCAGAGCGCTCACCGATAGGCTTAAGCAGTTGCCGCCGAGCAGCCAATGAGCACGCTTATACAGCCTGCCTAGGTCTGTCGGCTGCTGCACTGCGTTGACAATGTATACAAAATTAAGGATCATTTTTTGGCTTCAGATCTCGAAGAAAGAAGACTTTCCCGATGCGTAAGCTAACCTTACGCAATACTCGTTCCCTCTTCTAGAGAGAACCGAGGTTACATTAGTAACCGAGTACGTTTCTTGCTGTCGTTGCAATGTCTCTGCTCTACGCAAAAGACGTTGCAAATGTATTGTCATGTATCTAACATGGAAAAGATACTTAAATATACATGCAAATTAGTACTTATGAGTACTTATATATACATGCATGTTTGTTTTTTAGAACTCTCTCAAATGCCTTGATGGCACAGATGAACTTAAAAGGGAAATGTGAGAAGCTGCCATTTTTCCAGTCTCTGCTATGCCAGATCATCTGTGGTAAGTAAAAAAAGAAAAAGAAAACGGGTGCAGAAAAACTCATAAGGACATTTGTGTTTGAATGTTTTTTTCTTTGTTTTTTTTGTGATCATTTTGGTTGTGCTTATACAAATGTAATTAAATTTCAACAAGTAGTTACAAATTGTATCTTACAAATTCTTATCGATCACGTAACAAGTTAATGGCAGTCTTTTAATTGTTTGTGCCTCTTTTACTTCCAATAGTCAAAAGATAGCACAAACAAAGTGGTTGATCTAAACTGTTTTTATTTTTCTCTTTAGACGCTGTCATCAACGCATACAACACAACACGTACACAATTATTGGAGACCATGTCAAAATACTTAAAATATGCACCAGAGAGGATGGGTGGTGGTGGCCGTAAGACGACTCTTCCATGAAGACTCAATTCACTTAAAAAAAAAAAAAAAAAAAAAAAAGTTTAATGATTGTTTCTAGATCAATATATAATTCAAGAATGAAACCTAGAGTAAAATGTTTGTTTGTTTCATTAGTGATTTACTGACGTTGAATGATGTTACTTGATGATAATTCTGGCATGTAGTTTTATAAGAACTTACTTGAAACCCACATAAAAAAAAGTTAATGATATTGGGTTTGATGATGCTTCTAAAATGAAATCTATAATTAAATAGTTTCATTATAGTTTTGCTGTTGAACAATGTTACTCGATGAAATTATTTATGTTGTATCATCATTTATTATTTAGGCTTGTAGTTCTGTAAGAACCTTTTTAAAGACCAAATTTTTTAAGAATTAATGATGCTTCTAGAATGAAATCTATAATTCAATTTGTTTCATTATAGTTTTGTGTTTTGCTGTTGTTGAACAAGACTTAATTAAATAAAAAAGCATATATAAATATATGTATTCTAACAAAACTGTGTTTTTATTTTTAATTCTGGCATAGTGGCAATTTTTTTCTCCTCTACAATGTGTAACATCTCACCCCTGCACTACAGATCTGTACACTGTTTGAACTTCTGATTTTGAATAAAATGGTTTCCCATTAGATGCCACTGTATCTAGGATAGTATTGCAAATTAAGCATAGCAAGTTACATAATTACAGTTGCTTTGATTTTCTGTACAAATGTCATGTCTTCAGAGAGTACAGTGAAAAGGAAACTCAATCTATAGTTTATTCAATGTTGAAAAATAAGATGTTGATATAAGGTTGCATTTTCAACGTTGTTTCGTTTTGCAAAATCAATACTTAATTCAACTCGATGTCGCTGCAAGACAGCGAAACAACGTCACAACATCAATGGTGAAACAACGTCACGATTTCAACGTTGAATCATTTTGCAAAATCGAATCATACTCCAACGTTGCTTCAACCTTGGTCCCTGACGTTGATTCACCGGTGAATCAATGTTGAAATGCCGGTGTGGTGAACAATTGAGTCCGATTGAAGAGCATAGACTGTTAAAAATATGGACAACACCCCTTCGCTCTCTTCCATTGGTGAAAAGTGAAGCCGCCAGTGTCCCGATATGGCGCTGACATCTTGGGGCTTGAGTCTGCGCAGTAGCGATTTCGGGACCAGACCTGCGCAGTAGTGAGCAGGAAGTAAAGCCGCGAAATCAAGGCCCCGCCCTCACTCTCGCAGAATCAATCGCAAGCACACGCCCCTGCACTTTTTTAAGTGGAGTCACTCTGTCTGCTCCGTTCCTCCGCTCCAACTTTGATGTCTGCTGATTGCAGTACCTCATTAAAATAAGGTAAGTACAACTACTGACCACATAGTCATATTTAAAAAGTAAAACATTAATATATCCTAAACTGTAAAATACGAGTACTCATATTACTACAATTAAACTATCACAATTTGGCAGACAGCTAAATCAACTTCATATTTAGCTCATGAAGTCATATTTTTCATATTTAGCTCATAGTTAGGTTAGCATCTTATAATCTAATGTTAACATGCATTCAATATGTTAGCAACTCATTATTAATGCAACACACCTCAGCTTTCTCATACAGAAGCAATAGCCTATATTTGAATGGATTGTTAGTCATTGTCTTCTTTTTTTGTTATCCTCATTTTAGACAAAAATCGCATCAAGAGACACTACATCCTCATTCATCTCCACAGAAGTCAAGAGTAAGTAAAAATTACGTGAAAATATCTAGAAATAAAAATCTTGTATTGTGATTTCACCATGAGATTTTTAATTTGAGAATAATTTGAGAATGATCTAAATACACTGAAATTTAAATCCAGTTAAAATAATTAAAATAAAATAATTATATTTGGTAAAATATGGAAAAATTAAATATAATTTAAGTTACATTTAATATTACACCAGATCCTTTTTTTAAAGGTAATGTTGTTTTTTTTTGTTTTACAATAAACAGGACCCAAAATATACATTATTGGGGAGAGCTACATTCGCCGTGGGGAAAAACATGCGAGGGACCAACCTTGGTCTGAATGCCCTGGGGCCTCATTTATAAAACTTTGCGTAAGATTTGCGTCAGAAGTGGCGTACGGATGAAACATAGGACGTGCGTACACACAGAAATATTCGGATTTATAAAACCGTGCGCACGCACATCCTACGCAGTTTTCCCTTAATAAATCACAATCAATTCTAAATGTAGCGCAGCTTTTGCGGCTTCATGTCACGCCCATAGTTGCCCATAAATAGACCGTGAAACGCCCACAAGTTAATATTCATCGATTGCGAAATCATGGCAAACACAGAGAGGAAAAGCAAGAAATGTAACTTAACTCACGCGCAAGCGTGAAGCGCATGATCAGCCATTGTGCGTCATTACGCATTGTGATGGCATCATGGCATTTTATTACCATCCATTTGATTGCATCTGACAAGTTACAGATGTGTTATGAGGATGAATTGCATAACATGCTAATATTATTGCAGAACATATTTATATCTGTTTGCAAATATGTGTTAATTTGCATTTATGTTGTAATCTTCACTTGATTTTGTTTGTTTTACACTGCAGATCGATCAAACGGGTGTTTGTGTAGGCTGTTAATTGTAAGACTTGCTTTGTGAAGTCTTCATGTTATTTATGAGACGCAGTATTGCCATTTCTTTTACACAACGGTCTACAGTTTCACACACTTTCACGTGTTTCTTCCATCTGCCGACGGTGTCGCCATTTCTCATTTCACCCGTTTTTGTGCGTACGCCTGGGTCAGAGCTTGCGTGAAGGACCGCACATTTTCCCGTCAAGTTTGCTTTTTATAAATACCAATTATTGCGTAGCTCGCGGCGTACGCCTTCTTTTGTGCGTACGCAACGTTTATAAATGAGGCCCCAGGTCTGGTGGTTTGGCTGGGGTGGCATGGTTTGGAGAAATCTCCTCTCCTTCCTCCATCAGAGCCTTCGAGGAAGAGCTGTGCCCGATGTCCTGTTGGTCCACTGTGGCGGCAATGACCTTGGGACCATTAAAAGCGTGAAGCTTGTTGCAGGGATCAAGCAGGACTTGCATGACCTCCATCGGCAATTCCCTCAGATGAAAATCATCTTCTCTGCCATCACCCAGAGATGCCGGTGGAGGTCTTCCCACCCCAAGAAGATTGACAAAGCCCAGCGCTATGTTAACAGTGTGATGTCTTCCTTTGTTCGTACTCTTGGTGGAAAGATTGTACATCATCCTCAGATAAAGCATAGAGATCCTGGACAATTTTTGCACGATGGAGTTCATTTCACCCCTCTGGGAAATGATATATTTTTAAAAAATATTGCCCGGTGTCTGAAATACCAAATCCAGTAGAGTGATGCTGGATTTGGATTTCACACCAAAAGTTTTGGCATTAAAAGTTGTTCAGGATTTTTATACTTTATGTGATGATTAATGTGCACTCTTTTGTTAATGTACAAAGGTAGGCATCACACTGTTCTGTCACAGCTCTTCCTCTCCATTCTTTTTCCTCTTTCTCTAAACCCCTTGCTTTACCCCAGCCATTCCACCTGATATGACTTCCTCAATTGTTTCCCCAAGGTGAATGTAGTCAGGAGTTTGTATGTGGTTGTTTATTATTTTTGTTTGAATAAATACTGTATATATTTTAACTTTTAAGTCTCTTTATTTTTTATTCCAGAGTAAATGTATTGGCTCAACATAAAGACCTCCACATGAGGTTTTACAGGTTTGCCAACTCTCACGCATCTGGCGTGACACTCACGCTTTCAGCATCAATCTCACGCACACGCAAGAAATGTCACGCCAAAATCCATTTTTCTCCCCTCTCAATCCGTTCATTTTCTGTTGATGACTATACTAGGCTACTGCGTATTAATTACAGGAGAGGAGTTTAAGGCCCACAGCTGCAATATCTGCCTACAACGTTCTCACTGCAGTATTCTCTGATCGTTGATTCGCTGAAAACCTTGCACCTGATACGTCAGTTGCGTGTGAGAAGTTCAGAGAGAGTCGGAGCCACTGATGCACGTTTGAAAGTTTGGATGACAATCAAGGTAAGCAGATAACAAAATGGTGTACCTTTCACTCACGGGCGTAATGACCTATGTGGACATGTCCCCCCTTCTTTTCGAAATCCCGTTCGTCTCCCCCCCCCTCACTTTCAAATTAGTTTATGATTTTTTAACCGCACGCCGTCATCGCCAAAGAGGAGCAGGATCGAGCAGGACACGGAGCGTCCAGGAACGTTGCTTGCACACACTAAAAATACCTCACTGAAAGTTATAATGAGCAGAGCAGGTATCGTGCTGTCTGTGAATGTCCTGACGCTCACACTCACACACACAACGCACAGTAAGACTCGCGCTAGTATTGAGCGCACAGACAGCGCGCCAGAATCAGTTTTGCTGGGCAGTTCTCTTTCGCGCTTGAATGAACAATAACACATGCCAAAATGTCAGTTTTGTCGAGTATCCTCATAACAATAAGCAGTCTTAAATTAGTTACATAAAGTCTTAAATGAACAAGAGTAAATGAGAAAATGAGATGCGTGAGAGCCTGTCAGCAGCGGCAGATTTTAAAATGACAGCAGCCACTAATTCTGTAGTCAGTAAAGTTAACCAAAGAACAAAGGGAACAGAGAAAATCACTCACTGCTCTTGACTAAAGAACACTTGCAGCTTTAATAAGGATTAATTAAATTTAATTAATTTATGCAGTGCGGACTGTTTGATAACCTAATTCAATTTCTGTATATTTCATGGCCCGGTTTCCCGATAACGCTCACTCTTAGCACGCTAAGAAAGCTCGAAAGATATATCTTACCAAAGTTGTTTATGTTCCTAAGTGTGTTCCCCGAACCATACCTTAGGAAGCTGCTTAAGATATACCTTCTTACGTGCGACGTTACCCGGCGCTGTCCGTGGCGATGGTCCTGAATTGTTTGATATCGATGGCTCGAGAATCAATTATTCTCTCGTGCAGGGGCTTGTTTATGTGAGAAAGCGGTGATCTTTATAAATGAAGCACTTCAGAAATAGTTGAAATTGCAATTTATTATGATTATTGGATATTATAAAAAATAATCCAAACTATAATAGCCTATAATAGCCTAGCCTACATATTTTAAAATTGTAACATATATTGCTGCCACAATAACCTTTTCAAAAATTTACGTGCCTTCTCTTTCCCATTTTTGTTCGCTGAGGTGGAGCTGCGATGAAATATTGTTCTTGTACTGTAAATACTTTCCAGCATTTCAGTAATAAAAGTTTACATCTTGCGTACGGTGCTCGGCAGTGATCAAAAAGGATTTAAACCATGAATTTTGAATCTCTTGTAAACTCAGAGATGTGGATTCAGACGGCAATTAAATTACCACACGACCTGTTTGTCAAAAAACAGAAGGTACTAATTTGGCCAGGGATTTTACGCGGGTTGGGTGAGAAAAACACTGATATTATGGATTCGGATGGCACTAAAATCACCGACTTACCCCTGTAAATGTTTAAAATACTGGACGAGCCCATGAGAAACAATATTAGCGTCCGAATAGGACTTAACTGACAGTAGCCTATGCTTTCACTGGCCTTTAAAAGAGCGTTTTAATTAAAATACTGGACGAGCCCATGAGAAACAATATTAGCGTCCGAATAGGACTTAACTGACAGTAGCCTATGCTTTCACTGGCCTTTAAAAGAGCGTTTTAATTAAATTAATAATATTGTATAATAATATAATTAAAAATCTAACAACAATCAGTGTAATGATAATTTTATTCTTTGCATGAAAACACTTGACTTAGCCTAATTTAATACTGTCTGGGTGTATTAAAACTTCAGATTTATATTCATATAGACCTGCAACAGTGATAAGGTAAAGCTAAGAGTGGTCCAGACCAACCTTACGAAAGTGTGACTTATAGAAGATATACTTAGCGAACGAACGTTTCGGGAATCGTGCCATAAGGTTAAGAGAGAGGTTAAGGAATAGGTTAAGAACTACTTAGAGATAAGAACGCTTTGGGAAACCGGGCCCATACCTGTTAGACAGGAAGGGCACATGTAAATATTACATTTATTTTTGGGTTTATGTGAGGAAAGTTTTAAGTTCACTTTTATTAAAAGTTGTTATAATTTTCAAAAGTAAAAAATCATTTTCATGGAGACATCAGTAGCTACAGTGATACTGGCCTTCATTCATAAAAAAAATGGCATTAAACAATTGTTTAAAATATACTGTCTTTATGTTGTTTCTATATTACAGTGGAAATTGAGTCTCACATTATTTAAATTTTATTTGCACACAAAACATTAATGGTGAACATTTTTTACTTTATAAAATGATTCTCTCAAGTCTTGGCAATTGGCCCCTACTAAACAACAAAGAAAGTAAGACATATTTTTCTTACATAGTTTAGTAGCCTACTATATTCTTTTTGGCACAATTTATCATTATAATCAACTTAATAATTTCCTGGATTTTGTATCACCATAGTCCCTAAAGGTATGTAAATGCAGGAAATGTGATTAAAATTGTGAAAAACAGTTTTGCTTTTTTTAAAGTGCAAAAACTTTTCCCCCCATTTTGTGTGATGATCAAAAAAATGATCAAAGGTTGCCCAGATTGTGTTGAGCCTGCCACAGTCAAATGCTGATGCTGAGCGAACCTTTTCAGTTATTGGCCTAAACAAGACTGACACCAGGAACAGACTGTCACTTGATGGCACCCTGTGAGTGATGGGAAGTTCGGATCATTTTACTCACTCGTTTGTTCGATCTTGTTCATTAAAATAGATAAAGAAATTGAAAGCCCTAATTATAAACAAAAATATAAACAATACAACAAAAATATAACATTTACATAGATGTAACATAAATAACGTGAACATTTTCATTTTATCAAACTCAAATGAAAGGAATGCTTAAAGTTTTTTGGTATAACTTTTATTTATGAACATAGCCAAGTATAAACTGTAGGAAATGAAGCCTAGCGCAAGTTCTGCCAGGAAGACTCAATCGTTCACGTCATGTATTACCTTCTCATCTATCCAATCATATCCTAATAGCCAGTATAAAAGGGTGGTACTTACACATGTCTGAGTTCGCAGATGCCGTCGCTTCAACCACCTCCATCCTCCCCATCCACCACCAAGACGGGACTTTTCCTTCATCTCCCTAACATTTCTATGCTGGGTCCTCCTCTCCATCCTCCCCATCACCTCCAGACGGGCTCTCCCCTCTACCCTGAAGACGCCAGGATGTCCTCCCCTCCTTCCACCCCACCACCACCAACACAACCACCAGATGGCCCCCTTCCTTACTTCGCAGGGGGTGAGCTGCGCCCCTGCCTTCGTCTTCAGGCAGGATATGCAGATTCCGTACCCTCGGAATGCGAGTTACGGACGGGGCCTACGCCAAAGAATTTGATTGTTTGCTGAGCTCTTAAATAAATGTTCATTGTCACAGTATTAATTCTCCCGAGTCTTTCTGGTAGAACTGATAGTTACAAAACTCATAATGTACTCTAAACTTGAAACTCTTTGAGTACAAACTGTATTTAGAAAAACACTGTCAAACTATTAACTTAAAGGATGATTACAATTTTAAACTTTACCATAGTGTATAATTACATTAAACTTATTTACGTGGAAGTGCAGTAAAACATTAATTTATTCACAAGTGCTTCCTGTGATCAAACAGCTGATGAGGAATCTAGTCAATGATTCAGTCCTGTTTATGCGGACTGTAAATCATCACCAGCAGCAACAGAACTTCAGGAGGATCAGTCCGAGTCTATGCTTCTTCTGTCAATGATTCAGTCCTGTTTATGCAAACTGTTAATCATCACCAGCAGCAACAGAACTTCAGGAGGATCAGTCCGAGTCGATGCTTCTTCTGTCAATGATTCAGTCCTGTTTATCCGAACTGTTAATCATCACCAGCAGCAACAGAACTTCAGGAGGATGTCGCTGGGTGTCGCTTTTATAATGGCCCTGTGTCACTAGTGGGATTCTAATAAATATATAGCTGTATAGTATGCATGCGTTTAATAATAACTATTATTTAAATAATATATAATTAATTACATATTATAATATATATCATATATTTGTTATATACTTAATTTATTAGTTACTTATTATTGATTTCATTGCATTATTAATAATAACCTATGTGAAAACATGTATATTCTAATACATAAATAACTAGTTGCGTCATTACCATGATTTCATGCTCATGGTGTGAATGGGGCTGAAATCATCACTAGCAGAGGATAAATTTGATAGGTGGTGACGGCGACAAATATACTGAAATTACTCGCCATAAAAATGGATTAATTTAGTCAGCTGTCTGCGAACCATCTTGCCAGATTTTGCTATTTCAGTTTTCCTTCTCGCAAAGTGATTAAATCTGACTTTGCAAAACCACAAGGAGGCCATCTTCACTAGGACATGAATGTGGTTCACTTCAACACATGTATTAAACATATGGTTGTGGAGATGTGGGAAAAGATCTTTATCGGCACAATCTGCAAGAACCTGATTGACATTGGTCAATGTGACTCCACGTCCATGGGGAAGCTCACCTCCATTTGTTTTGATCCTCCTCTGAATGCATTTCTCTGTGGCCTGACACACAGACACCATGCCTGGTGATGGTTTCTGCAGACCGCCTCTGTCTTTTAGATGAATGAAATCATGTGCAGCACCATCAGTTGTCAATGCCTGTGAGCAAGGCAAGCAGGTGATTTTCTCTTTCATCTTCTTAACCACAAATCCTGTGATTTAACTGATCGCTGCCTCTTTGTATTCAGAAAGGCTGCATACATCTGGGAGGTCAGGAATGGTGTCATCTTCAGGCACACCCACTTCCACTAACTGCACTTCCATTCTGCGGGCAACATTTACAGCTATGTAAGTGTTGTCTCGAAGCAAACAGTTGCCTGTGCCTGTTTTCACTTGGTGCCTCACAAGTAGGCGTTTGTATGCTCTCCTGAACTGCTTGGCATTGGGGTTGTCATTGTGCCCACCCCTTGCTCTTATGGCAGAAAAGAAGAGCTCCAAGTGGTCCTGACTAAGTTTGTAGGTCAGAAGATATCTGCATGGTGCATTGGCCCTCTCAACAAGATCATGGTAGATGTTGAGTGCACTTCTGCCATTAGCAATAAAGCCATATATGTTTTATATATATAAAATATAATGTCTTTATTTAGTTATTTTATGTTGTTTCTACATTAATCTGGAGATTAAATGTGAAATTATTAAATGATAAAATATATTAAAAACTTATAGAAACTTGAGAGTTTTTAATTGCGATCAATCACAATTAATCAGTTTTTTAAATTAATCTAGTTAATTTTTTGGATCGATTGACTGCACAATTAATACGTTTAATCAACCAAATATCATTGCTTTTGTTTTACATTAAAGTTATGTTACAGTTTTCGTTGCATGCTGAGGTGAGGGAGTACATGGAGCGTGGAGTTTACCGAGAGAACGCTGACAACGGACGCAAGAGATTTGTCAGGCGTTCTTCTAAGAAGTTCATTGTGTGGGGAAGTAGAAAAAATATCATTGCCTTTTAATGTGTTATGTATTCTGTAATTTACAGTATCCGCTACGTTTGCTTATGATAAAACAACTAATTTTACATAATATTTTCTTCAATAAATAACATGATTTAAATACTGTGTGTTGCATTCCCTCACATTACCTCTTTATGTCTCTAACACAGATGGACATCTTTATTACAAGACTGCAAACAGATCAAACCGTCTAGTTGTCATGGATGAGAAACAGAAGGAACGAGTCCTTCGGGACTGCCATGACAACCCAGCTACAGGTGGGCATCAGGGGAGAACAAGGACATTTAATAAGATTGCAAGCGCATACTACTGGCAAGGCATCTTTTCGGACGTCACGAAGTGGGTAAGATAATTGTAGACTCAAATTCCCGACCCACGAGATGGTTTCATACAGCCCCTCAAGTGTAAATAATTAACTCATGGGTACGTTATGTAGAGGCCACGACATATTATATTGAGGCCACAAGATCATATATTGATATTCTATTAAATATTTAATGGTGTTAAGTCGTGTCCTCAAGATCCTATCTTGAGTTTGAGACCTCTGATGTAGTTGTACAAAGTAATGAGTTTCTGTTGTTTGCAATGTTACAAACACCTACAATTTTTTTTATTTTTAGATTGCCCATTGTCCACAGTGTCAGCGTAATGATACTATTAAAACAGTGGCTCCAGTGTTGCACCCTATCAAGGTCACTAAAGCCTGGAATGTAATAGGAATGGATTTGATGGGACCATTTCCAACCAGTCCTCAGGGGAACATTTATGTCCTTACAATGACTGACCTCTTCACCAAATGGGTTTTCGCCAAATCCCTGAAGTGTAAGACCGCAGTTGAGTTGGCTAAAGGGGTCTTACAAGCATTTAATGCATATGGACTGGTTGAAAGAATAATCACAGACCAGGGGAGGGAGTTTGTGAACCAGGTTATTATTATTTAGTTAAGATTTTATTATTAAATTTTTTTGGCAATACGTTATAAGAATCTACCATGTCTTGCATACCTTTTTGATAACAGCTAAATGAGGACATATTTAAGGTATTGGGTGTGAAGCAGTGTGTCACATCAGCTTACCACCCTCAGTCAAATGGACAGGATGAGAGGACTAATCAGACTATAAAGAGGGCATTGTCAAAGTACTGCAATGGCATGCAGAATGACTGGGACGAAAACCTGGAGGATGTGGTGCATGCTATCAACACCTCAAAGCAGGTAATTGAAACTGCTTAAAAAATAATATGTAAATGTAATTTGTTGAAACACTTTTTTTTTAGGGCTCTACAAAGTATACACCATTCTTTTTGATGTTTAACCGGCACCCAATCACGCCAGAGTTTCTAAACACAAAGGTAGTATCTGAGACAGATTGCTTTGTAGCAGAGAATCCGAATGTTGTAATGGACACACGGATAGCAGAGGTGACAGCAGTACAGGCAAATGTGATTGTTTGTAGTATGAACTATAATTAAGTAATAAGTCACATTATTTAAGGTATTCTATTCAGTCTTTTTATTATACATTATTTTCATAAGGTGCGGGATCACATTGAAAAAGAACAGCGGAAGCAAAAGGTGGAGTACGAGTCAAGGAAAATAAAAAATGTGAAATCATTTCAAGGAGAGGAGGTACTCAAAGCAAACAAAAGAAAAGAGGGACGCAAAGGTGGACGTTTAGAGGGGAACTGGACAGGCCCTTTTCTAGTCAAAGACATTACCGGAAAAGGGGGTTGCTACACTTGCAGACAAATCAGGCAACATTCTCTGCCAGAAAACCAATGTGTCCCAATTCAAACCATTCCTGCGGCGTGACATTAACCTGGATGGTGAGAAAGGCAGTACATTACAGTAGATGGTCCACTTTTTGTGTGTTTTGCAGAGTTCCCTCAAGCCAGTCCATGACACCAAGGTTCAATGAGCTAACTATGTCTGCTGTGTTGCGCCTTCTAGCTTGCCCATCAAAGTAAAAACAGTGAGTGATGTTTCATAGCACTAAAGACTTTGCGAGTGTACAGTTGCACGTGACATGTTGCAGCATGTTTGTGTGTTTTGCAGAGTTCCCTCAAGCCAGTCCATGACACCAAGTCCAGCCTCCTCGCCTACCAAATCACGACCCCACCATGCAAAGGGGAAATTGACTGACTGCATCATCTAGGCCTTAGGATGGTTCCACAAAGAACTGACTGCACATTCAACATGAATTTACTTCAAACTAAAGATTTGACTTTACATACAGCAAAAGACACTGCATCTATTTGTGTCTCATTAGCTCTCAAAAAACTTTAACCTTACAGTTCATTAAATATTTTAACACAGCTAATTCAACATTAATTGTTTTTTAATCTTCACAATGTATAGCCAGAGGACTATCACAAAAGTATTTAGGAAAGTAAAGACATACTAGAGTATGTCTGTTTAAAGCTGCTTTGTATTGTTGTGTATTTTAAAAAGCTCTATAAATGTCCTAAAATGATGTGCATTTTGCTTGTAGTTTTGTGTTAATAAAAATTTAATATATTACATCTCATAATTCAGTTGAATTCATTATGTATTGTATTGTGTAATTTAATTAAGTTTTTGGTTTAAATTAAGTTTTGGTTCACTAATTTTATTACATTAAATGTTATTGTATTGTATGATGTTCTGTTTTAAGAATTAATTATGACATAAATCATATGCATTAGTACACAAATGACATGCTTGTAATAAAAAAAAGTATATTATGCCCTATTGCTTAATAACAAATAACTTTGTCACAAAACATACCTAAAAATTTTATTTCTTTAAAATAAAAGATTATTATATGAATTAAGGGGTTTGATTGATTACATTAAGATTTGTGATTCCGTAATTTTATTATACTGTTCTTTAGTCAAGGCTAGACAACCAATTAATATTTATACTAAGTACCCACAAAACTAGCATTCAGTCATTTATTTAAATGTCTAAACTGCTAATAAGAAAAATAGTAATATACACAAACATTATTTTTAATTAAAAAAAAAAAGTGTACTTGTAACATATTGCGCTGATTATTACGTTAAAAAATAATGACATAATTATAATTGCATTACGAATTGCTGTGAATAAGGTAAGGCAGTATCAGTGCAGTATAAGCTCAGGTAAAGCTCATAGCACGATCATCAGATAACGTTAGCTGTATGCTATGCTACTATCTAAGCTAACTAAAAAAACACACTAACAACGAGAAATGTTTAATTTCACAATCTATAGCTTCGGTTAAATACTAGTATATGAAACGTATAAGTTAAAATACATTAATGACTCGTAACGTAGTACAAACGTCTTCTACAATAAAGTGATTTTGTATGATTTGTAACCAGGCACTAAAGCGATACCCATAAAACGTGCTTTGAACCAATCGGATTGCTTGGGTCCTAAGCTCGGACTCATCTCTTCAATCCAGGGGGGCAGTGTTTCATAAAACATTGAAGCTTCCGGGCGCCGCCATTGATTAGCGGACCCCCACCTGCTGTTAGCATTCCATTGACTCCCATTCATTTTCGCGTCACTTTGACAGCGAATAACTTTACATCTGAGGCGTTTAAAGACTTCATTTGTCCATTATTTATTTCTAAACAAACACGAAAATGTATAAAAGGCTCCATTACCTTTTATCTTACGTTATGGCCCAGTAGAAGCATTTTTTGTAAAAATAGGCTAACGATTGCGTCATAACCACGCAACTCTCTGTCGCACAGTAGAGAGATTGGGGGAACGTGGAGGCAAAATGACAAAATAATTAATCAGAATACTTAGCAAAAGTTGCACCTGCTCCTACTGTAGCTCATGAACAGCTCCTACTCACGCTTTCCGTCTCTGCAAGTTTCGGAAGGGAATGATTCTGATTTCTCTTGGCACAGCTACTAGAAGACAGACGGGTTGCTCACGTCACATCTACGTCGTCAAGCTCAGTTTGAGTCTGCGCAGTACGGTCAGCCATCAGGAAGTGAGAGCTTCTAATTGACTTCACTTTTCTCCGTTGATTCCAATGGGGTCGCTGTGTCCATTTCTTTTACTGTCTATGCTTCAATCGGACTCAATTGTTCACCACACCGGCTGTGTCTCCACTGATATCCATTAAAAAAAAACAGACTCTGGTTTCCTTTCCTTTTTTTGGCTGAAGGTTGCAGGCTTGTCTTCTAGTGGCTTTTATGCATCCAACTGTATCCATACACTCTCATCTCATCCCTTTTCCCACATTTGTAGTAATGACACTATGCAAACTGTAAATTGTAACACGTGAGCACGCGATAATTTTCTCGTGAGCACACTATAGTTTTCTCATGCTCACGCAAAAGATTCTCGTGAGCACACGAAAGTCTGTATATTTTTTATTTCTGCAAAGGTCCCTTTAGGGGCTCCGTAGATCTGAACCGGTTCAAGAAAAAATAAAAATAAAAATTATATCAGGAATGGGCTTGAATAGGCTTGGACTTATTATTTTTTCCCAATGTATGCTGACATCAGAATATAAATATTTATGATTCTGCTTAGCTACAAATACAGAATTATTATTACCACATGTATAGGGTCAACAGAAATACTTGTTTTTAATTAATAGTAGTAAACAAACATTTTACAAATGTACCCTCTAATTTGGACGCATCAGAGACCATTGCATTTTCTGTATTGTTGTCAGTTGTGCTTGGGTGTAGCTGTTCTTTGGGTGGACTTAAAACATCAGAGTTTGTGTTAGCTTAGTGTGACCGGTCTTCATTTCACTCTGCGTTGTGTTTGTTAGATGAAGGAGACCGGGCAACAGAAATAACTCAAGCCGGATTTTATTCTGCATGAATAAAAAGACAAATGAAAAACAAGCTGCAATCTGTGGCCTTCTTTCAATCCAGTCGCATTTACCGTGAACTGAAGCACATTTTACTCATTTGACATATTTCAGTTTCTCAAATAAACAACTCAATATTGTTTAACATATTTCATCAAAAAAACAAAGCATTTTACATTAATTAAAAACAATATTAACAGAAACATGAAAGTGAACATACCTGCATGAATAAAAAGACAAATGAAAAACAAGCTGCAATCTGTGGCCTTCTCTCAATCCAGCCTGTTAGTGAAAGGCATTATTTTAGCCAACAGAGCTTGCAACTCATGCTTAAATTAACGAGTTCTCTCTGAAAATACATAATATAACTCATAACATCATTCACACAAACTTCCCAGACAGCAACCCAACATTGAATAAACATTGTTTTTCCATCTGAATCATCATTATGGTTGATATTGAAATTTCAATGCAAAATAAATGTTGAATCACCATTACCATATCGATGAAAACCTGATGTTATTAATGTTGATGGCAACAATATTGGAACAACATTAATCTATAGTTAACTTTATGATTGATTAAGCATTGATATTTGGTTTACCGGACGATCGCTGAATGTGTTGAAAAGTCATTGATTTATAGTTGACCGGGAACGACGCTGTTGTTGAAAAGTCATCGACATATAGTTGACCGGGAAATATGATTGAAAATGCATCGATATATAGTTGACCGGGAAATATGGTTGAAAATCCATCGATTTTTGGTTGACCGGGAGATCAACGGGTGGTATACCAACGTACTGCACCGGACACAGCTCATTTCTGGACCCTTGGCACAAGCGTACAGGTAAGCTTGCTTATACGTTCAATATGAATGAATTGTACCAAATCAAATACTGTTAGGCTGATCGTTAACATGATGGTTAGTGTAGTAACCGACGCAGTGCAGTCACTGAAATAGATTTTTGTTTTACCAATGTGTCAAAATCTGCCAAAAGTACTTAGTGGTTCTCTTCTAGGTTATAAAGTTAGCAAAACCTCCAAGTCCAGCCTATTTTTGTGATAGCTAGCTCAAAATACATGTCTGTACCCATTGCTAGTGTCGTGGAATCTATTAACAATTTCTTCTGACCGCCGGAGAACCCCGGCAGAACCAACGCTAGCATAGTGCGCCACCTAGCGCTACCCACAGAAGTGACCGCGGCGGGCCAGAATTACACAGAACACATGACTTACCTTTACTTTATTCAATGCAGAACTGTCTCGAGTTGTAACTGGAAATGCCGATTAGACCATCTCGTCGTAATACAAATCCAAAATAGTAATAATCCTCAAGCAGGGCTGCGATATGCGTGCGATACAGTTTTGTAACTCCATGTTTGTTTTCAGAAATGATAACAGTCGTTTTATACTAGTGCTTATGTGATATCACGATTTTTGAGGAAAACATTTCATTGGCGTTCTGTTCTAAAATGCACCTTTTCTGAGCACGCGCACTGTTATACAGCGCCTGACAACCAGGCCTGGCTTCAAGGGAGGGGCTTGGGGGGGCTAAGCCCCACATACTTCATATAGAAACATCTCGCGGCACGAATGTACCAATACAAATAAATATAACATCTCCAGTTAACTAGCTGAGCATCAGTTTTGTTCGTTAGTTTAATAAGAGGTGATCTAGCGCTGAAATACATTTTTTTAATCAAGTGATCAAAGTGTTCGTTGCCGCTGCGATCAGTGGCCCGGGTGTTCTCTTGTGGTTCGCGCACAGTCTTCACTCGGACGCGAGCTTCAATCCATTGTGGAGACGGTCTATTCGTTCCGGTGAAATTACAAAACAAATACAAACTTATTCCTGTCTGATATACAACAACTGATAAACATCGGTTTTGATGAGAGAAAAAAACCAATACGAGTGCGGATTAGAACCCAGGACCTCTGACACGCTAGGCAAAAAGTTCTACCACTGGACCATGTGAGCTAACATACAACCAACAAACAGCAATACAAATCTCCACCTACCACTTGTCTGACGGTCATGTCAGTTTTTTTCTCTCTTATTCTATGATTAAAAATTGATTCAATTTAAAATGAAAGAATAAATTGTTTCGTTTTGATTTTTATCAAAAAATTCACCTTCCAAAAAAAAACGTCATGATTTACTCACTATAATGTTGTTCCATACATGCCTGTATTAATTTATTTCTTGTGATGTACCAGTACCAGCGCCAGCCAATAATATCTGTCTGCAGAGCCACAGAGCCAGTTTTACCCCAGCAGTTTTGCCCGCGCATGCGCCGTCACATTTCATTTTTAAATTATATAATGGTTATTGTTACTTGTGTTCATGCACACAAGCATTGTTTTATTTCAGAAAAGGAGCCTGAAGGCCTGCGAGCAACAGCAGGAGTAAAAAAAACCACATGCTCAGCTTGTTGCAACCAAGTGTGCCGCACAAGCCCTGAAGAGTGAAGCCAAAACGTCTCGATCGCCCCCCGGTGACTGGTCCTAGTATAGGTCATAAGTCCCACCTCCCCGTGTTATTCAACGGGACGTGAGACCAACTAAATAATTAAATTACACTTCAAATATCTTTTTTCCAAAGGTGGTTTCTTTCATTTGCTGTCGTTTTTATCACGCTGATGTAAGTTCAAGTGTCTGTTTTAAAAATAAGTTGGTTTTTAGTTAGTTACGTGATGCGGTGGTGTAACGTCATGATTGACAGCTGTGATTGACAGGTTCTCTGAGCGAAGTAGTCACTGAAGCACCAACGGACATTTTTTTCGGGATCTTCGGAGGACTGAGGAGATTGTATTTACTTTAACAAGTCTCTTGTCGTACTGCAATCAATTTTTAAAAAAGTGTGCAGAATCCACTCTCTCTGACTGCATTCTGCGAGAGTGAGGGCGGAGCGTTGATTTCGCGGCTTTACTTCCTGCTCACTACTGCGCAGGTCTGGTCCCGAGATCGCTACTGCGCAGACTCAAGTTCCAAAATGTCAGCGCCATATCGGGACGCTGGCGGCTTCAGTTCTCGTCAATGGAAGAGAGCGAAGGGGTGTCATCCATCTTTTTTTACAGTCTATGGTTGCAACCCGTTTAACGGAATATTACGGTTAAAACAACCTGAACAGCTACAATGACAATGAAAAAAAAAATTTGTTTCGCATCCATAGCAAGTATTTTGAGAGGTGTTTTGACGATTCAGAGCCACCGAAAGAAGAATACGAAAAAAAACGCATACGAATATTTCAGACTTTCTCTGATTTCAAACGACCAATCAAAATTCGACTTTCCCTAAGACTGTCCTTAACTAAAATATTGCTATTTTAGCTTGATATTCACTATAGGAAGAAAATGCAGTTGGCAAATGTGATTTTTAAATAGTATATTTTATCATTAAAATCCCTTTAACATTTATGGTGATCTGAGGGGGCGAGGGAGTCCAGTAGAGGGGGCGTAATTCACTAGCTTTAATGAGAATTGTATATTTTATAGGCCTACATTAAAGTGTATTTATTTTTTTTATTTTTTTATTTTACATTTTTATATTTTACATTGATTCAGAATCAGATGATTCTGATGCTGAAGCTCCAACATCAGAGTTAGTGACGAGTCTAAGATTTTGGGCCTCTTCCTTTTCTGTCTCATTAGTAATGTATAGTAATTACTAATTAGTAATTAGTAATCTCATTTGCGAGTGTTTCATCCAGAATTGCCAAGAGATGCTCGGACAATTCTCAAGACACAAGGTGAAATAAAAACTGAGAAAATGGAAGGTGGGGAATATTATCACTTTGGCCTAGCTACTGGATTGATGTCAAAACTGAAATCTTTGAAGCTGCCTGCTAATTTGACCACAATTAAGCTGCAGTTCAGTATAGATGGTTTACCACTATTCCGAAGCAGCAGAACTTAGTTCTGGCCCATTCTAGCTACCATTAATGTTGATTACAGAAAAATCGCCATTCCTTGTCGGCCTCTTCTGTGGCTTTACCAAACCAAAGAGTGTCTTTGAGTTCTTGGGCCCATTTATTGAGTAGGGGTGTAAATCGGACAGTTCATCACGATACGATACGATATCGATTCTCTCAGCCAGCGATACGATATTTTCCGATACTTCAAAAAATTCCACGATACGATTCGATTCGATTCGATTCAGGGCTATATCGATCGATTAATCGATATTTAGATATTATGTTCACACAACCAGTTACGTTTTTATTAACTCACAAATGCAACCAAAATATATAACATGAACGTTTAATTAAACTCTTTGAAAATTGCACACCCTACAGAAGTGGTCATTTGCAAGTACTCCGTTCTTGTTCATTTTCATAAATCATGTTTTTTATTATTATTGTGCATTCCAAGTAATATCAATCAAACTGCAGCTGGGTTGTTTTGATTAATAATAATAATAACAAGTTAAAAAATACAGGTAAATTACAAAATTAAAGTTAATTGAAAGTATGCTTTAATATGTTAAAAGTTTTTTTTTGTTTTTTTTTAGCAGAGCAGATACATTCACATTTCATCTTTCTGAGTCAAACAAAACCAAGTAATTGCTATGATAAATAATACAACACTCGGTTAATCTTCATAACGTTAATCTCCTCAGCTGACATAGACGCCTGACAAACTTTGTTGTTGTGATAACGTACACGCAGTACAGAGAGCTTTTCCCTCACCACTAAACGAGCTGCTTTAGTAAGGTTCCGTGAAAATGTTTCAGGTTTTATTTTCCTTTTACGCCCTTTAGAAGATATCACGAGTTCATTGAAATTATCCATCCTCGATCACTTTTAGTCAGCTTTGACGAAACTCCTCTTAGCCAGCGCGTCTTTTCAAAGTGACATCTGACCTGAATATTGCGCGCTGAGTCGCTAAAACGGACTTGCCGTGTTGTGTTCACCAACAAGGGTGCGAGTGCTTGTCTGTTTCTGCTGTAAAACATGAACTCGCGATGCCTTGACAGCGGACAATAACGACTTTTGTGGAAAAAAAAACTTGTTTAGGGTTTAGTCAGTCTTGTCAGGCGTCTTTTTCAGATGAGGAGATTAACGTTACACACCGGCAGGCGGTTGGTGTGTAAACGAAAATGTGCGCTTTGGCGGAAGGATTTTACGTGAGAATGTGGAGGTGTCAAAATAAACGTGTATATCGATATTTTAAGTGTGGAATCGATGCATCGTATCGTTTGACGTTATATCGATGCATCGATCCATATCGATGTATCGTTACACCCCTATTATTGAGGACCTTAGTGGCATTCTAAAAAATGGCATTGTTCACAATGGGCAGCAGATTATGGCAGAAGTGTGCTCATTTATATGCAACGCCCCAGCACGAGCTTTTATTAAAGGGTTAGTTCACCCAAAAATGAAAATTCTGTCAGAAATTACTCACCTTCATGTTGTTCCAACCCCGTAAGACGTTCATCTTCGGAACATAAATTAAGATATTTTTGATTAAATCTGAGAGCTGGATCACTCCTCCATAGGCTACTAGGTGACCGAAACTTGCTGGCCCAGAAAAGTTATTAAAGAGATCGTTAATATAGTCCAAGTGACTACAGTGGCTTAATCTTAAGTATATCAAGCGACGAGAATACTTTTTGTGCGCAAAAACAAACAAAAATAACGACTTTATTCCACTATTCATTTCCTTCTCTCTGGGCCTCTAGTTGGTTCACGTAGTGTTTTTGCGTAGCACGTCTGTGTTACACGTCACCACGTAGGCTCACAATTGGCCGAAGCTGGTCATGTGTGTGATGCGTCTGACGTGCAACACAGACGCGCTGCGCAAAAACACTACGAGGCCCAGAGAGAAGGAAATTAATAGTGGAATAAAGTCGTTATTTTTGTTTGTTTTTGCGCACAAAAAGTATTCTCGTCGCTTGATATACTTAAGATTAAGCCACTGTAGTCACTTGGACTATATTAACGATCTCTTTAATAACTTTTCTGGGCCAGCAAGTTTGGGCCACCTAGCAGCCTATGGAGTGATCCAGCTCTCAGATTTAATCAAAAATATCTTAATTTGTGTTCCGAAGATGAACGAAGGTCTTACGCGGTTGGAACAACATGAGGGTAAGTAATTACTGACAAAATTTTCATTTTTGGGTGAACTAACCCTTTAAAAATATAAAAAGCCACAAAGGTTATTCAGGCTGCGACAAGTGTTTTCAAGTGAGTGAATGGCACAACAAGATGACATATCCGGAAACAAATGTTAGATTGAGGACAGACACAGACTTCAACTCTATGACTGATGATGAACACCACTTAAAACAAACACTGTCCCCGCTGGCTAGTCTGGTCAAAATGGTGACAATGTTCCCATTAGATTACATGCACTTGTGCTGTCTTGGGGTAACCAGGAAGTTGCTATATATTTGGATGAGGGGCAAATCACTGGCAACTAGGTTGTCAAGTAAATCAATCGAAGAGATATCCATTAAATTGAAGGGACTAGGACCTTACACTCCTTCTGAGTTCAGTCGGAAACCCAGGCACCTCTCTGAAATAGATGGGTGGAAGGCTACAGAGCTTCGATATTTCATGCTTTATGCTGGCCCAGAAGTCCTGAAAAATACCATTGCCCTTGAAATTTATGAAAACTTTATGTTACTTTCTGTGGCCATGCATCTGCTGTTGTCTCCTGGAACATCAGAGGAAATGATTGATTGCGCTCAGGGATTGTTGACTTAATTCGTAACTCATTTTGGGCAGCAATATGGGAAAGGAGAAATCACCTTCAATGTCCATCAGCTGACACACTTGGCGTCAGAATACCGTCTGTTTGGTCCCTTGGACAACATATCTGCATTTCCTTATGAGAATTATTTAGCGCAACTGAAGCACCTATTGCGCAAGCCTCACTTGCCTTTACAGCAAGTAGTAAAAAGGCTCTCAGAATCACCTGCACCGACCTTGGACACAATGAAGAAAGGACAAAAATTCATGCATCCTCATTATGATGGTCCGTTGATCTCTTCATTAAGTTATGGGGACCAGAACCGTAAGCTTGTTACGGAAAAGTACACGTTATCATCTAGGTCTGGGGATAACTGTTTTCAAATTGTAGATGACATTGCCGTTGTTGAAAACATTGTCAGGGTAGGTCAGGAGACTTACATAATTTTTCGAAAGTTTACCAAGAAAGAGTCCTATGGCCAGTATCCCTTTCCATCTGCAAACATTGGGGTATATACAGTTTGGGGGTTGAGCAAGAATCTCAGTGTGACGAGGCTTCAGCACATCGGCAAAAAGTACATTCTTTATCCTGACAAAACACAGTTCATCGCCATTCCCATCATTCATACCAATTAAAATTTCCAAAATTTCCAAATCAGTTCATATAATCAGTTTATGCAGTCAGTTCGTCAGTTTAGAAGTAAATTTTGTCGTGCTTTTTTTTCTTTCTATAGAGTCTTTGAAAAATGAACAAGTCTTAAAAAATGAACAAGTGGTGCGTTATACAGTTCAGCAGTGGTGCAACTGAAATTGTGACAAACACATGGGTTGAGGGGGATAAAGTCTTCTGGCCCCCATACCCTCCTAAGGACTCTATTAGGCTGAATGCAGCCATCCTGAACAGAGAACAGCCTGGACAGGGATGGCACACATACGAGCAAATCTGTCTCCTCATAACTTGTGGTGGGTGTTCTGGTATAAGAATCGTGGTATAAGAATCTGAACATACCCCTGTCTGACAATATTTATCCTGACTCTGACTGTACTTGACTGTTATTCTATGTTTGTAGATAGTCATGATGAGGCAGCGAGGAGCCTGGACAGATATGTCAATAAAGACTGTGACACCACTGGCATCCAGTCTGAGGAGGAGAGCCACCATGGCCTAAAAAGAAAAAGAAGGTAATAATGAATGTCCAATTTCCAGTTGCACACATTTGGCAGATGCCTTTGTCCAAAGCAAACATATAAAAGGTTTCAACCATTTGTTGTTGACGTGCAATTTAACAGTTTAACAATTTGTTGACATGCGCAAGTTGACAATTTAAGTGCTTTGCTCCCTTGTTTACTTTTAGACCGAATCCAGTTTATCATTCAGATGAGGAGCCCCAGAATGAGCGCAGATTCGCCCTAGCCCCCAAAGTTTTATTTCCAGGTATAGTAGCCACATTGTGGCGTGTGTGTTTGTGTACATAAAGAAAGCTTTTGCAAAAAATATAGAATCTAATTATGCATTACACACATCTGCCCCTAACCACCTCCCCCCCACCCACATTTTTTTTTCTTTACACAAAGCAGCGACCCAACTAGCCAGCCAGGACAGCCAACCATCACCACCTCCACGAATCTATCAGACCATCCAATGCCCCAATTCCCCCATGTTGTCTTACCCCAATGTCACAGCATCGTTCCCTGGAGATGAATTGGCGTTCACTCCAATGAATTTACTCCTCCAGAGGCCATCTCCTGAAGGTATGCTTTTAAAAAGAAGTAATTAAATTCAGTCAATTCAAACATTCAAAATTCGAACCAAATGCAGTGTTTCCAGTCAAATGGTTTAATTTCTCTTTTCATAGTTGTTACAGATTCTTCAGAAACTGCCAGGCTGGCATTAAAAGGTAAGTACAGTTAAATCCTAGGGGCCCAGCATTATCTTTCCTCAATGATTTGAATCATTGAAGGATTTACCACTTATAAACTGTTAGCTTAAACCAATGGAAGGAGACATTTCTAAAATAAACAACTGTTAAAAAGTTTGTTACCACCATTCATTTTTCCATTTGGATTCATTATAACCAGCCTCATGAAATAATGGTTTTACAGCAGTCCAAGAGTTGTCCCATACGAAAAAATTTGTGGTGATCCCAAACCTTTGAACATTAGTGTATGACAATGATAAAAGAATATTAAAAAAACATTACACTGACTGCTCTAAGTAATTTTTTATGATACATTTCTGTTCAACATCTTCTGAAATCTGTTTGTACAATTTTCTTTGTCAATAGATGTGGCTATGCAAAAACTTCTTACTGCAGTGACGGAGTTGTCCAAGGAGGTGAAGGACCTGCGGGAGGAGTTCAGGCAATTCCGCCAGTCCTGCAGGTGTGGACAGTCGGAGTCTGTGGGACGGCCACTGGCGGAGCCCTTGGAACTGCCCCTCCACACCATGGAGGCCCTGGACCGTGTGGAAGAGACACTGCTAAATGGCACACACCGCCAGGCAATGGTAGTTGTTTAATAGTTACCTCATTCTTCTGTCAGAATACTTCACTGATATGCACAACTTCCTTAAACTGCCTGACAGTTATGACAGTAGACTCTAGACTCATGGGTTAATTTGTATTGAACCTTAGTCTCAGTCATTCCATGTTTCACATTTAAATATCTCCTAAAAACTGCTGTTGTTTCAGTACGCAATCAAACAGTTTCAATCCAAGTTACATTCAGACTGAGAAAAATAATACATATTTGCAGTGATCAAAGAAATACTTTTTGTCCCCTGATGCCGTATTTTTGCGTGCTTTATCCATCTAGCTACAGTCTGTAGATGACGAGAGAGTACGGTGTGGCATGGGAGGGACAGACATTAGGGGACAAATACATTGTGTTTACTGCTAAAATATACGAGATTGGTGAGGAATATGGCGGCGCTCTCCTGAAAGTAACGTCGTTGGATCTAGGAATATGTTGGCATGATCAAATGTGAATCCAGTCTGCATGTGTTAACGCTGCAAATTTGTTATACTTTGCCAGACTGCTCGTCTCACCACTATTGGAGAGACTACCCTAGAGGTGAGGGTCCGCCGTATGATGGCACACCTGTTGTCAAATGAACTGGCTTCAGGACTGAACTGGGCTGGAAAAAAAAACAAGGAGCCAACAAAACAAAAACGTCCCTTCAAAGAGTTGGCACTCTGCCGATCTATGTTTGGTAAGTCCTGCTCCATTTTCAATCACTATTATATTATCAATCCTAGGCTGCAAGCCAAAGGGCCTTAATGCACACCCCAACTCACCCCATGCAGCACCTGGAATCTTAGCATGAAGTTAACACAATAATCCAATAGAAACCTCAGCATTCAGTGACTTGTAACAGTGATCTATAATTGTTAAAGTATTAGTTCACCTCAAAATGAAAATTTCCTGATAATTTACAATGCCATCCAAGATGGTCATGTCTGTCTTTCTTCAGTGTAAAAGAAATTAAGTTTTGAGGAAAACATGTCAGGATTTTTCTCCACACAATGAACTTCAATCGCAACCAACATGTTGAAGTCCAAATCAATGCCGTTTCAAAGGGCTTTGAAGTGCTTCAAATGAATCTGCACGATCCTAGCTGAGGATCAGTCTTATGTAGCGAAACAATCGGTCATTTTCGAAAAAAAATAAACATTTATATACTTTTTAACCACAATTGTTCATCTTGTGCTGGTCTACGACGCGCCAGGCATTATGTTATCACATTGGTTGGAGACGTCACGCATCACCTCATCTAAGGTATTTGTCTGTGTACTCCGGTTCAGAAAAGCAGGGAAGGGCGAAAAATTCCATCTCATCTTCTCCTCCAACTTCAAAATCGTCCAACATTTTTGTTTTAATTTATTATTATTATTTAAAATAAAATCTTTCGTGATGTTTCCTGACGTCGCAGACCAGTACAAGACGAACAAATGTGGTTAAAAAGTAGCCTATATAAATATTTTATTTTTTTGTTTCGCTAAATAAGACCCTATTCCTCAACTGTGATCGTGCAAAGCCCTTTGAAACTGCATTGAATCGGACTTCAACATTTTGGTTGCCGTTGAAGAGCATTGTGCTGTGAAAAATCCTGAAATGTTTTCCTCAAAAAACTTAATTTCTTTTCCACTGAAGAAAGAAAGACATGAACATCTTGGATGGCATTAATGGCATCTTGGAGTAAACAGGGCTCGAATTTCGGAGCGGGATTGCGCATAATTTTAATAATTCCCACAGGTCTCCCACTTATAATGCGGGAAATTCCCACAAACATTGATTCACTTTAGCATGTAGGTTGTATTGGTAAATTAATCCACACAGATTATAAAATCAAATCAGTCATTTTAAAACTGTCTGCGAGACGCAATTTCACAAACAGCGTGAGTGATTCAGCGGTGCTGCGTCTTCTATCTCTCGTCTCTCAAAATGGTACAAGGTAATCGTTAAGCGCGCAGCAGGCGGCGATAATACACACTTGCGTTTCGGGAGTCGGGATAGACGGAATTGTCACTTGCATAATCGGGCCAGCATTGCATGAGTAACTAAAGTTTACCATTTGCACGTCTTTTTAAGTCTAATGCTGGGTACACACCAAAAGATTTTTTACATCTTATAAGATTTTCAAAATGTGATAGACCACAAACATGAGGACAAAAAATCCTAGATTTAAGCATTTTGCTCCTATAGTGTGTGGTGTGCCATGATGTGACAAAGACAGCACACCACACACAAACAGATTTTCAACCAGATTCTCAACTGTGAACACAGGAAATCTCACAAAAGCTCGCGAGACTTCAGAATAAGCATGTCGGATGATATGCAGGAAGAAATTATGATGATAGTGTTTGATGAATGATTTTCACAGAAAATTCACATATAAAAAAAAAAAAAAAAAAAAACATTGTACCCACCATTATATATAACCTTTTATACAGAAATATATTCATTCTTTATTGTCTTAATTTATTCTTTATTGTATTTATTTTCTCTTTAGAAAAAGTTAGCCTATTTAATCCCTCACTGAACCCTTATAACACTCAGCTTCCTGCATGTGTGTGTGTGTGTGTGTGTGTGTGTGAGAATGACCGTCTTCCTTCATCTCGCTTTCTGATTGGATATTGTTTCGTTTCACGTGATAATCTCCAGAACGTTCGCGCGTTTGTCCTCGGGGTTCCCCCCACACATCAGGATTTCTGATCGTAAATATTAAACATGTTTAATATTTACGATTCGCGATCGGGGCTGCTCCGACGTTCTTCCGAGCAGGTTCGGACACTCTTAACACACCTCACACCAAGGGAAAATCTGATAAGATAATCTGTTGAACCATCAAGATAATCGGGACATAGCTAGGATTGTCGGAAGGGGGGAAATCGGCCCAAAATCAGCCCGATTATCTTTTGGTGTGTACCCAGCATTACCAGTTTAAACATTCACACGATTTTAACCTATTCGGTACTTGCGCGCTGTCTGAGAGATGTTTTTTTCTCTGCACACATACATAGAGTAAAGCACACAAACAGCTCGCGGGTAACAAAAAGTCTTGGTGAGTATCCTCTAAACACAGTCGGTTATATCTTAAATAAGCATAAATCGCACATGATCGTATAATAAAAACAGGATCCGTGCACTAGCTCTTACAGTGACAGCAGCCATTCATTAATTCATTGACAGCTGTCATTAATTTGGTTGTCAAAACAACAAAACATAGCTTTCACTTGAAGGAATCAGGATTAATAGCCTATGTATTTAATTTAGTCAGGACTAAAATACTACCCAGTGTTATTTTACATTTGATTACTTTATTCAGTCTCTGTAGTATTTCTGAATACTAGTGTTAGACCTAAGCAAAAACTTTTCTCTTTATTTCTCTTTTTTGGTATCTTTATTCTATTGTATTTATTTGTGCTACTTTTTTCAATTTAATTCAAAGATTGAAATCAAGCTTCCTTGAGTTGTGTAAATTCTTAAGAACAAAATTACCCCATTGTAAAAATGCAATGAGTAAGCATACATTTAGGCGAGATAAATGTAGCCTACTTAAAATAAAAAATAAAATAAAAAGTCTAAACTCCCCCCTCAAATAAAAAATCCCCTAAGGGGGGATTTCCTAACTAACTAATCCTTTAACGTTTACAACATTAGAAGAAAACATGTTGCTACATTGCTAGGCTAGTTTACTCAAATGTTTTTCTTAAAATAATTTGAGTATTGAATTCAGTTTCAACTAGCCCACCTGTGACAGACATCTCCTGGTCGGCTCACATCTTCCTTGTTGCATGCGCAAATTATGATACACTAATACAAAAGAAAACATTTGTATTCACAAAAATGTCTCTATTTGTACAAATTGCTACACATTCATTCAATTCTGAATTTTGCTCACGCAAATGACCATTCATTGACGTCTTTTCTGAGTCAACCTCATTTCATTCGTTTGGATTTTGAGACTTTCTTTTTGCAGTTTTTAAGCATTCCACAACCCACACACAAACAACTACAAATAAATAGGCCTGGTGCTAATTTTTAATGTGTGCACAACTACCCATCTATTTGACAAATTCACAAATGTGCGTCACTATGTTTAAACAATACTTCCTTGTGTGTGCGAAATCCAGAATCACATGAATGTGCAGCATTTTGTACAAATGGAGACATAGTTGTGAATACAAAGCCTCGATTTTGTATTAATGTAGGTCAGAATTTGTGCATGCAACAAGATGTGCATTTGTGGATGAGGTGACTCATGCATTCATTGACGCGTTTCTGAGTCGATCCTGTTTCATTCATTCGGATTTTGAGACTTTCATTTTGGCGGCTTAGCCTATGTCTCTATTTGTACAAATTCAAAATGCTGCACATTCATGTGATTCTGAATTTCGCACAAGTTGTATTGTAATAGTTTAAATGTAGTGACACACATTTGTGAATTTGTAGAGTGAATTGTTGAGTGATTTGTTAGATTGACTCAGAAAAGACGTCAATGAATGCACGCGGGTCCGTGTAACGCTTCACAATTCACTTTTCAGACCATACAATGCAAATGCAAAAATGAAAAATTTAAACCAGACATTCTTTTTTCTTGTTTTTCCAGTACATTATCAATGGATATTTGCCTTTTTCTCCCCTTTTTTCAATTTTACTTTTGCTAAATTGTGACTTCAGAAACAAACATTTGAATAAATGAAATCTAACCGATTTTCTATTTTTCCATTTTTCGTCTTGTAATTTGTGCCGTGGGCGGTACCATTAGCACGGGGGTGTGGCCGTGGACTAACTTTACTATCATTTCATTGATGTAACTGCTTTATTTACACTGCATGCACGTTTTTCACCCGAAGTGCTATCATTTATTATTAATAGTCTGTGCTAAATTATAATGCAGTCTCGGACCGGCCATCGGGAGCAGCCGGGAAAAGTGAAATCCCGGTGGCCTGGGTATGATTTGGCACATTGCCCTTGTTTGTATTTACCTATTCATTCTTACTTTATTTTATTAATATATAGCTATAGGCTATCCCTGTTGTTGTTCATTTTACATGGTACAGACAGTAGCCTAGGCAGCCACAACCACGAGATCCCAGACAGTTCATTTTCAGAACGGGGGTGGCTCGCGAGCAGCAGCGCTTTTCAAGATCCTTCACGGGAATCTAGAATAACGATAACAATTATAGCCTACTAAGCAAAAATATAGAAAAAAATAAGCATATTTTTCCCCCCAATTTTTTAAAGGTTTTTAGCTCTCGTTTGTAGGCTAATAGGCCTACAATATTTAATGTCTATAGTGCTGATTCATTATCGAATGGCAAATTTAATGTGCTCGAATAAATAAATAAAAAACAAGCTGGGCAATGTGCCAAACGTAGCAAGGTATTTATGTTTATTTAATGAAAATAAATAAATATTATTGCTCTTGATTTGCAGCAGTTAGCTATAGCCTAGTATCGCCTCATGCTCATATCCCGGCGAACTGCTTCTATTGTAATGAACAGACTAGAGTTCTACAACTGTGCTAGATTTAGGGGCACGGGAACGAGAAGCGGTGTAGAGCTAAAGCACACAGAAGCTCAAGCGGATGCCGTGGTAACGAACAATGCCCGCTATAGTGAAAACATATGCATCTTTATTGTATTGTAGGCTATTACAAACGAGAGCTAAAAACCTAACCAAAAAATAAGCTTTTTTTCTATATTTTCGCTTGGTAGTATTTTTATTAATAAGGTCAATACAAACAGGTAGGGCAATGTGCCAAATCATACCCAGGCCACCGGGATTTCACTTTTCCCGGCTGCTCCTGATGGCCGGTCCGAGACTGCCTTATAATTTAGTACACGTAGACTAGTAGCCTAATAATACAAGTTATGGCACTTCGGGTGAAAAATGTTGTCCTGTGTTCCGTCTTTTAAACTTCTCCTCAAACGTGCATGCAGTGTAAATAAAGCAGTTACATCAATGAAATGAAAGTAAAGTTAGTCCACGGCCACACCCCCGTGCTAATGGTACCGCCCACGGCACAAATTACAAGACGAAAAATGGAAAAATAGAAAATCGGTTAGATTTCATTTATTCAAATGTTTGTTTCTGAAGTCACAATTTAGCAAAAGTAAAATTGAAAAAAGGGGAGAAAAAGGCAAATATCCATTGATAATGTACTGGAAAAACAAGAAAAAAGAATGTCTGGTTTCAATTTTTCATTTTTGCACTTGCATTGTATGGTCTGAAAAGTGAATTGTGAAGCGTTACACGGACCCACGCGTGTCACCTGATCCACACATGCACATCTTCTTTGTTGCATGCGCAAATTATGATACACTAATACAAAAGAAAACATTTGTATTCACAAAAATGTCTCTATTTGTACAAATTGATATACACATTCATTCAATTATGAATTTGCTCACGCAAGTTGAAAGGCATTTGGTTGTGGATAATAATAGTAAAATATATCTGCAACATTTATCAAGTTCATGGATAGGCTAATTGTGTGTGCACGTGTTAATCATGTTGATACTATATTCATCCCAAAGGTACCATACAAACTACCACCCAGCGATAGGTCAGCATTATGTTAACAGCTGCCACTATTATGGTCAGGTAGGCAACGTGCTATTTGCTGACAGGAATTGGAGCATGCGTTGCCTACCTGACCATCTGGGTTTTTATTATTATTATTTAGAAAATTTGGGAACTAGACCACAGCAAACTGTTCTATCTTACAGTCCAAGTGACGTTAGCAATATAATTTGTATATATAACAGTAACTCACCTTTGGTTGGTAGCCAGAGAGGTGTGTCAATCGTGAGGTAATGTCGACCGTCAGGGTTGCCAGCAAGGTTTTCCAGCCCAAAACCTAGTCAAAAACCGCGAGAATGCACCAAAAAACTGCACACCAAATTCTTTTGGCTTGTTTGCCGTTTTAAACGCATTGCAATCATTAACCAGATTTAAAATTAGCCATTGGTAATCATTCAAACAGTCAGGAATGTTAATATAAAGACGCAGCAACTTCTCTGCATCCTCCTTATTGGGGCCCCTCACTCGTTAGGGCGGGGCTTAGCGAAGGGTCAGTTGTTCGCTATTATTAGGTGCATTATGCACATATACATATACATATAACACATATAAACATAGTGTTTGTGCGTAGTGTGCAGCGACGTGATTACTTCCTATAAACAGTGGAAACAACTTAATTATCCATCATTTCTGGTCATACAGAAAATAATAATGCATCAGTCGCAACTACTTTTATTTGTGTAAACTTACAATAACAAGAAAAAGTTCTGCTTTCGTTAAATTAAATAAAACAATCAGGGCGCGCTTCGTGAATAATAAACAGAAACATAGCGTATAGGCACTAGCCTTACATAGCCTACATGGGAAATATATCTATATAAAGCATGATATGTCCACTTTTAAACGAAAAAAAAAATGCAAAAGCAAATAGCCTATCATCTGAGTCACTTGGCCTCATAAATTGTCCTTATGAAAGATGTCACTGCAAGCTAATCCTTTTTTTCCTTTAATTCGAATACATCCATGGACATATATTGGGCAGTTTTGAAAAGTGTTTTGAATGTAGGGGAAATATGATACGCTAGCCTACCACACATGGACAAATATCCGATCATTGAAAAATCATAGGCTACTGAATTTGTTCCAAGTGTTCAAATATGTGTTCTGTTTAACTTAAATGCTAATTTTTTGCATTGTGATTTTATTTTCTGTTTTAGATGCTCTTACACAGCAGATGGGGACAGCCGCCGTCACCCAATTCACTTTTGCACAGGCTGTGCAAAAGTGGCTGCGCTATGTGCCAGACCGGGCAGGAGGGACTGGACGACTAAATATTCAGGCGTCAGAGGACATTGAAGTGTAATAAAGAGTACAAATAATTAAATAAAAAGGCTAATAAAAATTAATTTGTTTTTAAATAGTGTGGTGTGTTCAGTGTTTTATACAAGATTTCAAACGTTCCATTACTTTTTACATCCTGGCTGTAGATAAAGCAGGCTATTTAATTTATGGCATTACATTTCAAATTAACATTTAAAAACGATTGAAATTCCATTGAAATCACGTTGATCCTTAGTTCGGTTGAAATTTCAACATTGTTTCAATATTCCTGATAATTGAAATACCATTGAAATTCCGTTGATCTAGGATTTCAACGTTGTTTCAATATTAAAACGGAGTGCAAAATGATGTAGAATCAACATCAGAGTTCGATGTTGATTCAATGACTTTATGTTAAATCAACATTCCGTTGTCAACATTGTTTCAATGACTGTTTGCTATCTGTGTTCATACATGTTTGAATAAGAGTAAAGTGCATTTTAGAACAAATTACATGTTATATTACAATAAACAAAACTCATTTCAATCTTTTTAGACAGAGCGTCAGAGTACAACCCACCTCTCTTCAGTCGCTTTACCGCGAACTGAAGGAGCGCAACCGGAACCGGAACATGAGTCTTAAAGGAGCCACGCACCGTATTTAACAATACTGCAAAATGACCATGTAAGTAACCATAGAAATATGACATCTCAATTAATAGAAATCAATAGAAGAATAAATGAAATTCCAGAATACAAAATAATGAAAGAAATATAACAAATGATAATAACAAAGGGAGATTTTGAGTGAAATTAATTAATAAATATAACACCCATTACATTAGCCAATATTGATATTGATATTGGCATATCTGTACATCTGTTTACCCATCTGTTTATGTTCTGTAGGCTGTTTTCTGCTACTGGCCACGCAAAAATGTGTCAGTGAGGGTGAAAAAAGAAGAAATACCTGACATCCTGGCAGAGATGCAAAGTGTCTATTCTCGGATATGGAGGTATTAGGAATGTCAATGATTAGTTGTTGACAATAGGGTTTCGGCACCTTCGGTGCTTGGACTCCAAAATATCCCTGAAAACTGACATCCCTTGCAGGTGTATACAGTATTGTGCAAAAGTCTTAGGCACGCTGGTATTTCTTCCAAATGGTTAAGCCAGTTAATAATATATTTTGCTGTTTACATACAAAAATCTCTTTGGATTATTACAATTAATGGAAAAATTAATGTTTAGAAATATAAATTGATGTTTCCTACTGAAACACTACAGAAAAAGATATAAGTAACTGACATTTTTTGGGGGTGTAAATACTAACATGCCTAAGACTTTTGCACAGTACTGTATATGCAGGTATACCATTGATGTTCAAATGTGTAACCCACTTTGCTGATATGTTTTCACAACAGAGAACTATGGTGAAGCCTGAAAAAAAGTAAAGCTGGCTACAGTATCGTCTAATGCAGAGTGACGATGAGGAACCCATTCGGCGAACCATCTTGAAACCATCCTGCTATAGGCTGGATACGGATGATGGTAAAATTATAATTTTTACTTATGTTGTCATTGAGAAAATAAGTTTATATATATATATATATATATATATGTGTGTGTGTGTGTGTGTGTGTAATGTTTGTTAATGTAATGTTTGTCTTTATTAGATGAGGATGAAGAGCCAGTTAAAAAAAAAAACAGAACACACTCTGAAATTTCTTTGCCAACAAACAGACCTTCCTGTGAGTAATGTTTTCAGTGTCTTTTTCTCTCTCTCTTGGATAATATGATCTATTTGTGATTAACCCTCTATGGTACGCATTATGTTCTAACCATGAAATAATTTTTCAAATAAGTTTTTATTACATAAAATAGCTTATATAATTAATTTATATAATACGCCACTTGTGTCTGGTGTAGTCACAATGTTAATATTGTGGTACATGCCCAAGATGCAAATTTGTCATTTTAATTTCATGTTGACCTCTTGGATAAACACTTTGGTATTAAGTAACTGTTACTTCCTTTGTTTCAGTCAGTCCATCTGCAGCATTTTTTCCAGGATGGAAGACAGTGCAAAGAGCTGAATTGAGTGTACCAAGTGTCTTATATTTGTATGCATTCAATCCTTTTTTTGAAACCCTTTAAAAAAAAAAAAATACTATTTTTATGTTAATTATTACATCACAGTTTAAACAGATTCACACACACTAACTATAATGTTTTTAAGTCCACTTACAGAACAGCTACACCCAAGCACAACTGACAACAACACAGAAAATACATTAGTCTCTACTGTACAAAACCTTAATGGTAATCAGAGGTGGATAGAGTACCCAAAAACTGTACTCAAGTAAAAGTACAAGTACTTATAGAAATATTTACTCAAAGTAAATGTAAAAGAAATAATCTTAATAGTTACTTGAGTAAGAGTAAAAAAGAGTAGCGAGTTACTAGTTACTTCGGATCATATAGGCTTATATATATATATATATATATATATATATATATATATATATATATATATATATATATATATATATATATATATATATACATACATACAGTACCAGTCAAAAGTTTGGAAACATTACTATTTTTAATGTTTTTGAAAGAAGTCTCTTATGCTCATCAAGCCTGCAGTTAAAAAAAACAAAAAAAAACAGTAATATTATGAAATATTATTACAATTTAAAATAATGGTTCTCTTTTTTAATATACTTTAAAATGTAATTTATTTTTGTGATGCAAAGCTGAATTTTCATCAGCAAGTACTCCAGTCTTTGGTGTCTTATGATCCTTCAGAAATCATTCTAATATGATGATTTATGATCAACGTTGGAAACAGTTGTGCTGCTTAATATTTTTTTTATAACCTGAGATACTTTTTTCAGGATTATTTGATGAATAAAAAGTTAAAAAGAACTGTATTTATTTAGAATAGAAATCTTTTGTAACAATATACACTACCGTTCAAAAGTTTGGGAACAATAACTATTTTTTTTTTAAAGAAATTAGTACTTTAATTCAACAAGGATGCATTAAATTGATAAAAGGTGATGGTAACGATTTATGTTTAAATGTTTTTATTTTGAATAAATGCTGTTTTTATGAATAAATGCTGTTAACGTTTTACTCATCAATGAATCCTGAAAAAAGTATTCCAAAAAATATATATTAAACAGCACAACTGTTTCCATCATTGATAATAACAGTATCAAATCATCAAATTAGAATGATTTCTGAAGGATCATAAGACACCAAAGACTGGAGTACTTGCTGATGAAAATTCAGCTTTGCATCACAAAAATAAATTACATTTTAAAGTATATTAAAAAAGAGAACCATTATTTTAAATTGTAATAATATTTCACAATATTACTGTTTTTTTTTTTTTTTTTTTTTTAACTGCAGGCTTGATGAGCATAAGAGACTTCTTTCAAAAAATTAAAAATAGTAATGTTTCCAAACTTTTGACTGGTACTATATATATATATATATATATATATATATGAAGACTTCAGATGCAAAAGCCTCTGAGTGCTATCTGAAACTTTCTTCTAAAACTGAATTTTTTTATTTTTATCAAGCTCGTATATTTAAGTTCAGTAATTTCACTTTAATGACAATTAATAGGTCATTTTCATTGCCATTTAAGTGAAATAACTGAACATAAACGTACAATTTCAGATGGTACTTAGAGGCTTTTGCATCTGAAGTCGTCATATATATAAAATTATATTATTTAGAATTTTTTTTATTTAAATGACTATTATTATCATAAGTAGATTGGCTCTCTTTGCAACATAAAGCATTATTTCTGCCATCTGTAGCCCGAAAATCATTGCCTGTCCTTTGGTTTGTATAATAGTAACTTATACAACTACATTTGGATTATTAGACAATGTCGAAATAAAGTGAATCTGCAGAGTGTTGCATTCAAAGGCATGTAATTGACACAGAGAAGAAAGAGTTAAAATTCTTCACATGTGCTCGCGCTCATGACTGCTACTGAACATCTGAACACAAAAAAACAAACAAACGTACATCGACGGATCTTCTTCTGTCGGTTCTCCAGAATATAATCAAATGTATATTTCTGCAAGCATGTTTAAACTGGTTAACTGTGTCTAAGGCAGGCAAATGCATTCGTTTTCAAGTCGAGTTCGCACGCCACTGCGCAACAATACACACAATAACGCGGGATGGCGGGTGTTCATAAACTGTGAACAATGGTAGCTTATTTAATGTATAAATTAATGTATATGTCCAAAAAACGGGTAATGTCATACTTTCTAGTAGTGCTATCATGGCGTAATAATCTGTTTGGTTGTAAAATGTACTGAGTGAAATGATATCGAATGTATGGTCCTGTGGAATCATTCATTCACAGACAGCTTACGAAGATGTTCAACTAATAAAGATCTTCATCGCTGGCAAAAATATGATGCATTTGAACATTTGCTCTCACTTGACTGTACTGTAGGTCCACGGCCACTTCATCCAACGCTCTTGATGTTCTTAAATCTTCCTGTTACGACTCCGAGTCGAGTGTGAATTGAAATCGCTTCAGATGATTCAGTGCGTGCAGGAACTGAACAGATCATTCAAACTGATTCGCGAACCGACTTAGACAGATCTGCCAACTTGTTTGATTAAGTCTTTGAACAGAATCGACTCAAAAGAGTGATTCATTTGTGAATTGAGCATCGCTCAAGCCCAGAAAAAAGATACATCGCGCTTGGAATAACTACGCATTTAACAACACATATTGCATTAAAATAAAGTAACGAGAGGAACGTCGCCCAACGTAACGAAGTAAAAGTACAGTTTTTTCATTAGAAATGTACTTGAGTAAAAGTAATAAGTACCCACATTCAAATCTACTCTTAAAAGTACAATTTTTCCAAAAAAATACTCAAGTAAATGTAACGAAGTAAATGTACTTCGTTACTACCCACCTCTGATGGTAATTTAATATTTATGTTTAGAAAATTAGAGGGTAAAGTTACAATTATTTAATACTTTGTTTTCTGCTATTCTTTTTTTTATTATTATAAAAAAAAAAAAAAAAAGGCATTCCTGTTGACACTCCAGCTACAGAGGGCAGGAACACAGTGCAAAAGATGTCTATTGTGACTCAAGGCCAAGGCAGGTGTTTAAAAAAACACATTACTATGTTCTTGAAGTATGACATTCATACAGAGTAATGTTATGTGTTGTCTATTTAAAGAAGGAAATTCCAGGTCTGAGAGGGCTGTATTTCTCCGGCTTGATAAAATTGGAGGAATGCTCCTTAATATCGAACACCTCCTGAGAACCAACATGGCGTCTGAACTACCAGAAGTCCAAGATATTTTAGACAAGCCTTGCAACACACCACATGACCTGGACCAGTTGTGTAGAAAACTGAATGATTGCACATTCAAGCAGAGAGCGGTAAGAATTTTAAGTTGGTTGTGAAAAATGTATACATTGTTCCAGAAATTATTGTAAATTTAACAAAAATCAAAATTAATGTTGAGCTGTGAATTGTTCGTTTTTTGTTTGTTTTAATTATTCATGATATTTTGCCCTTCTTTCCCATTCAGTATTTCAATGTTGCTCACAGAGCTGGGCTGTATAATGAATTTGTACAATCTATTCAAATATATTTTTATAAACAATATAGGACATGGTGATGCAGACATCCCAAGTCTCCCGGAAGTTCCGGGAGTCTCCCGCATGTCGATAGCGGCTCCCTGATGCCCGCAAATCAGTTAAAATCTCCCGGAACCTAGAGCGAGCGAGCAAGAGCGCGCGCACGGCAGAGAGAGGGAGCGAGAGACCTTGCGTGTGTGTGCTAGTGTGCCCCACGAAGCGCATGTAAGGACCCAACCAAGTTCTAGGTTTTCATCAGAGAGAAACTCTCTCAGCTCTTTGCGCAGCGCGTACACGCGACTTAACACGGCACCGCGGGAAAGCCAGCGCACCTCTGAGTGGAGCAGCAAACCCTCGTAATCTGCACCCATTTCTTTGCAGAGTAAACGGAAGAGTCTGTGTTTCAATGGGCGTGATTTTACATAGTTCACAGTCCTTATTACATCCTTCAACACTTGATGCAAGTCATCTTCAATGCGCTTGGCCACAAGAGCCTCACGGTGAAGCATGCAGTGTGTGGCAACGGCGTTGGGGGCTTTCTCTTTTATCAGAGTCACGACGCCGCTGTGCTTACCGGTCATAGCGGCAGCACCGTCGGTACACACTCCAATACACCGAGACCAGTCTATTGAATTGTCCGTCATGAACTGATCCATCATATTAAATATGTCCTGACCTGTGGTTCTGCCTTCAAGGGGTTTACAGAAGAGAAGTTCCTCAATAAATTTGTCCTTACCGAGAAAACGTACGTAGACCATTAGCTGTGCTGGATTCGCTATATCAGTACTTTCGTCCAACTGAAGTGAAAAGTATTCACTGGCTTGCAGCTGTTCTAAAAGTTGTGATGAAATATCATCGGCCATCTCACCTATGCGTCTGCTTACTGTGTTGTCTGACAAAGGCACACAATCTACCTTTCGTGCCGCTTCCTCTCCAAATAACTCTTTGACGATGTCTTTGGTAGCTGGTAATAATAATGCTTCGCCAACTGTGTGCGGCTTCTTAGCACGCGCGATGTGGAGTGATGCCAAATATGACGCTTTTATACACCTCTCAGGGACAGATGCTTGCTGCCGAAAAATACTAGCCTGCCGGGCCAAACACAGCTCCTGATGTTTGAAATAGTCAGTCGATTTTTCTGCCTCATTGGGATGTTTCTGCTGTAGATGGCGCTTGAGCTTGGATGCTTTCATGCATTCGTTTGAGAGAATCTCTTGACAAAGAACACACTGGGGTCTATCGACTCTCTGCTTTAACATGCAGGTAAAACCAAACGCAATGTAAGATTTGTCATATTTTCTGTTTTTTGCCTTAGCATTCGCCAAGTCAGATTTGCATGAACTGCTTGCGGGAGCGGGATTCTTTAAAAATCTTTCCATCATCTGTACTGCACTTACAGCCGCTAATTGCTCCGTCCATTCAACTGTATGCAAAACGTTAAAGAGCGCAAAGGATTTTGGGATAAACACATTTCAATTAAGTATCCACTTATATAAATCATAAAACTATATATAGATTTGGTCATTAATAATTAATAATTTTAGGATTGGAAAAAAAATATCTCGTAGCCTAAATCATTTGCAACGCATTCTCATCCTAGGGCGTCATATACTGACGCTTTTGAAATTTCTTCAATATCCAACGCAAAGGGCACCCTTTAGCGTCAATATGAGACGCCGGTTATGGGTAGGTTTAGGTCTGGGGTAGGTTTAGGTCTGGGGTAGGTTTAGGGTTGCGTCTCATATTGACGCCTAAGGGTGCCCTGTGCGTCGGATATTGAAGAAATTTCAAAAGCGTCAGTATATGACGCCTTGGGATGAGAACGGGCTGTCATTTTTTGTTTCTGCCAAGTTTTTCGCGGACCCCCTAGCGCTCTCTTGCGGCCCACCTGGGGTCCGCGGACCCCAGTTTGAAAACCCCTGCTCTAAAGGATACATGTGCTGTTTAACACATTTGAGATGTGGGGTTTTCCTCAGTGCGTAACTTATGCAAGCGATTCTCCTCTAAACTTCACAGATTTAAGTGAATTTAAATAGGAGAGCAATAGTGACTCAAAAGGTATATTTTGCTAAAATACTTGTGGTTTGACATTAAATGTGACGTAGAATTTTAAAACGATTTTAATTTTAAAAGTCTATTTTTATGATGGCATCAACTCTAAAGTGACTATTGTATTGAGGTAATCAAATCAGTTAAAAAGCTGAATATGAATATGTGTCAGTGCTTTTGTTTTTATTTTTAATGTAGTGATTTTTAACTTGCATAGCATATAGCGATTTGCACCTATGGCCGATGGCATAGCCTACATCAGGGATGGGCAACTTTGGTCCTGGAGGGCCACCGCCAAAACTCACCTGCCTGTAGCTTTCTAGTTATCCTGAAGACATTGATTAGCTTGTTCAGGTGTGTTTGGTTAGGGTTAGGGTTGGATCTAAACTCTGCAGGACAATGGCCCTCCAGATCCCCCACAGTAAGATCCCCATCCCTGGCCTACATTCATTAAATTGTTTTTCATAGACTTGACAGTATGACCATTGTTTGTAGCACAACATTGGGCAGGATGTGTAAATAACATTAAAAAGAAAGAAATACAAGAAAAAGAAAATACTGAGATTTAATGCCGTAAAAAATTTTTTTATTAAAAATAGATGATTTTTTTTTTTTTTCATGTCGCCCAGCACTAGTTGCTCTTTTTATGTCCCATATGTGCACTCTAATATGAAAATACTTTTATTATCAGATTACCGCCCTGAGCCTCCTGGGAGGCAAAACGCCTGGAGATTCTGTTCGCAGAGCAATGCGGAGAATTGGAACAAATGCACTGTGGGGGAATTACAGCTTTAAAGGTCGCAAAGGAATTTTTTTTTTCCAGGAAATGCAAATATGCAGTGTGATTATTTGTAAGTTCATTAATCTTTTATTTCAACCATATTTCTGGCAGGTCTTTCAAGACAAATAGTGCTTTTAAAGGGTTGTAAAAACACTAAACTACATTTTCTGAGATGCAACACACATTTCTGTTAACATGTCTTTGAAGACAGTGTTAGCACTGGTACATTTGAATTTTAAGATAAAAGTGGTTCTTTTTTTCACAACACCCCCTAGCAACCACTCTTAGCAACGTAAACACATGTTCTCATTGATATTGTTCATTGAAGCTTATAGAGATGTTTTGTGAGAGATCGAGTAAGCATGTACCTGCATTTACAGTCAGTGGCGGCGCCAGGGGGGAGCTAGGTGGTGCTGTAGCTCCCCCTATAATAGCCATAGCACCTGCCCAGCACCCCCAAGAAATGTCTGTAATTTTTTTATATTTATATTTTAATGTCATGTTTGAATAGTCTTTTTCATGTTGTTAAAAATAGGAATTAAATAATCATTTAAAAATCGCGAGCGGACGCGCGCGGGCGGGCACGGGCGCGGTCGCCATGAGCGCTGAGCGAGCAGGAACGAGTAACGTTAGTGAGTTGTCGTCGAAAAAGATGGATAAAGCAAAAAAGCTGTCGGGGACTAAAAATAGAAAAAGAAAGAGGAAAAGGAGATGGCATGTCAATACGCTGATTTCACGCAGCCGTTATTTTGAAATCGAAAGCGAGGCTCCGGTGGGAAGAAAACCGGAAGTGTCGCCTTTAATCACAGGAGAGTTGTGAATGCGATGGCGTATTGTTGTGATTAATGATGTTGTGTCAATTCTAAAACTGTACATACATTTCTTTTATACTTTAGACTATATACAGTGAAATTCATTTATAAATAAAATATTTTTTTTATATAATTCAGAAAGTAAAAAAAGAAGCAGGAATGAACTATATACATATCCTATATTGGATATTAACATCCAATAGTGTAAATCGCGGCAGCAGCTTCAGGTTGGTAGTCCAAAGGCATTGTTGTTTATCTTTACTTCCGGGGTTTTTCCCACCGGAGCCTCACTTTCGATTTCAAAATGGCGGCTGCGTGAAATCAGCGTATTGATGTGACAGCAGCTACTGTAAATAAGTGGATTATTTACAGCAACAGGTAGGATTTAAAGTGTGACGTCCAGGCATGTAGGCTACTTGCCATCGGTACTACCGGGAGATTCCCGGTGGGCCGACGTGCTTTTTGGGCCGATACATCTCATACTTTTTTTTTTTTGTCTTAACGGCCCATAAAACTAGTACATCGGCGGCCCATTCGTTTTGTTTTGCTTAATTGGCGGCGCATGGGTTAGTGCCGGTGTAATGCATTGGTTAAAAAAAGTCAGCGTTAGTTGTTTTTTTTTCTGACACCCCATGAAACACGTAGCTCAGCGGCCCATTGGTTCTTTTCTTGATTGACACTGGGCTGGCCCAATCACATCTTTAATGTGAAGTATAGAAATATACTCTTTCAAATATATAAATTAGTACAAAATTAATTATGGAAGTTTTTTTTTATTTTTCAGTGCATTTACAATATATGGCTATTACTATCATGGGATTAATATTATAACTATTATTATGTAGTAGTGTAATGTAGACACTGTAACTAAAAGAGGTTTGAATTTTTCTTTGTTTAATTTGCACACTGAATATGGGTTGGAGCTTTTAATTTTTAACTCTCAAAGTGCACCAGATTGATGATTGCCAAAATTGTTGCTGCATAGCCTACCCCTCTGGGTAGTTGTGTCCCTGTTTATATCCCTTGCGTTTAATACTTTTACATATATATACAGTATATATATATACTACTTATAGTCGCAGAACGAGTACAGTTAATGCGGGCATGTACGCATGTGTATACTTTCATTATGGTGTTGTTCATGATGGCGTTTCATTATGGTGGTCCAATGCGACCTCCAAAATGAAACGCCCCAAAATTCAAAGCACCTTCTTTTAAGTGTTGAGCATCCCCATAGCACCTGCAACAGAAAATCTCTGGAGCCGCCACTGGTTATTACACCCCAGGTTCATTTTGCGCCGGAGTTGTCCTTTAATAGCATAATAGCATGTGTACAGTGTCTAATAATTGGATAGTTTTTGGGGATGCACATAAAAGATTGTAAAAAGACACCTACACACAAAGAAAAAAAAAACATACAGACTTTCGAACCGAACCATGCATACACAAATAAACAAAACAAAAATTCAAACTTGCAAGCACAACCATGCACACATGCAAACAAACAATACACTCTTCACTCATACACACGCACACACATTCACTCACAAATATTAATGAATCAATCACACTCAATCAAATCACCTCTCTCTCTCTCTCTCTCTCTCTCTCTCTCTCTCTCTCTCTCTCTCTCTCTCTCTCTCTCTCTCTCTCTCTCTCTCTCGCTCTCTCACACACACACACACACACACACACACACACACACACACACACACACAGAAAGTCAAACACAACCATGGACATGCAAACAATACACCTTTCCCTCATACACATGCACACACATCATTCACAAATATTAATAAATCACTCACTCACACAGATTAATAATGTACAATAGTCAATCCACCTGATTGACAGGTGTAAGTTTTGGGTCAATTCAATTATTACTGTTTTTTTTCTTGTTATTCTTTTGTTAAAAAGGAAAGATTTAACTTGTTGTTAAGGATGTGTTCATGTTCCATAAAGGGGATGCCAGTTTGAAGAATGCCATTTGGTGGCATAGGAACCATTATACTTGAATTGTGAATTGTTTAATATCTTTTAATGGTCTACTGCAATGTTTGAGGCATATTTATTTTTCATGCTTTAATGTTGGCCTAATTTCAGTTACATTTACATTTTAGGCTATGTAGTTTGAAATTTTATTTCTTTTTTAGATTTTTAACCACTCAGCTGTATGTGGAAATGCATATTTAAAAAAATGTTGCAAATAAAACCGTAGTCCACAACTTATGTAGTTTTAACTTATTTTAATATATAAATTCTGTGAAATCATCAAACGTTTGTATGACTTGCCAGTGACTTGTGACCCAAGCTACGACTTGACTTGACTTGCTTGACATAAAGCAGTGACTTGACTTGACTTGACTTGCTTTTCACAAAATTGACTTGGACTTGCTTATTACCCCATTCGTATAGTTTTTGCTTTGAATATAATATATTTGAATGAGACTGATGAGTTAGGCCCGCACAGCACTTCATTTTTCTAACAAAACTGGGGAGGGATCGTTCAAGTATCTGCTAGTGGCAGTATTTAGTTCTAACTCTAGGTGTTTCTGCTTCTCTTACTTTTCTTTTTTGGTTGTAAAGTATGAAATAACAAGGCCTCTAATGTATGCTTTAGTCGTCTCCCAGAGAAGTGAGGGATTATTTGTGGATTCTGAGTTAATAGGGTATATGTCGAACGTCGCATTACGAAACCGGAAAACAGAACGCATCGCTTCCGGTTCAGGTCTTTTGTATGTGCTTCTTGCATTTTTTTACTGTTTTACTCAAGATAACTTAAAAGGAGCGAGCAAAGATGATCATAACCAATGTCCCTCGCATGTGAAGATCGATATTTAAAAGTAAAAAAAAAAAAAAATCTTCACACTAACGTTTAGATATTTAAATAGAATAAAACGCCAATAACAAAGTGAGATAGGTAGGTTAGCTGATTACCTTAAAATTCCATAGATATCGGCGTCAGTTCATACGGCTGTTAACACTTTCTATGACAAGCGGATGCGATGAGACCAGGTTTCCGGTTTCGTCATGCGACGTTCGACATATACCCTATTGATAAAAATATCTTAAACTCTGAATTAAAGTATGAGAGAAATTGATCATCTTTAAGTAATAAATTATTAAATCTCCAACTTCTAACAGGTCTAAGAAACCCCTTTACACAAACATCTAGCACCACTGCAGCATGATCAGATATAACAATGTCTCCTATATTGCAGCGTGAAATTGCATGCATTATAGTCTTAGGAGCAAAAAAGTAGTCGATCCTAGAGTGACAATTATGTGGGTGAGAAAAAAAAGTGAATTTCTTCTGATACGGGTTCAAAGTGCGCCAAACATCCAAGTATTCTAAATCATCACACAGTGCAGCAAGAGCTTTGGACTGTTTAGTGAAGAGAGAGGTAAAACGGTCTAGTAATGAACTCAATAAACAATTAAAGTCTCCTCCGATAATACACAATCCAGATGCGCGTTCTTTAAATTCAAGGAAAGCTTTTGTAAGAAATTCTGAGGAGTAGTTTGGGGGGCAATATATGTTTAAAAGTGAAATTTCCTCTGTGTTCAAAGTCCCCTTAATAATGATGTATCTGTCATGTTTATCCTTAAAACTGTCTGTGACCCTAAAAGGTATATTTTTACTAATCAAAATGGCTACTCCTCTACTGCTTTTCGTAAAGGATGAAAAGTGAATCTGACCAACCCATTTGTTGTGTTAGATTCAAATGTTCTGTTTTGTCCATACTTATCAAGACCTGGAAATTCTCAGCGTAAGAACCCTGTTAAGTGTAATTGCATTACAAGACATACCAATCTGTTTTTTTCTCTGTCTCTTCCAACCTTTCCAAAGCATCAAAATCTTCAAGAGACTGTAAAGATAACCCCCAGCTGCATCCTATTTCTGGTTCAGGTACAGGCACTCCCTGTAATTCCTGAATCATTGCCCTCTGCTTTTAGTTCTGCTTTAATTTCCAAGAGAACTTTTAACACATTTACTTAATTTTAGAGTTGTCTCCTTTCAGGAGGAATAAGTAAATAAATATATTAAGAGAGAGAAACTCTACTAGTTCATTAATAAACACAATCAGCAGTAACTAACAGGTTTACTGTTTAAATAAAACCATGACATTTTTGTTTTTGATTTATTACCGTAGGTATGTTCATTCAGCAACCCCTGTGATGTTTGTTGTGCTCTACTTGGATTTTCTGAAGAAAACAACACAACAGTTTTTTTTTTTCATACACGTTAAACTCATCTGTAAAACAGTTAGTCTTAAAGAGGTTAGCAGTTTGAAGAATCAGCTGATAAGATGTCTGAGACAGTCGGACTGGAGTTGTGGTTCATGTATCTCTCCTAAAAAATTTAAACAAATGACATTAACAGTAAATACAGCAGGAAAAGTTAGGATGGATGTCAACAATTATAGTGAATAGTCCCACCTAAAAGAATAATGTCTTTTAAAATTAAGAACGGACATAAAATCAACATAAAGATACAGTCCAGATGTTTTCCCCCTTAGGAAACTTCATGGTCAAATAAAAAGTTTCAAATAACTGTTTTCAAAATAAAAAAAATGGCTTTGATCATAACCATTGACCAGTTCAGTCAGTGTGCCCCGGTGTGCTCTGTAGTGTGATCCCTGGTGTGCTCCGTTGTATGTGTGGTGTGTGCACCGGTGTACTGTGGTTTGCATCTTGACATTACATTTTTCGTAACAGGTTAAATGAGCCGTGCGTTCAAGGATGCCAGGGAGAAAAATATTTTTTTTCCCTGGCCCAATATATAGACCTCCTTTTTGCGGACAAGGAGCATTTTGGGGGATCTATATGTCCATTGGATTTTATGACAAGTTCAATGCATTTCAAATTACATTCAACTGAATTTACTTTTGAAATTTTTTTGGGGAAAAAGGTTTGAATCGCCTTGAAATTCATGGACATATGATCATGAAGAGCTATTTCTTAAAAGTAACCACAAATACAGTTTAATTAGACTTCCATAATACCTGGAAAATCAATTACGGGGGCAGCTGCGAGCCATGATTTTTTTTTTTGGTACAATATCATCCTGGTCAGAATCATTCTCTATAAAGTTTAGGAAGTGTGGATTAGGCCTTAGGCCATTTTTTTTGGTATTTATTATCATTGAGGTTAACCTTTTCTTCTTTTTTCTTCTTTCATCATGGTCCTCTTTGTCAGAAGTTATTTCCAAAGTATGGATATCACCGTCCACATACTTTTTTAGCATCTTCTGTGCTTTTTCTAGGGTTTCTAGTAATATAGATATAAATAATATATAAAAATACAGCAACGCATGTATAGTAATCAGTGCATTGGGATAATAAAAATGTAAAAATAAAATAATAAAAAAAGGGGGGATTGCGATGCCGGCTAAACGTCCATCAGCCCAACCCTAGGCAGAACATCACTAAAATCAGCTTTAATACCTCCAGGCAGTCTTGGTTGAGCTTGGATGTGCAAAGATATTTCACCCCCTCTGACATCTGCTGCTGGTGAAGCATCAGGATACTCTGAATGCTGATCACCAGCAGTGTTGCCAGATTGGAAATGTCTAAGTATCGTACCAGAAGCTCAAAATTATCGTATTTGGAAGAAAATTATCGTACACGTGTCAAACCTGCACTTACAATTGATTGGTTGGGTCCTTACATGTGCTTCATGAGGCACACTAGCACACACACGCAAGGTCTCTCGCTCCCTCTCTCTGCACGTTCTTCCCCCGGTAACGTTAGATGTAGAATCCACAGCTAGATCAATGAGAAGCCCTATTACAACGACCATCATTTGAAGTGTCACACAGTTCTGAAATTATCGTACATTATAGGATTTTTTCCATTATTGATCGTACATCGTACAGAGGTCAAAATTATTGTACAAATACGATAATTATCATACATCTGGCAACACTGATCACCAGTCCCATCTGGCATGGTGGTATTTTTCCAGACCTTAAAAGGATTGGTCTGTGAGTTTTAAGGTACCATACTCATCTTAGTAACTCACCTTGGAGTTTACCCCAAGGCTTATCCAAATTTCCAGGACTTTATCCAGTTGATGCTGTTCTGGAGATATTGGAGCCTGGTGGTGTTGGCACAAAGTGGCCTCCTCCACCATTTACTGTCTCTCATGCTCCTGCGGAACCATTTTAATTTTGGTGATTTATAGAAGTAGCCTACACACAATCTCACAATTGATGACCTCAGTTTGAATGATACATGTACACACACTGTGCACACTTTAAAAGAACCATGTTTGTGCATTTTTTGTTTGTTCTTGTGTATTTTAGTTCCCCCTGGAATTGAGGATGTCAAAGAGCCTATCCATGTCCTCTGCAAATTTGGCTGTGTGAAGAGCATCCTCTGTGAGTTTATGGTGGAGCACCATGGTCTGCATGTCTTGTGAATGTCAGGGGAGAATAATCAGATGTTTCTCAGTGTATTATATTTTTTGTGTGTTTTTGTGGTAGATAATAAGTTGTGTAGCTGTACCAGCTGCTACGGAGTGGTTGAAGACCTGAGTGGCCAGTTTGACCCTCATGTTGGTGAATGGAGCAAGTGAATATGCCGCTCTGTCAGTTTAGGAGCCATCCGGATGACACTTCTTTTGTCCTGGTTGAAAGAATCTTCCAGGTGTCTCCATGTCAGATCATGTCCCCCAACCTTAGAGGACATAATTACAATGATTGTAATCATTACAGTGATGAAAGTGAATGCAAATTTTAAAATGTTGTTAAAGTTTCTTTTACATTCAGTGAATGTCTTTTAAAGTTGTTCCGGATTGATTTTACAAGATGTGGAACATCAAATATGAGTGGAATTTGTCTTTGTAGGATGCAGTGTGATCCTTTGCCGTCCTCATTGATGTCCAAGGAAGCACCAAGGGCTCTCATTTGTGGACCGCTGGTCACAGACAATGCATTTGACCTGAAAGTAAGATGTAAGTTATTAAGGATCAATCACCTTTTATTTTGGCATTCTGTTTTTCACTATGTAATACACAACAGTCCAGCACTGTCGAGGCGGGTGACGGCTTCCCTCAGTTTCCTGGCAATCTCCTCACCTGGCATGGCAGATTTGCACAGGAAATAGCTGATTGCCTAAAAGGTGAAGTGTGAGGGAGGAAAGATGTTTTTAATATTTGTACATGTATGTACTGTACTCTTCTGAGTGTACACACATAGTAGTGTTTCTGAACTTTGTGGATGCTTACAAATGTCAAGTCAAGTCAAGTCAAGTTTATTTATATAGTGCTTTTCACAACATAGGTTGTATCAAAGCAGCTTCACAGTAATAAATTAAAACAATACATCAATGTTTGTTTCTAGTGGAACGTCCACGTTTGGTAATGCTGATCAATAGTATCGTTGATTGATTAATTAAATTAAATATCCCCAAATATCCCCAACTGAGCAAGCCAAAGGCAAAAGTGGCAAGGAACCGAAAAACTCCATCAGGTGACCTAATGGAGAAAAAAAAAACCTTGGGAGAACGCAGGCACAGTCGGGGGCCAGTTCTCCTCTGGCGTTTATGAACTAGAGGTCGGATTTAACTGTAAGATTAAAAGTATTATATGAATGCCTGGCTGAAGAGATGCGTCTTTAATCTAGTTTTAAACTGGGAGAGCGAGTCTGAGCAACGAACAGTATCAGGAAGGCTATTCCAGAGTTTTGGAGCTAAATGTGAAAATGCTCTCCCTCCTTTGGTGGATCTGGATATCCTAGGTATGACCAAAAGCCTCGAATTTAGTGACCTTAAAGAGCGCAATGGATTATAGGGCGATAGAAGATCGGTTAAATAGACTGGAGCTAAGCCGTTTAGGGCTTTATAAGTCAGTAGCAATACCTTGTAATTAATACGGAACTTTATAGGTAACCAATGTAGTGATGATAAAATTGGTGTTATATGATCATATTTTCTTGATCTAGTTAGAACTCTGGCGGTGGCATTTTGGACTAACTGTATCTTGTTTATTGAGGTTGCAGGACAACCGGCTAATAAAGCATTACAGTAATCTAGTCTCGAGGTCATGAACGCATGAACTAACTTTTCTGCGTCAGAAACTGATAGCATGTTACGTAGCTTAGCAATGTTTCTAAGGTGGAAAAAGGCTGTTCTTGTAACATATGAAATATGATTTTCAAAAGACAGGTTGCAGTTTAATATAACACCCAGGTCTTTTACTGTAGAGGATGAAGTAACAGGACATCCTACTATGTTAAAGTTGTATTGTGAGAGGTTTTGTGGGTGGTTTTTTGAACCGATGATTAGTACCTCTGTCTTGTCTGGATTTAATAAAAGAAAATTGCACGTCATCCAATCTTTTATATCTTTAACACACTCTGTCAATTTGGATAATTTAGCGTTTTCATCTGGCCGTGATGAAATATAGATTTGAGTGTCATCAGCATAACAATGGAAACTAATTCCATGTTTCCTTATAATATTTCCAAGTGGCAGCATATATATTGAAAATAACAGAGGGCCTAACACAGATCCCTGCGGCACTCCATAGTTTACTGGAGTTATGATCGATTTTTCTCCATTTAAATAAACAAAATGGTAGCGGTCAGATAAATACGATCTAAACCAGCTTAATGCTTGTCCTTGAACACCAGTATAATTTTGTAGTCGATCTAAGAGTATTGTATGATCTATAGTATCGAACGCAGCACTAAGATCAAGTAAAACTAATATTGAGATACAGCCTTGGTCAGAAGCTAAAAGTAAATCATTTGTGATTTTAACGAGTGCAGTTTCAGTGCTATGGTGCGGCCTGAATCCAGACTGAAACTTTTCATAGGTGTCATTTTCTTGCAAGAAAGAGCCCAGTTGAGCGGACACAACTTTTTCTAGTATTTTAGACATAAAAGGTAGATTTGAAATGGGTCTATAATTTGCTAGATTATGTGGATCTAATTGTGGTTTCTTAATGAGTGGTTTTATAACTGCCAGTTTAAATGTTCTTGGAACATGACCTAAAGATAAAGATGAGTTAATAATATTGAGGAGAGGCTCTTCCACTACAGGTAACACTTCTTTCAATAGTTTAGTTAGTATAGGATCTAGTAAACATGTTTACTGTATTGTTTGTACATTGTGCCCATTTATATTTTGCAGACCTGCTTCCATTTTCCATTTATGGCCCTAGCCAGGAACACTATAGCCTGACGAGCCTGGGAGCCATCTGGTGTAAGACCATCAATTGAGTCTGTTTTCCTGTTGTAGTCAAGGTGGCCTTTTATAGACATCTCGTCCAGCACAAGGGAACACATCTTCTCTTCCTTTGTCATGGTCTTTGTTTTTGTTTTAATTTTTGCAAGAACACCATGCAGAAATCCAGGCTACAGAATAAATGGAAGTATTGCTCTGTGTTAATTATTGCATACTCTGCGATGACATTCATGATTACACTAAAGTTGCAAACGTGTATTTGGATTTGTGCACTCATGATGTCAGAATAGCGCAAGTTTATGTGGGATGAGTTATGCGGCATAAGTAGATGGTGTGTCAATGCATTATGTTTTTAACTCACATCAAAGCTCCCCAGACTGCCCATTACGTGCCTCCTTAGAGTTGTTTTACTGGGCAGCTTAAATACTCTCTGGAGTTCAGAGTAGCACCTTGGGCTGTGGTGGAACAGTTGGACTGCCAAATCCTTCTCGCTGGTCTTGTATCTTTGGCCATGTTTGGCCACTTTGTTTGGCAATTTGCATCTCAAAGAAATCTTTGGTTGCCTTTGGAAGGCAGTCAGTGGCCAGTGGCTAATAAGACTCCCTGCTCTTTCCTCCTGTCTGCTGATGTTGCAGTCTGCAAGTAAAATGACTGGAATATTTACAGTTATGTACATTACATTTTATTATCACGACTTGTGCTATTACACTGCTTACGTACTGTTTTTGGAGTTTTCTTATTTTAAAGTTCATACGGAACTTGAGCTGCCGCATTTTGGCCCTCTCTCCCTGCAGGAGCCTTTTAAGTTCCTTGATTTTCTGTAAATATATTATAGGATGTTAATATAATACAGTTTCTATGAGTAAAACATCATGTTGGATATGCAGCGATCACTAATGCCATTTCACCTTGTCTTTCTCATTAAGTAACTCTGCCACAACCACTTGACACTGTGGAGTGTCTTGCAATGGCACCACTTCATGAACACCGGTATGTACTAGGGCTGAACGATTAATCGCACTTTCCATGTAATTGCACTTAAATCGAATTGGCTTATCGCGATTTTAAAATCGCAAAGGCTGCGATTATTTTTTATGCGCAGTTTGTCATTGATGTACGGCTCTGTAAACGCTGCTCCATCTGAAAGCACTGTGAGTTTGAGTCACTTATAACGTGCATTTGAAAAAACAACACGCATCAAACATCTTTCCAAAACATGAGAAGCATTTATGAACCTCTTGTCCAACAACAGACAACATTTAATAACATCCATTTACTCAACTCACTTCATAACGACAACTGAGCTCCTCCTCCTGTGAGATGATGTGCCTTTTTACACAGAATAAGACAGTCGTGTATTTATAAGTCATGTTTAATCAAAGCGTTTCAATCTTCTGTTTATCCAGATCCAGCGATAGGGATTTCCTGGAATGATGTGCATTATTGTACTTCTGCGGTGGGGCATATTTAGTGGGTTTGCGTGAGAGCGCCCTCTGGCGTTCAGATGGAGCAGTATTTACTACCGATCAGCCGCACTCCACTGACCAGCTGCGCATAAGATAATCGCAAATCGCGTGCGGTTTTGTTGCAATTAATCGTTCAGCAATTAATCGTTCTAGTATGTACCTCAGAATCTTTAATCATATTACACACAGTATTGATGCATACAGTTTTGGTGAAATCTACATGTTGTATATCTGTTCCTGCTCTGTAAACCTGACCGAATAAATCATTGAAAAGATGATAAAGAACAATACACAATATTTAAACAAAGTTAAAAAAAACTTTTAATTACACTTATTCACTGTCATGTGCTTGGAAAGAAAGAAAAAAAAACATAAGGGGGCAGGGGGTCCATGAATATGATTGTGAATCCCTTTTCTATGGGCATTTTTTTCACTGTATTTGGGTACCTCCTTCCTGTTGTACAGGGGTGTGCCGCCGATAAAGGACAGGGATGGCTTTGGGAGCCAGATGCTTTCTTTTACCCTTAAAAAAAATGGTAACTTTATACAGGTACGTTACACATTACTAAATTAACACAGTGTTTATCAGTCTCTGTCTATACAATACATTGTTATTACTGATAAAGTGCAAACCTGCTTATATTTAAATAATGGAGAACAATATTGACCATACTTTTGATATTAGGTCCTCTGGCCTGAAATGATCTTCACAGACCACATATCCTCCCCTTTCTGCCTCTGTTCTTGTCATGTGGAAGGACAGATCTCCCCTCCTCACATTATGAAGCCATTTCTGTCTCCTGTGTTGATTAATATTTTAATAAAATACATCATCAGAATGCTGTGTCAGGCTTATTCTTCATGTGGTATTTCATAGTGGGACCAAATGTATTTTGTTTTTATATTACTTGACATTTCATTGGCTAATATTAAGGCTAAAATGAGAGGTGCTTTATGCAAAGTAACTAACTCGTTCATGAACAAATCCATGTTAAATGCTTAAACCTGAGTAGAGCACCATAGAGATAAGCATTTAAATGTCTTCTCTGATAAGTGTATCTGAACTGTGTTTTTAGCTATATGGTCTAGCTATGTGGCACGTTAGCCTAGGCTAGCAAGATATACAATAACAATAGTAAGCAAGCTAAAGTTAATGGTTAAAATATTTAAGATGTTACCTTTTATTCTCCTTTGGGAAGGCGAAAAAGTATCGCCCACATCCCACTCTGTTATTGCACCCATAGAAGGCACATAAACGTGGCATATGTACTTATATTTTACTTTAAAGTTATGGAGTAACTTTAGAAATGTACAAATCTCTGTCTTGATGCTAACGTTATTTTTGTCAGCCAAAATACGTTACTGTTCGAAAAGGCAGGCAGATTTGATATGTAGTGTATGTGTGCGTTGTGTAAATATTGTCGTATAATATCAAGAAAATGCAATTACCTGCCTCCTTGTTTATTATAGATGCCTTTTTGTTACACATATTTAGCCAATGTATTGGATATAATGCATTGCATTCAATGTTGTTATATATTTTGTTTGTAAAAGATGGCTTATATTGTTTTGGCATAGATGTACAGTACTTGGTTATGTATGTATATGTGACTGTGCCAACCCATGTTGAGAGGAGCAGAAAAGTGCGATTATGTTTGTGAGCTAGAGGACTCCTAGAACTCAGCCATCTTAGTTGAGTTTACTGGAGTTCAAGGACATGAAGAGATGGACCGCTTGCACCTGCCTGGAGAAGGATCTGGGAAACTTTGGAGGAGTGTCAACCTAACGCCTGTTGAAAACAACAGGAGTATAAAAGACTGATTAACTGACTGCCTCTGGGGATACTGATACGCCAGTGCCCCCGACGCCTAGAAGCCCAGACCTGAGGACAAGAAACCCCAAGCAGAAGATAAGAAGCCCAGAGCTTACTACACCTGTGATTCAAAACGTGATTATTGTATTTTATACTTAAACGATGAAGTTTTATTTGCCTTTGTATTTTTGTTTATTATAAAAAGAAAAGTAACCAATTAAAAGAAATTGAATTGATTACAAAATCTGCCTACTGAGACTTAGATTTATGATGCTGGAAGACTTTTAATGAGAACATACCACAAGGGAGTCTTCTGACCAAATTGTAAGTACCTTTTGAATGCTTATGGTTTAGGTCAGATTTGACTTTCTTTACCTTACCTGAGAATAATAAATAAATAGGTAAAAGGTGTAAAGATTAAAGTACACACCATAAAACAATATAGATGGTAACGTTATATAAATTGTCTCTGGTTATATGCTGACTGTATCCCTAATGTCAATAAGCACAGCATTTCTTCAAGGGTTTTTAAAAAATAATTTTATTTTACAGAACACATAACGTTATACAATGAGATTAAAAAAAATTCTGTCCATATCAGGGGTAGACAAAGCAAAGAAAAAGTGAGACACAAGACGGAATCAATATCTCCAGACTCCCTCGGGATCTGGTCGAAGCTCTGTCGGAGGTGGAAGTTGAAGATCTCTCTGACGGGATTCGGCCAAACGTCCAGGTGTCACTGTCGCTGCCCACGTGGTCATTGAAGTCCCCCAGTAGAACGACGGAGTCCCCAGTCGGATCACTTTCCAGCACCCCTTCCAGAGACTCCAATAAGGCCGGGTACTCTGCACTGCCGTTTGGCCTATCCCCGACCCGAAGGCGCAGGGAAGCGACCCTCTCGTTCACCGGGGTGAACTCCAACACATGGCGGCTGAGCTGGGGGGCTATAAGCAAACCCACACCGGCGGGCCTCTCACCATGGGCAACTCCAGAGTGGTGAAGAGTCCATCCTCTCTCGAGGAGTGTGGTTCCAGAGCCCAAGCTGTGCGTAGAGGTGATCCCAACTATCTCTAGTCGGAATCTCTGAACCTCACGCACAATCTCAGGCTCCTTCCCCGCCAGAGAGGTGACGTTCCATGTCCCTAGAGCTAGATTCCGCGTCCAGGGATCGGGTTGTCTATGCCCCCGCCTTCGACTGCCGCCCGATCCACTTCGCACCGGCCCCTTACGGTCCCTCCTGCAGGTGGTGGGTCCACGGGAGATACTTCTATTACTATACTAACAGAACAGAATATACTTCTATTCTGTTCTATTCAATTCTATTCTATTACTTATCAAATACTATCTACTATTCTAAAAGAGAACGATTTATAGATGGACAATGCTGTGCTTTTTAACTTTCCTTAATAAAAAAAAGACTTAATACCAGTCACATCAAGCTGAATTTCATCCAGATTCTTCCCCTTGTATTCTCCTAGCCGTCCCTGTTCCAGCGCTAGAAGAACTTTGCTTATTTTAGCTAGCTGGAGGGTGCCCTCTGGAAGGCGGTAGTGCTTTCTAAGGACCTCGATGTTATGCCCAAGGAAATCTGCCAAAAAGTTCTGTAGTCTTGAGATTCAGAACAGATGACAGAGTAGCAATGTGTTTCCTAAGTTTTGTTGAGGTTAGCGCTTTGGGATATTTGATGTCATCACATTCATTCACAAACTGCCAGAGAGCGGCAATGCAAACAAGTATCCGTTTTCACTCAATACTCCACATTCTTCTCGCTTTTCAGTCAGAGTATCGAGCGATTCTCTCATGACCGGGGTAAGGAGAACAGGGACTTTCCTCCCTCTCTTTCCTTGTATGGCAATTCAAACAAGCTTCTGCTCGAGTGCTGTAAGGGCTAAGTTAACATCTTCGTGTGTTTCTGATGTATCCTTTGACAGGAACGCAGACAAGGACATTCGGGATACTTCTCCTGCTCTTCGTCGGTTGAAGAGGATAACTTGTGCAAGGGTCACTTTAGCAAGGTCCTTCCAGTTCAAGGGAGAAGGCTCTTCTTGCAGGGCATTCAAATGTTTCTGCTGTTTCTCAGACAAATAGCAATGAAGTCTGTGGACATCCTGTGTGAATGGTAGAATCTGAGGAGAATTCCACTTGGTCTGGTTAAGCTGAGTTAGCGCTTGGCTTGCAATGTCAAATTTCCAACTTTCTTGGTATTGCAGTGCAAATTCCTCAGCATCTTTGGCAGTCTGTTGATCTTTCATCTTCAGTCCTTCAGATTTGATAAACATGGCTAAAGCATGCAAGCCATGTCCAACTTTGCGAGCAAGAGATGGACGTTGATATTTGCCAGTTTCACCATTGAATCCAGCTAGGCATCTTGCAGCCGAGACAACATGAGTGTATTTTTCAGGCTTTATGAGTTCTTTGATAGTCTTCATGTGTCATTTTTTTGCTTCCAGTACCAGTCTGCCAAGCTCGCTCAGTTTTTTTCGAATATATTGGTGCTGGCTGATTATATACTCATTCTTTCTGAACTGTATGTAACCATACTCAAGAATGCAGCGGTCTTCCTTAACCCCCTGAGGTCGGCTATCGCGCCGGCGCGATAGGCTCGTTTTTTTCCGTATGAGTGCAAAAAAATAATAAAATAAAAATATTAATTTTTATCTTATATGCTTGTGTTATACATCAATCTATCCTGTTAAGTGTGTATTATTTTTGTGTATACTCACAATAAAAACAAAGTGTTGTGCTTTTCGCCAAATAAAGAAAAATAAACACGAAGCGAGTTCTGCCTTCTCTCTGTCCGTGTAGTCCATTCTGAAACGCGTCCGAAAATGAATCATAACTCAGCGAATACTTCTCACACAGGCACGTGAGATATGTCTTTATGAAGCTTGAAATCTCCTCTTTTAAATGAAGTAATTTATATAAAAAACAAATGTTTTCAACTCATGTAATCCGTTTGAAAGCAAGGAGAGGTACCGTTTTTCCTTCTGCCTCATTATCTCTATAATAAGCTGCGGCCGCCCCGCCCCCGGCGCGATTCACATGTAAATAGTTAGGTGATCTAGTATGCATCGCATACGCCCCCCGATCAATGCCATAAAAACACAGTTTCTATCAGACTTACTGATAGTTCATCGCGTTTTGAGTATGGCACGCTTCTCCGGTAATAAAGACGCCATTCAGATGATTCTGGACAGCGAGGAAGAATGCACGAAGCACGATACCGGGTTGTTTCCTCAGAGGAAGATTGTAACAGACGACGAACGGCAGCATATTGAAGAGCGAATTCCGTCGAGGACACACTTTCGGAGTAAGTTTTACTTAAAAGTCTTTTGTCTTTTATTTTTCGTGTTTGCATTTATGAGGAAAAAAACAATATTACGTGACAGTTCTCCATTATGGACGCGAGCGCTCTAAGCACTAAAAGACTTTCAAACATTCACAGAGACTTCAAAACAGAAAGTACAAATCCTTTCTTTAAAACGAATTTCGTTTTGTATCAATTGTATCTTAATTTTAATAATTTTTTCATTAACAAATTTCCTGGATTTAAAGTAAATATAGGCTAGCAACACAACATAAGGTCTGAACTGGAGATCATCATGAACCAGACCGTAGCCTACTCGCCTCACATGTCTAAAAAAAATTGAAATATATTTACAGAAAGCTGGTTCTAAACAAAAACATCCAAAACAAAAAAACTATGTAGCCTAATAAATGTGCATTTCTCCGGTGCGTTCACTAGCCTACTGCGAAGATCGCGAGTCAATAGCCTATATCGTCAACTTCATCTTTGCCAGAAGTTAAATTTAAATCGCGTGTGTGAATGAATGATGATGTTTTAGCAAACTGTATTGCTATACTGAGATGAGTAAAAATCGACTGAAATATGTTGAAATAAAATGTAGGCTATTTGTATAAGCAACGTATTAAACGGCAAATTAACCCTCTGGGGTCTGATGGGTTTTTGGGGTCCTTGAGATGTTCTGACATGCCCTGACATTTGTGCTTTTTTCAGTTGCTTATAAACATATTAATGGCAAAGGTGTAAATTCACTCTATTTAGCACAAACAGGGCTACCATAATATGTGAACAACTTGCATGTACATGTTTGTATTTTTGATAGAATAATGTTTATGCATGTTTTACTAAAGTTTCTGAAATAAGGCCATAAAACATATTCTAAATATATGTAAATAAGACTTCTGACTAATGGATGACGTTGCCTAGAATTTTTTCTTCAAAATTATGTGAAAATCATCCTGCCTAATCATTCACATAACACAATACATTGATTTAAATCTTGTAAAACACTTTTTGTTTGGAAAGGCCATATGCGGGTGGGCGTGATTCACACCTGCGGAGACAATGGGGCCCGCATAATGAGGCTGCATACGTAATGAGCCTTTCATTCAGGTGTGTGACTCAGCCACAAGAATGCAAGGACAATATATAACTGGTTTGTTGTTTTTTTCCACAAATTTTGCTTGCAAATTGTACAATATCCAAGGTAAACATTTCTAGTAATTGTGCAGTTAATTGTTCTCATACTGTATTTTCAGATTTGGAATATATTCTCTTCCCAAATGTGTCACTAATAAAGCATAATACAATTATTTAAAGAGAAGGCTTATAATGACCTTTTAAGATTTTGTTTACATCTATCCTTATATATATATATATATTTCTTTGTATTGTATTCGCGATTCATATTAAAACAGTATTTTTGCCAGCTGTAGTAGCTCCACAATAGCGCGCATCTGTGCGTTCGTTCGTTCATTCATTCATACACAGAAACGCGATCAATATTTAAACAGTATTTTTGCCAGCTGTAGTAGCTCCACAACAGCGCGCATCTGTGCGTTCGTTCGTTCATTCATTCATACATACACAGAAACGCGATCAATATTTAAACAGTATTTTTGCCAGCTGTAGTAGCTCCACAACAGCAGGCATCTGTGCGTTCATTCATTCCGATTAGAACAAAGCAAACAGAACTGACCTAATTCCTCAGCGGGATCCGTTTGCTCCTCGAAATGAAACTTCCAGAACTTCTGAGGTAAATTTTTGCAGGATTATTATCAAGATAGTATTATTCCTCACAGCATCGTAAAGTACATAAGTCTGAAAGTGAACTCGCGGTGTGTTATCCAGCTGATGTGGGCGTTTCACAGGTTTGTTTGGATCGCCTCACATTTGCGTTTGAATAGCGCGCGCTCTCCGTGGGCGGAGCACATTAAAACTTAATGAGCTGAGATGAGAACGACTGACATCTCTCTCTTTGCATGCATATTACATAAACTGTGAATATTTGTTTTTTTATAAAAATTACTTCATTTTAAAGAAGAGAATTCAAGCTTCATGCCTGTGTGACTGCATGCCTGTTTGACTGAGTATTCGCTGAGTTACAGTTCATTTTCGGACGCGTTTCAGAATTGACTTCACTAACGGAGAGTAGGCAGAACTCGCATCATGTTTATTTTTCTTTATTTGGCGAAAAGCACAACACTTTGTTTTTATTATGAGCATACACAAAAAAAATACACACTAAACAGGATCGATTGATGTATAACACAAGCATATAAGATAAAAATTTATATTTTTTTTGTATTTTTTTTTTTGCACTCATACGGAAAAAAACGAGCCTTTCGCGCCAGCGCGACAGCCGACCTCAGGGGGTTAACAATATGCCCTAATATTTCATGAAAACAACGTTACAGTCAGGCGAAATATGAAAGACAACATTTTGTTTAGTAGATTTGGGTACAGTTTTTACTGTAGAATATACTGCCACGTCAAATAAGCTTTTGTTTAGCAATTTCTATATAAAATAGCCTACTATTTTTGTCAAAAATAAAGTCATCAACTAAGATGTTAGCTGTTCCAATGTTGGCTATATTCAAAGTAATGAATACATAGATAAAATGTAGGCCTATAATCTTTTTTTTTTTTACAAAGAAAGAGTACACTTGAAATAATTTTTTTGTAATTATTGTTGTTGTAACCTTTTTTATATAATAGCAAAACATATTTACAAGATGTAAGCAAAATCTTAAATGGTCAATATAGGCCTAAGTCTTCTTCTAAATATATGTTTTGTCCTTGCATTGTGGCTCAGTCAGTTTCACACCTGAGTGAATGGCTCATCATTATGCAGAGTGGGATGGGACATTGTATTTCTCAGGTATAAACCACTCCTCGTTCACGCCCCCCTCGCATATTGGCTTTCCAAGCAAAACCTGTTTTACATCAATTTAAATCAATGTATGGTTTTATGTGAACGATAAAGCAAGACTATTTTCACATAATTTTGAAGAAAAAACTATAGGCGATGACATCCATTAGTCAAAAGTCTTATTGCCACATATTTAGTATGTGTTTTGTGGCCTTATTTCAGCAACTTTCGTTTTTATTTTTTCCAATAACCACGCATAAACATTATTCTCTTAAAAATTCAAACATATACATGCATGTTGATCACATATTTTGGTAGCCCTGTTTGTGCTATATAGAGTGAATTTACACCTTTGCCATTAACATGTTTATAAATAACTGAAAAAAGCACAAATGTCAGAGCATGTCAGAACACCTCCAGGGCCCAGAAAACAGCTCAGACTCCAGAGGGTTAATAGCAACTGCAACCTCATCCAGATTCATACCACTTAAGAACTTCCAGTAAGCGTTGCTAAATCCATTTGGAGCCGGTTCAGCAAATGCACACAAAGCTTGAACTCTTGTTTTACCTCGTTTAGATGTCTTACCCTGAGGCTTGAAATTACAGACCTGAAAATGACGCCACATCACTCTTTTTCGGAACATTCCTTAGCAATAAACAGTGCATGAATTCTTGTCCATCGGTTATTTTCTTTGGCTGCTTCCATGGGATGAGTTTGCCTTTGCGACTCTCCAAAACTTGTGTTCAAAGTTACCCTTGTTTCTGTCAAACTGTCGTCACCTTTCTTTTGAATTCTTTGGCAAACTTAATGCCTTTGCGACCTCAACCACATCGCTGTGTCTACGTGACAAGTGTCTTGACATTTTCTGAACTACCTGTCCACAATACAAGCGGTGATGTTTTTTATTATATCTTCTGGAACCATCCTCCTTCTTTAAAACTGGATTAACAAAGGTCGATAGCTCTTCTTCAGGTGGCGTTGAAACACTTGTCTCCTTGTTTCTATATGTTCACATGATTTACTCTCTGCTTCCTTCTTCTAGGCTATCAGGAAATCTTTGTGCCGAGTCATGACTTGTTTCAAAGCTTATACTCTGACTGGACTTAAATCGACTCTGACTTGAAAACTCACTTTTGTTCTGACTGGACTCAAATCGGCTCTGACTTGAAGACTTGTTTCTGCACTGACTAATGGATGACATTTTGACATTCTTTCTTTTATTTTCCAGGGATAACTCCAAACTGCAGTCACTGTGTCAGGGTGTGGTGTAGGTTGAAGAAGACAAAGAGGCCAATGGCTCCAATACATACATTTTAATAACTCACTCAGATAGACACATACAGGCAGAATGTTTACATACACCAAACACAACATAACTATGACTAAGAACGGACCAAGACTAACTGAACTGATGGAACATAAATACTGACACTAATGAACATAAACCAGGGGCATGTTCAAGTTCAAAACGGTGCGCAAAGTTTTGCTACGGTTTCCGGGTTGAATGTCATGTTTCCTGGAAACGGCGTGCACCGGTGTGCAACAGGGTTTGAGATATGTTTTCTCTTGTTTGGTGGGTGTGTCAGAACTGCAGTCCAATCAGCAGCAACATTTATATAAAGCATGCGGTATTAAAGTGAACTCGCACAATGGGTTCAAGGAAAGTAATTTACAAATGTGTTCGATGCAGCTCGGTATACGCAACAACTGAGGATATTAGAAGACATGTTTGTCGTAAGTTTTATTGTAAAAATATAGGATATCAACATAATGATGTAGTTGTTCATATTTTTAGCTTCATTGCAAGTGTATGACATTTGGTATAGAAATAAACATTGGTAATTAAGTGATTTTCCTAAAAATGAGAAAGAAAATACAGGGTATTAAAACAGTATGAACTACAAATAAAGTCAGTAGTGAGGCTAAATAGATGTGTTTTAGTCTGAATTAGGTAAGATGTGTGCTTCCATTTCAGTTTCAGCAATCCCTTCACTCGATTGGGATGTTCTCTTTTGTTCTGGGCGGAAAGTGCAGTAACTGTAACATCGAGCATATTTTGTAGTATTAAACACATATTTATACCAACTTCATTAGGCTCCGAAAATTCTTCACAAAGAATACAAAGAATGGCCTTCTCAGCTGCCATAGTTGCAGTCGGGGCTGAACGCAGACCAGGTCACACAGATGAAGGTGATTGACAAGACACAGGTGATGAAGATGAACTAATGATAAACAGAATAAAGGTGATACAAATGAACTGATAATGAAGACACGTGACAAGACGACAGGCATACAAGTCCAAAACAAAACAGAACACAACTGTGACACACTGTCATTGCTTTCCTCCCTGGGATTTGGAATATACTCATCTTCACTATCGCAACATGAGTCATCGGATTCTACAAGACTCCTTTGAATCTTTCAAAAAAGAAAAGTTAACCCTCTGGGGTCTGGGCTGTTTTTGGGGCCCTTGAGATGTTCTGACATGCCCTGACATTTGTGCTTTTTTCAGTTGCTTATAAACATATTAATGGCAAAGGTGTAAATTCACTCTATAAAGCACAAACAGGGCTACCATAATATGTGAGCCACGTGTATGTACATGTTTTCATTTTTGAGAGAATAATGTTTATGCATGGTTATTGAAAAAAAATAAAAAATAAAATTTCTGAAATAAGGCCACAAAACACATAGTAAATATGTGTCAATAAGACTTTTGACTAATGGATGTCCTCGCCTAGAGTTTTTTCTTCAAAATTATGTGAAAATAGTCTTGCTTTATCGTTCACATAAAACCATACATTGATTTAAATTGATGTAAAACAGGTTTTGCTTGGAAAGCCAATATGCTAAGGGGGGAGTAGTTTACACCGTAGAATACAATGTCCCACCCACTCTGCATAATTAGCCATTCATTCAGGTGTGAAACTGACTGAGCCACAATGCAAGGACAAAAGATATATTTAGAAGAAGACTTATATTGACCATTTAAGATTTTGCTTACATCTATCTTGTAAATATGTTTTGCTATTTTATTAAAAAGGTTACAATTACAACAATAATTACAATTTCAACAATATTTCAAGTGTACTCTTTCTTTGTAAAAAAAAATGATTATAGGCCTACATTTTATCTATGTATTCATATTTCAGTCGATTTTTACTCATCTCAGTAGCAATACAGTTTGCTAAAACATCATCATTCATTCACACACACAATTTAAATTTAACTTCTGGCAAAGATGAAGTTGACGATAGGCTATTGACTCGCGATCTTCGCAGTAGGCTAGTGTTTTGGATGGTTTTGTTTAGAACCAGCTTTCTGTAAATATATTTCACATTTTTTAGACATGTGAGGCGAGTAGGCTACGGTCTGGTTCATGATGATCTCCAGTTCAAGCACCTTATGTTGTGATTGCTAGCCTATATTTACTTTAAATCCAGGAAATTTGTTAATGAAAAAAATATTAAAATTAAGATACAATTGATACAAAACGAAATTCGTTTTAAAGAAAGGATTTGTACTTTCTGTTTTGAGGTCTCTGTGAAAGTTTGAAAGTCTTTTAGTGCTTTTTTTAGAGCGCTCGCGTCCATAATGGAGAACTGTCACGTAATATTGTTTTTTCCTCATAAATGCGAACACGAAAAATAAAAGACAAAAGACTTTTAAGTAAAACTTACTCCGAAATTGTGTTCTCGGCGGAATTCGCTCTTCAAAATGCTGCCGTTCGTCCTCTGAGGAAAAGGTGCATTCTTCCTCGCTGTCCAGAATCATCTTTCGCATTTATCGGGGGGCGTATGCGATGCATACTAGATCACGTAAACTATTTACATGTGAATCGCGCCGGGGGCGGGGCGGCTGCAGCTCATTTAGAGATAATGAAGGGAGAAGGAAAAACGGTACCTCTCCTTGCTTTCAAAGGGATTACATGAGTTGAAAACATTTGCTTTTTATATAAATTACTTCCTTTAAAAGAAGAGATTTCAAGCTTCATAAAGACATATCTCACGTGCCTGTGTGAGAAGTATTCGCTGAGTTATGATTCATTTTCGGACGCGTTTCAGAATGGACTACACGGACAGAGAGAAGGCAGAACTCGCTTCGTGTTTATTTTTCTTTATTTGGCGAAAAGCACAACACTTTGTTTTTATTGTGAGTATACACAAAAATAATACACATTTAACAGAATCGATTGATGTATGAAACTCCTATGGAAAATCAAAGTCAACAGAGTATTTATGAGTTTCTTTTACACTGATAAAAAAAAAGCGAGCTGGTATCGCCGGCGATACCGCCGACCTCAGGGGGTTAAAAAGTATTAGTCCCCCCAAAAAAAGGAAGACAAAAAAAGAAATTTGCTCACCTTCATCCCAGATGTGCATGACTATTGTTCAGTGATCTTTCATAATATGACTGAAATAAGTACACAACTCATTTTGACCAGCAGTTATGCACTACTGTAAGAAACGTCTTTAACATGGATTTATAAAAGAGTGTTTTCGTTCAATTGTATCGACATGGATTACCATTAGCCAGCCTAAACGACATGCAAGTCTTGAAAATGTTGGTTGCCATCAGCTTCCATTCCATGTCTCTTATTATCTAAAAGTTTGTTTTCTTAAACTGTACTCATGTGAGCAATAAAGGTCATGCACATCTGGAATGGGATTGAGTAATTTGAGAATTCTTAAATTTTAATCCTTTAGTATGATAAACTGACCATTGCATATTAGGATGACATACATTCTTAAGGGGCATTAAGTAAAATGTAGAGTAAGTTTAATCCAAGTAAATTCAATTAAAAATGTACTGTTGATTTAAGATTAGACCAAGAGACTAAAAACGAGAATATAGAAAAAGGCATAAAAAGGCACACCCCTATCAATATTATTTGGAGAAACAATTGACTGGCATCAGGTTAATGAATGAGATAACTAAAGTTACTAGTACTATAGTTTATAAAGCATTTACGTTGATCGTGGGGAATATTTCCTTCGAAAACAAACTCAGCCACTGCGTCTTCAGAGTCATCAAAATTACTGCTGTGTTCCTTATTACACCCAAGAACAGAACACCACAATCGCTTAGATGCCATTCTGCTCATAGTCTGTGCTCCAGCATACCAACAATGACCGCGCAGGTGATTGACAGCTCGCTCACGAGCGAGGGTGGGTCTGTGTTGAAACGCTGCTGTCAATCAACAATCGTGGGAGGGGTGTCCGACCGTGTGACGTCACACAGTCAAACGGCTTGATTTGAGATGGGGGAAAACATAAGAAGATAAAAAAAAAAACACTGGATGGATTTTTATCATTTTATGATGGTTGTGTACAGGCACTGCCAACACACATTTCAGTACAATCAACTTTTAAAAGTGCATGTACCATTATATGACCCCTTTAAGAAATACAGCACACAAACTCAAAACATATTTAAGCCTGTTTTTAAGATTCTTTAGTATTTCAACTGTATAGTAACATTCACTTTTCTTTAAATTTGATTTATATTAATTAAGAATTTTATTGTATTTAAATATATTGTGATTTTTTTTTTCTTACATTAATTTTCTCTTGCTTAAAGGTTTATTGTGAGGATAAACCCAGAGGAGGGAACAAAATGCACCGCCAAAACCGGAGTGAGTCGGAAGACAGGGGAAGTTGTGAAGAGGAAGACAACAGTAATCAATAACAGAGTACTGAAAAGTTTCTGTTTACGGTACATGTCCTATTAAGAAGCATCTCACCTAGTCCAAGTTTTTCCACTCAAACTCCATTAGGTGGGAAACTTGGACTAGGTGAGATGCTTCTTAATAGGACATGTACCGTAAACAGAAACTTTTCAATTTGAGGATACTAATGCAGTATACTTATAATTCATCCTGCAATAAAGGTTACAATGTTGTTTTTGATGAAATTGTTTTGAGGTGATTCATTAATATGATTATTTTGGCGGATGTAGTTTGTTCTGCTACTATTATGTACCACTCGCGTAGCTACGGGTGGGCCTGGATAGGCCTGGGCCCACCCACCTGTCAGTCAGGCCCATCCAGTCAGTGGCCTCACAAGGTAGCCTAGGAAATTATGTTGCGATTATCACAATTTTGACCTATAAAAATAAATCTTAATGTTTCTTAAAGGGGTCATGAACTGGATTGTTTTATTATTTTATAATGTTGCCTGGGGTGCCCTTATAATGTTAGTATGATTTTTACATAAAAAATTGTCATAATTTATAAATAAAAGCCATTTTTCCAAGCCTGATTTCTGCCTCAGATTTGAACGCTCAGTTTTAAGTGGCGTGTCTGCTGTGAGACTGCAGTGCAATCGCCCACTGCTGTGATTGGCTGACATGCTTGCAATGAAATAGCTAGTATTACAGGAACTCTCTCGAGAACTTTTACTACGTTTTTACTATTACAGCTATCGAGATTAACAAATCGTGAAAAGTATCGTTTAAAGCATTATATTTAAATCTATTCCATCACATGAAAGGTTGCAGCATGATGAGCACTGACTGAGCAGATGACAGCCCAGATAGCAAACTGACATTGAATCAACGTGGAAACGACGTTTCTCGTGACATCGAAACAACGTTGATCTCCGACGTTGATCCGGCATCACTTTGCTCATCGAATTAACGTTGAATCAACGTCAGACACGCCATTCAAAACTAACGGAAAATCGATCTAATTGGTTTGCTTACCTAACGTTAAAAGGATGTTGATTTCAATTGTGTAAATTGCGTTATTATAAACACATTTTCTACTTGTTTTAAAAATCTATCACTTATTTGATAAATTAGTCTGTATAGGTAATCATTTATTAAACACACGTCACATTCAGTTAACATTGCTTTATTATTTATACAAAATATACATTTACAAATACATTTTTAAATCTTCTGTATACAAACCCTAAGAGTAATATAGAAAAAAGCATTTACACTCAAAATACACAGACATTCCACATTCAGGCATTCTTTCTAAGCCTCAACCAAATGCAATTCAATGTACAAAATGTCCTTGACATTTATAATTACATACAGTATTATAGCCTATGATGTATTATTATAGCAAAACCGTTGACAGTGGAGTTTGTAGATATATGTGTTAAATAACAAATAATAATTAAATACCGTGTACAGCAATCGATTAGTACATTGGGTTTAATTTGTCGTTTAATGATCTCATATGTGTTGTTAGTACCGAGAAATTTCACGTGAATAAATACTTAGTACGTGGGTGGCGTACTTCAATGTCCAGTACGTGGTATAACATTTGCTCCATTATATGGTGAGAAATCCTGTAATGTTTTCCTCAAAAACCTTGAAAGAAAGACATGGACATCTTGGATGACATGGGGGTGAGTAAATTGTCAGGAATTTTTTATTTGAAACTGAACTAATCCTTTAATATATTACTAATATGTCTGTTTCGCAAAATCATCGTAAATCATCGTAGATCTACGAGTGCTCTGGAGTAATAGTAAATCATGTAGTGCTTTATATACACTTGTCTTGATTGCTAATACACATCTGATGACGATTATTAGGTTAAACGTTCACGGATACGATTATATCATTTTCAGGACTTCGCAAATGGACAGCGACTCTTAAGTAGCACGTAGTGTTCTCGCGCGTTAATGTTAAGTGCATTTTTGGGATTTCCGTAATCTTGCACGTAGAGAGCTAAGGCCAGAGCAGTCAGACTCAGAAGATTTTGAGAAATGCGATTCGAGTAGGAACCACAAACGGATTTGTAAAATTCGTATTTAATGTATTTTTGTTTTTGTTTTTTTTGCAGTTCACACTTGCTAAATCTTTTCGCATTTCAATCGGACATGCAATATTGTTTGTATTCCAAGCAATCTATATATGCAAAATTTGTCCAAAAAGGTGTAACTTGTGTTGTTGGAGACAAAAAGAGAAAAAAGTTTGCAATTCCAAAAAAAAAAAAAAAAAAAAACTGTCACAGGTGCTCAGTTTTGCTATTATAATACCTTAACATGATAGTAATAAGCCATCTGCAAAAGCAGAGAGGTTGGTGTGGTGTACAGTAGTAGGCTACATCTGTAGTTCCAGGTCAGCATCTGGAGATCTGCATTCAGCTGGAGAATATCAAATAAAATAAAAATAGATAAGCGTCATTGGTTCATTCAGCCCGCGCTCATTTAAGAACGACCAATCAGCGTGTATGTTTTGTCTAGAATAGCCTACCTCAAGTTCGAGTTCCTATGCTTCCTATGACGCTTCCTACGAACTCTCAGTTGTCTTCCACCATCTCGTCTATTCCTACGACCTGCACGGCTGAAATCCAAATCCACTGGTCAAGTGAGTGATGAGCTTTCGAGATATAATCAACCTATAAATCCTGCAAAGTACAAAGACACAGTTTTTCCTCACAAAGAAAAAACGGTCAGGTAAACCACAACGGTTGAAAAGTTGTTGTTTTTTCACACAAAGTAGGCTATTGCTTTTGTCGTTATTTATATTTGCTGCTATGCATGTATAATATGTAGTGGGTTAAAATGAGATTTTTGTTTAAAAAAAATGTGTATGTTTTGTCTAGAATAGCCTACCTCAAGTTCGAGTTCCTATGCTTCCTATGACGCTTCCTACGAACTCTCAGTTGTCTTCCACCATCTCGTCTATTCCTACGACCTGCACGGCTGAAATCCAAATCCACTGGTCAAGTGAGTGATGAGCTTTTGAGATATAATCAACCTATAAATCCTGCAAAGTACAAAGACACAGTTTTTCCTCACAAAGAAAAAACGGTCAGGTAAACCACAACGGTTGAAAAGTTGTTGTTTTTTCACACAAAGTAGGCTATTGCTTTTGTCGTTATTTATATTTGCTGCTATGCATGTATAATAGGTAGTGGGTTAAAATGAGATTTTTGTTTAAAAAAAACTTGCGTGCCTAAAGTTGTTGAGCCCCTGAACCATTTAGCATTAATAAGTAAACAAGTATAGATATACATGCATGCATAAATACCTTTAAGTGGAACGAATAACTCTGCTGTATGGTGTCAGTCTCATTGCTGGCAAATACCTCAAAATAGACCTAGAGAAATAAAATGAATAAATAAAATATATTGTTGACCACAATATCTGTTAGCATAATAGTTCAAACAATTATAACTACAAGCAATGTAACATTATATTTGTAGCCTACCTCATTTAGTTGATTATTTACCCTATAGAACTTTTCTCACTGAAACAGCCTGGGGTAATTTAAAAATGTTTAAACCTTAAATATTTCAGTAAAAAGCCAAGAGTGTTATACTGTAATATTACATATAATATTTTTAATATAATTTCAATAAACATATAATATACTTATAATTAATTTAACAACTCAAAGTATACACAATTTATCAGTATTTTAACAATTGAGAAACATGTTGGCCTATACAGATTAGTTATTACATACGGTGACGCATTGCTGCCACATACATATTATTTTTTTCCCCCAATTATGTCATAATAACGAGATCTTATGTCGTTAAAACGACATCTTTTTCTCGTAATAACGAGATCTTATGTCGTTAAAACGACATCTTTTCTCGTAATAACGAGATCTTATGTCGTTAAAACGACATCTTTTTCTCGTAATAACGAGATCTTATGTCGTTAAAACGACATATTTTTCTCGTAATAACGAGATGTTATGTCGTTAAAACGACATCTTTTTTGCCCTTATAAGGACATGTGTAGTCATGTACAAAATATGCCTTTATCCACATAAAATTGACAGCCTATCGCGCCTTTATCACACGTTCAAAAAGCTTAAGCAAATAGTAGCAGCCCCCAATCATGAAATTAATCAATGAGGCCCTTTTTTGAAAATATATTTTATATAGGCTTTTTTATATTTTATATGTTTTTTTTAATATGATATATTATATAGGCCTAATAAGATTTATTTTTGTTAATAGGCTATATCTTCATCTTCATTACATAGAGATATAATTAAACAAAAAGTAGTCAAAACACATCTAACAGAACATAGCCTAAGTTGTTTATTTTTTACAACATTGTGTTCTTATTTTGTTTAATTAACGAAATGTCAATCTTCGTCTTTATAACAGAAGATAGCCTACAATACAATACAAAAATCTTCAAGATGTATAACGGATTGTCACCTTATAAACAGTACTTTTTTAATGGAATAATACACCCTTATAATAAAGAAAAAGCTTCAGTAATAAAGAATATGTTGTCCTTCCACAGAAACCCTTTATTATAAAGAAAATAGGTGGCTCTTAACGTGTCTTTCTATGGGAGGATGGCATTGCGGTGCACAGCAAATATTCAATGCATTCAATGCAAATATTCAATGGTATTCAATGCAAAACAAAAATGAAAAATACAAGTAGCCAATAAAATAAACAAATTATTGTGGCATTAATTAGCCCATAAACAATATTTATTTTAAAGCCTAAACGAATTTGTTTAAAGAAAAACACCAGCGTTGGGCATTTATCTGTATAGGCTAAGTGTTTCAGCCGCCCTTTTTAAACTGGCGCAATAAAATGCAACAGAATTTGATTAGTTAAACATGAAGAGGATTATCCGTCTGGCATGGCCGCTCGCTCTAACGTTAACCTAGATAAATGTTTGCTGTTATGAAGCGCATATCCAAGTGTTTGTGCGGAGTGTGGAGCGCGCAATATGACATGGATGGAGGCGCCGGTGGCATCACTCGCATTTTCCCATCAACAGTGGAAACAACTTAAAATACTCCATTTCTGGTCATACAGAAAATAATAATACATAAGTCGCAACTACTTTTATTTGGGTAAACTCACAACAACAAGAAAACGGTGTGCTTTTGTAAAATAAAATAAAACGAACAGGGCACGCTTTCATGATCTCTGTGAATTGGAGCGCGCCTCAAAAATGAACTGGAAAACAGTGTATAGACAAGCCTCACAGTCACAAACATGAGAAATATAACTATAAAGTTTATACAAAAAAATGTCCACCAACGAAAAAAAATCCAATCGAAAGCATATACGGTAGGCTATAGACTACCATCTGATTATGTAATCCTGTCCGTATGAAAGGCTCATACATTACAGCGGAGATGTATGGAGATACGTATGCAGGCAGCCTACACTGATTTAGAAAATAATAGTTCATTAATAAACAATTAAAATGCTTCGTTATTTTTTTTTCAGATACATTTATCATATCATTAGCATACTTTTGCCGGCGCTTTGCGGCAAGTTTTATGCATGCGCTTGAGCGCGGAATATAGGCTATAGCGTACATGCACCCAGCATTGAATATAAACGTGCGATTAGTTCTAATTGCTTAAATGAATGACTACTAGTCTAGAAAAATCCTTTAGTCTATGGCAACTCTAATCAATAGCCTACATTTAATATCTGACATTATTTCATTAGTAACTAGTATCCAGCTCTTCACATTTAATTAGTTGAGTTAGCATAATTAATAAACTAATAAAATAATAAAATAAAATTTAAATTAAGATACTAACCATATATTTATATATATCATTGCTTATTCCACTACACAAAGGACTGTTTAAGGTGACAATCCGTTATACATGTGAAGATTGTAGGCTGTATCTAGAAGATTTTTGTATTGTATTGTATCTTCTGTTATAAAGACGAAGATTGACATTTCGTTAATTAAACAAAATAAGAACACAATGTTGTAAAATTTTCTGTTAGATGTGTTTTGACTACTTTTTGGTTAATTATATCTCTAGGTAATGAATGAAGATATAGCCTATTAACAAAAATAAATCTTATATAATATATATATAAAAAAACTTATAGGCCTATTTAAAATATATTTTCAAAAAAGGGCCTTATTGATTAATTTTGCATGATTGGGGGCTGCTACTATTTGCTTAAGCTTTTTGAACGTGTGATCAATTTTATGTGGATAAATGCATATTTTGTACATGACTACACATGTCCTTATAAGGGCAAAAAAAGATGTCGTTTTAACGACATAACATCTCGTTATTACGAGAAAAAGATGTCGTTTTAACGACATAACATCTCGTTATTACGAGAAAAAGATGTCGTTTTAATGACATAACATCTCGTTATTACGAGAAAAAGATGTCGTTTTAACGACATAAGATCTCGTTATTACGAGAAAAGATGTCGTTAAAACGACATAAGATCTCGTTATTACGACATAATTGAGGGGAAAAAATAATATTATGTAAGTGGCAGCAATGCGTCACCGTAATTACAGATATTAGATACACAAATTATTACCTAAACTATATAACAATACTATATACTATATAATAATAACTGTAATTAATTTAGATTGACACAAAAAAATTAACAATTAAATAACAGATGATCTTCTGCCACTGCCACCATCTCTGTCTGGAGCGTAACGCAACCATTTTTTGACTGCCTCAGAAAAGTCTGCCTTGGAAGCCTCTTTACCTTGTGCTGTACTTCTCAATGCACCTGAAACATTATGGAACAAAATTAAACTCGCATTGCAGCATAGGGCTTTGACTTTTGCCTTTTCTTTTTGGTGATCAAAGATGAGTTTTAAGAGATACAATTATTGACTGCAGGGGAGTTTCCTAAATGATTTGGCAAAACTGTTAAACAAAGATAGTGTGAAAAGCTCTTTTAGTTAGTCTATTACTTACGGAACATTATCTTCGAGAGATTTGAGGTCTCGAAGCTCCTCTTTTGTCCACGTCCTGCCCAGTTAAATGATGAAGCCAGATTGTTTGTCAAAATGTGGCTCAACATTTTCCTTACTGTGTCTTCCAGTTTATGACCACCCAGAAGTGACAGCTGGAAAAACTAATAAAAAAGAGATCAGTGTTCACATTAATTCCCATTTCCCAATTTTTTTTGCCATTCTCTGTGAATCTCTCATCAAAGTATTTCCATCCACAGACTCTAGACTGTGTTTGTGTGTGTGTGTGTGTGTGCGTGCGTGCGTGTGTGTGTGTTTGTGTGTGTGTGTTTTGTTTTTTTGCAAACATAAATGATTGCTTCCGGTGTCAAATGCTAGTTTGAGTATTTCTATTTCTGTGGATTTCCTGGGATTTTTACAGACAAGTGTCTCTAGCATTTACTCAGATTGGTGCCAAAAAATTAAAACATCCAGTGAAGTTCTATAGGTGAGAGATCAACAGAGAATGGCCTGACTCGTTCAAACTGACAAAGTCTACAGTAACCATATCAGTGTAAATGTTTCTACAGCATTATTTTCAGCATTATGTTTGGTATAGTACAGTCATCTCTAATGGTTTCTGTTTTAATGAAAACTGAATATGGGCAATCGTCTGGAAACAATAATCTTTGTTTTCTTTTTTCCATACTAATCAAGACCTGGATATTAAATCAAATTCCATATTTCCCAAACAGCGTAGGTTAAGTGTAATTGCATTACAAGATTTACCAATCTGTTTTTTTCTGTCTCGTCCAACCTCTCCAAAGCATCAAAATCTTCTAGAGACTGTAAAGGTAAACCTAAGCTGCATCCTATTTCTGGTTGAGGTAGAGGGACTCCCTGTAATTTTTGGATCATTGCCCTCTGCTCTTTCAGCTCTGCCTTAATTTCCAGGAGAGCTTTTAACACATTCCTCTTGAAAGGAGACAACTCTACAAATAAAGTAAATAAATATATTAATACTTTATTTGTATTAAGAGAGAGAAACTCTACTAGTTCATTAATAATCACCATCAGCAGAACAGGTTTACTGTTTAAATTGGAATGGAATTTTTGTTTTTGATTTATTACCGTTGGTATGTTCATTCTGTGTTTGTTGTGCTCTACTTGGATTTTCTGAAGAAAACAACACAACAGTTTTTTTCATACACTTAAAACTCACCTGTAAAACAATTAGTCTTAAAGAGGTTAGCAGTTTGAAGAATCACCTGAAAAGATGTCTGAGACAGTCGGACTGGAGTTGTGGTTCATGTATCTCTCTTTAAAAAAAAAGTGACATTGCAGGAAAAGTTAGGATGGATGTCAACATTTATAGTGAATAAGTAGCCTACATTTAGCCTGTAAGTCCCACCTAAAAGAATAATGTCTTCCAAAATTAAGAAAGAACATAAAATCAACATAAATCTCCCCCCTAGGAAACTTAATGGTCTAATAAAAAGTTTCAAATAACTGTTTTCAAAATAGAAAAAATAGCTTTGATCATTACCATTGACCAGTTCAGTCAGTGTGCCCCGGTGTGCTCCGTGGTTTGCGTCTTGGTGTCCGCCGTAGTGTGTGCCCAGGTGTCCTCCGTTGTTCGTGTTTTGGTGTGATCCCTGGTGTCCGTCGTAGTGTGTGCCCAGGTGTCCTCCGTTGTTCGTGTTTTGGTGTGATCCCTGGTGTCTGTCGTAGTGTGTCCCCAGGAGTCCTACGTTGTGTGTGTTTTGGTGTGATCCCTGGTGTCCGCCGTAGTGTGTGTCCAGGTGTGCTTCGGTGTTCGTGTTTTGGTGTGATCCCTGGTGTCCGCCCTGGTGTACCCTGTGTGGATTTTCTGAGAAAAATTTGCAGTTTATTTATAGACTAAATAAATTTCTAAAAGGATATTACAGGATTTGTGGATCTGGAAGTGCAATTATAACAGCTGTGATACAATGTAAAAGAGGCAAAACATTTTTTTTAAAGAATAACATTGCAACACATACCTAGTGAATAGAGGCTTGAGACAGCTGGACTGGTCTCAAAGATCATGTGACTTTCTGAAATAATTATGATCAAGTTAAATTAACAGCAGGGTTTTGCGTAATACAATTGTGTGCTTTGAATTCATTCAGTCATGTTTGATAATCAATAAAGGCGGACTTTTGTGAACTTTCTCAATTAGTGGATTTCAATGATGTTGCTGTTAAGGACACTTCGAAACGGGTTAAATTAACCGTTCGTTCAAGGATGCCTGAGAAAAGAATACAGTTTTCTCTGGCCCAATATATAGACTATGCTGAGCTGCTCATCATTTACTGTGAGTTTTTTACAGGGGCTCCAGCCCCTGACCAGCATCCAGTGTCGGCTACAGCCCCTGACCAGCATCCAGTGACCGCTACAGCCCCTGACCAGCATCCAGTGTCGGCTACAGCCCCTGACCAGCATCCAGTGTCGGCTACAGCCCCTGACCAGCATCCAGTGACCGCTACAGCCCCTGACCAGCATCCAGTGTCGGCTACAGCCCCTGACCAGCATCCAGTGTCGGCTACAGCCCCTGACCAGCATCCAGTGACCGCTACAGCCCCTGACCAGCATCCAGTGTCGGCTACAGCCCCTGACCAGCATCCAGTGACCGCTACAGCCCCTGACCAGCATCCAGTGTCGGCTACAGCCCCTGACCAGCATCCAGTGTCGGCTACAGCCCCTGACCAGCATCCAGTGTCGGCTACAGCCCCTGACCAGCATCCAGTGTCGGCTACAGCCCCTGACCAGCATCCCGTAAGGCCGCTCCATTTCACAAACCCATATATACTGTATATGTCCATCCAATTTTATGACAGGTTCAGTGCATTTCAAATTAAATTCAATGGGAATTTACTTTTAAAGTTTTTTTTTTTTTTTTTTAAGATTTGAATCGCCTTGAAATTCAGGGACATATGATCATGAAGAGTTTTTTCTTAAAATTAACTACAAAAACAGTTTAATTAGACTTCCATAATACCTGGAATGTCAATTACGGGGGCAGCTGGGAGCCGTGATTTTTTTGGTGCATTATCATCCTGGTCAGAATCATTCTCTGTGAAGTTTAGGAAGCGTGGATTAGGCCTGTAAAGGGAAACAGTAAAATTATTTCTCAATAAGACAACACGGTAACGCTTTAGATTACAGCCCGGAAAGTACTGCGTAATTAAAGCGATTTTACAATGTAACTTTCGGTAATTATAGTGGACCTATAAAGTAAGTATATACGCTGTAAATTTGTCTTAATTCCGCAGTACTTTCCGGGCTGTAATCTAAAGCGTTACCGACAACACCTATAAAAGTCTTTGATATTTATTATCATTAAACCTTAAATTACCTTTTCTTTCTTTTTATTCTTTCATTATGGCCCTCTTCGTCAGAAGTTATTTCCGACGTGTGGATATCACAGTCCACATACTTTTTAAGCATCTTCTGTGCTTTTTCTAGTGTTTCTAGTAATATAGATATAAATAATATATACGATTGAGCAAAGCATGTATAGTTATCAGTGCATTGAGATAATAAAATAAATAATATATAAAAAAAGAAAAACATTCTTACCACACTTTTTAAGCAATCGCACAGGCTCAAATAGTTTCCATCCAGCTTGTACAGGCTCTTGTCTCTTTACTGCCACCTTTAATTTTTCTTGAGTGTATTTTGGCCAGTAGCACTTTTGTCCAAAAAGCCAATTGTCTGGGACAACATCTGTGCTTTTGTCAGGAAATTCTATTAATGTATACTGATTCACTTTATCCATTATTGTCTGGGAAAGATAAGAAATTTGAGAAATGTTGACCCCAGCTGTGATTAGTTCTGGGTTGCTGCGTGTTCAGCTCCCTTACCCATACCAATCACAGTGGAGTAAGTCAGGCATGAATTAATTTATTTGTATGTAATGCAATGTACTTATTTGTATGCAGTGAAAATAACAGAAAGAGTGGGTGTGTTAAATTAAAGTATCTTTTTATTTTAATGAGCAGGAAGAAAATGAGTGATATTCCCTTCTCTCACAATGTCACCTCACCTCAACAAACTTTCAAAGGGTTTACCCGAAAATCTTGTCATGATTTACTCACTTTCATCTTAGAAACACATATTTAGATATTTTTTAATGAAATTTGAGAGATTTTGGTCACTCCAATGACAGTACAGATAACCAAAACTTTCTAGATCAAAAAATGTCATCGTACTATTAAAAACGAATCAGTATGAATCAAGAGGTTTAATCTAAGTCTTCTGAAAAGACTTAAATGCTATATATGATGGACAGATTTAATTTAGCCATAATAGACATTGATTAAAACAGATGTACAGTGCATTGCATACACCCAAGTGCTTGTATTTGTGCGTAACCCACCAATGAGGATTGTTCCAGTGTGTTTGAAGTTACTTTTACAAACACAAATTGAATTGAGAGGTGTAATCTATGTTATGACATTTTTGGATCTAGAAAGATTTGGTTATCTGGACTGTCAATGGAGTGACCCAAATCTCTCAGATTTCGTTAAAAAAATATCTTAATATGTGTTATGAAGATGAACAAAAGTCGTATGGGTTTGGAGCATGAGAGTGAGTAAATGATGATAGAATCCTATAACCCTATAGGATTTATTTCAACTTTTTCAATATTTTATGTTTATTTAAATTTAAAATAATTTCCAAAAGCCTGACACTACATCTGTGCTCACTCTGCTGAACAAACACTATCTGCAATGGAGAAGGGGTATTGCAAAAAACCCATTATCATTTTCAGGAAGAAGTACGTACTTGTGTTTTACACTGGACAAAGGTACTATTTCAGTCTTTTCTTGCAAGACAGAGACTCTATAACATCCAAGTGCAGAGGAGTCGCATGGATAAGTGTAAAATGATTCTGTTTTTTGGAACCTCTGACACACTATATGAACGCTTTCATTCTGTTTGATTATATCCTTAATTATGGCTATGTCTGTGTCGATTTTGATACAGTTGTCTCCTTGTTTGGGTGACAAAACAAAATCTGAGAAATGCACCTTTTTTAGCTCTTTTGAACTTGATGACAGATTAGATTGATGAGATTCTTTTGGAAGCATTTCTGAAAGTCTTTTGACAACCTGCTGTAAAGGACAATCTGGTTTTCTAACCAATCGTTTCAGTTCACCCAGGTAATTTTCATATGGAAATGCCGCTATATTATCAAGAGGGCCGAATGCTTTATACTCGTCTGCAAGATGGATAACCTGGTGGACATTGAAAACTACTTCGTCTGTGCCATACAATCTGATGTAATGTGTTACAAATGACAACAGAGCCTTTTTAGCAAATTCAATCATTGAATCAGAGAGGCCGGGACTAAGCAGCAGAAACATGCCAATAGAAAAGAGAAGAAAGTTGTCATAAATTGCGGATTCAACACATCCTTTTAACACAACGGGACCAGTGTATATCATGAACTGGCGGAACTCTGTGGCCTTCCATCTATCCACATCTGTCAAAGAACGAGGTTTCCTGGCAAACTCTTGAGGCATAAAAGAACGGAGAGCAACAAGTCTGTCAGAAATCTCTGCTATACGCTGTGATGACAACCTTGTTCTAAGCTTTTTCCCTTTCATCCACATTTGAATTAACCTCCTCATTACTCCAAGACAGCAGGTGTGCATGTAGTCTAACGGGAATTGGGTTACCATTTTTACTAGTTCGTGTAAAGGGCTTAAACTACTGTTCAAATGGTGTTCTTCATTTGTCATCATTTCATAATCCATGTCAGTACGCAGTGGAGCATCTGTTTCAGGATATGTCATTTTATTACACCATACTCCAGTCTGGGAACATTTGTCACAACCAAAATAGCCATTGTGAGACTTGACATTTTTGATGAATGCTCGTGCAGGGGCATCGCAAATAAAGGAGGAGACAACAACTTTAAAATGAGTACCATTCTTTACAATGCCTTCTTGCAAAACAAATTTTAATTCGGCAATAAAATCTTTCAAATACTCCCTGAGTGAGCTCGGTTTACTACTGCCACAGAACAAACCAACTACAAATGGAGATCGTGTTTCATCACAGTCAACTGTTGCAAGAATTGGCCAAAATTGTGTTCTGGAGCTTTTAAACAGGGGGATGCCATCAATGTTAAACTGCAAAGCAAGAGTTTTTAAATTTTCAGAAATATTGGAGATCCTACCTAATATGTTTTGCAAGCTATTTACCAGTCCAAAATGGTAATATTCACCATTGCAAATCTTTACTACGGGTACCTTTGTCTGTGTACCAAGAAGAGTCCTTGCATCCTTGGGCAAATCAGGAAATTCTGATCTTAGGATTGCCAATAGTGCTGTTAGAGCTACTAGAGGGATGAAAAAAGATGCTGCCCATGTTTGCAGTTTAGTTTGCAACTGATTAAGTGAATTGTTGCTACTGCTATCAGATTCATTTGATTGGATACTACCAGGATCAGAGAGATTGTCAGAATCACAGAAGAAATCAGCATCTGTGTTTTTTTCCAGATCACATGAGTTCTCATGTGGGGACAAAAGAGAGGAAACTATATTACAAGAAGATGTGAGATCTATACTTTCAGAGTCTTGACATTTGTGACCATGAACAGATTCCTCAGTGTTTTCAGTTTGTGTTTTGTATTCATCTAAAATATCTCTTTCTATCTCTTGTACACTGGCCATAGTCTTTCTCCTTTTAGTCCAGTAAGACATTGTGGTATGTGTGTGTTATTGTCAGTATTATATATTATGTATTTGGTTATATAAAGATTTATATGTACAGGTATATTGTTATTGTTTGATAAAAATGATGATTTTGGAAAATGCTCCTGAAAAACAAAAATAAGAGATAGATAAAAATAATTGTTAATATTGTGTAGTTCAGTGCAATTAATGTCAAACCTTTTTCCTTTGTTTGTCTTTTTTTTAGAGAAAAAACACGCATGTACTGTACCTGATATATATCCAAAAGATTAGATTAAAAATGCTGCCAATCATTTTTTATTAAATTTTTATATTTAATATCTTTATTTATCTCAACTTGTTTTGTTCTGTTTGGGCTAACAGCAATATTATAATAATTATAATTACAAACTATTAGCCGTATTAAGTCTATAGTACTCATTTTGTCCATTAGATGGAGCAAAAGTATAAGAAATCACTTGTAAAACTTTTTTTTAATCGGTCTCCATTATTTTTAATGACAAACAAAAGCCTGAATTAATTTTTAATGTAGGGTACTGACAATACAGTTTAATAAAACATGTTTACGGATAAAGTTGTGTGACGATTATAATTAAATATGTAACTTTTTTATATCCCAATATTGAAGACATAGGTCAAGTTTCCAGACGTTTAGACATAAAATGAAGGGACAAGTGTATTTCCCACAATATACATTATTTTAATTGTATAAAGACACTTATTTAGTGCTGTATGAAGAATACAACAAACCTTTCATTTGCAAAATTGCAAGCAAAATAAGCACATTAAATAATATAAACAAACATAAGCTCGGAAGTGCCCGCAAACTTATTGGTACTGTGACTTGACTTGATCCTTAGCAGGAACTGCATTTTTTGTACACTGGGACTTGAGACTTGATAGTAAGGACTTTTGTTTTGACTTTAACATGCGTTACTTGCTCCCATCTCTGTCGATTTTGTTCCTCATAACCGGTATTATATCGTGGCAAGCCTATTGCAAATATTTGTTTAAAAATCAGTAAATAAAATCAAATAAACATCAATATGATTTATTGCTAATTAATTAAATTAATTAATTTTTGAATAAAAAAAATGAATATGTATATAAAATTGTATAATATAATAATATACTATAATTATAAAAAACAAGTTATTTAAATCCTTAAGACAAATTATTATTGCTGCATGATGTATCTGTTTGAACTAAATACAAATACTAAAAGTATCTGATACTCAGTCAAAAAATATACTCACAAGAAAAAAAGCCAAAGATGCCAAAAGAGTCGTTGGGTTGACAGTCGTTGAGAGTTGGGGTGCTGCTGATGACACATAAACAAAGTTTAAAAAAACAAAAACATTAGTAGTCAGACACTGCATACTGTATGAATTGACATGGATTGTTTATTCATTAATGATCATTGTGAACATTTTAAATCGGAAATAATGCTACAGTAGATTGTTTTCTAAGATATCCGTTTAATTTGTAAAGGCATTACTGGTGACTCTGATGTATGATAATGGAGGAGGGCAGGAGGAACGATGTAAAATCTAATAAATAAAAAAAGATAATCATTGGGTTGGTTTAGGTGAATGCATTTGTATCATGAATCGAAAAAGAGATCAGAAACTGCATGAGCTTGTGAATCAAATTGAATCATGAAATCTATATGAGTCAGGCCAGTATCTGACTTATAACTTAAATATCTGGTAGGCATTCAAAACATACTTACAAAATACAAAGTCGCTGTGTGCTAGGGCTCTTAAAAGAGCCTTTGGGGGTGTTGTAGCTGCTGTTGACACAAGGAAAGGGAAGAGAAAGAAGAAACATGTCTGAATATGAGAGAGAGATATCTGTACGAATTAATGCAATGATTTTTGACTAATCTGGATGACTGCTAGATTTATCACTTACAATAATCAGACTGCAATATATACTGAAAAAAAGAAAATAATAATATTATTAACACGGTGACAATAATAATTTAAATAAAATATTATTATTAATGTATTATTAATAAAATACAATAATAATTATTGTTATTAATAAAACAATATTTATTTAACAATGTTTATATTTATAAATATTATTAGATGTAGTGGTATTAATAATATGACAGACAGACGGATGGCAAATCTGACCTCATCTTTATAAGCCATGCACGTCTCTCGCTCTCATAGGCTTGGCTGCAAGCGCGTGAGCGCTGCGCGTACACCACCAGCGCTCGCAGCCAAGCCACAATAACGCGCTTTCCATACAACGTAAAGATAGTATTATTAATAATTGTATAATTGATTTATTTTACAGTAACGATAACATCACAGACAAAAAAAAAAAAAACTCAAAAAAGTAAATTTCAATATGAGCGGATTTTCTCTATCCCAAATGACGTCACAGACGTAACGGCATTTATAGCGGACGGGAAAACAACCGGAAAACCATTGTTTATGTGAAAAGTAGTGGTACATTTACTGGAAAACACAGTTAATACATTTTGTGACAATTAAAAATGTTTATTAGGTGAAAGCGGCCGTTATTTATCTTACTTACTTATCTGTATACCCTGATAGGGGCCTACAGTAGCCTATGTGCTATAATTAGATTTTATTATTTACTTTCTTCAAAGTTTTAAGTGTCATTTACCTTTGTATGGGGTTTGTATGTTTTAAAAGTAATTTACCTACATCGGTTAAGTAAAAAGTACTTTACCTCAGAAATGTAGTTGAATATGGATGTCCACTTGGAATGAAAACCGGGTTCTGCGCGCGGTGGTCACAACCCCTTCTTATATATGCCCGCTGCCAGGTTTCGCGGGCTTGGCACGCTCACAAATGTATATTATTTTTTTAATTTTTTTTTTAATGTACATTTTTATAATGATACCTTGCGTTACCTTGTCAAGAAAGTGATATACCACAATAATTTAATAAATATAATTATATATAAACTTTAGAATATAAATATGTTAACTAAGCTAGATTTACAAAATTAATTAACAATTAAAATGAATCGGTTGTGCAGTCAGTGTTGGGTTACCTGGAAGGGAAACATACATAACATAATACATATTCAACAACCCATAGGTGGCGATCATATGCGAGTTACCAATAAGCATGCATACAAGCGAAGAACCATGCGAGTCACAGACACGAGTTTACTATCAACGCGTGGCATCCTTTATGGTGGCTGGCAGCATTCTGTTTTGATGTACAAATGGTTGAGAGAGGTAAGTAGTATATGGAATAATATGTGGAAATGTATGCTTTTATCATAGTATGATAATTTGTGGGATTGTGAGCGTTTTCCCCAGAGCTGACTAACGCGTTTGCACATTTGTTTTGTTAAAGGAGCTTTATAATTTTGAAAATGCAGTTTTGAAATCTATCTTAAGAATTGAAAGTAAATCAAACATGTAAGAGAAGTACAAGATGCATCCATATATGTTAATTAGGTGTGAATTAAACTGTTTTCCTTAGAAAAATAACCTACAGGAATCCTGCATTTTTTTTTTTTTTAAGGATACTTTTATTTATTTATACATTAACAATATGTGCGGGAAATTTCTACAGGTTTTAGAATGAACAGAAACATGCAAGGACATCAAGCACACTTGTGCACACCTCCATTTTCCCTCATATCAGCATCACCAGAGACAGTGCTAGAAAGGTGTCAAGGTCTGTATGTTTTTTGTTGTTGTTGTTGTTATTATTTTACCATTACCATTATTTTTTACCATAAATATTTTGACCTCATTTGTTTGACAGTTTTTTTTTTCTGCCAGTTTCTGTGTCCTGCCTGTATATGTTGTTTTCTCTCGAAAGCAGCCTAGATTGTTTATGCTTCTAGTTTGCTGATATTTTAATGTTGATATGCCTTCCTCTGCTGTTTGTTGTAGGTAGCTCCCGATGAGAGACCTAGTGTCATGCCTGATCTGGAATCAGCTGCAGGTTTGCCAAACTCCTAATTTTGATGAATTCATAAACTGACACTGTTAGTTTGTTACACAATGTGTTTGCCTTTCCTTAGTAAAGTGTGCGTGTGTGTGTGTGTGTGTCTGTCTCTCTCTCTCTCTCTCTCTCCTTTAGATGAGCTTTCCCCTGACTCGAAAGACAATATAGAGAGCTGAGTGAGAACTACTTCTCCCTGAAAAGAGAGCGGGACCATCATTACATCGACAAGAAGAGTCTCCATTACGCTATATATTCAAAAAAGTCCCTTTGTCTTCCACGGAAAGTAAACTTATGGATTTGCACATGAAGGTGAGTAAATGACGGCAGAATTATCATTTTTGGAAGAACTAGTCCTTTAATATGCATTTCAAGGCTGAGATTGTGTCTGCAGAGCTAACGTTACTCACACAAAATAACATCTAAAGTGCATGTGACGAAGACAATATCTTTATGAACTTCAGAAAAATATTTATTAGATTTAGGTAAGTATTAACTAACAGACAGACAGACAGTTATATTCAAAACAACTCCAAATCTTACTAACTTTCCATGATAAAGTGCTTTACCATTTAAACAGATCCAACAAATAAAATGAAGAAAAAACATTATCTGTCGAAATCTGTCTGTATAATGTTGGGCACTGAGAGTATAATGGAAATATAATTAACCACAAACCAACATGAGACTTCCAAGTCTTTTAAATAAATGATTCTCTCTTCTATCCTTTTCTTTTGGTATAGAATAAAATACCAGTTCAGGGTTCCTCTTTCAGCTGTTGTTGCAGCCAACTGCACAACATATTGCAGGCATTACTGAGACCGTGATGGCGGCGCAAAGCTACAGTGACGTGATGTGAACCGAATGAATAATCAGCACAGTTGGAGGTAGCCTACTAAGGCTTCCCACATAATCCATGATCAAATCTTTGATTTACAGTACAGTATTAATTCACACATCACAGTAACACTGCAAAATTAAAGACAGACAATGAGATCCGACTAAAATCACGTTTTATTGAGTCAGCAGTTATATACAAACAATAAGGAAAGCTTCAATACTTAAGTTTGTTGCAGTAGCTCACCAATCTGGCTTTCTGCCTCTGGTATGCGCGCACACCCTGTAATGTTTGAAAACAGGAAACCCATGTTTCAACAACTACGGATGGGCCCTGGCTATTAATTCGGGTTACAAGTCTGACTCTCTAACCATTAGGCCATGGTGGTACATTGACACACTTTCCATCCACAAACTTTTAAAATAAGGTTGAGATTTCATTCTTCTTCCTTCTCTTTTCCAGAGATTTGGAAGAACACGTCCTTCAACGGTGAGTTGTCCCCATACCTAACCCAACCATCTATTTGAATCGGAAAGTAACTGTTACCCTTAAAACTAAAATCATTTACATTTTTGTAAAATGTAAATACAGGTTGATGTGGAAGATAATATTTAAAAAAAATGAGCACAGCCTACCTCATTTGATTGAATGTTTATGACTTATTTTCAATTTTTAATGATTTTATTTATAAAACATTTAGGCTTAAAAATATTTAGTTTTTATATGTTCAGACAGTGATGGTGAAAGTGATTCAGAAATTGGAACTTTGTCCGAGGAGGAATCAAGTGATCTAGGAAGTGATATGGCAAAATGGGCTGTAAAAAATAAGGCAACACGCACATTGGTTGATGAGCTGCTCTTGGTGTTACATAACAGGGTTGTATTCAACTACCAGTCACAGGAGAAGATTGATGCAAGAACAGAAGATGACTGGTTGTTCACCCTTGATCGCTGCAGGCTTGCAAACGTTTGTGCTGGACAATATGCATGTTGTCTGCCCTAGGGGTTGTCAGACGATTGCTGAACTTTCTAAAACAGGGACCGAGAGGGTGTAGGCTGTCCTCAAGGCAAATTGAAGAAATATCAGCAAAACTCTTGATCATTCCCACTACTTAGAATTATACTTCATTTGTAATACCTGCTGTAGCAATTTCCCTTCTTTATTTTATTTTTAAACCAGATCATTCAGCCCTGGCCAAGAGTGTCTGTCCATAAAAATAATAATTGGTCGCTTCTTTTTTGGCTAGAATTCCAGAAGAGAGTTCTTCAGCTCCTTGTCAAAATCAAGGATACAATTCACGTTGCCACCTCATCTGCTGGAACAAGTTATGAAGTGAAGCCGGCAAACACTGAAGAAGAGCTCGAAGCTTTAGAGAATCACCTGGAGGACAAGAATGAGGGAGCAGAACTGGTAAGTTTTCTTTATTTTCGCTCATGATCTGCGCTGTGTATGAACACTTATCCACTTTTTCATGAGAAATATTGCCCTATCGTTTTTTCCAAAAATGTTAGAAACTATTTTTGTTTATGCGTGCCTCTCTGAGATCTTTTTTTGGATTAAAAATCGTTTGTTATTTTGTTAGTTTATATAAACCTTAATATTATTTTCTTTGTGATTAAGATTATTATGCCTGATCATTGTGCCCCAAAATAAACTTTAAAGGTTATCTTGCACTGTATTATGTTTGATTGTATGTTTGCATACCATTTGCTAATTCGCCAGAAAAAAAAACGCGCTTTTACCATCTCAGAAGCACTAACATTAGCTATGGCCGTATCATTTTCCAATCTTATGTCCTTTTTCTTAGACGCTAGAAAAACCATAGATCGAGGAGAGAACCACTATAAATCTGGACATGTAGAACAGTGCAGCTTAGATGCTGGTTTACTTGCCGGTATTGTACGGGCCAGCATGAGGGACAAGGTTTATCGAGTCTCGGTAAGTAAAACTAGGGAGAGATAGAGGAGTTATAAATGTTCTATGTATTTAAGATAACTATACAAATAATCTCTGAACAAGCATAACACAGTTAAATTCCAAACATTTAATATAATAGGCATAATATAATTTAATATAATAGTTGTATTATAATAAATATAATATAACATAATATAATATAACATAATATAATTTAATATAATAGTTGTATTATATATGTTGAAATTAAAGAGAATTGTCCAATAGCATCAACAAATGCTTATTATAATATATTAGAATTAAACCATATATGTTCCCTAAATAAACCATACATACTCATTTTGTTAACATTTTCTTTACCAAATGCCAAGCAGGTTATAACTGGTGTGTTTTATGTCATAGATCAAAACGTGAAAATATTAAGAGGCTTTAACCACAGACCTTATTTCAGGCGATTTAGCAAAAACCCATTCAAAAAACCCATAGACTTTTAGGGCGAGGGAACCGGAAGTGCTAAAATGCTAACTCACTTCCGCGTTTTGGCCTACAAAAGTGACGTCATAACTTCGGAACTCTATTGGGGTCTGCGTATCAGGCTAGTGACACATGGTTTCACAACTCTAATGTGCATGGGGCGAATGTACAGGGCTTAAAGTTCTCAGGCACCATTCCTGATTTCAGGCAAAGAGCACTTTTAAATTAATTCAATACATTGTGCACATTTCCTCCCGGACAACTTTTCAGACCTCAAATCTTTTCTTGCTTTAAGCCCTGAATTTCAATGCTAAAGATTTGTAGAGATATTCTTATGCCTCTCGCTGATTGGGTACAAGACAAACACTCAAACTGATCTAATAAGTACAGCTTCACCTTTTGATCAGAGACAACAACAGAGACAGACAAGACGAAGAGGTGTGCACGTCTTATAGGAGCATGGGGCCTATAGAGCGTGCACAGTATGTTTTCATCCGGGTCTTTACAGCAGGAAGTGCCTTTTCCGGCTTCATTCACTTCTGAGGTGTGTGTTATGCTAGTTGTAGCTAATGTACCCTGGAGGACAAGTGCTCTAATGGGCCTTTCACACAGGACGCGGTATGCGCGGGGCTTGCCGCTGGGTTCAGCGTTGCCCTTCAGATACAACGCGATTTGCGCTGCGCTATGACGTAGGCGGAGTTTTAAAAACCTATATGGGGACACATATTAAAAACCTGTTTACACACATTGCCTACCTACAAGTTGCCTGACTGTTAAAACACAACTATTTTTAATGTAAATCTGTCTGTCTATGAGACGATCATCCATTTTGATTTCCGTGCTTGTTTGGATCCCCTGTTTCTATTGGCCGCGCTGGTAATCGTCACAGAGCGCAGCGGCAAAAGTTGAACTATTTTGAACTTTGACCGCGGCGTGCGCGTGAGCACGCCAATGATGCGCACCGCTGCGCTTGCGCTTTGATCGACGCAGCAACAAAACATCCTTGCGCGGCGCAAGCCATTGATATGAATGGGTTTTATAGCGCAGCGCCGCGCATACCGCGTCCTGTGTGAAAGGCCCATAAAAAAACGAAGACAACAAAAGGGTTAAATAATTAATCTTGTAAAGTGCTGGCAAAGTTTCATTAACAATTGGCTTGTTCACCTTGGTGACCACTACAAACTCCTCGTCCTCATCATGTGCCTGCTTTGTGGAGGTCTGGACTCTACTGACCACTTTTCTGGTTATATTTTTAATTTCTTGTTGCTCCTTTTCAGAGTAAACATCTGAAGAGGTTTGGAGGCATTGATGCTGCAGACCATGTGAAGTCAATGGCTGCGCAAGTAACATTGTTCCTTTTTTGCATTAGTTTACAGTGATGTTCCCTGGCATATACTGTCATGCACTCCCCCCACACACCCACTTACTCGCTCTCTGCTACATTTTCATAATGAACTCGATTGCAATATAATATTCTAATATAAATCTGTTTTACCATGGCAGAACTATGACAAATAAAATGATGACCATAATGAGCCTCAGAGGAAAAAGTGGGAAGGTTGCCTTCATGAAGACCCGTCTCTACAAGATAATCTGTGGTGAGTTTGCTTTAACCTAGTAGTTTTGTAACAATGTTTTAAAAAATTGAATATAGTAAGCAGAATAATAATCATTTTAGTTGGAGGACTCTACAGAGCATGCTCTAATATATAATACTCCATTCTGGGCTCTAGACTAACCGGCAGCACTGGTTACTACCAACTGCCTTTTGTTGCTCGCCCAAGCACATGAATATCAATGACCTTGCACATTGATAAATACTAATTTATATACTTGAAACATTGGCAAAGCCACAGAAGTTGATATTTGAAAAATATTTTAATTTAAAGGGGTGGTTCAGAATTTTGGACATCGGACCTCATTTACAAATTAGCCTGTGTGTTATTTATCAACGGTTATTATTTATTCTCTCAACAGACATTTACATCGATAGTCTGGCGTTATAATTTATTTTATTTTGGTGTACTGTGGAGTGGGTAAAACTGTTTTTAATGGCAGGCTAGAGGATACTGTTGACCACCAGCGAACTATGCAACTGGAAGGACTGGGTGAAATTTTTTGAAAACTGTCTCCACTGATAAATAACACCCAGGCTAACGTGTGAATGAGGACCGATGTCAAAAATCCTGAACCACCCCTTTAAGAGGTTAACGTTTGCTAATACTGATCTGTTTTTTTCCCCCTCATCAGACACTGTCTTGAGCTCATTTGATACAACTACAACAAAAGTAAACGAATACATGGCCAAATTCTTGAAATATGCACCAGAGGATGGGTGGCGGTGGTAGAAAGAAGTAACTAGAAGAGAAGATTTTAACCAGCCGTGTTCAATGTTGCCCAATGGTTGGGCCGTTTTTCTAAAGGTTAAAGTTCGACACGTAAAATTGTTGTGTGAAATGTTGGCACACTTGCAGCCGTGTAATAAAGAATGTTTCTTACGTCAGTGAAATGTCTTTATTGATCTTCTTTATTGGGCCGGTTGCATAAAGCTCTAAGACAGTCTTACAACTTAGACATCAATTTATTTTCTTTAAGACTGTTCATATCTTTTTTAAATCATTTACATAAAAATGTAGATTAGCCTAATTTGATAGCAAAAACTAAGACTGACTGCCCTTGATTAACTGCTATTGGGTCATATTTGAACTTAAGACACTGTCTTAACATAATGGCTTTGTTTATGCAACCGGCTCCTGGTCTTGCTTTGACCAATTGGCTTCTTCCTAGCTGACTCTGTGTCCGCAAACTTAGTGTTTATGTATCCATTTTAAGGTGTTTGCTGTTACTGTTGAACACATCAATACTTTAGTGAAAACAGTTTAACAAAATAAACTGTTGAAAAGCAAGACTTTATAGTGATGTTGAAATTTCAACGTTGATTGGATTTGCAAAATCTAAACTAAAATCTATTGATTCAATGTTGACGAATTCACTTATGTTGAGAAACGTGACGTTGGAAAGACGTTGCTATTTCAACGTTGATTAGATTTGCAAAATCTAAACAAAATTCAATGGTTATCCAACACTGGCACCTGACGTTGATTCAACAGTGACTCGACGTTAAAATGTCAGCTGGGATATGTCTCGTCTTTTGCTTTTGAGAGACCTTTCAAAGAGATTGCCTTTCAGACACCGTGTGTGGTACTACAATCTTGCAACCAATTCCACTCATTTTACAATTATTAGATGATGGGGGGAAAAGTGAATTGTAAAGTATCAGTGGTTAAATACTGACTAATCACAACATGATTCTGCACATGTGGATAGTAAATCATCGTCAGGTGGTATTGATAATGTGCTTGTAAGTGTTTCCAACGCTATTGCCTAATCTAACTGGATTCAATTTGTCAGTTGTCTAGTAATTTGCTTCAAGAATCAAGACCTGAATGCAGTTTTTGGGGCCTTCCCGGAAAATTCTTACAACTAAACACTAACAACATTGTGCCCTCTGCTGCCTGATAATGCTGGCGTAATTTTTTCTCTGGCTTGTGAAACTAACTGATCAGTTTGGGTAAATATTTTTAACACAATTTAAATCTTTAAATTGTGCAAACACTTGATTTCTCTGGAGGCCTGTAGAAAGTTTGTGCACCTCAAATTTGGCTTGTTTTCGGCTGCTGTGACGAACGGTTTGCGTGCTTTATCAATTTATTAATCTCAACTCGTTTACATATCCCTTATGCTGAATTCCTGCAACTCAGTTAATCAAAAATAACCAGTTCTGGGAACGTTGCTGACATGTTTAGAAAAAAGGTGCTATGTTTTAGCAAACAAGACAATGATTCAGGTAAGATAAAGTTAGATTTGGTGATGTAGGCCTAAACAACCAACTCAGAAACCAAAAAAAAAAATGAAAGCTGTCACTTGAGATTCCTTGCCTACTGCTCTCAGAAATCGCAGAATTTAAAGTTATAGTAGGCTACTGTGCACACACAGAGACACAAAAGAAATAAATTTCATAACAGAAAATTGTTTTCCTGTTTGATCATTCTGCATACAGCAGACTTAAACCTTGACAACAGATCACATTTATTTCATAAGATGAATTACTGAGATGAGGTAAAAAAAAAAAAAAACACTGGGGGTCCATGTTTCTGGGTTCTGGAAGGGTCTAATGGATTGTCAACCTTAAAATCAGTCCTGTTTGTGTGGTGGAACAAGCAATGGTATATAGAACTATGTTTAACATCTTAATTTCATTAACTAATTATGTTAACTCAGCTAATTTAATGTAGAAGAGATGGACACTATGTAAACTAAGTAGGCCTAAATGTATTGTTTAGAGTTTCCTCTGACTAAAGATTTTCCACTGTTGATATGGAATATGCAAGTGTCAGAAAAAAGAAAAGCTTTACTGCTACAATGGGGTTTAATAGATGCTATATCAGGGTTCACCAATCTCGGTCCTGGAGGGCCGCTGTCCTGCAGAGTTTAGCTCCAGCCAGCTCCAACACACCTGTTTGAAAGTTTCTATGCCTAGTGAGACCTTGATTAGCTGGTTCAGGTGTGTTTAATTGGGGTTGGAGCTAAACTCTGCAGGACAGCGGCCCTCCAGGACCGAGATTGGTGAACCCTGTGCTATATGCTGAGGGAGAAACTGCAAATTTAACATTTTTCTCTTTTCTGACTTTTCTTTTCTAAGGCTATATCCTAGAAAAATCCTGGAAACTCAAAATGAACTCAATAGCATAATATTCTCATTTCAAAATAAATTTAATTTCTCCTACATTTCTTCTTCTCCTTTAATGAAGAAGACGTTGTAGGCTACCCTTTTTGCATTTGCGCCACAGTAAAGTGACATATTACTGATTGACTTTAAAAGATCCTGGATATCATTCATATTGCCAGCATATTGCAGATGTGACTCACACAAACACGAATATCAGCGAGAGCAGTAGGTTTACATAATTACAGGTTATTTATTTTTTTATTATTCGTTTTGGTATAGCCTACATTAAATCTCTTAGTACACAAACTAAAATGATCACACTGGTAACACGGTTACATTCTTTCAAAACATGATCTCTTTATTCAGTTGATCGATAACTCACCAAGTACGTTATGATTTCGACCAAATGCGTCGGGGCAGTATATGTTGACGAATCAACCGCATTTCAACGTTGAATCGATGTTTTATTTTCAACGTAATAACGTTCTGATATACCGACCAAATAGTGAACGTTGATTCAACGTTGAAATTTGATCAACGACTGATACTAACCTTTACAACTAAAAATCAACGTTGAATCGACATCGGTCTGCTATCTGGGAGACAGTCTGTTGATCGCGTGAATAAAGATCTTATCATTGCAACGCAATTTTTGCACTCTCACAAATGCTTACACCAAATCACAATGCAAACACGATGTGAGTACACAGTAAGAGCTTCGTTGTGTAGTGTAACAGTGTCATTATTTCATCACGAGTTTGGTAAGTGTCCAGATAAGCTCTCGCGGCTCGCGCTGTGCTGTTTGATTGACAGCTTGGGCGAAAGGGATCGTTCAATAGACCTTATGTAGCTCCGCCCCTTTTCAGCGCTGCGCTCATTGTCTTTTGACTTCCGGTCTGTATTTTCACAGCGTTTTGCGTGTTTATTAATGAACGGCTCGTTTTAAAATCTTCCCGGTCGATTTACATTTGTTTAGTCATCTGCTTTAAACATTACAGTCCTCATGATAACTTTCGTTAACTTTACATTAAGTAAATCCACTTAAAAAGCTAATTACTCCTGGACAGAAATGCCATATAAATATACAGAGCGACCGCAAAACGGAAGTTAAAAGACAATTTTCCAAAGATGGCGGCGCCCTTGTTTCTCTGGCGCATAAGGTCTATACTGTTTATGCATCAGTGCTAAACGATCAACTTCACATAATTTCTCGTAGTATTATGAAAATAATCTTTTTTTAAACTGTTATTAAATTATATAGCCTACAGAAAGCGATCAAATATGTGAAGTTGATCGTTTAGCACTGATGCATAAACATATTGAACGATTTTAAGAGAAATATCTGAACTTGAATAATTACACAGAAATCACTGATCGCAGATCAGGCATTAGAATACACATGGTTACTTACATGTTGCTGGCAGATCCGTGTCGGAAATTGTGATTGACTGATTTAATAAAGTTTAACCATGCTGGAATCCGAAGGAAGCTTATGACTGTCTTCTTCCACAAACAGGCATGCACAATATTTAGTAAACAGCATGTTTATTGCTTGTAAGTAGCTCGATCCGGTAGCAATCATCATGTCGTCCTATGTTATTTAGCATGTTTGGGCCAATCGGTGGGCGGGGCTAAACAGGCCGTGTTGAAGTAGGCGTTGATCTTCTTTTGTGGAGGCGGTGTTTTATCCTCTTTGACGTCATAGTTCCCCACTTTGAAAAATGATGTCTATAAAAGCTTTTATTGGACTAACAAGGTAGTTTTCAGTTCTGAAACTTACAGGATATTATTATAGTATGATGATCTCTTATATGTCAAAAGCTCAAGGAAACTTTGATTTCTCAGTTCATCACCCCTTTAATTCTTGTTTGGTTGTCACGGTGATGACGAAATGCCCACGTAGCGCATTTCGCAGTCAGATTGCGAACAGCCCATCCCCCCTTCACAATGACGAGCACATTTCACAGAGGGAAACTTAAGTTTAGCTAAGTAACGTTATGTTAAACTAAAATGAAACAGAGCAACACTAAAGTTTGTGTCGTTTTAGTCATGTATGAGTATTTTACACCAAATTTACAGTATTCCTTAGTGACTGTTATTTCTAACGTAATTTCCTATGAATTTTAATACTTAAATGCACTTTGTTAATTCAATACTATGGTATTTTGTCAATTCTTAAATTTATTGCTTTGTTAATGGGTTTATGTTAAATCCAGTGTACAGACAAAGGACAAAAAATGTTGCAAGGTCCCAGCAGTGTATCTTTAATGACTGTTTTTCAGTGTGTGTTAATATACAGTTTTATGTGCAGTTATATGTGCAGAGTCCAGATACTTTGTTATAAAAACTATTTTCTGTGTTTTTAAAATAAGTGACATTGAATGCACTCTAATTGCTTTTATACATGTAAATTCATGCTCTATTTTGTATATTTGTATATTGTATATTTATATTAATGTCACTGGCCTCACTGTTTTAATTGATCCAGCTGCTAAACACTTCCACAATAAACTCCACGAAGGTGCAATTTATGAAGTTTAATCATGAAAAGTGTGAAACTACAAAGAAGAGAAAATACACATGAATTTCACAAAATAGATAAATCATCAAATAAATGAGCATTCTCAAACACACAACGCAAAGAACCAACAACAATACAGTTGTATCAACAGCATAGATTAATACTTTGCAAACTTGAGTAGAAAAAGGTAACAAACATGCTGAATTAAATGTTACATTACATAGCAGAACAATAAAAAACTCAATGCTCACTTAACAAAATCAAACAGTCACTTACAGATATTGCATTTCAAAGGGCTTTGATAAGCAAGATGAAGATGGATGTCTGCCTGCAACCACATGGAGCACCTTGCATAACTAAACCACTGAAGGAATGTGGCCTACTTCCTCTTTAAAACAGGAAACCATAGGAAAACTAAGGAAAACCCAAAAATAAGTAACAAAATAAAAGTCCTTGTTGAAACCGAAGATTAAAGACCAGCACAATTAAGTTATTTATATTTATATGTATATGTTATTCTGAAAATAATATATTAATTTAGTTTTAAAGTGAACTTTTTTCTCACATTTACATGTTCAAGTTTAAGTATTTGCAATGTTTTAAATAAAGAATTTCATATTTTGGAATAATTGTGTCTCTTTGGACTAAATGTCAGGACTTGTGTAGGATAAAAATTATGAAAGTGTAATTTTAATTTAGTAAGAATTAATTATTGATTAGGATTCAATAATTGTTTCAATAACTGTTAACCAATTTTTTTACAGTAATGGTACTGTATTACATAGTTACTGTAAAACTAAAATGCGGTTCTGTACTGTAAATCTCAAATACAGTAACTTGCAAGTTACTGTAAAAAAACCTTGAAAAGTCTAACAGTGTTGATCAAATAAATGCAGGCTTGATTAGCATTAGAGACTTCTTTCAGAAACATCAAAAATAGTAATGTTTCCAAACTTTTGACCAGTACTGTACATGAACATGTAAATAAATAAAATGTATTGCTTAAAAAAAAAAAAGAATATATCATGACTGGACAAGGCTCTCAGCCAATGAGGTTCAAGAACCAGAACAAACTGTTTTATAGCAGTCAAAACTTTACTTTGGAAACATTAATATTTTTGAAAGAAGTCTCATATGTTCACCAGCTGCATTTATTTGATCAAAAATAAATAAATGACAATAATAGTGTGAAATATTACAATTGAAAGTAATGTTTTTCTATTTTTGCACATATTCTAATGTAATACATACCTTCCACATCTATAAGCCAGTCTCTCCAGAAGCAGATGGTCTGGTTCTGTTGTTGCCGTCTGTTGCTTCCGACTGGTGAAAAACACACTTCAAACAAAGACGACAAATCTTTTGCCTGTAGTGGCTTTTCAAGGTTAATAAAAAGGTCTTCAAAAACACGAGGCTGACTCTTGATTTCCTCAAGCAGACCCAAGGTTTGTAACCCATCCTCAAACCTATAAAACAAGCAGATTAGGGGAAAAATATGGAAGTCACAATATCAATCATTAACCCTTTAAACCAGGGGTGCCCAATCCTGCTCCTAGAGATCTCCCGTCCTGCAAAATTCAGGATATTAATATATTTAGGTGGATCTGTTGACAGAAATGCAATATCATATACCCGTAAGCGAATAAAACACTGACACAATGAGGAACAAGTAACAATAATATTCGCAAACAATAACATATCGTTTCAGTGAATTATTAAGTAAACCTAATTTCTTAATTTATCTTTGTAAAGAAACCTCATTGCTTTAATGGCTACTCTCTGCTGTCTCAGACGACATCTTTTCCTGTCGGCCACCATAACGTCTGTTTGCAATTCGCAACCTCACCACTAGATGCCGCTAAAACTTACAGTGAACCTTTAAGCCCTGAAGACATTTTTAGATTTTTTCTTTTCTTTTTCTGAGTCATAACTCCACCAAAAAAAAAATCTTATATTTATATTATATATTTTTATTATAATTAATCTTATATTTATATTATATATTTTTATTATAATTAATCTTATATTTATATTATATTTTTTTTTTATAATTAAGTTCCTCAACATTTGATTTTACAAAGCTACAGTATGTGCGCCTTGTGAGTTTTATGCGTTGTAATCCATGAGGAATCCCAGGTGAAAAAGACGTAGTATTAAATGTATTAAAAATATACTTTAAATGCAAAAAGTATGTTTACAATACATTTGTATTATCAACATGCTTATTTGAAGTGCATTAAAAATACATTTACATGAATTTTAATATATTTCTAAAAAGTATACTAGAAGTACATTGGTAATAAATATATGCTTAATTACACTTTTAAAAAATATGCTAAACACTAACATAATTTTAATATATTTCTAACAATTATACTAGAAGTACATTAGTAATAAATATATGCTTTATTACACTTTTAAGAAATATTCTAAAAGCTAGCATAATTTTAGTATATTTCTAACAAGTATACTAGAAGTACATTAGTAATAAGTATATGCTTTATTACAATTTTAAGAAATATGTAAATAGCTAGCATGATTTTAGTATATTTCTAAAAAGTATACTGGAAGTACATTGGTAATAAATATATGCTTAATTATACTTTTAAGAAATATGCTAAAAAAAAGCATAACTTAAGTATATTTCTAACAAGTATACTAGAAGTACATTAGTAATAAATATATGCTTTATTACACTTTTAATAAATATGTTAATAGCTAGCATGATTTAAGTATATTTCTAACAAGTATATTAGAAGTACATTGGTAATAAATATATGCTTTATTACACTTTTAAGAAATATGCTGAACACTAGCATAGTTTTAATATATTTCTAAAAAGTATACTAGAAGTATATTGGTAATAAATATATGCTTAATTATACTTTAAAGAAATATGTTAAACACAAGCATCATTTTAGTATATTTATAACAAGTATACTACAAGTACTTTGGTATAAATATATGCTTAATTATACTTTTTAGAAATATGCTAAACACAAGTGTAATTTTAATATATTTCTAAAAAGTATGCTATAAAGTAGGCTACTTTGTTAATATATATATGATTAATAACTTTAAAAAACACAATCATACAATTTTTGTGAAGTTTTAGTGTTTTTAAAGAAAACATATGTTACTGTAGTTAGTTTAGTTTTAGTATATTTAAAAAAACAATACTTGTGTAACTAAAGTTGATTTATATTTACTTTGTGTGTAGCAAAACAATTAATATTTTATTTGGTAATAAATACCTTTTTTATAACTATTGTAAAGGCCTACAATATATGTTTAATATTTATGTAATAGCACATGCTTTAGCCCTGGTTTTTTAATAATATTGTGAATTAAATTTTTATATATTTAAATAACACATCCACAAATTGTTTTGTGTGGCAAAGCTTAAAAAATGCAAGTCCTAACATGAAGTGAATTAAACAGTAATTGAAATTAATTTTAATATATTTCTACAAAGGCTATAATTATTGAAATTTCAAATATGTGCTCAGTTATGCTTTTAAGAAATATAGCTAACTACCATGCTTTAAAAACTGCATGCATGTTTATTTCACACTTTATATTGTGTTTTATGTGTAACTGTTCATTTTTTTCTTAATTTATTTGCTATAATTATGATAAGCAATACAATTTAAATAACTAAGTAATGCACTTATTTTCTGGGAGTATTAAATCAATTTGTTTTGTTTATTTTTTTGTAATTTTGAAAAATAATTAATAACAATTAATTGCACCTCAAAAACATGTACATCAAATATTTTGCATTAATTAGTATGGACATTAATAATTAATGCACATTATTTGTGAAAAGTCTTTTTCCACAACACAAGTTCACTACAAACAAGTGCAAATAATTGTCAAAATAAATGATATCCACTGACGACAGTTGCTTTAACATTTTATCTTTCAGTACTAGTGCAGTAATGACAAAAGGCAGTTTGAACAATCCATTTAAAACCTGAATGTGAACACCAGTACTTTAACACATCAATATAAAAAATACACATAGGCCTACTATAAAATTTAAACATTCTAAATCTTAATTCTTACATTTTACCAAAGCTCATGAATAGCAAAAGGAATAATAATAAAAAAAAGTTTAGAGAGCATTTCATTTAAACTTCACTAATTAAAGTGTTGAATTGCAACTGCAATGATTTCAGTCCCTTTCAATATTATTTGGCAGGGCTACAACATACATTTTGTCTTTCAACTTAATCATTACACATTTTCTTTTTAAAGACTGTGTATGCACTGCATAAATAGTGTTTGACTCTTTTTACCTCATGAATGAACTTGGAAGAAATTCTAAGGTCAGAATCCCTACAAAGGGGTCTTGCAGTCCTGCAAAGCTCCTTAACCAAAACACAGCTAATTTGTTCATTACAACCTTCAGAGTTAAATGCCACAATGCTCAGAATCTTGCATAATGTGCCATCAGTTAACTCTACTACAGAGTTGTTTCTTTTTTGTAGCCGTTTGTTAACTGTGTGATAAAGGACACCATCGATAATAAAACGTTCATAATACAAGCATTGCTGTACCCTGACATCAAAAAGATCCTGTATAGCAAGCATGTGCCGTACTGGAATGGTCACTGGATGAGGATTACCAAAAACCCTAACCATTTCTGAAAGTTGTGTTGATTTAGCCGTCTTTTGCTTACTGTTTTGCATGTCATCAAACAGTTTTTTGACTGTGTCTTTGGCATTCCTCATGTGCTTATCTGCTTTAATAGTCAGGTCTCTCCACTTGAGGAATCTCTTGACTATTTGTTGTTGGACATGCGTGGTTCCATTAAAGAATTTCAATAGTGTGCCATTGAAAGATTCAAAAGAAAATGTGGATGTAGCCCACAGAGGTCCCCAGTTTCTCACACTTGCAGAAATGTGTGTCATCAAGTGCACATTAAATGACATATTTTCCGTGCCATACAGTTTTTGAAATTCCATAACGAATTTCTTCAGTGCTTTTTCTGCATTATCAATATCAACCATTTGTATCTTTTCTTGAAGCAAAGTATAAATGCCAAAAACAAGGAAGAGATGGTTCCAGTATTTCTTAGAAAGAATACCACAAAGCACTGGTAAAGAATAGAATAGAAGAAAAGATCTCCATTCTGAGGCCTTCCAAAATTTGCGTTCTTTTACAGAACGTGGGAACTAGTTAACTCTCTTGGAGGCTGGATTGCTAGTAACTGTTTATCAATTTCTTCGGTTTTTGTGCCCATGTACCATGGTTTATCATGGTTAGTGGAATCCAGCCATAATGTCATTAGCTGCCGAGTTACTCCTAGGCAAACACTGTGCTGGTATTCAGGAACAAACCCATTGATCATCTGAAAGTTTGCTAGTTTCATTAAAGGAGATGGTCCTTTCACTCCCATTACAGGCTGCTTAGGAGTACCAGCCATAGCATGTTGAAAATGCTCAGATTCACATCTGAGAAGAGGTTCAGGACTTATATAAGAGTATGAACCCCCTCCTTTATGGTAGCAAAAGTCACAGCCATATATGCCATTGAACTGTTTCGTGTTTCGAATTTGTGGACGAGCAACTGAATCTGAACTACAAATCAGTGCGTGCACTTTAGATGAATGTTGCTGGCTCTGTGTGTCTGACCATTTAATTCCATTTTGCTCCAGTTCTTGAAGCTCATCAACAAATGGAGTTAACAGAGTTGTCATATTGGGTTTCTTCTCTCCAAACCAAATACATGGTATGCAGATATTATTTTTGCGTTCTTTTGGGTCAAGTTCAATGATCTGACACTGAATTGGCCATAGCTGACAATTGGAGCTCTTGAAAACTGGGATACCATCACAGTTCCACAGTAAACTCACATCCTCTTCACTAATTTTACCACTCCTGATTAGTTTTTCATACTCTATTCCGGAATGTATGTCATTAATAATGCCATTACTTGACATTTTTCTTTCTAATGTATTCTTAGGATTTTCCAGAATGTCCTTAAAGGGATAGTTCAGGATTTTAGACATGAATCTCTATAGCTTCCCCATAAGCAGTGTGGTGCATTGACCATGACTTACCCCCGACAGCGTCCTGTGAGCCGAGCTCCGGTCCAGTTTTGGTCAAGATGAAATTAGTCCGGCAAGTTTGCTGGGGTCACGGCAATAAAGCTTTTTTCTTCTCAAATCAATATGTGTTCAAAAGAGTGATATATTTGCAGCACAAAACCGCTGTCTATGGAGAGGTCAGACCTCGTAATGGCTTGGCACTATTTTCTTCCCCGTCATATCACTGCGCGCTGCCGCTACCTACAGCCAGCTGGGAGCCGCGCACGTGTCACTTTGTTTACAGCTCGTAAAGAGAACGATAACATGTCTGACTACAGCAGCGACGATGACAACATTGACTTCGACACACAGCCAAAAGGATATCTTTACGAAGCTTCTTTATCTTCGCCAGTTTGGTGTTCACATTGAAGCCCAGAGCAATGAGCCAAAGTCGCCTCAGAGCAACATCTGCCACAGGAAATCTTTGAAATGTGTGAGGAGAAAGCGCCACATCTTTGTTTGTACAGTCCGGATAGTCACAAGTCCGCACCATTTTCTACAAAGCTTGTACAAACTGATCGCTCTTGGTGAGTAGCTATGTTAGCTCGTTCGTGTAGCTGTTCTGAGCACGTAAACACTGCTGTAAACACTGCCGAACAACTGAAAAAGTGGTGTGCGCCTGCGCAGCTCGCAGCTGGCTGTAGGTAGCGGCAGCGCGCAGTGATATGACAGGGGAGAAAATAGTGCCAAGCCATTACGAGGTCTGACCTCTCCATAGACAACGTTTTAGTGACGCAAATATATCACTCTTTTGAACACATATTGATTTGAGAAGAAAAAAGCTTTATTGCCGTGACCCCAGCAATCTTGCCGGACTAATTTCATCTTGACCAAAACTGGACCGGAGCTCGGCTCACAGGACGCTGTCGGGGGTAAGTCATGGTCAATGCACCACACTGCTTATGGGGAAGCTATAGAGATTCATGTCTAAAATCCTGAACTATCCCTTTAATTTGGCTAGATAATTTCAAAACCAGAAAATACAAACCATTTTTTAAATTTGTGTCAGCATCGAACAACATGTGACATACAGAACATTGTGTCTGACCATTAACCTTACCTATATAGTTGGTGCATCCAGAACAGTAAAAATGTGTTTCATATTGTCCATACTGCCCATAAGCTTTATGAAATAGGTAAGAAGTAGCTGGAACTGATCCTGGGAAATGTTCATTAAACAATTTGAGGAGGTCTTCAAGAGCTGTCCCTGTGAGGTTGTGTCTCAAAATGAAGGACATCAAAAGAAGTAGACTCTGTCCTCTGGAGATAGGTGCTCCTGGGTAAATGAGTTCTTCTTCATCTGATTTCTACAGGAAGAAAATAAATAAAAAATAATATAATAAACAATTGAATAACTACATAAACAGGGCCTGGTTCACCAAAACGTTCTTATTGCTAAGTAGTTCTTAACCTATTCCTTAACCTCTCTCTTAACTTTATGGCATGATGACACGTTAGTACTCTAAGTATATCTTCTGTACAACATGACATCATGTTTGCGTAAATATACACGCCACTTTTAAAGCCGAGTGACGTGTTATCTATATGCATTTTGAGCTATCCGTGTGTATGATGTGATTCCGCGTGTATGTCTATGCTGTTAAATGTTATAGCAAAATGTATATCTATATCTGGGGAGCGATATATATTTTTTCCTAGGATGGTAGGGGAAGAGTCATGAATGTTCTTAACCCCAGTGACGGTTAAGTTTAGGGACGGGGTTGGGGTAGGTCATATATATTTATAGTAATTTAATGTTAAGTCAATGGAGGCCAAACGGCGTTGATAAACATGCTAAAAAGCAATTGCCAATTATGTGTCTTGAAAACAAGCCACAAATGGAAATACGAATTGGCGTGTCATACATACGCTATATCATGAGATCAGTCTGCTTCTGTAAGTCACACTTTCATAAGGTTGGTTTGAACCATTCGTAAGCGCTCTCTTAGCGTTGTTTGAGCTCAAGACGCTATTCGCCGGCACTGTGAAGCAGTGTTTAGAAATCTGCGCAGTGGAGTACAAGTCAAACTATAATATGTTGACAATGTTGTGGCTCTAAAATGATTTTATGTTATGGACATTTTAAGACTAATAATAAAATATGTTTGCAATGGATAAAGGCCTATTTATGAAGTTGAATTTATTTGGTATCAGGTGACAATTAGTCTTGGCTATTTCGTAATGGCCCACTGCCAGGCCCAGTGATCTATCTCAAAGTTTTAAAATAAAATAATCTGAATTAAAACAAAGATTAGCCCATGCTCTACCTCTCTACCTTTTCTTTTTTTTCTAAGAAAACTTGCCGAGAGATGAAAAACACCAATGCAAATATTGCACATGCAACTTGCATTGACTCATGGTCCTTGGAAGAGCCAGCATGTAAATGCTACAAAGCTAGATAACTTTGTGTTTGATATAATTATAAATGTAATTTATTACATGGCTACTACTCATAGATGGCACACAAAGCCACACGATAAATACTTTATTACAATACCTGTGATGGATTTGAGTTTGGTCCATGATCAAGGTTAGGTATCTCTGGTTCTTGTTGCAAATCAGCATTGTGGTCAGGGCGTCCCTCACAAACAGGCTTATCTACAATTATCTGTTAAATATAGATGCATGTTTGAGTTTTTCAAGCATCAACTTTTGTGTTGAACAATTTAAATTAACACTTTTAAAATACTGATATTAGTTATATTATTGCTTCACAACAGCCTCCCTCAGCTGTTAGAATTATGACTGTACTCAGCTGTCCCAGTTACTAATCTGTAACTGTTTAATACATACCATATATTAAGTGTCTGAATATATGAAAATATAAAAACAGTCTAAAGTAATTGCCCCAAAGGAATAAAAGCTGTAAACAAATAATAGATTCATACAATTAACTAATAATAATGATTGAATTTACAAAGAAAAATAAACATGTAACACTTTCACAATTATGATTAATTTTTTATTTTAAAATATTAATTTGTAACAGACAACAAAGGCATGAAATATATAATATTTTCATGATATGATATGACAGTATTGTCACATAAGCCATATGGCCACATATGCAAATTGTTAATGTGATAAATAAATAAAAAATATTTACCTGAGAAATAATGTTTGTTTGATGATGAATACTCTCAAGAGACTGGCACAAGTTGAACTGGTTAGGCTGCCCTCTTTGATCAATGTTGTTCACATTAATACTCTAAAAAAAGATAAATGTAAATGTTCTGTATGAAAGATGAATGACTTCCTGATGGACATGCAATGTGTAAAAAAAAAAAAAAAAAGTTTGGTATTAAGTCTGCGAAGTATGTAATAAATAGAATGAATATATAATTATATATTCATTCTATTATATATATATATATATATATATATATATATATATATATATATATATATATATATATATATATATATATATATATATATATATATTCATTCTACATTTATTAATATATATATATTTATATTTCTTAGATAATTCACAGACTTAATACCAAAAATTATTTTTAATTTTATATAATAAACTGATGTTGACACAATATTTCATACTTACCCATTCAACTTTTTCCTGCACTTGGTCTTCCATTTTGTATCTCTTTGCTGGTCTTGGGCACGGAGAATTGTGGACACTGTCATTTTCCTTGGTTGCCTCATTGCTTTCGCAATTAACCGAAAGCTAAAATTCAACAAGTTGATGTTAACATTACTCTCCTTACAAGACTAAGTAAAAGACACTTAGGCTAATCATGTAATATTAATTAATAATAATCCTGACGCCACTATTATTTCAAACCATACTGACGGAATAACAATTTTACCGGTGTTTTCCTTCTCCGGTATTTAGTTGTTTTTGGAAATTCAGCAACATTTATTGACATATAGTTCTTGTAACCATCATGGGATGAATTCTGAAAAGAAAGAAATGGCATAAAGATTTGTTTCAATTCCTGGAAGAAAAATAAAGCATTGTTGGAAACCTTTCCACTGCAGAAATACTATGCACATCTAATAATAAATAATTAATAGTGTTGTATTGAAACAGTGCAGGACAATTAAATGTTTAAAACAGCGATTAAAAATAAAAGTCATTTACCTCTTTATTTTTTGTATCCAGCTTCTTAAGGCGACGTTTTTCTGTCGTTTTCGGAATCTCTTCATCTTGTGTAATTAGGAAAGATTTGTATTTCTTCATTTCTTTGTATTTATACACTTCGGTACCAAATGCTATTTCACCAACAGATTTCGGTGTAATGTAAGACCAATGCGTCAAATTCAAATTAAAAATAATAATAATAATAATAAACTGTTATAGGCTGTAATTCGCAGTGCATTCATTTAGACCAATCAGAGCCAAGCATTTCAAACCAATCGTACAATCACACAAGCCATTTCAAAGTTCAAGTTGGCGCAATTTGGCAGGCGGGGTAACGGATAGGCCTACTGTAGGCTATGTATTACATTTCCAACTAGCCATATGGATACTTCAACATCAGGAATCATGTCTTTTCCAAACTATGCACTGTATTATTTCCCTGACTCTGACCTAGTGAAAGTGGATAGCACCGATATTATATTAAGAGAACACAGACGACAAGAAAACCAGGTCAACTCCCGCGAACAATTCGAAAGTGAAGACGGTTACATAGAGGTGCGCTGCCAAGTCGAAGCCGACATGGACAGATCAAGATACTGCCTGCAAAAATCCTACTTCTTGGTGGTAAGTTTATAATTGTTAGTCATTAATATAAGTGGCTTTATTCAAATTTTGTGTTTAGAAAATATTTTCAGAAGTTGATGCCGATGCTATGGGGATGGCTAGTGCCTACGTCATCGTAGCCAAATACGTCACTTCCGTGTCCAAACCGAATTGGGCTAGAATGGTGCAGTGCTGTGTCCCAAGTTGTAACAACAGAAATGATGTCAATAAAACGATTAGTTACTACCGCTTTCCTTTGGATGACAACGAGAAGAGGAGATGGCTTAAACTGATACGGTAAGCTGGATATCTAACCATGAAAAATACATTTAAGTGCGGGCTAGCGCCAGTATTTGCGCTAAACGTTAGCCGAGATAACGTTACCTGTTGCTGTTAACGATGGAGTGGGGCCACATAAAATAATCGAGATTAAAGTCATTATTTACGGGAATAAAGTTGCCATTTACTAGTTTAATGTGACTGAGTTTAAAGTCGTTATTTATGAGAATCAACTAGCTAGTTATTTATGAAAAGTCATATTGTAAGATATTAAACTTTTTTACAAAAAACAAACATTTTACAAGAATGAACGAGATTAATTACGAGATATACGTAATATTTTACAGAATTAAGTCGTTTACAAGTCCTTTTTTTAGATTTACGTGACAATTTACCAGAATAAAGTCAGTATTTACATTTTTGAGAATGAAGCCATTAACAATATAAAAGTCACTATTTATGTATATACAGTTGCCAAATTGTGTTGCTTTTGTGGAACAGGGGTGAGAGGGACAAGGGTTCTGCACTGGCAGAACCTACTTCTTTTTGTTTATCGCCACAGAGTTCTTTATGTAATGTTTTTTTCTTTTATCCAGGCGTAAAGATTTCACACCTAACTACAACTCAAGGGTCTGTGGATGGCATTTTCCACATGGCAAAGCAGCGGGGCCCACACGGTTTGCCTGGAATGAGGGAAAGGCTTTTCCTCACATCAGCCAGCCGACCAAACGGCAAAAGAAAATGCTCCCGGCGACTGTAGAGGACGAAGGAGGAGCTGAACCAGGCCCAAGTCACCTTGACACTGCTCAGAAGACCCCAAGTAGTTCAAGTGTTTTGGTGCTTGAAATTGAGAATAAGATGCTCAGAAAAGAAAATGACAAACTGAAGAAAGAATTGGAGAAACAAAAACAAACATTTTCATTTAGTCAAATATCCTCCCACCCAGACATAGTCAACTATTACACTGGCTTGCCAGATGCTGCCACAGTCTTATTTTTGGAGACCCTTCTTTCCAAATTTGATCTCCAGTATCACTTTGATTGGAACGTCCAAAAAATGCCCTTAATCGATCAGCTGCTCTTGACTTTGATGAAACTCCGACTGAATTGTGGTCTTGTTGACCTTTCTGTGAGGTTTAACTGCTGCCGGGCCACAGTCACCAACATCTTTATCACCATCTCCAGTGCCCTGTATGACATTTTGTATGTCGGCATGATGGAAAACAAAATTCCTTCCAGATTCAAGAACCAAACCTCCCTGCCACATTGCTTCCAACCATTTCCCAATTGTCGGATTGTGCTCGACTGTACTGAAGTACCTGTGTCCAACACAGAAAGTTTGGACACCCAAAGTCATCTGTACAGTCATTACAAAGGAGGTACCACGCTTAAGGCTCTGATTGGTGTGGCACCTAATGGATTCATTACCTTCGCCAGTGACCTGTATGGTGGAAGCACATCGGACAAAGCAATAACAGCAGACTGCGGAGTACTTCAACAGCTAGAAGCAGGTGACATGGTGATGGCTGACAAGGGCTTCACTATTCGTGACATTTTACCTGCAGGTGTTTCACTGAACATCCCAACATTCCTTGTCAACGGACAGTTCACAATGGAGGAAATCAACCACAACAGACTTATTGCCAGTGCAAGAGTTCATGTGGAGCGTTCTATTCAGCGCCTGAAAACATTTCACATTTTGTCATACATTCCGTACCAGTATAAAAAGCATGCAAACAAGATACTGAAAGTGTGTGTTTCTCTCACAAATTTACAGACACCCATCCTCCGTGAAATAGCATGAATTTCCTCTCACTGTTTGCCACAATGCCATCATCAGCATTGAATTTTTCTTTAACTGTATTCCATATGAACTGTATCAATGTTGTTTTTTACTTGCTAATCAATTTTCCTAAACTCACATGTTAAATGTTATATTTTTTTAAAGGTTTGTTATACATATTATCAACACAACTGTGTTTGATCCTCCATAAGCTGAATGAATAATTTTGTTCCGTTTGACAGCCTGGATGCAACTGAAGCTGAACAAGACAATTAAAAAGTCTTCACACTGATTATGTTGCTCCCACTCAATTTATTTGAACTGCATGTTACTGCTTTTCTTTTTCTTTTTTAGAATAAATAAAACAACAAAACACACAAACATCATTTTAACTGGTACAAATGCACAGATATTGATATATACAAATTGGGAGAGGCTACAACATTCAAACTGAAAATAATGCTTTAGAACTAGGAATGTCAAGATTAACTGATTTTTACAATAACCGCGGTCCATAAATCCACTCAAACGCATGAAGTCAATGGCAGGTTCATAAGTTAAATGTGAAAATCTTATTTTCATAGCGGCCAAAGGAAGAGTTAAAAAAAAAAAGGATCATGTGCAGCCGCGTTTGTCACGTAAAAATGGACATGAACCGTGTAAGCACATGGAAAGACATAGATCTTTCAAAAACATCCACATAAATCTGCTTTCTTATAGCTAGCTAGGTAGGTATAGGTATTGCTAATAATGATAATAATAATAATAATAATAATGATATTCTACTGCCTATTTATAAGTTTACTTTTTATTATATTACTTTTTTATATATATTTGAATCCTGACATCCCTATTTAGAACATGTAAACAAATGCAGGGTTAATCATTTAATATCGGAGAGAATATGGGGCAGGAAAATGTCCTTATAAAATATTTCTAAAACACTAATGTTGTTTGCCCAAGCTGGATCTTTATGGATGAACAGAATTACAACATCCAGCGGAGTCCATACCACCAGGTGGCATGTGCCAGCTCCCGTAAGGTACAGGTTGCCCTGAATTTGATGCCAGTAGTTGTGAGTCGGCTTCATTTTCAGTAGGCCAGTAACTTCATCCAGTTTGAGATAAAAGTCCTTTGCCTCTGCTGCCTGAATTATGGTCTTGTTTCTGGCTGCATAAGGACATTTCACCTCAATGATGCAGTCAGCAGATACTGTCCCATCTGGAGAGCCACCAAGCAGGCCACTGTCAGAGAGAAACACTCCGCTCTCCTGGATGGTCACACCAGTGCGCTTCATGTACTCTTCTTTAGCCTTTGGCTCATGAACGATTCCCCAATCACAAGCCTGGGGGTTGAAAGGGAATTTCATACACAATGGCATCACAAGGTGCTTTATAAAGGGAGAGAAGGAAAGAAATATCAGCCCAACCCTTGTAGTACAATCTTTGTTTACACTTGTTTGATTTAAAAATTACCCTAGGGTCTCTATGTGGGTTTTTTCTGCCACCAAAGGGTGATATGTAGAACTAATTGACAATAACCTTCACTGTATTTGAGAGTAAAAACATTTTTGGTGAAGAAACTTAATTGTACATAAATTTTGAATATGTGATAAAAAATAATGTAAACGGTCTAAAATACACTGTGGGCAAATTTACAACCCTTTCAAACCTAGTTTTGGCTGTTTAAAAGCCACAACCATTACAGCTGAAAAAACCTCGGATAAAAAAATTTGATCAACCTTTTTTCCCCAAACACTATTCATCAAGCTCAGACCTGATCAAAACAATTATTTTTTTGTTTTTAAATAATGGATTTTAACCTTGTGAATGCCTTTCATATGTGATTTCACTGCAGTGTCATGGTTGAATGAAAAATTGTGGTTATAATGGGAGTTGCTGGGGAGTATTACTTAAAATTTGATGCTGCAGAAAAAGTAATGTGCCAAAGCAGATGTTTTCACAAGTCTTTGGAAGATCCAGGAGTGTGATAGCATATAACAAATATAACTAAAGGATATGTTTTATTACAGTACCCAAGGGTTAAAAGAACTTTGTGTCCATCACTTACATGAGCTCCTTGCTTGAAGTTGTAATGACCAAGCAGCGTTTTGAATAATGAAGGAGGGTAAGAGTTCCTCTTCACTGCCGCCAACACAAGACCAAAGTTGCTGGCTGTAACTCTCTTCTTGCGATATGCCATCCTGTTATAAAGAAACACACAACAGTTAACCTCACAGTCACTAATGACTTTTAGTACACATGAAATCAATCGATCCTTGTATGTATTATTACCATAAGTCATTCTGAGTTTGCCCAACTGTGGCCCTCTCGATGGCTTCCTTTTGTTGTGGGCTCACAGCAAGGGATGAAAGGAGATGTTGAGCTTTGTCCTCACAATACCCGGAGTTGGCCAATATCCCATCAAAAGTTTTGACGTGATGGCAGGGGTCAAAAGTCTGTCCCAACAAATATCATTGAATCAGAATAACAACAATTAGATCCCTTCATGTCAACATTGTTCACAGACATACATATATTGAGTTGCCTTGTGTACGAAATGCGCGGTTTGAATAAAGTTAAAATTAAAGTCTGAACAGGTTTATGTCTGATTTGCAATTTAAATCTGTGGATATGTCAAACTAAATTTACCATCTTACTAGGGATATCGTCAATCTTTGTAACTGATTTAATGTTGTGTACATGTGAAGTTTCTGATAAAGCAGGACATGAAACAACAAAACACAAGTCAAACCTGAGGCAGTGCAGGAGGTTCTGGAGCTAATATCCAACCCAGACCTGTAAAACGGTCAAGCTGTGCCAGAGATGACGATGCCCATTCTCTGTCCTCCGGGGTGACAGGGCGTTTAATTCCAGCTGAAAAAATAGCATAAAGGATATGATGGTAACTGCTATCTAACCCAGGCTTAGATTTTACTATGAAAAGAAAACATATGGTCATTGTTTTTCCAATGATAACAAAACAGAAAGCATGACAGATATTTCCAAGTTACTCGAAGAACTAACCTTGTGATGTGGAAGGTGCAATCACAGACACTTTCTTGGCCGTGATTTGCTCTGTTTTGGGTGTCGTGGGCCTCTTCCACATACACTCGACATCCGTGCGGGTGAAGTTCTTCTCAGCCCAAATGAGGAGGGCTGCAACATGGTGGCACTTGGACCTCCCGATGGCACAAGAGCAAGAACTTGCCTTCACTTCCTGTCCCTCAACGTGTACCTGAGTGAAATCAACTTTGCTAACCCTCACAAAAAACTCTTAACAATGCTAAGAGGCAAAGCTTTGTAGTGCACTCTGTAAGCCTGCACTGCTAACTTTTTTTTATTATAGTATGTTTATTTTTTTATTGTTTATACTTTTTGCCCCCTGAAGTCTGGTAGTCACTGTATAAGATACCTCCTATATTTACTATTTAATTGTTCGTTTCCTGTCTATTCTGCACACCCTGAGTGTTTTCTTGAGAGCTGAATGTAACAAGTGAATTGTGAGATCAATAAAGGTTTTTCTTATCTTTGTGTTGCACTAGGTGGAGCCAACAACTAGTTAGGTAACGTCTAATCTGTATTGGGCGAGCAATACTTTTCCAGAGTTTTAAGTTGTCAACAAACCATAGGTACTTATTCTAACATAGCTAAGTACAATAGTTAACGTTACACTTGTACAGTAAAGTTAGCTTGGTGGCCGACAGCCTTATGTTAGCGAGGTAACGGTAGCTACTAAAAACTTGTAACGTTTGAACCGTGACAAATGTACAATCTTTTTATGGTAAAGGGCGACAGCTTAATGTTTGATTAACAATTTGTTTTATGCTCATATAAAACAACAAAAGTCATAGAAATTTGTGCCATTTGACGAGTCACTCAAGAGTCGGGACCTCACCTCAACCTCGTAAACTTTACTTTTCATTGAAGCCTGTACTTTCCCTTTCAGACTTCCACCTGCCAGCACACTAACATTTACAACTCTGTTGGAGTTGTACGAGTTCAAACCCTTTTTCACGGACTTTGGGGTGTCCGCAAAATACGATGTCACCGTAAAAAAAGTGACCGGTTCCTTAGCTACTGCCATTGTGTTTACATTAGACGCAGCGGCTTGGACACGGAAGTGATGTCGTGACGTCACACTAGCCATCCCTATAGTCTATGAGATAGCCTATGGTGTCAAGTTAGCGGTAAAGTTATCCATAGCCTATGGATAACTTTACCGCTAACTTGACACTGAAGAGAGCAACGTCTAGCTATCAATTTAGTAAATTGTTATTCTAGGCATTGACATAAAATAACTGTGCGAATATGGCACATTGTGTTTGCAAAAAACAAAATGGTTGTTAATTGTGATTATTACACCACATTAAGGTATGATCGATTGTCACTTAGACAATAAGTAACATCAACTTAACCCAGTGAACATAATACAATGTTGTCTTGTGTTGTAAATATACAGATTTATGATATTTAACTCTAGAAAATGTTAGGCTATTTGGTAATATTAGGCTGTCGATTTTCATGTCAATTTGACCGTTCTTGACAGGTGATCTGACCAATCATACTTCGCCATCCGCCATTTTTTCCGACAACTCAGTTAGACAAGATGGGAGATTAACATGGGAGGATTTAAACTTGAGAAACGGAGTGTACTACTAACGTCTTTCTGCGAATAAAACAACATCCCTTCTTATCTTATTTCATGTTTATTGAATGCTATAACTGAACTAGAAGGAAGAGATGATTGGTTCACGAGCAGCTTTATTTGATGCCCTACAGCGAGGTGACAGACACATTAAAGACCCACAAAACGGTATTTATTGTTTACATTTATTTTTAAAAATGTTCAAATATGAAAGGTTAGCTTTTGTTTAATATGTATACTATAAAAAGTAACCGAAAATTAAGCTGGTCTGTCCTGTCTGTCAGCGTGTTGTCAGTCTGCTCTCTGCTCCACGATGTATTTTCCCTGCATTAGAACATGGTGTGGGCATGAGAGCGGCGTAGCTTGTCGGGCGTAGCGACAGTAACTAAGGGGGGCGGGTCTTAGCGAACGTAGTCATCCACTGCTTTTACAAAAGTTTTGTAACAAAACCAATTAAATAACTTGTACTGTAAAATTAAAACGGAAATAAATATTGATATAAGAGTTTTATATATATATATATATATATATATATATATATATATATATATATATATATATATATATATATATATATATATATATATATATATAGTCACTATTGTAAAGTTTAAAAAAAAAAAAAATTATATTTAAACCGCCAGGTCATGTTAAGTCGAGTAAGTTAGTTGAGTCTCTTTGTTTATAACTTTTCGTTGGTGAAAAATAACAAACAACTATTTTTTTTCCACCTGTGTGAGTTGAAATCGTGATAATGTTGGATATAACAGATCCTTGAGATGTTTGTTAAGTTATTACATTTTAAAAATAAAAATATGATTCATTCATTATTATACTTTTTGGTTTACTTAATATTATTATTTTATCATTGAATGTTTTTAATCTACTTGTTAGGGCTAGTAAAAAATATTATTTTCTCGTATCCTTTCTGGAATTTATATAGAAAAGGCGTATGTATTTTAGGATGTAGAAATACTACATCCTAATACATCCTAATACATCCGTATGTAGAAAAGGATGTATTTTAAAATTTTAAATTTAATAACAGAAATATGATTATTTTGGAAATTGTAAAAGTGTTATTTTACTCTTTTTTTTCTGTAACATGGTTCAATTCAGAGTTATGTCAAGTTAAATCCTCATATCTTCTCTATTCAAATACTATATTGTATTTCAAAAGTAGTAACTAATTATGAACAAAACATACAATAGCATCCTTAAAACTGGTGCGCAACCTAGATTAGAGTTTTCTAAAAGGGTAGCCCCCCCATCCCCCCCAAAAAAGGTCAACATTGTAATGAAATTTTTTTCATTACAATGAAAATTTTCAAAATTGTAATGGAAAAAAAACCTTGTTAAAATATATTTATTTTGTTTTTAAATACGATGAAAGAATAAATGACTTGAGAGTGAATAAATGATGACAATGAGGAATTACTAACTTCACGTTGGATATCCCTTTATTGGTTTGTTTATATATATATATATATATATATTGTAATTACAGATGTTTACAAGGACTTAGTTGTAAAGAGAGATGCTTTTAAGAGAGGTGAAGACATCTGGAAGACCACCATTCTGAAAGGGCAAAAAACATCTGAGGCCGTAAAGGTTGTGGATTAACTTAACATTCAGGATAATTGTGTTTAAAATATGTTAATTACAATGTGTTTTTTTTAAGAGTGCAAGTACATCTCAAAGTGCAGCTGCTGTTGCAATGGGAGACCAGTTGAAAAGAGACCTTCAGGATTTGAAAAGAAAAAAAGCAGCTCCTGTAACCTCCACTCCAATGTCAGATGATTCAGATAACACTGAAATTGACTTGTTTGAAAACATACCTAGACCAACAAAAAAGAGAGTAAGCATTGTTTCTGTTCCAACATTTCAGTTTTTTTCCCCCCTCTGATCTATTTCTAATTAAAGTAAAACATTGTGGCTCTAAATGTCAAGTTAACTTTGGATTCTTCAATCCTTATGGTTTAAAGGTGCTTTAAGTGATCTCACACCTTTTTTATGCCAAAAAATTTTTTTCACCAACCACAAACATCTCCTCACTATCCTCTAGTTGCCTGTCCCTAACACAGTCTCATCCCAAAACGGTGGTTAATGGTTAGGTTTAGGTATGGGTTAGGGGTACCGCTAGGAGGCGCTGCTGGTGCGCTTATGTCTCCGTCTCATATTGACGTTATAGTGGTACCCTTTGCGTCGTATGTTGCCGTATGGTCAAGACACGTAAGTATGTGACGTCTTGGGATGAGACCGGGTTGCTGTCCCCTGAACACACTGTAAAATGCTGTCTCTGCAGACAGCCTAGTCTCCACAAAGACAGAAAAAAAAAAACATTTAAGCTACAAACAGAGTTAACCCGCAAGAACAAAACATAACAGACTATTCCAGACAGTCACCGGATGTGGGGTGGGGTTTGGGGTGTTATTGCGCGGATTAGGAGGAGGGGGTTTAGCTAGCCTCAGTTTTGTTTGATAATAATTCGAACAATACCAAGAACAGGCATGCTCAACTCCCAAACCGTTTATGGGTGCGGGTTTAAAGAGGTAATAATTCAAACATCAACAAGAGGTTACTTCAACCAAGAACAAACTTGTCTACACTTTGTCTTAGAAGGAGATTCCTAAAGCAGCAAAATGTTCTAGTACAGATGTCTGATTTCTTAGTTTACAATCATTAAGACTGGAAACATATTTATTACTTGTAAAACATTTTCTAAAAATGTTTTCTCATTTCACTAAATCTGTTCAACAAATTTGAATAATGCAAATTTAGATTTGTATTTGAATTCCATAGAGTCATAATATACACATTAATTAGAAATGTAATTATGTTTAATTAAGCAAAATGTTTAATTGAGCCTCTTCTAACCTTGTGTCCAATGTATCAAATACAGGCTGTACTAGACAGTGACGATGAATATGGAGATAGAAGTCTTTTGCAGAATACATCTCCCCGGAAAACCAATGTTGAGCTTGATGCTGATGTTGTCAAAGCTTTGAAAGGTAAAGGTTTGTTATTTAAAACAAAATCTAACTTGTCGCAACGGACAAACAAATTTTATAGTATGAATTAAGGTGAAAAGCATGACCTATGCTAATTTGTAGTGATGCCTTCTTCCTTTTTTTATGTACGTGCATTACTATATACTCTTCATATGATTCAGCAGTAGCTTGTAATTTAGTCCGTAACATTGATTTGTTTATAAGAAAGTAGAAAAGTTTAGCGTCTTTTTTAAAGCTTTCAATTTAAGATAATAAAATACTTTAAAAAACTACACAATTTTTTTAGCTGAAGCTAATATGATGCCTCATGGAGGTGTCTGTGTTTGATCAGTTAAAGGGAGCATGGGGAGGAAAAGTCATCACGGTGATTTTCTTAACAGCTATGGCCAAGTATTGCTTTAAGACAGACTGAAAAAAAAAATTGATTTTCTGATAATACAGTAGCATGTGTTATTTTCTCCAGATTTATGAAGCTTTTATAAACATGACTGTTATACATTTATATGCTTGTGCTTTTTTTTTTACATTTAATCAAGTCGTAGCATCAAGTGTACCAGCTGCCACCAACTTGTATTTTTTAATGGAATTTTCTGTCTTTATTAATATTGATTAATTACTGCAATAATAACATGGAAGTTACAGTAATGTTTCATTTCAAAATATGGTTACACTTTATTTTGATAGTCCACTTTAGACATTCTACTAACTATAAGTAACTTTTCAACTACATGTCAACTAACTCTCATTAGAGTATTTGTAGGCTGTAGTAGACTGTCAGTAGACTGTTAGGTTATGGTTAGGTGTTTGGGTAAGGAGAATAAGTTGACTTGTAGTTGCCAAGTTACTTATAGTCAGTAGTGTCTGTTGGGGAACCAACAAAACAAAATGTTAGCAGATATTAAGCAGACAGTCTACTAATACTCTATTGACAGTTAGTCGACATGTAGTTGCAAAGTTACTTATAGTTAGTAGAATGTCTAAAGTGGACTATCAAAATAAAGTGTTACCCAAAATATATGTCAGCATTTAAAAAAGAGACCAAGTACATGTACACAGGAAAAACATAAATTAGTGTTTGTCCTGCCCTTACTTTGTATAACGCATCTTAATTTTGTCTTGTAGATCTTCCAGGGATAGTAGCATCTCTCAAAGAGGTCCTAGAGTCCATGAAGAGAGGCCCACTCAGCTCAAGCCCAAATTCAAATGAGATGTGTCTTTCTGAAACCTCAGAAATGGTAAAATTCTTTATGATAAAGAAAAGTGGTATTTGTATCGTTTTATCTGTATTTTTGTGCATGAACACTTCAGTAAGTGATCTGAATCAAGTAAAAAAATTATACCTTTTTAATTGAATTATAAAGGAATATATTGATGTTTTTTTTTTGTTATGTTTGTTTTTTAGATTTCCCTCTGTGATTCTGATGTAAAAATCCCTAAAAGAGTCTATGACAGACTGAACAAGTCACGAGCTTCTCTTTTTACTCAAGAATTGGCCACTGTACTTTTTGGAAGAGAAATTTTAGCCAGATGCACCCTTACTGGTAAATCCGGGACTCAATCAAAAGACCAGTTGGACCCTCACAAGGTGCAAGCCCTCATCGGTATGTGTTTTTGTACATCACTTTTATTTGGTCTTGAAGTTAAAAGGGGACTGATAAAAACAAATATTAATTCTAATATTAAATATTGGCATTATGCATTATAATTATTATACTTGTTGAATGGGTATACTGTTTCAGTTAATCAGTTAAATTGCCTATGATACAGTAACATAACATGTAGACTTCACTGTTGTTCAGCCAGACTTAGGGCCTCATTTATATAGCTTTGCGTAGGATTTGCGTCAGAAGTGGCGTACGGATGAAACATAGGACGTCCGTAAGCACAGAACCAATAGTTGCCCATAAATAGTCCGTGAAACGCCTAGTTTTACTATGCATATCCCCATTTGCATATCATTTGCATATGATTATTAATCCACATGATAACGTTTAATGGTACAAAATGTTAGGAAAATATGAAATGTGGATGTCCGTCACATTACGTTAATAAAAATAATTTAGTAGCATATCCTTGCACTGTTTTTAAATAAATTAATCAAATAGTGATAGGCTATTTAATGAATATATATATATATATATATATATATATATATATATATATATATATATATATATATATATATATATATATATTAGGGATGTTCCGATACCACAATTTTTGCTTCGGTACGGTACCAGAACCTAATACCTCGGTATCGATACTTAATCGATACCACAGGTCATAAAAAACAGCCTCACAATTTAAGTTAATTGAAAAATTTGGTTGAAAAACAATGCTTTAAACTCCAGTACCAAATGTGCAAAGAAAAAGTATCAAAAATGTAAAAAAAAAAAAAAAAAAAAAAAAAAAAACTACAGTCAGGGAACATATTCAGTAGGTTAAACTTTGATTTAAAAAAAAAAAAAAATTATACCATTAAAATAAGTTAATATATATATATATATATATAATTATAGATTAATTTAGAATAATAATATCATAGTGAAATGACATTTAAACCATTAGCTGTCATGCGTCAACAGAATTATCAACATTTATAGCATTTATTCATCCTATTTGGTTTGTGTTTGGGTTCATATTAGTTTAATCGATTGCATAAAGTAATGTTAATATGCTAAACATGTATTAATATATTTAAATAATAATTACTGATTGATCTAGCTTAATAAATGCTATAATACTGTTAGGTCAGGTTACCTAATCGATGTTGACAAACTAGCAGACTATTTTAACTCTCTCTTTTGGTTTATTCATCTAGGGTTTGCCACAGCGGCAGTAATATGCCATTCATTTTACTATCACTACTAAAATTAATATTACTTGTCTCTATCCATTCAAATTCAATTAATATATGATTGTTTCAAAGTGTAAAAATGATGAGACCTAAACTGAATTGGTTCTAGCGTGTCATGTGAGCAGATTTTAGCTTTCGTGTTTACCGTATCACATTTAGTTGATAAGCTCTTATGTATGTGCGCTGTTCAGTGTTGTGAATAAAAGCCTACATTAAATCAGTTTACTGATGGACTGACCTGTCGATCTCTGAACTCTTTGAACAAGTCGGGATGAGCAAGTGACAGATTTGATGCGTTTCCTCTCGTGGCAAAACACATTATTTAAAGCAATGTTTGCAGAGCGGTGCATTGAGGTCTGTTGCTTTGACTTTCTCATTACTTTTGTAGGCAAAGTAATGCCTTATTTCACTCATACTGCCCTATTTATTAATTTCGGACGTCTAGAAATTAGAATGAGCTTCATCTGCTTGATCCATTGTGTTCCTTCGTTGTCATGTTTGCCGGTTTCGCGTGACTCGCGTCAGTTTAACTAGCGCACTTAGGAACAGCAGCGCATTAAATACCGAATTCAGCAAAAATACCGAAATGATGATATAGTACCGTTTGAAATATAATATATACCAGTATTTTTGCAGTACCGGTATACCGCACATCCCTTATATATATATATATATATATAGCCTATATCTTTTCAGTAGCCTACATTTCATAGTATAAGTGTATAACTCCATTAATGAGATTAATCTAAATGTTTAAATAGAAGTAAAACAATTTAGCTCATTATTTTATTTAAAGCGTTATTGTGAACATTTATCATTATGACTGAAGACTTATGGTTTTACTTCATCTGCCGATATGTGTCAGTTTCACTAAACGATCCAACGTGGCCGCTGGTGAGGACATTTAGGGTGTGGCTGTGGATATATTTGCTTTAAGTGATAGGCTAGGCTGAGTGAAATTATATTTATATTATTTTTCTCTATAATTTTATTTAGATTTTCTATCTGTCTATAATTGCATCTAGGCCTATTTGCTCCACCAGACGGACAAATTGACGAAAATATCAGTTGATTTTGTTCTGTTTACCATATTATTTATGAGAATAAATTGCATAATGCCAATATTATTGCAGAACATTCCTTTTGCAAATATGTGTTAATTTGCATTTCTGTTAGGTAATCTTCTTTTGATTTTGTTTGTTTTACACTGCAGATCAATCAAACGGGTGTTAGGCTGTTAATTTTAAGACTTGCTTTGTGAAGCAAGCTTCATGTTATTTATGAGAGGCAGTATTGTCATTTCTTTTACACAACGGTCTACAGTTTCACACACTTTCACGTGTTTCTTCCATCTGCCAACGTTGTTGCAATTTCTCATTTCACCCGTTTTTGGGCGTACGCCTGGGTCAGAGTTTGCGTGAAGGGCCGCTCTTTTTCCTGTCAAGTTTGCTTTTTATAAATAATGTATTGCGTTGTATAAAGTATTTTTATAAATAAAGTATTGCGTAGAGAGCGGCGTACGCCTTCTTTTGTGTGTACGCAACATTTATAAATGAGGCTCTTGATGTTTGTTCTTTTTGAACTCCTTATTTGCATTATATTAACATTTTATATTGAATGTCTACTTTTAAAATATATGAACTAAGCATTACATGCCATATTAAAAAATTGTCTTTACGACTGTAACATTGGTTCCCTGAGAACAGCTGAGAAAAGCCATAAAATCACAGCAATTGAATTTGGTGACAACCAAAAACACTGTTAAGTATAAAGTATAAAAAAGAAGTATAAAAGGGGCGCCTATACACAGTGCAATTCCCTTTCGAAAGGGAACAGTTACATTTTACAGATGTTCATTTTGCATTAATATTTAAAAAAATAATAATAATCTTTTTCACTTTTCAAAGATACTGTGATCAAACAGTTTCCGACCACGACAGTGTCTGAGGTGAGAGCCTTAATCCGAAGAAAGTGCAACAATGAAGCCAACTCCAAGTTTAATAACTAAATTCTTAAATTCTAAATAAATTAAAACTTTATCTTTTTTTATATCACTTTGTTTGTTTGTTCTGTTATACAGATGCATTTTATGTTAATGTATTTTGTTTATTTTTCATGTACTAGTTCATTAAAGTTTACTATCTTTCAAAGTGTATTTGTGTTTTATACAAATATTTTTTCTGTGTTTTTTAATATATATTTTAACTGTACTTTTAATACACTAAAATATATTAATTTCATAATGAATGGTTTAGCAGAAAAAAATATATTTTGAATGTACTAAAAGTGGGTCTTATAGTGTTTTACTAATACATTAATAATAAGCTAATATCATATTTAATATATATTGGGAACACATTAATATTTTAAGTATGTGTTTTTAAAACATATTTTTTTACTACTTTTAATACATTAGAATATATTAAATTCATAAAGAATGGGTTTGCAGAAAAAATACATTTTGAATGTACTAAAAGTGGGTCTTATATTGTTCTACTAATACATTAGTAATAAGCTGATATCATATTTAAAATATACTAGGAACACATTAATATAAAATTAAAAATATACTTATGTTGTATTTCTAAAGTATATTTTAAATGTTTTAAAAATGCAATATAAAGAAATACTAATAAAATACACTAAATGTACTTAAAATAGGGCCATTTCACACAATTAAGTATAATAAAATATATTAGTATTATCTTAAAATTGAACTTAAATATATATTTTAGTACATTTAGTATACTTTAATAGGTTCCAAAATAACACAATTAAATATATATTTAATACAATACACTTAAAATGCATTAAATATATCAAAATAAACACAATTTAAATATATTTCCTTTTCACCTGGGATATCTTGTGATCTACGCAATGTATTATGATAATTTAAATTGTGACAGGGCTCACAAAATCGCTAGCCCGACATCCCAGGGCTATTGTAGCTTTCAGTCGGGCTACCAAATGTATCAACGCCCAGCCCAACCGGCTATTTTTAAATAGCAAATCCTTGATTTCATTCATGTCATTCAGACTCTTTACTCGTTATCTAAAGGAAAAATAAGATCACAGATGTTTTTGATCATGCTGATTTGTCCGAAGTGAAGTTTAGCCGATGCTAATGTACTTGGTGTGCGTGTGTGTTTGTGATGAGCAGAACGAGGTTATATCCACGGGTCAGGCAGACCAAATAATAAAATATAATATTGTGGGTGGATGAGAGATAAATCATTTGTGTTGATTTTATTAGACACACTGAACTCACATTTCACAGATAAAACGTAGCAAACGTGTGTAATTACGTTTTCAAAAACCACGTATATCTCTTCACGAAAAACAAAATCAAAGATAAGAGCACCTCCTAGCAGACAGTATATAAAACACAAATAAATAAATAAAAACCTACATGAGATATTGCTCAACTTAAAAGTAATAGTTTCATCCCTAGTGCTGAGGCCCCTAAAAGTACTTGCATAAAAGTCAGCATACTTGATGTTAGGGGGTAATCACTTACTGTGCCAATGCAGCACGAGTACGTCCATCGGTGTAGAAACCCAAGGCCGACTGGGCCAAGAGATCTCTTTCTTGCAACGATCTGACAGCAAGTTCTCCCATTATGCTCAGGCTGTCCTCTGCCTCACTTATGGCATTGTTTGCCAGTTCTACGATCTCTGCCTCCTTTATCTAAAACAAGCAGTTACTAAAACAGCTGACTTTTTTGATGCTTTAAAATAGATGCTGTCTGTGAGATTATGGTCTTAAAAGATTACCTTGAGTTGCTTTTCTTTGAAGGAGTGGTCTCCAACTTCAAAGACAGCAGGTTCTGTTTTTTTCCCCCACAAATCTGCAGGAACAGTCGTTTGGAAAAAAAAGTGTGGGCCAACACCACCATGAATGAAACACACTGAAATCATCATGCCAATTAATGTCACGGTTCACAGATTCATTGTTTCCTTCTTCTTCTTCTTCTTCTTCTTCTTTCGTTTTTTGGCGCATTGCATTCTCAGTGCATAGCGCCACCTACCTTTGCTGTTATGCAGTCATGATTTCTTATGGTCAGTTTTACCTTTTTTCCTTTTTTTTCTTTTCTTTTTCTTTTTCTTTTTTCATTCTCACTTGCCTCTTCCTCACATATTAATCCTTATATATAATTATTTGATGCTCCATCTCATTCCATCTCCCATATCCGATCTGGCGCTGCGTGTTCTTGTTTCCTTCTTATCTCGTGTATCTGTTGTTGTGTGTGTGTGTGTGTGGGCGTGACCGGATCGTTACCACTGATCAGCAGCACAGCTGATTGTCAGTAGCAGCACCAGCTGAAGCTCATCAACTCATCCTTAAATACTCACTGGTTTCTCCTCTCCACTGTCAGATCGTTGTTGTTTCCCCCGTGATGTGTTGTGTCCCCCGTGATGTGTGTGTTGTGTCCCCCGTGATGTGTTGTGTCCCCCGTGATGTGTGTGTTGTGTCCCCCGTGATGTGTGTGTTGTGTCCCCCGTGATGTGTGTGTTGTGTCCCCCGTGATGTGTGTGTTGTGTCCCCCGTGATGTGTGTTGTGTCCCCCGTGATGTGTGTGTTGTGTCCCCCGTGATGTGTGTTGTGTCCCCCGTGATGTGTGTGTTGTGTCCCCCGTGATGTGTGTGTTGTGTCCCCCGTGATGTGTGTTGTGTCCCCCGTGATGTGTGTGTTGTGTCCCCCGTGATGTGTGTGTTGTGTCCCCCGTGATGTGTGTTGTGTCCCCCGTGATGTGTGTGTTGTGTCCCCCGTGATGTGTGTTGTGTCCCCCGTGATGTGTGTTGTGTCCCCCGTGATGTGTGTGTTGTGTCCCCCGTGATGTGTGTGTTGTGTCCCCCGTGATGTGTGTGTTGTGTCCCCCGTGATGTGTTGTGTCCCCCGTGATGTGTTGTGTCCCCCGTGATGTGTGTGTTGTGTCCCCCGTGATGTGTGTGTTGTGTCCCCCGTGATGTGTGTGTTGTGTCCCCCGTGATGTGTTGTGTCCCCTGTGATGTGTGTGTTGTGTCCCCCGTGATGTGTTGTGTCCCCCGTGATGTGTGTGTTGTGTCCCCCGTGATGTGTTATGTCCCCCGTGATGTGTTATGTCCCCCGTGATGTGTTGTGTCCCCCGTGATGTGTGTGTTGTGTCCCCCGTGATGTGTTGTGTCCCCCGTGATGTGTGTGTTGTGTCCCCCGTGATGTGTTGTGTCCCCCGTGATGTGTGTGTTGTGTCCCCCGTGATGTGTTGTGTCCCCCGTGGTGTGTGTGTTGTGTCCCCCGTGATGTGTGTGTTGTGTCCCCCGTGATGTGTTGTGTCCCCCGTGATGTGTGTGTTGTGTCCCCCGTGATGTGTTATGTCCCCCGTGATGTGTTGTGTCCCCCGTGATGTGTGTGTTGTGTCCCCCGTGATGTGTTATGTCCCCCGTGATGTGTTGTGTCCCCCGTGATGTGTGTGTTGTGTCCCCCGTGATGTGTTGTGTCCCCTGTGATGTGTTGTGTCCCCCGTGATGTGTTGTGTCCTCTGTGATGTGTTGTGTCCTCTGTGATGTGTTGTGTCCTCTGATCCTGTGTTGGCGTTCCTGTTCCGTGCTTTGGTGTCGTGAGTTGGTGTTCCTGTTTGATGTCTCCATTGTTCTTCGTTCCTCGTCTGGATTCACCATCTTCATCAGCGCACTTCACCACTCACCACCTGCTTTCTGTGTTTGGCCATCGAGGTCCCTGTGCCACTCATCATCTCCTGACTCAAGTCTTACGAACTTTACATTTTATAATAAAGAGCTGTTTGATTACACTCGCGCTTGCTTCCTCGCCTTCTGTCGTGATAATGCATAGAGCCTGGGGCCTGTACCATGATGGTAGCTGAACAAACTCGGGGTTACAGGATTAGTTTTGAGTTGACAAAACCAAACCGATGCAATCAGGCTTTATTGGTACCATGATGCAGCTCATCAACTTTCTCTGTCAACTCAGGCTTTGATCCTCAAGCTATGATTACTCCACGCGCGCGTGCACATAAAAGAGTGACGTCGACACTGAACAACCAATCGCGGGTCGCGATTTTTCCGCGGAGGAGCAAGAGATAATCATTCATAATTACGATGAATTTAAATATGTATTTCAAGCTCGAAACAATACGGTCTCTGCGGCCAAAGCAAGAGAAGACTGTTGGAGAAAGATTACTGATTGTTAATGCGTAAGTTAAACAAATACGTTCTATATTTATGTAAAAGTATGTATGTATAGCCTATATGTATGTGTAGCCTATGTGTAATATAGCCTATAGCCTATTTTTGTAATATATAAAAAATGAGCATGTATGTAGGCTACTAAGAAAGATTAATATTCATTGATTTTTAGATGCAACCCCAACTCCAAATGTTCTTGGCAGCAGATAAAGACAAAATATAAAAATATAATTCAAAGTGGTGAGTATTTACCACAACCTTTTATTACTTTTGTGAACATTTTATCACAAACACTTGTTTGCAGCAAACAGAAATAAAGAGTTAAATTCAGAAAACCAGAATACACTGGCGGAGGAGTTGGCTCTGAGTAGGCAAAAAGGGACGGACGATTATGGATGGGATTACAGGTGCTGTACAATCTGACCCTGGTGCTGGCTCCTCTAAGCAAGTAACACTGGGTACGTGTGCAATACATGAATACTTTTTTAAGTTTTAAATATGGCTGACTGTATGTTCTGCAGTAGAGGGAAATACAGTGTCCCTGTTGAAGCCAGCACACACACACACAGTCTCCCACACAGAGGTCAGTATACAGCAGACCGAACACCAAACATAACCTGCTTTACAACAGTTATGCTTTACATTGGCCTATTTTTATTTATTAGGGTGGAGGAAATGAAGACAGTCTGTCTGTGTGTTCTCAGACGGTTGCTGATGTGAATGCACTGGGCTTTTTATTATGGCAAACATTTGAATGTGTGGCATAAAAAAGGGACTGGCCCTTACACATCTCTTTTATTGTAGGATTTTTCACAACCTGCCCAAGAAACTGAGGCCTCTACCTCAATGGGCTTCAGAAGAAATGTGAACAAGGTAAGGATTTCAAACCCTTGACATAAATTACAGTCAGTCCTGTGTTTGTAGGAAGTCAAGGAACTTTTTGTGATTTTGATGAGCCTCCAGAAAACTTGTAATGATCATGTTTGTGGTGGAATTGTTTCAGGTGGAAACAGACTCAGTCAGGGCCCTGTACAAAAGGAGACTCGAACTAGACTGTTCACTAAAGGAGCTGACTGTGAGCTGAGGAGGCTCCAAACAAAATCAAACAGCTGGATAAAACTGATCTCAGTATGTATATAGTTATATAGTCTATCTATCTATCTATCTATCTATCTATCTATCTAGTAACACTTTAGTATGAATATTTATTAATGCAACTTTCTCTTGCTCTCTTTCTCCCTCTCATCCCACAAAACCAATAAAACAGTTTGAGACCTATCTGCAGTTTCAAAGCTTTTATTAAGTGTAATATTGTATGGTGATTGCATCTACATCTGCACCAGCTGGGTGGTCAAGTGTGATCAGGTCAGTTTCATCGGGGAGAAGCTGGTTTTGTGGTGTTTCTCGCTCCTTTCTACTGGTGGCTATATTGTGCAGAATGACACATTGCGCCACTATCTGTGATGCCCGCTCTGGTGACTCTTAAGGGCCGAACACAGTTAATAGGGACTTTAAGCAACAGCCTCTGGTGGAACGGCAACGGCATTTTGGCGTTGTATTGCGCATGCGCGAATTTAACTGCTACTTTGCGACGTTCTACTGTAACGTCTACTACGGGAGAACAGCTGATTTGCCGGAGTCGCTACAACGTGAGAGATTAGGTAAATAAATGTTGTTTTATGGCATATGACATTGTAATTGCATCAGTTTATGATTGTACCACTAGTCTTTTATATAATATGTGTTAAAATGTTTTAAATTTAAGCTAATTTTAACGATTTTTTCCGTTTGTATAAATATATGTCTGTTGTTAGCAACAACACCTCAGACCACATTGAGATTAGAGATGATGTGAAGCGAACAATGTAAGTATTGCATAAACATCCTTCTCAAAATCCATGTTGAATGTGCTATTAAAATATTTTTCATTGGGTAAAAGTAGATTAACAGATTAGAAATAGATTAAGGATTAGTTATTATTATTAGTTATCTATCAAGACCGTTAATTATACTTACTTTTCAAAAATTAGCTATAGTTACTTCATGTTTCTTGTTGATTAGAGTCCCTATGGAGTGGAAAGAGCAACATGATGTACTTCTCTGTAGAGAAATCCTGCTCACAGAACCATACAGGTACAAGAAGGGCAGTGTTGACAAGGGCAAGGCCTGGTCAACTATAGCAGACACACTGAATTGCTCTCAAGATCTCAAATTCAGAGTTATACAGAGGTCAGTGAGGGAGAGATTCAACTTGATTCAGACAAAATACAAGGCAAGAAACAATAAAGACGAGAAGAGCAGTGGAACATCTGCAGAAATATCAGAACTTGATGAACTAATTGAAGAAATAACAGAGAAAGAAAGAGCAGCTGAGGAAAACAAAGGGAGTGATGAGAGTACGAGGAAGTTAGAGACGGACAGGGCCAAAGCAGAAGAGGCAAGGAAGAAGGCCATGGAGAGGGTTAGCCAGTGATAGGGTTGGGAGCAGGCTTCACTCTATGTTTTTTTTAAATTTTCAGAGTGCTGGCCTTATATAACACATATGAAACAAAGTAAAGAGGCCGCACTATGCATATAAAACGTTTATTTTGCACAAACGCGTTTCGGCGTGTGCCTTCTTCAGTGTGCAATCAGGAAAGCTTGTGACCAATCTTAAATACCCACACCCATTGTCATTGACACCCCCATCATCGTCATCATCATCAAATAATAATATTAAAGTGATACCGGGACCAATGGTGTCACTATATACTGCAATATAATACTCATAATACATAAAGAATTTTAACACATTCAATACACATGTGGTATTAACCTGCATTTATAGGAAGCAGCTTAGTGTCAGATCTTCATTCATCCCGTGCGGGATGCAAGTGTTCAAATTAAAAATATGCCAAGCCTCTCGCTGCAAAAGGAGGTTCTCACGGTCTCCACCTCTTGGAGGCCGATTGACCAGCTCCAAGCCCATAAATTTGAGCATGTTGGCATTATGTCCCACAGAATTAAAATGTCTTGCAACTGATGATTTATCGTCATTCTTTCTGATGGCACATTTGTGTTCGAAAATTCGGGTTTTCAATTGTCGCTTTGTTTTGCCCACATAGAATAAACCACAAGGACACGTTAGTAGATACACAATAAAAGTTGATAGACATGTGATTCTGCCCTTTATTTTATACACCCTGCCTGTTTTTGGATGTGTGAAGGTATTTTCTGTGATCATAAAATTACAAGCAGCACAATTAAAACATTTGAAATGGTATTCTAAAGGGAAAAGGCGAGTGAGTTGGCGCAGGAAGGTGCGAGCGCACTAGCTGATCTCTGAGGTTGGGTGCACGTTTATAGCAGCTGCGCGGCGGATCTTGGAACGTGTCGCCCAAGTTCGGGTCACTGCTTAGAATGTGCCAATGGCGATGCACAATATTCTTTAAGCTATTTGAAATCTGACCATAAGTGGATACACGTCACTGCAGTGTTAGCGTTATTCTGATCGGTCCGTTTGGTCAACAGATCAGTACGTTGGATGCTGCGTGCGCGCTCCAAACAGTCACGTACTAAATTATGTGTGTATCCCCTGTCAATAAATCTTTGACATAATTCATTCGCTTGTCGCTCAAACACCTCATCATCATCACAAATACGGCGTACTCTTAATAGTTGACTGTAAGGCAAACTGCGTTTGAGAGCAGGTGGATGGAAACTCTGGAAATGCAGGAAAGAGTTACGATCCGTTTCTTTACGATAAATTTCAGTGTGTAACACATTCTCTACTTTCCTCACTAAAACATCCAAAAAGGGCAAGAGCGTATCGTCATGGGTCAATGTAAATTTGATAGAGGGCAATCTCGTATTAGCAAAACCGTGAAAGGCGGACAATTCCTCTTTTGAACCCGACCACACAAAAGGGTTAGCCAGACCAACAGGAGGCTTAGTGAAGAGGGAGAGGACTGGACAAACAACAAACGTAGGAGAAGGAGTGGGAATGACACCATTGAGTTTGTGAGGGAGAGAAGCCAGACTGAGAGGGTTCTAAGAGAAAAGGAATTGGAATTGAAAAAAATACAGGTTGAAGAGCAAGCAAAAGCAGCACAACAAACACAAAAGCAGATGAGTGACATGATGCAACTAATGCAACAACAGCAACAGCAAATGCAGGCAATGCAGACTATGCTACTTCAGCAACAGCAACAGCAAGGGCAAGCATTACTTGGCCTCATTGAAAATTTGTCAAAGAAATGATTGTTGTTCTTTCGCAATTTAAAAACATTTATTTGTGATTTCATTCATAAAACATTTCAATGTATAAATCCTTCTATTAAAAATAAAATATAAAATATTTTACATAAAATAGCATATTTTTAATAACATGTTAGTAGCCTTTATGTATATTGTGTGTTTGTGTAAACTAAGTACATATGTAATACTATATTTTTGTTAATAATATAACAATATATATAATATATATATACTATATATATGTTTACTATAATTTTTGTTAATAATAAAATAAAATGTGTTATTATAAAATGTCTCATTCTTTTAGATACAATTCTGTTTTTATATTGTGTGTTTGTATACTATGTTATATTTATTTATTTTTTGTTTTAATTTATTTATTTATACATAGCACAGTGTAGTTGTGCATGCATGTGTTACCTCATGAAAAATAGTCACGATTGTGTGGAGGATCCAAGTTAAAAAACTGCGATGTCTGATTACCGTACAGACAAGTTAGTGCATTTCTTAACAAAGCAGACACAACATACAATTTTCCAACACTACTCAAACCAATTTTTACATTCTTTTTGAAGTCCATGAACTTGAAGTAGTTTGCTATGTCCCCAAACAACCACTCCACAGACACTCTGACTTCACTCATTCGTTTGTTGTATTCCATCATTTGAGGGGTGAGATGAACATGTCGAAATGGGGCTTGCAGATGCACACGCAGTGGGTATGCTGGGTCCCCATACACACACATTGGATGGCCATCTACAGAGATGGCATGATGTTGCAGCAATGCCATCAGCCCAGATTCTGCCAGCATTCCAGAGTCATGCTTCTTTCCCTCTGTTAAAATATATTTTTAAATTAAAAAATATTTTTATTTTATTTTATAAATTTTAAAGGGAATGACAATGTTTCCATAGATGGTAAATTATTCAGACATACCTACAGGGCCGTACAGATGGGCAATCAAACCATTAGGAATGGCTACTGCCTGGTATTTTAGACTGTGGATGCGTTTGTGTCCATTATATAGGATCCTCTGTGTTACACCTGGTCTGGCAATGGGTCGTACAGTGCCATCAATAAACCCAAAGCAATTATCCAGAGGGGCTCCCATTTGGAGGATGCAGTCAGCATATCTTCTCAATGCTACAGGATTCAGTATGTTTTCATTCCACTGTGTTATCCTGTGATGATGTGCAGAATATATATAGTCCAGCACGGAGTTTGTGGCCATGCACAGGACTGGGACTTGTCGGTGACCAAACCTTTGCATCATGTCACTGTACCGGCAAGGGTATGCCAGCCTCTTAAGGAGCATACACAGCGCCTCGACTCCTCCCACAACACTTCTCTGATCACAAACGATCTCATTGGGAATCCCGAGAACATCTACCAGAATTGGTAGGTCACATTTTCTGACACGAAATTCATTTAAGCATTCGTCTTCCTCCATGTAATCAAGGTTAAAAGGCAAGTATTGCTTACACGGTAAATCTAGGTTTTTAGACTTATTTACATTATACAACAGTAAAAACTCATCTTCTGACAAAAGATTGTCATTTAATGCCAAAAGCAATCCTTCTCTTGCTTTTTTAAATGACATTATGACAAATGAATTAATGCCGCGTTGCGCTGTCCTGTTTACGGTTGCTTAGTGATTTTTACGTTCTTGGCTACGGCGGTGTGACATCATACTTCCGGTCGCCGTAGCCGTTCCATTCGCAGCTGTTGCTTAAAGTCCCTAATGTGCCTTTAGGAGGCCAAAGGTCATCTTTATCTTCACTCTTGTTTGAGGGCCACATTGAAGCGGTGTTGTGGCCCTATCTGAGGGTCATGATAGGGGGTTATTGTGTAGGTTTTTCTATCTCAGTTCAAATTAACAGTGTTTTGTACTGAACCAAATTTAACTTGCTTTCCTCAAAGTGCTGACACAACACAGACTAACGGAAAATTTGAGTCAAGCACTGAGCCAGGCCATTTGGCATACAAACTTGATCATATGTTCATGACCACAAGTCGTCTGCAGATGAAATGTTTAGTAGATCATTATTATAACTGTTAATGTTACTATTAATTTAAAGATTCATCTCACAGAAAATAATCATCTAACATATCTCTACCTGAACATTATGGCTGTGATAGGACTTCCTATTAACATAATCTGCCTCATGTTCCCCTAGAGCAGTGGAGACTGGAGCATTAGACTGCATACATGTTGCAATGACTTGGGAATCCCATCATAAGATTAACAGAAGAATAATAAAAAAGATTTAAAATAATTCTTAACATGTATTATATTGTATAGCCTAGTACATTTGTGAAATTTGCTTTTTGAAAAAAAAAAGTGTTCATGTGATGTCACCCTATCAATATATCTTACTGGCAATTTTATAAAAACCCTCTTTTATGGACATGGTAGATAAATGTCCGGGGAACACTATTAATGAAACTTTTCATGTACTCCTGCAGGGCGAGGACCACCTTGCGAATGGTTTGACAAACATATGTTTTCCCCTAGCTTCTGTGCGTCACCCACCGTGCAAGTATGTACCACTTGCAAAAAAATAAATAAACGCAACGCAATACAATTTGCGGTACAGTAAGTGCATGAATTCGACGTGTTAAATTCTTTATGTGCGGCTCAAGAAGTTTGCAAAATTAAGACATTCCTTCCGCGGAAAATCTGTATCTTTCATACAAGTAACTATCAGTTAAGGCAAGAGGATTTTGTCTGGCTAAAAACTCTTTCTCTATGAAGTGCTCGTCAAACAATTTGCGCTGAGATATCCACCGGATTTGGAAGAAAATGTGAAGTCATTGCAACAGACACTTGGAATAAGTTACGTCACATATATGTTTCTTTGCTCTCAGCTGATTGGTCAAACTTCAGTCTGAGATCTTGAATCCAGAACATAACCTGCCCCGGAGCAGGTTAGCCGTGCAGCGTAAGATACCATGGCAACGAACACCGATTAAAGCCAAGCTACTTTCATAGTACCTAAAACCCAGGGTTGGCGGAAACTAAGCTGAAACATAGCTGGCTAGCCACCTAATCCGGCTTCATGGTACAGGCCCCTGGTGTCAAGAGCTGAAAACAAAACACAGATGTGCATATTTTTAGATAAAAAGTTAATCAATTAAAAGCTCCCTTTCTGTCAGTAATGTTTCATGTCATGTTGATACTGACATATTGGGGTCTCACTTGGAAGCCCAATCACCTCTGAGTAGTAAAGTAATGACCAATAGAATTTGCATGGCAAGCTACTTCCCCAGACATATGGGGGAATACAAGATGGCAGCCTGCATCCACTCAGATCTTTGCTTCGGAGCAGAGTGGTTGCACACAAGGGGGTAATCCAGCACCCGGAAAGCGTACCTTCCCTAGGGGCTGCCATTGGCTAACAAGCCATCACCTGCTGTTAGCATTCCATTGACTCCCACTCATTTTGTCGTCACTTCAGACTTTACATCTGAGGCGTTTAAAGACTCCACTTGTCCATTGTTTATTTCTAAAAAACACAACAATGTATAAAAGGCTCCATTACCTTGTATCTTACGTTATGGCCCCGTAGAAGCAGTTTTTGTAAAAATAGGCTAACGATTGCGTCATAACCACACAACTCTCTGTCGCACAGTAGAGAGATTACCATATCGACTGGAGGAGAAGCTCGCAGGCAATCGGGGGGACGTGGAGGCAAAATGACAAAATAATTAATCTGAATATTTAGCAAAAGTTTCTCCTGCTCCTAGCTCATGGACACCTCCTACTCAGGCTCTCTGTCTCTGCAAGTTTTGGAAGGGAATGATTCAGATTTCTCTTGGCACAGCTACTAGAGGACAGACGGGTTGCTCACGTCACATCTACGTCGTCAAGCTCAGTTTGAGTCTGCGCAGTACGGTCAGCCATCAGGAAGTGAGTGCTTCTAATTGACTTCACTTTTCTCCGTTGAAGTCTATGGGGTCGCTGTGTCCATTTCTTTGATTGTCTATGGTTGCACACAGCGATCGTTCTTCCAGTCACAGTTTGCAATCAAACAAATAAACATATCGCTTGCTGGCCAGGACACTGTCTCAGCTCCTCAGCATAGAGCTAATGGAGCAGATGCAGGCTGTCATCTTGTATAATAGTCTGCCATCTAATATACCCATTTGTCTGGTGGAGTGGCTTGCGAAGCAAATTCCACTAGCAATTTCTTTATTACTCAGATGTAAGTGGGCTCCTAAGTGAGACCCCAATATGACAGTATAAACATAAAAAGCTTGTTAAACTTAAAGAGGCACTCCCCAGACTGATCAGTGTATGACAAAGTACCACAAGAGCGATTAGAGCAGACAGCTCTGTATAAGTGCCGCTTTAAGTTTAACAAGCCTAACGTCTCCGTTCCCTTCATCAGGGAACAAGAGTTACAATTAGGGCTACATGATATATTTAAGCATTTATACAGCGATGTATGAAATGCATACACAGAATCAGTTTCCTCAAATGTTTCAGAGGGAGTAGATAAAGGGGACCAGATTGGAGGCGTAGGAGACCAGCGAGAACCTGAGATGCCAGGAGATCCAGGAGGTGAAGGTCCAGGAGACCACTATGCATGCAGGTGTGTATGGGTAGGTGAGGGAATTGACGTGTAGAGGTGAGAGAGAATGTGAAGGTACAGACGTGCGTGGGGGTGCAATAGTGTAGGCCATCTGCAACTCCGATGGTACCTGGTGATGGGTAATAGAAGGTAAAGGCTGGTTTACAATACACAGAAATGACAACATCAAAACCGTTAAGGGGCCATTTCACACAGTTAATGATTGGTTTATGCAAGTGTTGACATTTAGAATCAAAGGAAGTAATTATCAGCTGAATCCTATCAGTGGATGTTTGTATTATAAGAAATGTATAATACAGGCTTTTGCATTCTCAATATTTAGTACTTTAGCCTCACAGAATGTTCAAGGATGTTTTAATTTGTTTTATAGGCAGGTATTTGTTCATTACCATAGAAAAACTGCTTGCGAGTCCACGTTGAATGCACTTATTCTGTGTAAAAAGTACCTGTACACAGCATGATCACAAGAAATGCTCATAACTTTTTTATATTGGTTAAAAGAAAGGCTGCTCTCGCGAGTGCCTTTCACCTTCTTTGAACCAGCATCACCCCATTAATAAACATTTGGAACATTGTTTGTTCCAAATGATTGTAGAAGTTTGTAAATTGATTCAAATCGGCAGAAGATAGAAAAACAAGTGATATGTGAATTGATTTTCCCTACAGCAAACCAATCACAGCACATTCTGCATTTTGGATGGAGGGCCTTCCTTGAAACAAGAACTAAACAGGGCATTCAAGCCAGACAGGGGAAAGAGGAGCTGTATTGTAAAATCTGAATAAGAATGTGCTTTTTCAAACCACCAAGTATGAAAACTAGGGGTGAAAAAAAAAAAAAAAATCTGTTTAGAATTTCAGAATTGATTCTGACCATTGTTTTTTTATCCGCAGATGCATGATGACACTGCATGCATTTAAGAAACACCCATGTTCTGCTTGTTTCCAATTGCTCACACACATTCCATGAAATAATCTTTTATAATATTTGGAAAGCAGAGCTGCCAACTCTCACGCATTCACCGTGAGACTCACGCAATTGCCACTTTTCACACGCTCTCACGCCACACATCCATTTTCTCACACACAGAAAAATCGCAAAGCAAAGAGGACATGGAGACCGACAGACTAAACAGAGCAGGTTACTTATGATATATAAAAAAATTCATCTCTCAGATTCTGTCAAATTTATTACGAAATTCAAACAATAAATACCATTTTGGCGCTTGTAAATGTGACGTGACAGATCCCTAGCGGCACGTGAACCGATCATCTCTACTAGCTAATAGTAAATAAACACGAATGAACACTGTTGAAAGATACAGTACAACTTACCGAAATGTATATTCCTCATACATAATATCGGCCAATCAATCAAACAAAGGGGTCAATAAAACAGCTGGAGAACAATCATGTCACATAACATTTACCTCAGGAAAGCCATTTAATGACCATAATATAGGCTATACCCAGCAAACACAGAACGTTGGCACAACGTACCCAACCTTCTAACAACGTTTTATCAACATGGCCAAAAGGTTGCTATAAATACGTTGCGTGGTGAAGGTTGTTACAGCGTTGTCACAATGTTGACATTAAACCACCGTTCAGGGCCATTGCTTAAGGTTGTGCCAAGGGTCTCTTGACAACCACTGGACTACATATGTACTCGTCACTGCCCTGAAGCGCGAAAATCAGCCTTTTAAATTTCAACCACCCGTTGGGCTCATTGTGTTGTCTCGTTCTTCATCGAGCAAGGATACGTGAGTATTGCGTTTTATTTACCTCAGCTAAACAAGATACGTAATTATTCAAACACAACCTACAACTTTTTTTTTAATGTGACTAATGTAGCCTCGCTTGCACTGTTTAGTTTTTCATTTAATTTGTCTGCTATTTAGTCTCATTCGTTTCTTTGCTCCTCTGGATTTGTGGATGTTTCCTGGACTGATTCCGGTTACCGAACTTTATCGTCCGGCTTTCGACTACCGTCTGCCATGTACAGAACCGGTTTTGTTCATTAAATGTTCTGATCTTTGCTTTTTATGTTTTATTTATTATACTTAAAAGAAATTTGTATAATTAATTATATAGTTTTTTTTTCTTTTTTCACAAATGTATGACTTTTGGAAGTGCAATTTGATTACCATATATGCAGTTAGTTTTAATAAAGCTGAATTAGCGTAACCTTCTGTAATTTTTACTCTTTAAAGTGTACACTTGCAGGTGTTGACTATAATTAGGCTAATTTACTGATAGCCCCATTAAATAATAATAAGGATAAAAATATTTAAAAATATATATAATAATCTAACATCTGACTAATTAAAAATTAACCTCAAAACATTTAATGCTAAATGATGGATAGGCCTATCTAGCATAAAAACAAAAAATTGTCAGAACGTCGTCTCTCAGTTGCTGAATGTCGCGCAACAACGTTGCTACAGCCCTGTCGCGTCTTACAATTCTACGTTGTTACAATGTTGCGAGCACGTAGACAGCGACGTTGCCATAGAAGAAATGCAACGTGCCACAGACGTTGCCACAACGTAAATATGTTTGCTGGGTAGCACGTTAGTTGGCTTGAAAAAAGAGCTATAGAGAGTATTTAGCTAAATATGTGTACTATATTACATATTATATTTTTACTTATATCATTAAATAAAGTAGTTATTATAATAATAATAAAAAATGCATTATATTTAATTTGAGTTATCTTTAACCTTAAATAATACTGCCAGCTGATAGGGCTCTGTGTATATTTACAGCATTAGGTGATTTGTTTTATTCTTGAGAAAAATTAACGCCTATCTTGTGTAGCCTACCTAATATTTATCCAAATGAGTCAATATAAATCAAATCACAAGAATTTAATTGAATTGAAATAATAAAAAATGCGTAGCTTACCAGAAATTGTACCATGTAAACAGATGCCAGATGTGGCTTCTCTTATGCTAAAATGTTCAGTGGATGAGTCTTCTTGCCCACAAGATCAAACAATGTCTGGGGGAAAATAAATTTAAATAGAAAGAAAAACAGAAATATTACCATGAAATCAAAATGGATAGTTCTTTTTTAGTTCTTTTGGAATGCTATTGTTTTATTTAAAATGCCAATTTGAATATATGCAATCAAACCCTGCTACAACTTTTTAATAAATGAATGGGTGCTGAGGATTGAACAGTATCAAGCAGGTTGTGAGAAGGACAGGGAGATCAACTCTAATAATAAAAGTCTTAGAATTCTTCTAAAAATGTGCTGAAATCAGTAGTTTTATTTAATTTCAATGTCAGATTGGTGAATTTTGCCTAAAGATGACAAGTTTGCAGGGATGTTTAAGTACCATAAACAAAACATCATACTATGACACATTACCTGAATTGATTCTGACATCATACATTTTCTGGTTTTCATAATTACATTTGGGAATTTAAAGTGAAGAGGCACACCATCAGAAGGCTCTGGGAACAATAGCATCCTCTGTCGTCTTTCGTCAATTGCCTTCAACAAAACAATTATTATATTTGACAGCTTTAAGAATTAAAGTTTAAGACTGAATTACAAAGTTTAAGGAAACAGTTACCTTTAGGCATTTAATGTGCCATGTAAAAACATACCTTTTCTCTGTCTGCCAATAATGATGCGTTGTATTCACGATCCTGTTGCTCGCACATAGCCCTACGTTCCTCAATGGTCTAAAAATAAAAATCAATTCAGTTTAGAAAGGAGTACTTCATTTTTAAAGTAAATAACTCATGTTTATCCAAAATTAGCTTATTTTAGTTACCTCAGTGGCGCATACAGGTTGTCTTGTTTCTTCAGTTTGTTCTGAAGATGCAATGCCATCAGATCCTAATTCCTAAAGAAACATTGCCAATATTGGACCGTTCATAGGAGCAAATCACATGTTAGAGACTACAGTATCAACACAACTTGATATACCTGATATACCTCAGCCAAAGGTATGATATACAGTCTACTTTTACCAATGGCTACCTTCAGCTCCCTAACAGAGGCAACTTGAACTTTTTGGAGTTTCTTGCATCTGTCTGCCCTGGCCAACTCAAAGCCTACCAAATTTAGGCTTACTTGTGGGTAACTCTGGCAAATGTATTGATTAAACTCAGATAGACTCTAATTTAGATTAACTTTGGAGAACTGATTTTGCTGCGTTTCATGAAGCGGCCTCCCTATTGAAAAAAGAACATTAATGAAAAAGACTGCACTTCCTGAGGCTAAACCATCCACTAGCCAACCCTCTTGAATTCATAAATACTGGCAGTTTAGGAGTATGTCTGAGGCAACATTAAATTGGAAATTTAAAAGTCACATTATTAAAAAGTAATTTAAAAGCTACAGCTCAAATATTATACATAAATACATAAAGGTAAACAGATCACTCCAGACTGCTACAAAACCATACAACAAGCAATTAGTAATTATTAAACTTACCTAATCCATTTTGTGATTGTTGAGCACGTTCACTGACTGAAGGTAGTCTGGAGATGTCAGGTCCTGGAAGCAGAAACATACTCGCATGCCATGTCGACCTCACCCTTCTTCCAGCGGGCTGGAACACAACATAAAAAATAACCATAAACAAATATTTCATTACACCACCATGAATAATTTTAATAAAGCACACAACCATACAGTATCTTGAATTCAAAATTAAACTTAAGTAGCAACCAGACCGCCCCCAACCTGGACATGCAAGTTATCTGGACATATCATAAACTGCAAAACTTCTGTCATCTCTCATCTCATTCAATCACATATGCACCTGTCATCATCAACCTTGAATCTGCAAATGTAACAGAGGCCAGCTAGTAGTCTCTGTGCGAATAAACCTCACTCCTCTGATGAGCTCTCTAATTGAATTGAAGAGATTTATCACATCCTTTATTAAAATGGTTAATTATAAAAAACATTGTTATTTGAATGCAGAGATTGACACAAGCAAACATAAAATAAGTTTTATTTAGGGCTCAAGGACACTTTACAATGAACAGTAAAAGTACAGTAAAGGAGAATTATGTATACGGGGCATACAGCAGAATACAATCAGACACAACGAAATGTAATACAACTTAAGAATGGTAATATTCAGAAAAGTAGGGGTGGGGCAGGTTACAAAGATAAGGTAGGCCTATATAAATAGATATAAACGCGATAGATATAAACCCGACATCGGCCTCCCGTAAATTTATTGCACTTAACACGTTAATATGTGAATTATATTATAAGAAATAAAATGAGCTGTACACATTTGTCTTCATGGCTGCTATAATTTTGACCTGCCTCAAGATGGCACTGTTTTCAACATTTCTGATGAATCACATCTTTTCCCGAAACAATTAGAGAACTGCTCATATGTTTTCAAAATTTGTGTTTTCTATATGGGTGTGTAATTTATGTAATTTTACTCCTAAATTGAAAAACTCCATAGCAAAATCTTGAGGGAACCAGAGGGGCGGGGTTTTGACATCATACCTGCACCACGCCCACGCCGTCCTGAGTCGCGGGAAACACCGGATCACCATGTGATTAAAGTGCAAGCTTCAGTTTTAAACAAGTTTTAAACAATCTGGATAAGATTAATATGTTATAATGATAAGTTTAAATATATTTTTGGTTCATTATGAAGCTGTCGCGGGCCAGATTAGACTGTGGTTGGGTCATCACACTCTAGTTAATGGGAAACACAGGGACTACATCCCGTTAAATGCATGACAAATGTATGAGTCTGTTGATATATCACACCTCAGATCCAAGATGAGAACCTTACATTACATTACACTGCATCACAATTAGATTAGTAAAACAGTGTTACTGTTCTGCAGGCAATTAGAGGGTATGCATTGATGTCAAAAGATATGGATGGTAGAGAAGACAACACTTATTAAAGATAATAAAAATATGAAAAAAAAAAATCAAAGTAGTTATTGCTTGAAACAAACTATATATAAACTAAACAAGAACAATTTAAAGCAAAAGTCTTAGAAAAACAGAACACAAAAAAGTGGGGAAAAAAATGAAGAAAAAGGGATGAGTAGCTGACTAATCTGATGAGGTCTCAATTGATTGGATTTGCAGGACCCGTCTGTTAACTTTCATTGGCAGTTTGCCGATGAGCTCATCTGGATTACCACAGTAGATGGTGGCTGGAATAATATACACCACCGACTCACTGCTGAGGAAGTGGCAGGTGTCATTGACCTCAGAGACGCCAATCATTTCTTCCTCTGTTTCCTGGACCTCAGCGATCAGTGGAAAACAAACCAGTATGGGAGGTTTCAGTGTATCAGAACTGGAACACTTCATCAGTGTATCAGAACTGGAACACTTCATCACTGCAAGTATTTCTTTTTGTACAATTTTGCTTTTCTGGCTATTAAATTCTTGTTTATTGACCTGTTGTATTAAAAAACACACTTGCAACTCTAACCTATTATCAGATTACAGTCGTGCCGATATTCTGAACAATTATGCTTTTGTTCATGTGATATTTATTAATTTAAATGTAGGTTTACAACTCCAAAATGCATGTTTTACTCTGTTTCAGTGTGTACTATGGCAGAAGTCATGTTGTGCATTATGTACCTTCACAGAAGTGTACGCTGAGGAGTGATATTTTCCTCGCCCATTGTTTATGATGCAGAGATGAAGGCGTGTAAGAATCATCTCATCTCCTCATAGAGGTCATTCAACACCTCGTCCTCCACAACGACACATTAAAATCCTTTCCTCCACACTTCAGCTGCATATCAGCTGCATATTAGTGTGTGTCATCCTCACGCCACACGACTGGAAAAATTTAATTCATGGGTGTGTATAATACAGTGCTGTTTCTCAGTTATGTCCCTGGAGCTCCTCAACATTGCACAATAGATTTTTTCTTTTATTTATCCAATTTTTTGCAATTGCAGTTTTTCTTCCCTTTGTGTAGCTAAGGGCTCGCTGGTTCGTCCGTGTTGCAATGCACTTGCAATGCAAAAATGCTGGCAGAGAAGTTGGAGTTTTCTCTGAAGAGAAAAGGCAGAGAAAGGTACATGTAAAAACTCTGGCAATTTAATTAAAATTTAATTCAATTTAATTTAATTTGTGGAAAAATAAGTGGAAAAATTACTTCAGAAAATACCTTTTTTCAGTCAGAACCCCTTCTCTGAGACCAAATCCTGTCAGAATATATTTTATTATACTGTCTTTTCATCGTAACTTCTCAGAAAATATTTTTTTCAGTCAGAACCCCCTTCTCTGAGACCAAATTCTGTCCGAATATTAATTCAAATAACAAAGGCCGAAGAATCATCTTCCAATTTACCTCGCGCTTTTACTGAGATGCTGTCTGGCGTGCCGCTAAATGATGCTGACTTTCTGACAGAGAATTGCCTGAAAATCACAGAAGACCTGTCACCGATAGAGCGATGAGGATTCAGCTATGGCCTGCAATTGAAAAAGCCCGAAAAGAGAACAAAAGGGCTTATTTCGTCGGTGGATGTGCGTTTGTAGATGGTACTGAAATATGCTCGATGGTGTTTTAAGCCCCCAATGGCTCCTTAGAGGCAGCTAACCCTACCCTCAACCTTAAACCTACCCATCCCCTCGCTGCCTGGAAGGCGCCGTTGGGGGCTTAAAACACCAAACACCGAAATATTTCCTTCTGTCTGAATTTTAGTGGATTTGATTTCCACTTTAAAGCTACACTGTGTGATTTTTACCCCCATCTAGCGGTGAAATTGTATATGACTACCCAGTGAAAATTAGTTTCTGTTCCTCTCAATTCCGAGGGCGTTTTAACTCCTACGGTGGCCGTATTATTCCAAGATTAACATGGCTTCCAGTTATCGACTTCGTCCATGACAATAATAAACAATACGTCTAAAATGAATAAAACTACAGGACAGATGTCAGGAGGTAAACGTCACCCTTGGAATCGGCTATCCCAGCATAATCAGATTAGGCTAACGTTACAATGTGTACAAAGTAAAAGCAATTAAAAATAACTAAAATTTACAGTGTCCTTTTTTTATATAGCTTAAAAAATTGCGCCTTTAAAACTATTCATCACCTGTGATCCGTCGCAGCACAGATTTATGTTACAAGGTAAACAATACTTTTTCACCATTGACGCAAGGATGAAGTTATACTAGAGGTCGTTCTGAAGTTATGCACAACCATGGGCGAGGCTAGCCCCTTTTTAGGGGTGCTTCAGCACCCCTAAAAAGGAGCTCAGCACCCCTAAAACTTGGAGTAAGAAATGTTGTTATTCTAAAAATTTTGTTCGTCTTTGACAAGGTTAAATAATGTCCAAAACATACTCCGTAGTTTGTGGTTTAAAATGTATGTGTTAATGATGAAAATGAAAACATCCCCGCTTAGCAAATGGGGTCATCCTCTTCTCGAACGGCACGAACGTCATCCAGCGCGAAACACACGCAGAGTGAGAACCCATTATGTAGTGTTGTGAATCAACTAAGTTGCTCCAAAGCTGTGTCTCACACTTCTTTCCTCTTACCTAGAGTTGTTCCGATTCCGAAACCATATCGGTGAGTACTGGAGTCAGTATCCTGAATCAACATGGTACACCTATAATAAGTGTTTAGTTTCGGACTATTGTAGTCCAGTGGGTCGCCGCCGCTGTGGAGTAGCACAGGACCTGGGTGACTCGTCCATAGTCATGAACGGAGAGAAGTAGCGCCGGTTACAATGTTCTTCCGCAAGACGCATGCAGTTCTGTTTATTAACTGCTAGAGCGTGAAACAAAAACAGCAGCGCGACAAATAAACTGCGTACCTGTGTAGTGCGTACGTGTGTCTCTGTTGTTAAAGTTTATCGTTAATTTGATACTCATTTTAACAATCGGGAGTCATGTAAACATGACGTCACGTGCGTCTTATCTGGTCAGTCGTCATGGAAACATGAAGCCCTGGCGTTTGGACCAGAGTGAAAACAAACGACATATCACTGTATACCACCAGTATGTGTGAAAACACTCACTGTGGCTTTTTAAATGAATTGTTATTCATTCCTAGATTTATATCTGTTATTTTTCAGTTGTGGCTGACTATCAAACTAGACAATAAAATAAAGTTTAATGTTTTTCTTTTACTGTATTTATTCATTCCTCACACACAGAGGATTTAACCTGAACCATGCTTAACTCCTGAACTCCTAGCATTACTCTCTCTCTCTCTCTCTGTGTGTGTGTGTGTGTAGTGCACGTGTGGCCTGCCAGTGAGCAATGGACATAAGACAGTTCTTTAGAAAAAAAAAGACAGATTCAGGTGAGAGACTAGGAACAGTCCATAATGACCTCTGTCTTGTTTAGTTTTTTTATGTTTTTTTGTTCTTCTGAAAAGTGTTAAGCTAAAGTAACAGATAATGCAAACCATTACTTATCTAGGCAATGGTCCCCTGCTTTTTTTATTTTATTTTTTTATTTCAAACCCACAATGGAGAATACAGCTTCTCTTGTGAAAGGAATTTGTGATTTAAAAAAGTTTGTAAGCCCAATAATAATAATAATAAAGACATTTAAAATGACACGCCTCTTGTGTGCCTTTTGATCATATCCTTAGAATCTGTAAATGGTCTCCATAACATTTTTGTGACAAACTGACCTCAACTCTCCTGCCTACAATATATTTGTGTATGATTGTCAGTGCCAAGGGAAAGAGAATACTCATACTCCTATACTAACTTATTGGCATTAAGTAGCCTATATTATTTTACACCACATTTTTTTCATAATAAAGGAGGAGGAAAACAACAGGGAGAGTCCATAAGGGATGAGAGGGAATTGACTAGTGAAAGAAATGAAGAAACAGAGGGAGTGCAACATGGAGACCACCAAGCCAAAGCAGCAGGGCCAGAAGAGAGCTGTTCAGACTTGGGGGATAAGGACACTGGTCCTAAACAGTTAAAGCTGTCTCAATACCCTCATGCTCAGTTTGGCACACAAAAAAGAGCCTTTCAAGAACAGTGGTTCAAAAGTTTCAGATGGCTGGAATACTCAGCTAGACAAAATGCTGCTTTCTGCTTTCCTCGTAGGGTATTTGGCAAAAATGTCAGAAAGGATGCACTTGTGAATGATGGAGTTAATAACTGGCAAAAGGCACTTAGCAAGTTTCAAAAACATGAAACAACACAGTCACATAAGGACAGTGTGGTTTGTTGGAACAGCTACAAAGCAAGCCTGTCAAAAGGGAATGTTGTAGAGCAGATAGAGGGAGCAAGTACCACTGAAATTAGTGAAAGAAGGCAGTACCTAGAGCGTATTATGGCAGTAACCTGCTTCTTGGGAAAGCAAGGCATAGCATTCAGAGGTCACGATGAAACAGATGAGAGTCACAACAAAGGCAATTTCCTAGAGTGCATGTCACTTTTGACCAAATTTGATCCCTTCTTGCAGAGATACACAGCCCCTTCAAACACCACGTATCTCTCATCTGATAGCCACAATGAGATGATAGAGTGCTGTTCACAAGAAATAACAGAAAATATCATCAGTGAGATAAAGGGAGCAAATATGTATGCCATTATGGCTGATGAGGCCAGGGATGGAAAGACAGAACAGTTGGCACTCTGTGTTAGATACGTGTCTGTTGAGGGTGCCGTCAAAGCAAGGTTCCTAGCCCTTACAGAGGTGTCACAGTTTGATGCTACTTCGATAACAGCTGCAATTGAAAATCAGTTGGTAAAGAAGGGAATTGATCAGTTGAAATGTGTGGCACAGACCTACGATGGGGCAGCTGTCATGAGTGGGGATGTTGGGGGTGTACAAGCCCATTTTAAAAAGAAGCACCCTGAGGCAATTTATGTGCATTGCTATGCACATGAGTTAAATCTTGTTTTATGTCACACATGCAAAGCTGTCTCTGAAGCCACAGAGTTCTTCAACATGCTGGAAAGTCTCCATTCTTTCTTTAGTGTCTCCCTTGTAAACCACCATAAGTTTGTGGACACTCAAAAGAAGTTAGGGTTGCAGCCAAGAGAACTTGTGCAGTTGTCAACTACACGCTGGGCATCCCAGCTTCATTCAGTGACTGCAGTGATTGATAATTTCCCTGCTATCATTGAGTGCCTCTCCACAATCAAGACACCTACAGCAGTTGGATTGAGGGCAAAACTCAGTAAATTCTCCTCAGTGTATTTGCTGATGGTTTTCCACACTCTCCTGTCTGTAACAGCAGGTTTACACAGATACCTACAGAAGGAGACCATTGACATTGCCCAAGCAGTGACATACAAAAATGCAGTGACTGACACCATGAAGCAGAAACGCAGTGACACCACTGCTGCAGATCTGTACTCCAGAACAATAGCTATGTGTGAGGCAAACCAGATAGCAGTAGAATCATCCTCAGGACAGAGGCGGAAGACAAAGAGAATGGATGAATATGTTGTTGAGTCAACTTGTGGGGCAGGCAGTGAAACCTGTGGCTCTTCAGAGTCTGAAGATCTCAAGAGGAAACTTTTGTTTCCTTGTCTGGACCGAATGATCTGTGAACTTGAGAGGCGTTTTTCTGGTGTGAATGAGGATGTGCTCAATGGAATTCAGGCATGCAGTCCAACCTCAGGCCATTTCTTGTCTGAACCTCATCTGACAGCACTGGCTCTGCATTACCATATTGAACTTAAGTCAGAGGAAGTGATAGTTGCAAAAAACTTTCTGAAGCGCAAGATTGAGGCTGGTACAGTTCAGGACATGCTAGCAGTGTACAAACTCCTAGATTCGGAAATGTTCCCTTCGCTGAAAGCTGTTATGCAGGTTGCCTTGACAATACCAGTTAGCAGCTGTACATGTGAGCGGTCTTTTAGTGCCTTGCGTCGGCTCCATACATGGCTGAGGAGGACCACAGGCCAAAGCAGACTCCAGCACCTAGCTGTGATGTCTATTGAGAAGGAGGTGCTTGAAAAAATTGAACACCAAAGGGTCATTGACAGGTTTGCCACCCTCAAAGTGCGGCGACATTCTCCCAAAGTAGAGCCAAATGGGGATTCAGGGGAAGTGCTTCAAAGATTTCCCTCTCTTTCTTTTTTTTATATCTTTACTTTCTAAGTATTTTTAAGACCTCTGTAAATAATCTGGATATTTTGGACTTCTTGGTTTTACCTTCTTTTTTTCTTCTTTTTCTTTTTTTTTTCTTTTTCTCTTGATGTGAAGCTTGTTTTATTATTATTTATTGATGACTTATATTGGTTTATGAAAGTTCAGACAGGCGAGCAACCAGATATGTTAGAGATGGCCATTTGTAAATAATTTACAGAAGATGAATTACATTTTGTTGTCCAAGTACTTGTTACTTTGTTCAATGACAATAAAGTTGAATCTAATCTAACCAATCTGATGACTGTTGATACAAAAGGAGGCACATGGAGTTAACGGTCAGGAAAACCAGCTGAGTGAAGAAGGTTTTGTGTTTGTTACAGGGGGCTGTCTGTGTGAACTCACAATTAAGCTGGTGTTCTGAAAAGGTCTCAAAAAAAAGAAAAAAAAATCTGGATTTTGGAGTTAGTTGAACCAATGTTAAAATGATAGTTATTTTTCAATAGATATATTTTTTGTTTTTGTGTGAAAAGAGGGTGGGTGGTGGCAGTGGGGCTCATTGGGTGCTCAGCACCCCTAAAGCTCTGACCCTAGAATCGCCCCTGTGCACAACCATGCTATGGTTAGACAAGCAACTATAAAACTTCGAATTTACACAAATGAATTACAACAGGCTGAATTACCTGTCGAGAAGAAAGCAGGCAACCTCGGCGTCCGTTTTAAAATCTTTTCTCCTCATGAGCTCTTTCCATCTGGGAAAAGTTACTCCAATATTGACTATGGTCTTGCTGATTTGTCTGTCGCGTTTTAATTCTCTCTTTCAAATGTGAGTACGCACGCACGCACGCACGCACACACACACACACACACTATCTTTCAAATCTGCCGGCACTCGCGAGTAATCTCCCCCTCGCATTCGTCACGGTATCACTGAGTGAAAAACGCAAAAGGCGAAGCTTGAATTTACAGGCATGTCCCTCTTTGGCTAATGTAGTTTCAAGATGGAGGGGCAACATGGCGACCGGCATACGAACCCCTCACCCGTATGTACTTTCAATGGCAGATTATAAACTTAAGAGAATACTTTATTACTTGAAAGAAGTATAATGAGCACATATATTTTTGAAAGAACTAAGTGTTTTTTGCTAAGAATCAACTAAAAAAGTTACACAGTGTAGCTTTAATGGATGCTTTTCTGACTTGATCTTGGGATTGCGTAATTTCCCGGAATGACTTGAGCCTTATAGACCTTTTGTGCCAGAGAACCAAGCGAGTAGCCATCTTTAGAATACTGTCTTTGAACTTATGTTTTTGCGGTCGCTATGTATATCTCTATGACATTGCTGTCCTGGAGTAATTCACTTTTAAAGTGGATATACTTAAAGTAAAGTTAACAAAGGTTATCATGAGGATTGTAATGTTTAAAACAGATGTCTTAACAAATGTCAGTCGACCGGGAAGATTTTAAAATGAGCCGTTCATTTATAAATATGCAAGACCGCTCTGAAAATACAGACCGGAAGACAAAAGACAACGAGCGCAGCGCTGAAAAGGGTCTTTGGTGTTTTATGCCCCCAACGTCGCCTTCCAGGCAGCGAGGGGATGGGTAGGTTTAAGGTTGAGGGTAGGGTTAGCTGCCTCTAAGGAGCCATTGGGGGCATAAAACACCATTGAGCGCTGAAAAGGGGCGGGGCTACATAAGGTCTATACAAAAATGAATTTTTCCTCTTTTTGACGGTATGGCCAAATGTTTCATTTATTCATTTCATTAAGTTTTTTTTTTTCTTCTGGGCTTATACAACCTTTTTTTTTTTAAGACCTTTTTTTTTTTTTTTTTACTAAGCACTCTCTACATTCTGTGTAAGCAATGTGAATCATTTCATCTCTAAATTTTTTTTTTTTAAGGAAGTTTAATTTTGTTCTATAATAGTACATTTTGATCCTCTTGTTATTCTGAGGTATTGTTGTCCTCATCCCTTACTAAGTTTGTTCTGACCAGTTAAAGGGACACTATGCAAGTCTGAGTGTTTTTTCTCTACGAGCTCCCCCTAGTGTCTGGTAGTATAATGCTTTCAAACACTCTGTCGTAAAAACGAACTGTTGTCCCTCCCCCCTTGCCACGAGCAACCCAGCTGATCAGCTGTCAACCTAGCTGAGCAGAGGAACCGGCTATTTCAAAACCAGTTATGTCTACCGAGGCAAGTAAAGCAAAACTTTATTTCCAACTGATGGCGATTTTTTTATTTATTGTGTTGTCATGCATACTAGTATTTTTTACCGGGAACGAACGATATGAACGAGGCGAACTACTGCTTTCGTGTTTGTTTGTTTGTTTGTTTTTGGGAGAATGGGCATGAGCATAAAAAATATATATATATCGGAGGCTAATATTTGTCTAAAGTTATATTAGCAAGGTCTATAAGTTCATCTGGTAGAATGATGGTTTACCTTTGCTTGTCTAAGAAAACATCAGAACGTTTTTTCTAGCTCGATCATGATATGTGCAACATTTTGCGCGTCTGATATTGCCTACTATCAGACGCGTTGACTTAGTGACATAAAATAAAAGTGTAAGTTACACAAATAAAACCGACAGAGGAACTGCCAAACAACTACAGAAATCAAACGTGTTTGCTATGACAATGCTAACATCAAAGTTATAGTATCTAGCGTACTAGTAAGCCCCTAACAGACAGCGATCATAATAAAAACCTTTACAGACAATAGCAAACATCCTGAGGTCACAATTACTTGAAATTTAAATATTAAACACAGTTTATTCCAAAGATACTTAACTTACAAGTGCAACAGCAGGATCAGCATCCGTTTTGCAGGCTTCTGTTTCTCTCAGTTCTCACCATTCTGAAAAAGCCGGTCCGATATATTTACTCGAGTCTGACTTCTTGCTCGGTCAGTCTCCCGTTTCCTCTTTCGTTGGTCCTCCGACAAAGATTTCCTAGCTTTCTGCTTCTTTTTTACAGGCTCAGCCTCAGCCATAACTCAATCTATCGTTGCCCTTTGCTTATAGCTAGCCCGCCGGTGCTTGAATAGGGGCGTGTACGTGTGCAGTGCCGTCAAGCAATTCGTTACATCGCGAGACCTGATATCACGTGATACTTCCTGACACCGACCCGCGTCCCAAAGTTGCAAGTGAGTTTTTTCCGCTCTCGGGCACCAGGGGGGTGCGAAACCACCACCATTCAACCCGAAATAAGTAATATAACCATTCCACTGACTCCGAAGCTGTTCAGTTAAGGTTAAAAAGTTACCTAGAGCACCTTTAAATTAGGTTCTCTGTCGCGGTGATACAGTATTTATTACTTATTTTTTATGTCCTTGTTTATTATTTCTTTAAATTGTAGAGGGCTATGAAGCATCCTTAAGCGTTTTATATTTTTCTTAGGCTATATCTGAAACGATTTAACACGGACCTTTGCTTTCTACAAGAATCACATTCAACTTTTCAAGATGTCAATTTATGGAGGTCACAATGGGGCTTAGAAATGTGGACAAAACACAGTTTGTATTTAAAAAAATCGTTTTAGTGGAAAGATCCTGGCTACTGATTGTGATATTTATGACCATTACATCATATTTGCTTTACAATTTACAAATGTGACATGTATTATTGCCAGAGATGCACCGATTGTAATTTTCTAGGCCAATTCTGATTTCCCATTGAGTTTGAGCTGCCGACACAGATTTAGCCGATTCCAATTTCATTTTTTCTAACCACTTTACAGCACACAAATATTTATTTTCTATCTTTTCTTTAATAGAATATTTTACATTTCTGTAGTAGGATTGTTTGTATTGGATTTCTTGAAATAATGTATCAATAGTAGGATTATAAATAGCAGTTATGATATGACATTCTGTGACAGTGTGCACTTTTTTATTAATTTAAATGCATTAAATTAACTTTATCAATTAAAAACAAGACATTGCCCTTTAGCAATCTTGCCTATAAAATGCAATAACTGAAAAAGTATATTAGATTTTCGTTATTTTATTTCCGTGAACATAACTGCCGTTGCAAAACATGCACATGAAGAACTAAAAGATGTGTAAAGAACACATCAGGATGATCATGCCCATAAATAATATTTGTGTGTTGGTTATGCTACATCAGTTATTTTTAGTTGCACTGATATGATGATTGCATAACGAATTAACAATTCATTACTCCCACCCAACGCCACCATTTTTTATTAATTTGTGTCCTCATTTAAATTAAAGTGAACACACAAGTAACTATATAATAATTTGTTAGCCTACCTGGTTTAGTAAATGTTGCATGTCCACGTTGTAATAATTTTTTCCCTTGTTTTTAATAAAACGGGAGAATAAATTACTTCAACAATGATTTAACCCACATCAGAGAACGAATTCTTAAATTCATGGCAAGGAAATCTTCGTGGTGCAACCCGGTCACACTAAATGCGTCTCTATTCCACACATTGTGTTTATCGTGCAATTTATACGCGAAAATTAGTTTTTTATGTGCATATGATAAGCATGGGTAGGTTTAGTAGTGGTGTGGGGTAAGTATGTATTATACGTTTGGGTAGGATTAGTGTTGTGGGATACGTGTGTATTACACGCAATAAAGTGTGCGTATCATATGCACGTAAAAATTATTTTTTGCGTATAAAGAGCAGGGTACAACACAATAGCTACCTTACCTATTTATCTAATTTATTATTGTAGGCCTATAGCTCACCTTTTGCTGCACTACAGTATGTTTTGTGCACACACATGTCAATGTGCTGCTTTAGATTCCAATATGAATCTTTGCTAATCTTTGTCTCTCCACACTCTTCTCCCTGCTCGTTTTTAACTTAGATTTTTACTGTGCATTTATGTATAAGGCTTGCAACTTCACTAAAACGTGCTTAGCTATTAATAATACAGATTGTCTTGAACTAGCAAATCCCCAAAGTGCATTCTGGGTTGAGCGAGCGATGCTGAGTGGAATGAGCAAGCGGAGCGGATTCTTCAGAAAGGCGCTCTCCTGCCCTGGAGGAAATATAACCGCTCCGCTCTCCACTCCGCTCACATGCTCTGTTTCCTACATGTTCTGTGTGCACGTGTGATGCTGGTGTTGTGCAATGTTAATCATGCGGCGCCCAAGTGCATTTGACCGGCATAAAATCGGCATATGTCAGACTGACCGGCTGGTCGCCAGTCATGGTCGATCACGTGAAAATCGGCCAATTCCGGTCACCAGCTGATCAGTCGTTGCATATTTAATTATTGCCAATGTTTATGGGTATAATTCACCAAAAGATTTTTTTTTTTTTTTTTTTATAAACTAGAAACACATATTCTTTATATGTTATCTAAATTTCCAAATTCTTTTTTAAATACAGTTTATGTCTTAAATGGGCGTAAATAGTTGGGAGAAAATATGATGTGTAATAATTATTAGATCTGCATTTGGTCTTAAAGAAGCAGCAGTCTAATAAACCTGCTGACGATTGCTCCATTAATGTGAATCAAACAACAAAAGGCAAATAGAAAAAATCAGTCCAGCTCTTGAATGAATAAATTTGGCTTTTATAAGCTTTAATCTATCTGTGATAAACTATGCAGTGTTATTTTCATTTGATTACTTTATTAGATTTATTTTTAGGCCATATTGCTTACCTTAACAGTAATGTCAGTTGACATTATATTGTCACAGGAATAATTATTTTTTTCCTTCATCATGTATTTGATTTATTTTATTGGGTTTATGATATTGTTTCAATGAATGTTATTATGCTGGATTTGTGATGCGTAATACCCTCAGTGGACAGTAGGGGGAGACAATGTGCTAATCGGAATTTATGTGGGTAACTAGGAGTCGCGGAGAAGAAGCCGCCATTGCGAGAGCGACTCGTTAACAGCACAACTGTGTCTGTCTCGTTGTTTTGCCAAACAGGTGGGTGAAATCAATCACCATGGACATAAAAACATGAAACAATATGTTGATAGCGTGTGTACACTGTTTTAAGAGGATGATATACATTTCCTGAGTAGTGTTAAGATGTTTAATAGAGACTGTGTTGTGTTTATGAAAATGCCGTTTCATTCGCGGACGTGCCGCGTCAGGCCTGGTATTAATATAATAAAATCTAAATGGTTACAGACTCCAGCACGCTTAACTAATGTGATTTTTATAGCTTTATAATTGTGTTTATAGCATAATGAGCATGTTTTGAGCAATCGCCATGGATTTCAAGATTGAAGTATGCAGAAATACGTAATTGTTGAATATTGTACATGTATGATCTTTGCATACTATATTATATAGTCTATTGTTGATATTTGTCTCTTTATAATATGTTTTAATGATCATTTGATTAAGTATATCTTAGGGCTGGGCGATATGGACCAAAAGTCATATCCCGATATATTTAGGCTGAATATCGATATACGATATATATCCCGATATTTTTTCTGCAAAGTGAGAGCAAATGTTCAGTCAAAGTCAAAGCCAAATATGACATCACAAGTAGTTTTATTGAAACAGGCTCTTTCAGTGAACATTTGAAAAATCAAATGAATAAATAATAAACAGGTTTCTTCACCTTAGGGCTGCACGATTATGACAAAAATCACAATTGCTGATTATTCCCTTGGAATTGGAATTGCGATCTATTAATTATGATTATCAGAATTTACATTGAATATATATATATAGGCAAAGTATAACACGTTTTAACACACACACAAGTACTGCCCCCCTTTACTTAACATACACACAAATTGTAAGAATATGACAAATAATAAAGACTAGTACTAATAAATAAACATTAGGCATATGCTAAAGCTATTAAATAGCAGTCCCAAACTAGTTTTTGTTAATACAATGTTGGTATGAGCCACTACAGTCATTTAAAAAATATTAAAAAATAACACAAAGAAAAATAAAGTGGCATGTGGTTAATATGGAAACGACAGTTACCATGGTGAATACACAATATTAACAATAACTGTTAATGAAACATGGAAACTGTTCCTGGTGAATAGGATGAAAATCATACCTGCATTACTTTTATTTCGTGTAATTTACAACGTAGCCTAACGGCGTTGCATGCTCGCAGTTTGGCGATAGTGAGGTGATACACAGCGAACAGCGCGCGCCGCCGCATTTGCGCGTGCAATTGATGAGTGTGCGCTACGAGCACATATAACGGCTGACAGGACAAGAAAGTCTGTTTTTCTGAGGTGAAAAACTTTATTTCAGCGTACACTTATGTCACTGCCTGGTAGTTCCTATTGTGCTGGGTTTTCTGAAGTAGTCATGATTCGCCTCTCATAACATACATGCTCTAAACACGCACGCAAACATGGTCGCGGGGAGCAGTGCAGAGAGCTCCAGGTCAGCTGTTGCCTTGAGCAAGGATCACAGCGCAAATTTGAATTATATCGATATATGCGATATGGTCTAATTCCATATCGCGTTTAAAAATATATCGATATATTTTTTATATCGATATATCGCCCAGCCCTAGTATATCTGCTGTACCGTATATAGTGATTCAGTTTAAATTGTTATATTGTGTAACCAATGGTTCGCTCAACTATTCAGTTATACAGTATTTAGTAGGACACATTTGCACAGACAACAGATACTGTAATACATTGTGATGTATGTTTTACGGAAAAAGTATTATCTCAGAAAAATACTACTAGTATAAGAAGAAAGACACTTATAAGAGTGATGCAACACATGTTTATTAGTGTTTTGTTTGAGTGAGTCACATGGAAGATGACACAAGATATTGTGATTTAATTATACAAAATGTATATAAATAATCTTTGAATTATCGTAATAAAGCCTTTGCAAGAGCGAGTCGTTACTAATAACAGCACAACTGTGTCTGTCTCATTGTTTTGCCAAACAGAATAATTTACAACAGCACCGCCAGTCGGACGGCGGGCGTGCTACATATATAATTTGGATCTTTATGTTTTATTGTATTTTGTTTTGTTTGACCATGTGTTTGTACTTTGTTTTTTGTGTCCTATGTCTTATATAAAACACAAAAAAGCCTGCACTCTTCTGCATAACATAGATGTTTTATTTGTTTAAGCATTGCATTTTCTTTTGCTATAGATATTTATTTTACATTTCAAAATATGAAGCAAAATTAATTATGTTCTGAATGTTTTCTTCCATTTTTTTATTTATTTTTTATATATAACAAAAATAACCGATAAGAATACTGTTAAAGTACCGGATTGATAAGCAGTATAGGTAAGAGTAAACGATACCCATCCCTAAATACAGGTATGCTTGATGATAGGGATTTTAATAATTTTCGACCTATCTCGACACTACCTTTTATTGCAAAAGCATTGGAGAAAACGGTTCTTAATCAACTCCAGTCTTTTCTTAGCTCAAATCAAATTCTTGAAACTTTCCAGTCTGGTTTTAAGCCTCTGCACAGCACCGAGTCTGCTTTATTAAGGGTCTCTAATGATATACTGTTAGCGACTGACGCTGGTGACTCGGTCATCCTAATAATGTTAGACTTAACCTCGGCTTTTGATACAGTTGATCATAAAACTCTTTTATCCCGACTAGAATATTCTGTGGGCATCCAGGGAACTGTCCTCAGTTGGTTTAAATCATATCTAACAAATAGAAGTTTCTCTGTTAAACTTGGTAATTTTTCTTCCTCGCCTGCTCAACTCTCCTGTGGAGTGCTACAGGGGTCTATTCTCGCACCCATTCTTTTTTCCCTGTATTTACTTCCTCTGGGCTCCATTTTCAGAAAGCATGGTGTATCATTTCACTGCTATGCAGATGACACACAAATTTATTTGCCTCTGAAACGCAACAAAGATACTGCTCTGAAATCTCTTTTTGCATGCCTAGAAGAAGTAAAAATGTGGTTTTCTCAAAATTTCTTATTTCTGAATGAATCCAAAACCGAGGTTATAGTCTTTGGCCCCCATGACAACTTTAATAGCAGTAACATTGATCTGGATCACCTCTCTCCAACTTCATCTTGCATTAAAAACTTAGGTGTTTTCTGGGATCAGAACTTCAAATTTGAAAAACAAATGAATGCAGTGATTAGTTCTTGTTTTTTCCAGTTACGTCTTCTCTCTAAGATCAGATCCTCTCTTTCTGAGAAAACCTTAGAGATTGCTGTCCATGCGCTCATTACATCGCGGTTGGATTATTGCAACTCCCTCTACTATGGCATACCCAAACACTATTGCTCGTCTCCAATTAGTACAGAATGCTGCTGCAAAGTTTCTCAAAAGAAAACGCAAATTTGATCATGTTTCACCTATTTTAAAATCGCTGCATTGGCTACCAGTGCATTTTAGAATTGAATTTAAAATTCTTCTCTTTGTTTTTAAATCCGTACATAATCTGGCACCGAGCTATTTGTCCGAGCTTCTCTGTCCACATAATCCCACACGAAACCTGAGGTCTGGTGATCAGAAACTTTTGTCTGTCCCCAGATCACGGTTAAAGAATAGAGGAGACAGAGCCTTTGCGATTGCTGGCCCTAGGCTGTGGAACAGCCTTCCATTTTACATCAGAGCGGCTCAATCTCTAACTCTTTTTAAATCCTCTCTTAAAACCTACTTTTTTTCATTAGCTTTTAATACATTGTGAGCTTTTGACATGAATATGTGGTTATGTTTTGTATCTTGTGTATTGTTCAGCACTTTGGTCAGCCCTGTTTGCTGTTTTTAAATGTGCTATATAAATAAATACAAACTTGAAACTTGTATGCTGGGCAAGATCATGTTTAATTTACAGTATAATTTACTCTTACCTGACTCATGCAGGATTCTTGTTCTATGTCGGGTCCACCCTTTCTCTGGCTGTGGTGCCTAATGCTCTTCAACACCCTGTCAAAGTCTTTATATGGTGGCTACCAGGAGTAGCCGTATGCATACCAGGACTTGGCAATTGGTCCAGTTGTCCCTTCTCCCTCAAACTCCACTATTAGGTACATTTATTTTTTCAAGCCTGCAACTAGGGCTGCACAATATATCGAAAAATTATCGTTATCGCGATAATAGTATATGCGATATCTGTATAGCAGAGAGGTGCATTGCATTTATTTTATGTGCCAAGCATTTGTGTGTTGCATGCATGCATAGGTTGTTTATCCAAATTCGACCAATCAAATGGGGCCTTACTATCTTTATACCCGCCTCCTCAGTAGATGTTATTATGCTATTGGCTAGATCGGGCCCAAAGGGGAACCTAGTGGCTCAGAGCAGAGAGTGGAAAATAAAAACTAATAGTGGGAGTTGAGACAAGCGAGGAAAATGACAACAGCGAAGAACCTGTGCCAAAAAAGAACTGTACGTCTGAAATATGGAAATATTTTGGCTTCAATAGAGAAGACATGTCATAAATGCAGGTACTGTGTAAGGGGCCGTTCACATATCGTGTCTAAAACACATGGAAAGTGCGGCCATATCGCTATCTCCTTCTTTCCACAAGCGCTTGCGTCTGTCGTTGCTATGCAACCATGACCTGCCTGAGCTTGTGGAATTCTGAGAAGTTGAGATGTTCTCATCTCATCGCGGCATAGGCGGGCCTGGAAAAATGTGCTTCCATTTTGAGCGCGCTTGCATTTGAAATAACGAATTTGCACGCGCAAAAAATGCGATATGTGAACATAAGTGACGGTGTCACTAAGTCGTGACGAAAAATTTTGGCCACGTTGAGAGGAAACTAATCTCCACAGTCATCTGGAACGCAACCTCAGGGAGCTATATGAAGACATCAAAAAGTGTAAGCCCAAATCTACCAAAACTGCTAACGAAATGCCAAGTAACAATAACAGAGTCTCACAGACAACCATTAATCAAAGTGTTGCATGTGTAACGTTAACTCATGAAAAAACTGAGATATTCTTCTGAAGATCAGAAGAATATCTATTAGCCTACCTGTTTATTTTAGTATGATCATTACATATATAAATGGTAAAAAAAAAAAAAAAAAAAGCATTTCTCTAGGGAAATGTTATTTCGCAAGAAATATTGTTATCGCAATACTCAACGACAATATCGCAGATCGCATATTTTCCCAGTATCGTGCAGCCCTAACCCATATTGTTTATTTACTTGGATAAAATTTTGACAAGAAAAATGTTGTTCTCTATTTCCTCAAACTTGCAGAAATCAACGGTTGTTGAGAGTCGCCAACTAAATGGATGCAGAGTGTACAGGATGGTAGAGGATAGTCAAAGAAAGATTTGTGGTTGTTGAAGGAAATGTAAGCAACATAAATTTCATTCTTGAATGAAATGATGTTCTGGAGCTTAGAAACTTTGCCGCCGATGTAAACGTGACTGTTTGCCTGGTCTAGTTTAAGAGTGTAAGGGCTTGTCCTTAACTCTTTATTTTGTGTCACCTCATGAAAGGATGCAGGTAGAGGACCATTCGCATGCTGTTTTTTGAGCACATGTGGCCTGGTTTTGTGAGTTTTTTTGCAGCTTCTTTGCATCTCTGAGAATCTTTTTATCATTTGACTCAGAGGACATGTTGGTTTCCTCAGAAGTCTTTTGAGTTTGTTCAGGTGATTCTCATACTTAAAAGCACTGAAGTTGTCAAGAACGCCATGCTTTTTTGCATCATCTGCAAGATGTACGAGGGAGTGTGCATTATAGGACAAGAATTGTGGACCATACAGTTGCCCAAAGTGAGTGACAAAAATAACTAGCATTTCATTTGCATAATCACAGTAATCTTCAATGAAACTGTTGTTGCACAGAATGAAGATTCCCACAAAAGGCAGCATAAAGTTTTTGTACACCTCTGTGCTGAGGAGATCTTTCATCATGACCGGTCCGGTATAGAGTAAAAACTGCATGAACTCTTTTGCCTTCCTTCTATCAATTTCCCTCAGTGCCCTTGGTTTCCGTGCAAACTCCATGGGCACATTTCTCTGAGCATTCACCAGCCTTTCTGTTAATGTGTTTATTTGAAATCCTGAGAGCCGACAAGTGAGAGGACCCATCTTCAGCCACAAGTGGAGAAGCCGTCTCATGACTCCGAGGCACACGAGGTGCCGAGGCACGTGTCGCTAACACGACACCGTTTTAACAAACTCTTAATATCTCTCTACACAAACTTAAAAAATGCGAACCTGTGAGAACGCTGAGGGCGTGCACGTGCGTATTACGAGTTCAGTCTATAGCTATGCGCGTTTGAATATATGTGCGCAGGTGTCTAGTCCTTCCCTACAAACCAACCCTCGAACAAACTACTTGTCTGGCCTTAAAATTTATACTACAGAATTTGTATTGCTTCGGCGTAGCCACGCGAACCGGAATTATCCTGACAACGCTTTATCTGTAGAGAGGTAAAGGGATGGGAGGGAGGCATTCACAGTGGAGAGACTAGTTGACACTTCAGGACTGCGTTGTCATCGCGTCCAGGCGCAGGTCCATCATCAGATCTGGATACGGCCTGGATCCAGCGGACTGCGGTAAACCTCGGGATATACAGAGAGACTAATATTAGCGTAGATGCCATTCTTCTTATGATGTAACGAGTACATCAGGATTTATGGGAAGTGTTCCCGGTTCCGTCTGACCTAATCTATGCAGCCTAACACTGAATTATAGAAGTCTATAATGTATTATGTGTATGCTAGGTCAAAGAGATGTGTTTTTAGTCTAGCTTTAAACTGACAAAGTGTGTCCGCTTCCCAGACAATGTTAGGAAGACTATTCCAAAGTTTTGGTGCTAAATAGGAAAAGGATCTACCGCCAGCAGTCGATTTTGATATTCTAGGTATTATCAACTGGCCGGAATTTTGAGATCGCAATAGACGTGAAGGACTATAATGCGTTAAGAGCTCACTCAAGCACTGCAGACCCTGTATGATTTCCTTTCTTCTGCTGAACACAAAAGAAGATATTTTGAAGAAAGTCGGTAACCAAACGACTGATGGACCCCATTGACTTCCATAGTAGGAAATAAAAAAATACTATGGAAGTCAATGGGGACCAGCAACTGTTTAATTACCAACCTTCTTTAAAATATCTTCTTTTGTGTTCAGCAGAAGAAAGAAAATCATACAGGTTTGGAACAACATGAGGGTGAGTAAATGATGACAGCATTTTCATTTTTGGGTGAACTACCCCTTTAATGTATAATAATTCTTTATAATAAACTTAAGGATATCAGAAGGCTGATTAATTCATACTTACCAACAATTTGACGAACTGACGACAAACTACAAACAAACTTAAAGCCAGCTAATAATGAACGAACAAAACGACAGTAGGGCAATTCCACGCAAAAATGTCACATCCATAACGCCAACTAAATACCATTGCATTGTGTTGGTGTTATGGATGTGACAGTTTTGCGCGGAATTGCCCAGTAGTAAAAACACGTATAACGAATGAACAGATACAAAATATATACAGTTAATTGCTAATTACAGGTTATTAATGTAGGAAAATAGATCAAAATGTTGAGGCTACAGTAGGCTGAGAAAATGATAACGTTATCTGATGCAAATTATAACGGTCATCGTATATTTATATATATATATATATATATATATATATATATATATATATATATATATATATATATATTAGTGATCGACCGATATATCGGTCGGCCGATAAATCGGGCCGATATTTGCGGGTGCTGCATTCGCCGATAGTTTTTTTCCCGGCATTATTTACAGACAGGCATCCGCAGGCAGCTCTGTTGCTGGAGACGCTGCAGTTCACGTGCAGCCCATGCACTGCCCCTCCCACACTAGCAGAGTGCTGGAAGCCTCTTCTAGACAACAGTTAGTTAAAAAATTTCAAAGCATCTTTTTAACTGTTTGACTTAGCTGAAATACACTTTGAAAGTGGAAACACGTTGCTCTATATGTGCGTGCAACTATAGCTAAGCAAGTTTGTGGGTCCAAATGGAAAACGCGAATGCCTCATCTATAAAACTGCTTGTCATTGTATTTGGGGAGCTGCAAATAGCTAAGTTTGAGGCTATCCATATGCATACGGCAGCTGTTACAATTCAAACACTGGTCATAGGATTAAATAATCCCGACGTTGTTCGGTGATTCCGTGATATTTGTGGGAGTTTTATTCAGCGACCACCTGGCTGAGGTTTGGACGTGTGCTCATAAAAGAAGCGACGCGGTTGCGACACGCATGCGAAGCAGCGCGCTCGTTTGTCCAGGCGCTCCTATGCCGTGGTGAGATGAAAACATCTAAACTTTTCAGAATGCCGCAAGCGCACGCAGGTCATGTGACAAAAAACAACTGACCTTTCCATGACAACATCGAAAGCTCGGCCGAACAGCGGATCATAGCTGGACAGGGCGGGTTTTTATTTCTCATCTCCATAAATATATGTAGTCGTAAAGGGCTATAAATAAATTAATCCTTACTTCCTCGTCATCATGGAGAGAGCAGTTCATGTTTGCATAGCAACAACAGACGCAAGCGCTTGTAGAAGCGGCGCGGCCGTGCTTTCCACACGTTTTAGACGCGATCCCTAATTCATAATAAACTTAGAATCTATTTGGTTTAAAATCGTTTTTGTTTTGTTTAAAATGGAGATCACGATTACATATATCAGACAACTACACAGAATAACATGTTCCAGTCAAATTATTTTATTTATTATGCTTAAATATTTATTTTCAGAATTTATTTTCAGAATTTGAATTATGCTTAAATATTTATTTTCAGTATTTTCAGCACTGAACTTTTTTTCTGTTCTACCTCACGTTTTTAATATTTGTCAAATATTGTTTTTTTTTTAAGTTCAATAAATGTTCCTTTCTTAATTGAGACTTGTAACAGTTGTTATCATTATATATTATATATGTGTCATTTTTATGATGTAAACTGAGTGAGCAAAAGCAGTATCGGCTCCAAATATCGGCCCAAGAAAACCGGCAACCCGTATCGGTCATCAGTAACGTTGATTTATTTTATCTACAGATTTTCACCGTACAAGAGTAAACGGTCAATCCATCTCAAGTGGTCAATTTATTTTTCAACTCTTAGCTGGGCAATATGGCTGTATATTGGCACGGCTTGTGATTTGATAGATAGGTATAGGCAATCACAGCGTGCTGATAAACAGCCATATTGCATGGCTAATGTGTTATTTCGCCAACACTTCGTGGCCGATTTACGTTAGTTGCATGCATTAACGTGTTACGTTAAGTTTTTCCTGCGTGAGGTACTTTGTGTTGTACGTTTCCATGATCTTCACGCACCCACAAAACTACAACGATGGAACCTCAACATTTCACAGACACAGCGTTGCAAAAATAGGCTGAAACGTGATGCCTGGCAAATGCAAGTTTTTCAAGATATTTGGCTCACCAAAGAAGATTACAAAGAATGGCTTGCCAGCTATTATAAAAGACAATTGGAAATACATAAGCCAAAAATTCAGTCAAGTGTTTTAAAGCAGCCCTCCAGTACAGGATATAAGTTAAATACAACATTAAATAAACGTTAATGTTTTCACATTATTTTTGTGAGAAGAGACCACAACTTCTGAACAGCTTTTTTCCCCCCTGTAGCATTACATAAAAAAACATCAGTGTAAACCAGGGGGTTTAGGGTTTCAGGTAGGGCCCCATTAGTTTTTATTTAACAGCAGAAACTGCTGATTAATTTAATTCTGATTAACTGTGATTTTTACCGCATTCCATAGTCGCGTCTGGTGTAGACAAATTATTTGTCGCTAGAATCTTATCGCGTCTGGTTAGGACACGGTGTTACTCCTACCAGTTAACATTTGATCTGCTTTTTTGTTTTCCTTATTTTTAAAATATATTATGTTTTAAAATGGTGGGCAAACAGTTTTTTGTTTAAGAATGTAATGTTTACATTTTTTTGCAAATGTGTAGCATATCCTACATAAATACATTCATTATATTTCTGTTCTGTGACTTCAGTTTTCACAGTGTTTAGAGAACAAAATTGGGCAGGATGTAAATTTGGGCCCACTGAAATTCTTAATCCTGTAATGAGCAATCAGCCAATCCTGCTTAAATTAAAACGAAGTCCATTGTATCTGCATCTGTCTAGCTATTGTAATACTCCTTCCTTATTGCATATAGTCGGGGAGCCAAAGTCTCAAAAGCTCAATAAAATGGGTTGAACCTGACATGGTCTGTTATACTTTTTATTTGTGTTTTTTCTGTTAACTTTGACCCTAAGAACCAATAATTGGAGGGTCTGCTCTGCCGGAAATATCGCGAAAAAAAATTGTGGCCATTTTAGTGTATGCACCCTTTATTTTTTATCAGAAAAATGTGAAAAATGATTTTTTTCCCTCAAATCCTCAGTGGGTTTGGTAGGCTGTCAATAAATGCACTCCAGATACAAAGAACACATTTGCTGACAACATCCACTGAAAAAATAACTCTTAAAACACATTTCTACATGATTTTGCATCAATTTAATGCAAAAAATTAGGCGTTTTCTCACTTTTTTCCAATATTTTCATCTTTACTTCATTGGCAATCAACTATTCCCCCAAGTTATGACATCAGTCAATATGTCATTCTTTTCACCAAACAGTATACTCACTCCACAGAAAAAATCATAAAAATCCAACCAAAATCAATGGATCTGTGATGATTTCACTAATAGTTGATCAGCAGGCTCAGAACCTCAATAGAATTGTAGGCTACTCTCAAAATTCCGAAAGACATGTAGTCCATGAGCCAGGGGGGTTGATCGGTATCATCGGGGGGAAAAATGCTATCATTGTTATTTGGCAAGGTATACACCCCTAGTATTAGAAAAATCACTATAGCAGTGCAGGGGTGGTAGCGAAATCACTTTTTCAGCTCATGAAGTTACTAACCCCCTAAGATAAATTCCGTTTTTGAAATCTGGTGTATATCTGGTTTAGGCTCATGCTAGGGATATTGTCAATATTCTATAATATGGTGCTTGGTATCGCTGGAAAGGGGACCTTTTAGGCTTTCATTTAAGCCCAGTACTGAATCTGTCTGACAAACACAGAGGTCACATGACTTCTTTAAACCAGAAATAACACACATTTTTTCACAATTTCCGCCTAAACTAAAAATCCGCCTAAAATCGCTGTGCCATGAAAGAACACCACGGACACAAAAGTCAACAACTTCAATACTCAAGGCACTCTGATGACTCAGAAAATGTATAATATACCCATACTATTTATTTGTGAGAGCCTTAAATTAGACTTGTGCAGCCAGCACAAGTCTTCAAAATAGAATAGAGCCAATAGAATGGACAAATAGAATACCCTAGTCCAGGGCCAAATGTTGTAATAAAAACACTTGTAATTGGTGTAACAAAATGTTTCTATCATGTATTTTGATATTCACCCACTTTCAGTTAGAATGTCAGAATGTAGCTCATGCACTGAATGTTGATGGATTTTGACAAGGTTTTGTCAGTTTTGTGAAAAGATTGTTGGTTCAGTTGACTGGTTATAACAACACTACCAACTATACCATCTTCAATCAACTTCCATTGAGTTCCAGGGGTATTCAATGTAAGTACAAAATACTTTTTCTCTTGTGCTTGTGAATTGGTGGGGAATAGTAGCAGTAGCTAATGTAAGCTTGGTGTTTTTCACACTTAGTATACTTCTTTTAAACTTAAAATAAGAAAGTATACTTTCAGTCTACATTTTATGTACTTCTCAGAAATATACTTAAAATTACACTTCAGTGTACTTGATGTATACTGAGAGAAAAGTCCAGGGCCCGTATTCATAAAGATTCTAAGAATCCTCTCAGAAAACTCTTAATTTTGCTTAAAGGAGAACTCCGGTCAATTTTAACATTGAGCTAATTTTTTTGTCAATTTGGAGTGCTGTCAATACAGAGAACAACGACAAAAATCAGTGTTGCCTACACCGTGTTATCCTCTTTTTAAAATTTGCACCCTGTTGACTTCAATGGGGCAATATTTAAACCTGCTTTTAGCCTCTTAACATCCTTGATGTGTCATTACAAGTGCACAGCCATGTGAGCGCTGGCTGAATTATTATCATTTTTATCCATATCTTTCACATCTACTGCAGTCAGATTGACCCGCGTTCACTCTGAAGGAATCACTCACATTGGCTGTGCACTTGTAATGACACATCAAGGATGTTAAGAGGCTAAAAGCAGGTTTAAAACTTGCCCCATTGAAGTCAACAGGGTGCAAATTTTAAAAAGTGGATAAAATGGTGTAGGCAACACCGATTTTTGTCGTTGTTCTCTGTATTAACAGCACTCCAAATTTACAAAAAAATAAGCTCAATGTTAAAATTGACCGGAGTTTTCCTTTAAAAACTTTTACGTAGGAGTCTTAGCTTAAGAGCGATTCGGGGCCAATCTGAGAACAACTCTGAGCAAGGAAAAGACAAAAACTTTCATCTTGAGGAGGCGGGGCTGACCCCGTTGCTATGTATGACACAATCTTTTGAAGACTGTGATTGGCTGGTAGTCCAAGAAGGAAAAAAAATGTGATTTGTCTATTCTAAGCCTTCACTTTGAAATTACATGCGACTGTGTACATTACACACTGCTGCATTGTTGCATTTTCCCAGTTGCCAAATATCGTAATGTAGTGATTACTTTCATTTCTGGCGCTATTGCATTTCTGCGCTGTCGGAGATGTTAGCGCGTCTCTATAAGATCTGTCACAAACATGATCCCTGCACGATCTAATCTATAGCGCCTTATTAACTCACTGTCATCCATTGTCTGCAACAGATTTCTTCTCCTTCTTCTTTCTGCCATGTTCTCCTCTGCTGAAGAAAGTCTTCAGCCTCTTAAAAGTCCTCGTCCGTGCTCCTAACAATTTTGACCTTAAGACCTCTTTTAAGGGTTAAGATGCTTTCTGAATTACATTTTTCTTTACTGGGATTTTTGTCTTTAATTTTAAGAGTAAACGGCCACATTTCTAAGAATTTTCTTAGAATTTTGTCACTAGGAGCTACTCTTTGCATTAAGATTCTTTATGAATACGGGCCCAGGTATATTTGGCCTGTACTTGAACTCAATCTTTTGATCCAGATATACTTAAAAGCAGGGTTCACCAATCTCGGTCCTGGAGGGCCGCTGTCCTAAACTCTGCAGAACAGCGGCCCTCCAGGACCGAGATTGGTGAACCCTGCTTAAAAGAATAATTAAGAATTCAAAGTACTGTATACTTGTCTTGTAGTTGTGTTAACTCTTTTGTAGGCTAGTCCACTGGTCGTGTAAATCAATTTACTCTAATTCTACGTTTTTGTTTAAAATGTTGCCTTTCTTTATGAAACTTACTGACATTCAAGTGTTAAGATTAAAAAAGGATGCATGAAGCTAATAACATGTTTTTAAATTTAAAGTACAGTTAAAGGTATTTTTCAAGTGCAAAAATAATAATGTTACATGTTAAGTGCAAAGTATAATGTTATGTTTACTTAAAGAAAACTTACAAGTACACTTGCAGTATAAACTACGAAACTAGTAGTTTACTGAGAGTACACATCAGTGTGTACTTTCATAAACTAAAAAAATGTACTACTTGTATTAAAACAGTAAACTACTAGTATACTTATAAGTTCACTTGTAGTACAGATGCATTACAAATGAGAAACCTAGTTGTGTACTTAGTTTACTACTCTAACAAATACTAAAAATACGAAAAGTGAGCCAATTTAGTCCCAAGCAGTATTGAAATAGTACACAATTTTACTACAAGTACACATTGATATTAGTATACTTACTACATAAAGTATACTTAAAAATATACTTGAAAATTACTTAAAGGGGGGGTACAATGGTGTTTCATGTATTCAGAGTTGTTTACAGTGTTAAAGAGATGGATTCTCATGCTTAACATGGCCAAAGTTTAAAAAAAATATTTTGGACGAATAACGGAGAATTTCTGTGCCGAAAATCTTACTTCCGGGTTGGTACAAGTTTCGGCTGGGTTTTTTCCGACCGTGGATCTAATGACGTAGACCAGAGTGGAAAAGCTCGCCCGCGCACACGTCGACCAGAGGGGAGCGAGACCACGCACATCAACGCGCTTCAACAGGAAATCATCGGCAGCGCTGCATAGTGTCTCCAAAGTGTTTTTTTTGGTTGTGAGGGAAAGCTTACTAAAGAACCCAGCGTTAGGAACAGTGGATGCAGATTGTTTTTCCGGGGCAAAAACGAGTTGTGTAGACTGTTTGTTCCCTGCATTTCGACGATGAATGTTTTATAAACAAAGCCCAGATCGACGGATTCTCTCTATCTATTGAGCTCTGGCTTCGCCCACACGGCCCGCCTCCAGACGCTCGTTTTTTTCCGGAAAGACTCGGTACAGCCTATCTTTCTTTTATAAATATAATAAAACTAAAGACTTTTTGGAGATATGAAGGATGCAATACTACTCTATAGGTACTCAAGATTAACAGGAGATTGAGTGAAAATGAGCATTTCACCCCCCCTTTAAGTATACTTCATAAAATGAACATGAAGACATGCACTTTTATGATGAAGAGATGCACTTTTATGATGAAGAGATGCACTTTTATAATGGAGAGATGGACTTTTAGAATGGATAGATGGACTTTTATGATGGAGAGATGGACTTTTATGATGGAGAGATGGACTTTTATAATGGACAGATGCACTTTTATAATGGATAAATGCACTTTTATGATGGATAGATGCACTTTTATGATGGAGAGATGGACTTTTAGAATGGATAGATGGACTTTTATGATGGAGAGATGGACTTTTATGATGGAGAGATGGACTTTTATGATGGATAGATGCACTTTTATGATGGAGAGATGGACTTTTATAATGGATAGATGGACTTTTATGATGGAGAGATGGACTTTTATAATGGATAGATGGACTTTTATAATGGAGAGATGCACTTTTATAATGGATAGATGCACTTTTATGATGGATAGATGCACTTTTATAATGGAGAGATGGACTTTTAGAATGGATAGATGGACTTTTATGATGGATAGATGGAATTTTATGATGGAGAGATGCACTTTTATAATGGAGAGATGGACTTTTATGATGGATAAATGGACTTTTATGATGGAGAGATGCACTTTTATGATGGAGAGATGGACTTTTATGATGCAGAGATGGACTTTTATAATGGACAGATGCACTTTTATAATGGATAAATGCACTTTTATGATGGATAGATGCACTTTTATAATGGAGAGATGGACTTTTAGAATGGATAGATGGACTTTTATGATGGAGAGATGGACTTTTAGAATGGATAGATGGACTTTTATGATGGAGAGATGGACTTTTATGATGGAGAGATGGACTTATAATGGACAGATGCACTTTTATAATGGATAAATGCACTTTTATGATGGATAGATGCACTTTTATAATGGATAGATGGACTTTTATGATGGAGAGATGGACTTTTATGATGGAGAGATGCACTTTTATAATGGACAGATGCACTTTTATAATGGATAAATGCACCTTTATAATGGATAAATGCACTTTTATGATGGATAGATGCACTTTTATAAAGGAGAGATGGACTTTTAGAATGGATAGATGGACTTTTATGATGGAGAGATGGACTTTTATGATGGAGAGATGGACTTTTATAATGGACAGATGCACTTTTATGATGGATAGATGGACTTTTAGAATGGATAGATGCACTTTTAGAATGGATAGACAATAACAGATTTTTACAGCGATTGATTCCAACAATCTTTTCACAAAACTGACAAAACCTTGTCAAAATCCATCAACATTCAGTGCATGAGCTACATTCTGACATTCTAACTGAAAGTGGGTGAATATCAAAATACATGATAGAAACATTTTGTTACACCAATTACAAGTGTTTTTATTACAACATTTGGCCCTGGACTAGGGTATTCTATTTGTCCATTCTATTGGCTCTATTCTATTTTGAAGACTTGTGCTGGCTGCACAAGTCTAATTTAAGGCTCTCACAAATAAATAGTATGGGTATATTATACATTTTCTGAGTCATCAGAGTGCCTTGAGTATTGAAGTTGTTGACTTTTGTGTCCGTGGTGTTCTTTCATGGCACAGCGATTTTAGGCGGATTTTTAGTTTAGGCGGAAATTGTGAAAAAATGTGTGTTATTTCTGGTTTAAAGAAGTCATGTGACCTCTGTGTTTGTCAGACAGATTCAGTACTGGGCTTAAATGAAAGCCTAAAAGGTCCCCTTTCCAGCGATACCAAGCACCATATTATAGAATATTGACAATATCCCTAGCATGAGCCTAAACCAGATATACACCAGATTTCAAAAACGGAATTTATCTTAGGGGGTTAGTAACTTCATGAGCTGAAAAAGTGATTTCGCTACCACCCCTGCACTGCTATAGTGATTTTTCTAATACTAGGGGTGTATACCTTGCCAAATAACAATGATAGCATTTTTCCCCCCGATGATACCGATCAACCCCCCTGGCTCATGGACTACATGTCTTTCGGAATTTTGAGAGTAGCCTACAATTCTATTGAGGTTCTGAGCCTGCTGATCAACTATTAGTGAAATCATCACAGATCCATTGATTTTGGTTGGATTTTTATGATTTTTTCTGTGGAGTGAGTATACTGTTTGGTGAAAAGAATGACATATTGACTGATGTCATAACTTGGGGGAATAGTTGATTGCCAATGAAGTAAAGATGAAAATATTGGAAAAAAGTGAGAAAACGCCTAATTTTTTGCATTAAATTGATGCAAAATCATGTAGAAATGTGTTTTAAGAGTTATTTTTTCAGTGGATGTTGTCAGCAAATGTGTTCTTTGTATCTGGAGTGCATTTATTGACAGCCTACCAAACCCACTGAGGATTTGAGGGAAAAAAATCATTTTTCACATTTTTCTGATAAAAAATAAAGGGTGCATACACTAAAATGGCCACAATTTTTTTTCGCGATATTTCCGGCAGAGCAGACCCTCCAATTATTGGTTCTTAGGGTCAAAGTTAACAGAAAAAACACAAATAAAAAGTATAACAGACCATGTCAGGTTCAACCCATTTTTGAGACTTTGGCTCCCCGACTAATAACATGTTTTATTCAGTTTTGTGCTAAATGAGAAAGCCAAAATCTGTCAGCAAATTCTACAAATTGTTTCTGCTTTCTCCTTGTCTCTGATCAATTTGGGCACACGTACACAGGGTCGCTTTGGGTTGGTTGCTCTGTGGTGATGAATGTATGGTAGTCTGAACGTTGTTCTGTTTTATTCATTACTGTCAGCTTTCACAGCAATACTGGTAAATGAGCAAAACAAAATATATTATATATAAAAAAAATTTTTTTTTTTTTTTTAATTAAATTAATTTTTTTTATTTATTTATTTTTATAAATATTTAAAAATAAATATTTAATTAAATACTGTGAGAATCATGTTCAATCTGATTTCAATGCCACAGCTGTGTAGTATCTAGTAAGGTGTTTTGGATTGTTCTATTAAAGCTCATTATAATCTTTGAGACCGGTATTATGGTAGGGTTATCGTATAGGCCGGTGTTCTGACAGAACTCGTCCAGCAGGATAAAGTTGTGGGTCATATTGCTCCATTATCCTCCAATCAGCACCAGGGGCCGTATTCACAAAGCATTTTATCTTACCACTAGGAGTACTCCTAAATCGCACTAAAAGATTTTAGCTAGGAGTTTTCTCTTAAAAGTTATTCACAACGCCTTTCAGACCTACTCTTAGTAAAGAAAAATGACAACTCCTAAACTAAGAGTGAGTCTTCGTTGCTATGGATGACGTCATTACTCATGCACGAGCTTGACTGAAGTGACCACCTTGATTGGCTGATGATTGTAATGCGGGAATGATTCCAAACACCTCCCCTACGATGATGAGTGACAGGTGACAGGTCTGAGAATGCGTGCGCTACACAAGTAGTGCGAAGGACGGAAGTCTGAATAACTGAATAAATAGCCTAAATGAATAAAGAGTAAGGCAAAACAAATAGCCTAGTAGCCTAATGAAACATATGGATTGATGCAATACCTTTGCAACATTATTGAATTAATCTGTCACTATATGCCTCTGCCTACGTTTGCAAAGAGAAGAACATTTTAATTTGATTCACAATGAAACGTTACAATTAGTTTACATGCAATGAGTAGCCTAGTTTTGGTTGTTGTTGGTGGCGTTATTGCATAGTTATGCCTACAATGCAAAATTGTTCCCTCGCGATTGGAAGCTCCTGTAGCCGCCGCATACGCATTTCAAAACATTGCAACGTGAAATGCCACAAAAAGCGGTTTGTGAATAGGTCTTAGTGAGTTAGGAGTCCTCTCGACTTCTTTTAAGCTGTCCCAGACTTAGGTGCTACTTTTAGGGCTAAAATGCTTCGTGAATTACTCTTAGTGATAAAAAAAATAGGAGTCCTAAAGATACGAGTGACACGCCCTTTAGTTTTAGGAGTTGCTCCTAAATTCGCCAGTTAGGAGCTACTTTTAGCCTTAAAATTCTTTGTGAATACGGCCCCAGGTCATCAGCGAAAGCCAGAGTCGTTACTGGACCTAATCACCTTTATGCTCTCAGCAGTTACTACATTAAATTGTGTCCTTAATTTTTTTTTAAATATATTTAAATAATAATGCTATAATTGCTAATATGCTATAAATATTAAATATTGCTAATATATATAAATATTATAATCATTCTGTCTCTCTCTCATATAAATCTCTGTGTGTAATACTCCGCTCCGTTCGCTCTCTGTCTCCTCCTCCACTCTACGCTGTTTGCGTTATATCACTTACTATAATACCACCCCTTGCAAGGCTACAGAGTCCTCTGATTAGCTAGAATATGTCATGGTAACCTTCCTCTGATTGGGTAAGAAAAATATTCCTCCCAACAGCAATTTTTCCATTGGTCTTTGCGCGTGGAATATTCCTAACAACGTCGATTTCATTGGCCTTATACGCAGTGGTATTACGCAACAAGGAAGTGTGTATACCATTGTTTTCAGCGGAATCTGAGGAAGACGGCAAAAAAGACCGCATCTCTCTATCATTAATAGTTTTTAAGATAATTACACATTTGTAAAAGTATGCCATTTTGGGCGGTACCGCCCAATCCGTCCCGAGAGGGTTAAGGGAAAACTGCGTAGGATGTGCGTGCGCACGGTTTTATAAATCCGAATATTTCTGTGTGTACTCACGTCCTATGTTTCATCCGTACGCCACTTCTGACGCAAATCCTACGCAAAGTTTTATAAATGAGGCCCCAGATGTTTGAAAGAAGACCCGGAGTCAGAATTATTCAAAAAAAATGTAAGAAAAGTTTAACTGAAGATAGTTTGCAGTTTCATCAGCAGAAGTCAGCTTCAAGACTCACACATGAGTTCGTAGGCCACCCTGCTTACAGTTACAAAGATCACAGCAGTTATACCATTTCCAAGGTCTAAGCTACGTCATTGCTTACAGATTGAATGATTCTCATTGGCTAATAAATTGATAAACATAGTAATCATCCACACATATACAGATAGACTGAAGCAAATCTCCATAGATTATGCAGCTGACACTCGGACCCTGAAGTTAGGCACGCCGTGACCTTCCAGTTCTCAGATTTGGGTTGCTGGGCGCCAACATGTCCAGAACAACTGCTGGTGGAATGATCCATGTATGTATCGCTGCAGCCCGGAGACCTGCAGGTGGGAGGAGCTTAGCCGCAAGTGGGAGGAGCTTATGCCGCAAGTAGGAGGGATTTCAGTAATGTGCAAGTAGGAGGAGTTTACGCCGCAAGTGGGAGGAGCTTACGCGGAAATCCCCAAGCTGTCATTGCCGAGGACGGCGGTGAATGAGTATGGCAGGAAGTAGCGACAGTAATGAAAATAAACGATAAAATATTACATTCCTCATCATGGTCTGATTTCTTACAGCTTTGTTATTATTGTGTGTGTCCAATACCACTCACTGTCAATGATGAAGTCACGTCTTTACACCTTTTACCATACTTAAAGTGATGGTGTTTTAAATTCATCAGGCTGTAGGCCTTATTCAAGCATATTTCTGAATATTAGATATATCTTCTACAATTCTACAGTATCAAGTAAATGAACATATTAAAATGTGATGCAATTGGACTTAGTGAAGTGAATGTGTAAATACATGAAAAACATTTGGCTAATGTAAAAAAACAAAGTTACCATCCATCTTTACTGCATAATTTTAAGCATAATGTTTTTTAAATAGCATAATGAAATAATGTTCTTCTGACATTACATTTAAATCTCAGGGTGGATAAATTATTTTTTTCAATGAATAAAATCATGTACAAGTCACTCAGAATTGATTGCAAAAGTGTTTATTTTATTTGATTATTTTTTTGTCTTTTTTTTGTTATTTGTAAGGACACTATATCAGCTCATTAGAACTGATCTGCATGCAGTGAAAACTGCAAAATCCAGGGTGGAAGGTTTCTGAATAAATGCCCTGGAGCTCGCCTCGCTTTCCCTTCCCAGCATAACCTGGTGGATACACAAGAAGCACAATAAGAACTAGGGTTTATAGTTGACATTGAACATTTACAAACATTAAGAATAATTTCTCAGCTCTGTAGGTCCATGCCATAGACTGTAAAAAAAGATGGACGACGCCCCTTCGCTCTCTTCCATTGATGAGAACTGAAGCCGCCAGAGTCCCGATATGGCGCTGACATATTGGAACTTGAGTCTGCGCAGTAGCGATCTCGGGACCAGACCTGCGCAGTAGTGAGCAGGAAGTAAAGCCGCGAAATCAACGCTCCGCCCTCACTCTCGCCGAATGCACTCAGGGAGAGTGGATTCTGCACACTTTTTAAAAAATTGATTGCAGTACGACAAGAGGCTTGTTAAAATAAAGTAAATACAATCTCCTCAGTCCTCCGAAGATCCCGAAAAAATGTCCGTTGGTGCTTCAGTGACTACTTCGCTCAGAGAACCTGTCAATCACAGCTGTCAATCATGACGTTACACCACCGCATCACGTAACTAACTAAAAAACAACTTATTTTTGAAACAGACACTTGAACTTACATCAGCGTGATAAAAACGACAGCATATGAAAGAAACCACCTTTGGAAAAAATATATTTGAAGTGTAATTTAATTGTTTAGTTGGTTTCACGTCCCATTGAATAACACGGGGAGGCGGGACTTATGACCTATACTAGGACCAGTCACCGGGGGACGATCGAGAAGTTTTGGCTTCACTTTTCAGGGCTTGTGCGGCACGCTTGGTCCATGCCATGCAAATGAATGGTGTCCAGAACTTTTAAACTCCAAGGGATGACATAAGTAAATTAGATTTTTAGTTTTCCTTTAGACTAACTAGTTTATTCATCACCAATTTACACAAAACGTACCAGGTGTGCAGCATTTGTACTCAAACCCACACTCCAAACAAGTGGAGATTGAGTACATCCTGCAGAAGAGCTGTTTGTAGTGAGACGACTTATTTTTCCAGCATGCAACACCTGAGGTGAAAAAAAAAATATGAACATAACATTTAACATTATCAATGATGTTCTTGTTATGCATTTTATTTTTAATGTCAATATTTACTTTCTAGCCATAAGAAGCACAATAACATGCATTTCACATTTATTGCACTGATTATTATGAGTAATACATTTTATAAAATAATTATGATATTAAAACAAATGTTTCAATTACATTACATTGTGGATTACGCAGAAAAAAGCATAACTACAATGAAAACAAGTTTTAAAAGAATTGCATGCATTGTACAATTAAGTTAGGAGTTGTATTCTAATATCAAATCCATTTACAAAACGTTTAAGACATTTACAATTTGAAAATCAATGCAGTCCTAAAACGTACAAAAATTACACTGCCACAATACCTTATTATGGTCTTCAGAATCCATAATCTGGAGAGCAAATTGTAGAAATGGAATGCAGAAAAGATCTTGTCATGCACGTTACAGATTTTGTAATTTGTGTGCTAGCCTACTAAAAAAACTACAGAAATTTATTTAGATACACTTTACCCTTATTCTTTTTTTAATACATCAAGACTAAAAACAGTGTACAAACGCCATTATGAAATGGTCTTTTTCAGAACTTATAATGCTTTTTCACAAAACTAAAAACTATACAACAAGCTTACCCCTTCATCTCAACGGCACGCTGACATGTGAAAGCGGTTTTCTTCTTTGTTTTCTGATGGATCGCAACAAAACTTACACATTACCGCCACCAACTGTGGAGCATAAACCAATAGCTACTACAACACAGGTGATACTAAATAAACCAATCAAAATCCTCTGGAAGTTTGTACAGCCCACTTGCGGCTAAAGCTCCACCCACTTGCTGCTAACCCACCCATTTGCAGCTGGCTCCGACCTCCGTTTATACCCTACTCGAATGATCTGCCTAACTCAACCAGAGCTGCTGAGTCCATAGCCACTTTCAAGAAACGGCTGAAGACATCTTTTTCGGCTGCACCTGATCCAGTAATGCTAACACTTTCTTTTATTCTATTTTTTTTATTTAAAAAAATTAACACAGTACATGTACTTGATTTATTTATTTTATTTTGATTAAACTGAGAAGGGTCATAGCACTTGCATATTGTTGGCCTAGTGTTAGTTTAACTACTTCTATTGTTCTCATTTGTAAGTTGCTTTGGCAAAGCTGAATTTTCAGCATTATTACTCTAGTCTTCAGTGTCACATGATCCGTCAGAATTAATTCTAATATGCTGATTTGCTGATTATTGTCAGTAATGTAAATCTTTTTCAGAATTGTTTGATGAATAGAAAGTTTGAAAGAAAAGCATTTAAATAGAAAGCTTTTGTATCATTAAGAATGTCTTATGTCACTTTTGATCAATTTAATGTATACTTGCTGAATAAAAGTATTACTTTAAGTTTCTTTCCCAAAAAAATACAAAATTCTTACTGAACCTAAACTTTTGAATGGAAGTGTATAATGTTACAAAAGCTTTCTTTTTCAGATAAATGCTGTTATTTTAAACTTCCTATTCATCAAAAAATCCTGAAAAAATTTGTACACAACTGTTTTCAACATTGACAATAATAATGATAAGAAGAAGAAGAAATATTTCTTGAGCATAGAGGGATTTCTGAAGGATCATGTGACACTGAAGACTAGAGTAATGATGCTGAAAATTCAACTTTGTCATCACAGGAATAAATTATATTTTAAATATATTCAAATAGAAAACGGTTATTTTAAATTGTCATAATATTTCACAATATTACTAGGTTATTTTTGTATTTTTAACTAAATAAATGCAGCCAGTTTTTGGGTCCCATTGACTTCCATAGTAGGAAAAAAATATACTATGGAAGTCAATGGGACCCAAAAACTGTCTGGTTACTGATATTCTTCTAAATATCTTCCATTCTGTTCAGCAGAAGAAAGAAATTCATACAGCTTTGAAACAACATGAGGGTGAGTATATGATGACAGAATTTTCATTTTAAAAGTGAACTTCTCCTTTAATTCTCAATCCTAAGTTTTGTACATGTTTAAAAAAACAAACTAATTTTAAGTAATTTAAAGTGATTTAAAAGTTCTTGTTAGTCCCTAATTAGTTTATCTTTCTCCACCTGTGTCTAGTTAGTTACCTCGTTTACCCTGTGTAAATATTCTCCCTGTTCAGTTCAGTCCTTTGTTGGTTATTGTTTGTGTGGGCATGCTTGTTATTGTGTACATGCTGTTACATTCTGTTAACCTGCTTGTTAAATTAAAACTTATCTCTGAAATATACCCTAATCTGTCTGTTTCTTCTGCCAAGCCGTGACATATATTACTTATGTGTTTAGTTATGAAAGATATGGATAGGCATATAAATCACACAAAATTTGTTTCTTGGAAAATATTTAATAGATTAGAAATATTCTATGAATATTTCTAGAATATATTTCAATAGTTCAACTCAATTTCCTAATGAGTTGGTGCTTCTAAAAGGATCAACTCACCTCACTTTTAAAATATTGTGTGGGTGCAGTCAGATGTAAAATGAGATGTAAAAGATTTGAAAGGCCCAATTTTTAGATCAGCACATACAAATCTTTCCCTTCCCGGACTTCTTTGACACCTGTAAAATGTCAAAAACAAGCAAAACAATGCTAAGGGCCAATCTCATTTCTCTGTCTTACCCCTTCCCCTACCCCTACCCCTTTGTCTGCGTCTTCCCCTTGCCCTTCGATACCGAGTGAAGGGGGGTAGGGGGAAGAACGTTTCTCTAAGAAATGAGACACCACTCGATTACCGTTTGCGTCATCTTCCCTTTCCGCTGCTACGTCAACAGAGGCGATACGCGTTGACATAAACAAACGAAGATGCCGTCGTCTCGGGTTGTGCTATCGATTGCCTGGTCTCTCTTTATCTTTGCACGCTTGTGTGCCATCAGTCAAAGACATTGTTTCATTGTATTTAACGGCGGTGCCGGCGACACCATAAGCAAAACATTAGCAAACGGCAAATAGCGCATAGCTGCTAGCTAGCGGTTAACTAGTGATTCAAAACAAAAACATTACAATTAAAACCGATTGAAAGTTTTATTAAAGGTATCATAAAACACGAGTGTCATTAAACTGCTGAAAATACATACATTTGTGCGACTCACTTCTGAGAAATTCCTACCCCTCTATTTCAAGTGTGGTCCTCCGCAGACTTCGTTTCAAGGGCTATGTAGCCCTACGCCTTGGCCCTAGCCCTTAATCAAAATGAGAATTGGGACACCACTTCCCCTCACATGAACGCGCAAAACCGAGGGGAAGGGGTAAGAGTAAGGGGTAAGACAGAGAAATGAGACGCAGCCTAAGTCCTATCAAAACAATTGAGGTTACATGTGTAACGGATGACAGACAGGATGTATATGCAACAACGCTCTTTATTGAAAACACACAAATGGTCAGAACACAGAACACAGATGGTCGCCAACACAGCGGGACAGGTGGGCGGACACAAACGCTGGTGGTATGGTGACGCAGGGACCTCGGTGGGCAACTGGTGCTGGTGCTGTAATCCAGTGATGATCCCTCGTGAAAGTGCTCGATGATTCTGTGAAGAGTGCAGGTAATCCAGGAAGACACAAGAATCCAAAATGGCACAAGGAACACAGGAACAGGCACGGGAAACACACCAGGAAACCACAACGATCTGACAACATGAGACACCAGTTACTGAGCTTATAAAGAGACATACAATTGAAACCAGCTGGCGCTACTGATCACTGATGATCAATGACCACGCCCACAGACACACACACAACAGCACGTTAGACGAGAGAGACATGAAATCATGAAATCATAAACCGTGAAATCATAAACCGTGACAACATGTCTATCTTAAATTTTGCAATGGTGTTACAACATAAATCTATGTGTTACTACTGTATTATGTTTTATCTTTTATTTCCACACTGTCACCTAAAACTCCTCTTCTTATAACTGTCTTAATTGTTGTTTAAGTACATGCGTGACTCTATATCTGAACAGCTGGACCCTGATGAAGTCACAACGCCTGAGGATGCTGTGGCATGGACTGGTGTTGGAGATGCTGGTGAGGAGGGGGCTGAAGAGACCACATGGACTGGTGGTGGAGATGCCGGTGAGGAGCAGGTTGGAGACAGTACTGGCACTGGTGGTGGAGATGGGGATGGTGCCACTGGTGATGGAGATGCCGGTAAGAAGGAGAATGCGAAGACCACAGGAACTGAAACTGATGGTGATGAAGAGTTTAGTTTATTTGGGATGTGGGGTAATTCCTCAACATGTAGCCTCAAATGATCAACATTTATTGTGGGGAATTTTACACCCCTCTCATCTTCCAGGTCTGCACTTTTGCCTTTCAATAAAGTTATTGTATAGGGGCCAAAAAAGTTTGCCTGCAGTTTGCCACCCTTTCGTTGTTGGCTCCTTATATTTTGCCTCCACATTCTGTCCCCACTTTGAATTTGTTCAGTGCTTTATTTTGTTTGTCGCCTAACCCTTTCTTGTGAAGCTCTGGTATTCGCATGAGCCTCAGTCAAAACCTCACTGATGGCAATAGCCGATTCAGTCAGTTCTTCAACTGACAATGTGCCTTCCACACTCTTGTCAATCTGACAAAAATTGCTGGACAATACTGTTAAAAAAATGCAACCTGTTTATCATTAATGATAATTATTGGAAAAATTTAACAATCTGCAGTTACCCTATAGTGCTCAGGTATTTCAGAAGGGTAACAGGCTTCTTTTCCAAACATTAAAAAATATGGTGAGTACTTTGTTGTCATCTGCCGCTTTGTGCGAAACCCAAACATAACGGCATCCAGGTGTTTGTCCCATTCATTGGGCTTGTCTTTGACAAGCTTGCAAAGGGATCTGCCTATATAATAAAATTATTTTCAGTTTCAAAGCAGTTAGGAAATAGCATTTACAATCATGCATCTGGTATACATTTTTATCCCAATTAAATAATAGTGTATTCAGTGAGTAGATAATCATTGTGTGCATTCGCTAGAAACTGAACCAATGAATGTTGCATTTCTATCATCATGCTCTACTTGTAGAAATACATAAATGGCTTATTCAGTAAACAGCCAGGGAAATACAATCTAGTTATTTGCAAAATTGTGTTCATTGTGAAGAGAATTAGAATTAAATTATTGTTTATACCTCTGTATTGTTGCATTCATTCGTTCCACAAGGCCGTTCGTCTGTGGGTGGTAGGGTGCGCACAAGGACCTTTTAATGTTTAGAACTTTGCAGATATGACTGTTCAGCCGCAACTTATAAAAGGTAACCGACTCTTAAAGTTCTCAGGAACAAAAATTAAAAGTATGTATTTTGAAAAAAAGTTGTCATTCAATTATTTATTTAAAAAAAAAAATGTGTGAACATGTATAACTTACTGTGTTTACAAACTCTTTTCCCTGGTCTGTGAGGACTCTCTTAGGTGCCTCAAACTGATGCACAAATTTCAACAGGCAATCTGCAACCTCCCTGGCAGCCTTTGATTTGAGGGGATAAGCCTGGGGCCACTTGGTCATATAGTCAATGATAACACAAATGTATTGGTTACCATTGTCTGTCAATGCTAATTTGCCAATCAGATCCATCTCCACAAGCTCAAAAGGCTTTTTAACCTAGAGTTCATTAAATAGAAACAAAATAATATTTTGGAAATTTTAAGAAGTATAAATCAAGTATTTTTGGGAATGATAAAACTGTTCTTATTTAATTATATAACTTAATTGTCAAGGCTGGATTAGTACCCCCAGGGGCCCCTGGGCACTGAAGCTTATGGACCTCCCTCCGAAAGATAACTGTATTCTGGCGTGTTGTTTGTGCGCGCGATACTGGTGTGCGCGCGCATCTTTCTGTGTCTGTGTGTGTGTGTGTGTCACAGTCACACTTTTGTCTTGTCGCATATGAATTGTTTAAAAGCATTTACATGAATAAGAGATCATATAATGTAATATACACTTTTTTTTAATTCTGATTGGATAATTATCAAGATCAAGGCCAAGCCTTGTGTATACTATTTTTATGTAGCAGCGTATGTGGCGCACAAAAAACAAAAAAACTCCGATCACGGAGGGCCCCTCTCTGCGCAAATGCCCCTGGGCACGTGCCCAGATTGCCTGTATGGTAGATCCGGCCCTGTTAATTGTTATTTCTAATTTTATTCTATAAAATAATAATAAATAAATGCGTGATGGAATGGCATACCGCAATTGGAATACATGTATTTTGCTCCTTCACTGATGATCTGCTGGCCTGACATAGTCCACACTGTGCCATCTGTGATCAAAACATGTTGGAAATTATTGGCATTTTATAATTGCAAAAGTATTCATTCTGTACATGTTATTACCCAGGTGTCAATGTCCTGTGACATGCCAAGCCAGTAAAATCTTATAGAGATTATAGAGGGTTTCATGTTTTTTTTTGTCCTGTGTGAGCTCCGAGGCTGCTTGCATGGAACTCCTCGAAAATTTAGTTTGCCTCTTCTGCCCCACACACAACTTTTAGTTTAATCTGTTGTTTTGTGCCTACAATTCACCATCTATGAAAAGAAAAAATAGACAAAAGTGACAAATAAAAATAGACAAAGTGTGTATATATATTATAATATATATAAATATATATTATATATATAAATATATATAATATAAATAGCCCAATGGTCTCCAAACTACTCCAACCTAAGTATACTTATATAACATCCTGGCAGGTGTGTTGGAGTAGGTTAGAGACCCCTGTGCTATCCCTTACGAAAATTGTAGTAATCAGGATTTTTCTCTTTTTTTTTGGTGTATTGATTACTATTGGCAAAAAACAATAATTTTTTAATGTGTGCAATGTTTAATCATGCATGTCCTCACGTTGAATAGCATACATTCCAGGCAACTATAAACTAGTATATTCTGTACTTTTTTGAACCAAAAAGTATGAACACAAAAAGCAGGCCTAGCTATGTTGCACATACACCTGGCCTCATCTTTAGCATATCAGATCAAAATTTAAGATAAAACTTTAGACCATTTTAAAAAAAAGAACTGATAACATAATTTTAAAAATTATGAATATTAGAATTTATATGACTCTTACCTTAGAGGTCAAAAGTGTTCAATCATAGGCAGTTAACATGAACATACACTGACAATATACACTAAAAAGAAGTTTGACCAGTCAATTACATGCCACAACTGGATGTCCTTGTAAGTTTTATGTTTGCTCTGGCCTGAACCTCAGGATAAGAGTAGATGGGGTTTGGTGGTATGGTGAAACTTTATGGACCAGTGGAAATGTATCTTCCCAGTCTGACACTGAGGTCTCACTTCCTGCCCTATAAAGGCCAATTAACACTGATCCAACAAACTCTAACAAATGCGTTGGAGTTATTTTGGAGTTAGTTGGAGTTGGATCAGTGTGAATGGGCACGGACGAATTCATCCGATCCACCCCACCCCCCACCAATCGTGAATGGTATTCAGGAAAGCAGCACTTGTAATGTGAGGTTGCTTAACTGTATCAAATGTTAAAAATATTTATTACATGGCTTGGTTGAATTCCAATGTAGAATGCGGTCTGTTATTTCTTGATAACAGACCGCTGCGAAGTATAACACCGTTGCTATGGACGCGGAACAGACTATTTTCTTTAGCGGAAGCAATACAATCGTTTTTAAATCAAACTCCTTTTTAAATCAATATTTTGTGTCAAATTATTTATTTATTTTGTAGGTAGCTATGTAATAAGCAGGATAATGTATAGCAAGGCGGTTGTTATAGCGAATAACAACCCCGACAGGCTGAACGGGACCCCGACACGAAGCGGAGGGGTCTTGAATCAGCCTGAAGAGGTTGTTATTCGCTATAACAACCGCCTCGCTATACATTATCCCTTACATAAACTCCACATTTTAAATGTTTACCACAGTATGTTAACTGAGTTTATTTGTGTGCTGCGCTTACTTGTTTAGATTTCTCCTCGAGAAGCTGTGCGAGCCTCAACAAGGCAACTTTGTTACCGTCAGTAATACATTATCCACTATTGATCGCAACTTACAATAAATGTAATAAAATCAGAATCATTCTCTCTTTATAGTGATTTCTTAGTTATGTTTTTGTTATTGACGCTTTAATCAGGCTACTTGTCCTGTCGCGAAAGTAAAATTCTCTTTTACTTGTCCCTTCAAAAAATCCACTTGTCCCGGACAAGCGTTAATGTCGAGCCCTGTCTAATCTGTGGTTTGAGTAGTTTCTAATAACATATTATATGTTTTCTTTAGTTTTTCAGAAAGCACCAAAGAGTGGAGGATGAAGAAAATGAGTGGATTCTTTCAAATGCTTTTTGGGATGGATCCGGCTGTTCCAGAGCCATTGTGTGTCCCAGGCATTCCTGAGTCAACATCTGAAACGGATCTGGTCGATATCGAGCAATCAAGTGTCCCAGTTCCAGGAGTTCCTGAGTCTAAAACTGAATTGGATCTGATCTGGTCGGTTCCAAGTGTCCTCAGAAGGTCAGGAGGTTGAGGTCAATGATGCCATCTCAGATCCTAAATTTGTGTCTGACAATCTGAGAAACCCAGCAGGGCCTTCAGGGAGCAGCAGTGGGATTGATCAGGGTGGTATGGATGCTTCTCCTGAAACCCCTAAAAAGAACAGCCCAAAAGGTGAATGTCTACAGAACATTTGAGATGCAAAATTACAATGGCCATATACACTCTGTAAAGTTTCAGGACCGACAAGTGAATCCACTAAATTATCATTCCACGTGTGTTCGGAACACAACTCACTCTTGCAGTGTTGCCATATCCACAGATTATAAGTATTTTTGTTGTTTAAGCTTGGCTCATAGAGCGATCTAATTTATGGCGTTTTTAAAGTGAGCAGGTGCGGGTTGTAATATTTCATTTATTTTGCTTTTTTATGTTTTTTTTAAACCTATTTGATTGCAAGATCTGGCAACACGAATGAGTCGAGGCTCGTACCACTTTTCCCCGTGATTTCTTGCACCTTCATCTCTCATATCTCTTGTCATATGTTATTGAAAACTAGGTGTTCAGTTCAGATCTGTACACACTGCATATAATTTTTGTAAATGATGAATGAATGAGATACAAACAGAAATGTCTTTCAAGTTGGACTAATTATTGATTTTTGATATATGGTTAGTGATTCTCATAACATGTTATTTTTTTTCCCAGAAAGTACTAAATTAGGGCTTTCTTCCAGCTTTTTGGAAATTATCTGGCTGTTCCAGAGCCCTTGTATGTCCCAGAAGCAAGCGTTCCTGAGTCTGAAGCTGAATTGGATCTGGTCGATCCCAAGATTTCATGTGTCCAGGTCCAAGTGTTCCTGAGCCAGATCCTGAATTGGATCTGGTTGATTCAGAGGAATCGTGTGTCCCAAGTCCAAGCAGTTCTGGGCCAAAACCTTGTGCATGCACTTCAGAGCAGGAACTCTTTTGAGAAGAAACCTATTTCCTATTGGACGAGCGTGTGATGGGCTGTACACAGCATCATAAACCTGTCACTGAGGTCTGGAACAACATCTTCATTGGAAATTAGTAAGTCTACAACACATTTAGACTAATATAAACCATGTGATTAACCCCTTAGTGTTCCTGTTCAATTTGACCTAAAACGCCATACCCAAAATAAATTGCATGCTGTTCTTGAACCATTTGGAGTATATGCATGGTTTTGGTCTCTTTTGAAAGGGGACACTTTGAGGTTTGTTACAACAGTTTTTAATTTGTTCCAAATATAAACCAAAAAGACATGGAAGAACGTAAGAGAAAGACAAAGAATTGTGAAATAGAATTAAGTAATTTTTCCTTAATGTTTGGACATCTTCATCCAACCATAACACCCTGTAACCTAAAAAACTAAAACGTCCTAATTGAATTAATACATAATCCTGGCTTAGTCTTAAACTCTCGTTTAAAATTAAACTTAATTTTAAGTATCACTACTACTATAATGCTTTAAATGACAATGCTTACTATAATGCTTTAAATGCGCACTCACTGCTTTCCTGGTGCTCGTGTTCTTGATGTCGCTGCGCAGGTTCCCGGGATCCTGAATGGTGACGAGCCCGTCGGAGCTGTCGTGCTGCACGCGGGAACGAACGACATCAGGCTGCGGCAGTCGGAGGTTCTGAAGAAGGACTACAGGAGCCTGATCGAGACGGTACGCAGCACATCGCCTGAAACAACGATCATCGTGTCTGGACCGCTTCCCACGTACCGACTAGGACATGAAAGGTTCAGTAGATTATTTGCTCTAAATGAATGGTTAATGTCATGGTGTAATGAACAGAGACTGCTCTTTGTAAATAATTGGAATCTTTTCTGGGAGCGACCTAGGCTCTTCCGTGCTGATGGCCTTCACCCCAGCAGAATCGGAGCGGCTCTTCTGTCGGACAACATCTCCAAGACGCTACACACCATATGACTAGTAAGTCAAAGTCCAAATCACACTCTTTGCTGTCCAAACTTAATTGATATAAGTACCAATGTAGAACATTATATTGAAACTGTGTCTATTCCTCGTTTAGTGAGGTCAAACATTAAATCTACTGCAGGATCTAGGAAAAATCTAATTGTGATTAAACCAGAAAATCTCAATATTAGTGAACAAAAACAATTTATAAAGCTAGGTCTTGTAAACATTAGATCACTCACACCTAAGGCGTTTATTGTAAATGAAATGGTCACATATAATAGTTTCGATGTACTCTGCCTTACTGAAACCTGGCTTAAACCAAATGATTATTTCGGTCTTAATGAGTCTACTCCTCCTGGATACTGTTATAAGCATGAGCCCCGTCTGATTGGTCGTGGTGGTGGTGTTGCTATAATCTATAAAGATATTCTTACTGTTACTCAGAAAACATGTCACAGGTTTAATTCGTTTGAAGTACTTGTGCTAAATGTTACTCTCTTAGATGTAAGAAAGAAATTCCCTATTATCTCTAGCCTTGGCTACTGTATATAGACCGCCAGGGCCTTACTGTCACAAGTTTGTCCTGTCTTGTTTTGCACTTGGGTGTTTGTTGTGTTGAGCCATGTGCTCGTGTTCATTGTTAGCCCCGCCCTTCTTGTTATCTTGTTACTGGTTTAATTCTTTCCACCTGTTGTCATCGTTACCCTCTTTTGTTTGCCTCCCTATTTAGTCTCCTTGTGTCTGTTGTATTGTGCTGTTACGTTGTCTAATGTTCTTGTGTTTGTTTCCCAGTGTTTTGGTTTGTTTATATTATTCTAGTGTTTTCCCCCGCGTGGGAGTTTTGTTTATCATTGTATTTTGCTTCTATTTTATTAAAATCCCATTTTGGTTTTCTGCAATTGAGTCCTCAGTTTTGTTTTTGAACCCAGTCGTGACAGAATGTAACAGCCATTTTGAGGACTCAGCAGAATGAGCATTCGTGTGGTTCCCCCCGCTACAGCTCAAGAGAGACTAGAACTCCAGCAGGCGTTGGCATCGCAACGCCAGCAGGGCTGGGAGATAGGATGCTTCGCCCAGTTCTTCTGGACAATGGTTAGGGGATTGAATTACCATGATGAAGCTCTTAAAGAGGCATTCAACCACTGTTTGGATGATCCCCTTCCTCAGTGGGAGATGAATGGTTTAAGGATCCTGGACTTTTGGAAATTCACCAATTACCTGCGGCATCGCAAGGATTGGAGGATCCTGCCACCATTAGAGACTGACGGTATTGACCAACTTACCTATCCTTCTTCGCCGAATCAAGTTTTTCCGAATTTAACTAAAAAACGAAGGTTGAGAAGGAGGAGAGCAGCTAAGACTGCTGCATCAGTCTTTGTCTCCATCGAGCCAGTTTTTGTCACTCCAGAGTCTGCAGAGACTGTTCATGTCACGTCTGCCCAGCCAGAGACGGTTCACGTCACGTCTGCCCAGTCAGAGACGGTGCATGTCGCATCTGCCCAGTCAGAGACTGTTCATGTCACGTCTGCCCAGCCAGAGACTGTTCACGTCACGCCTGCCCAGTCAGAGACGGTTCACGTCACGTTTGCCCAGTCAGAGACTGTTCACGTCACGTCTGCCCAGCCAGAGACTGTTCACGTCACGTCAGCCCAGTCAGAGACGGTTCATGTCACGTCTGCCCAGTCAGAGACGGTTCACGTCACGTCTGCCCAGTCAGAGACGGTTCACGTCACGTCTGCCCAGTCAGAGACTGTTCACGTCACGTCTGCCCAGTCGGGGACTGTCCATGTCACGTCTGCCCAGCCGGAGACTGTTCTCGTCGTGTCTGCCCAGCCAGAAACTGTTCACGTCATGCCTGCTGAGCTGGTGTCCCTGGACAAGATGGCCGTACAGCCGGTGCCTGTGTCTGAGCCGGTGGTGTCTGTTCCTGAGCCGGTGGTGTCTGTTTCTGAGCCGGTGGTGTCTGTTCCAGAGTCGGTGGTGTCTGTTCCAGTCCCTGAGCCGGTGGTGTCTGTTCCTGAGCCGGCGGTGTATGTTTCTGGGCCGGTGGTGTCTGTTCCTGAGGCGGTGGTGTCTGTTCCTGAGCCCTCAGTGACCGCGACACTGGCCATTATGGCCACAGCCATGTGGTGTGTGTGGGCTACGCACACACTTGAGCCGGTGGTGTCTGTTCCTGAGCCGGTGGTGTCTGTTCCTGAGCCGGTGATGTCGGTTCCAGTCCCTGAGCCGGTGGTGTCTGTTCCTGAGCCGGTGGTGTCTGTTTCTGAGCCGGTGGTGTCTGTTCCAGAGTCGGTGGTGTCTGTTCCAGTCCCTGAGCCGGTGGTGTCTGTTCCTGAGCCGGCGGTGTATGTTTCCGAGCCGGAGCCAGCGTCTGTTCCTGAGCCTGAGCCGGTGGTGCCAGTTCCAGTGCCTGAGCCGGTGGTGCCAGGTCCAGTGCCTGAGCCGGTGGTGCCAGTTCCAGTGCCAGTGCCAGCTCCAGTGCCTGAGCCGGTGGTGCCAGTTCCAGTGCCTGAGCCGGTGGTGCCAGTTCCAGTGCCTGAGCCGGTGGAGTCTGTTCCAGTGCCTGAGCCAGTGGTGCCAGTTCCAGTGCCTGAGCCGGTGGTGCCAGTTCCAGTGCCTGAGCCGGTGGTGCCAGTTCCAGTGCCTGAGCCGGTGGTGCCAGGTCCAGTGCCTGAGCCGGTGGTGCCAGGTCCAGTGCCTGAGCCGGTGGTGCCAGTTCCAGCTCCAGTGCCTGAGCCGGTGGTGCCAGTTCCAGTGCCTGAGCCGGTGGTGCCAGTTCCAGTGCCTGAGCCGGTGGTGCCAGTTCCAGTGCCAGTTCCAGTGCCTGAGCCGGTGGAGTCTGTTCCAGTGCCTGAGCCGGTGGAGTCTGTTCCAGTGCCTGAGCCGGTGGAGTCTGTTCCAGTTCCTGAGCCGGTGGAGTCTGTTCCAGTTCCTGAGCCGGTGGAGTCTGTTCCAGTTCCTGAGCCGGTGGAGTCTGTTCCAGTTCCTGAGCCGGTGGAGTCTCCGCCGTGGCCGCCCGAGGGGTCGTCTCCTCCCTGGCCGCCCGATGGACAATCTGCTCCACCCTGGCCGCCTGATGGACAGTTTGTTTCTCCCGTCCCGCCCTGGTTTGTCCCTCCCGTCCCGCCCTGGTCTGTCCCTCCCGTCCCGCCCTGGTCTGTCCCTCCCGTCCCGCCCTGGTCTGTCCCTCCCGTCCCGCCCTGGTCTGTCCCTCCCGTCCCGCCCTGGTCTGTCCCTCCCGTCCCGCCCTGGTCTGTTCCTCCCGTCCCGCCCTGGTCTGTTCCTCCAGTCCCGCCCTGGTCTGTTCCTCCAGTCCCGCCCTGGTCTGTCCCTCCAGTCCCGCCCTGGTCTGTCCCTCCAGTCCCGCCCTGGTCTGTCCCTCCAGTCCCGCCCTGGTCTGTCCCTCCTGTCCCGCCCTGGTCTGTCCCTCCTGTCCTAGTGGAGCGTCTGGTAGCCGCTCCTTAAGGAGGGGGTTATGTCACAAGTTTGTCCTGTCTTGTTTTGCACTTGGGTGTTTGTTGTGTTGAGCCATGTGCTCGTGTTCATTGTTAGCCCCGCCCTTCTTGTTATCTTGTTATTGGTTTAATTCTTTCCACCTGTTGTCATCGTTACCCTCTTTTGTTTGCCTCCCTATTTAGTCTCCTTGTGTCTGTTGTATTGTGCTGTTACGTTGTCTAATGTTCTTGTGTTTGTTTCCCAGTGTTTTGGTTTGTTTATATTATTCTAGTGTTTTCCCCCGCGTGGGAGTTTTGTTTATCATTGTATTTTGCTTCTATTTTATTAAAATCCCATTTTGGTTTTCTGCAATTGAGTCCTCAGTTTTGTTTTTGAACCCAGTCGTGACACTTACGCTGATTTCCTAAAAGAGTTTGCAGACTTTCTCTCAGATCTTTTGGTCAATGTCGATAAAGCATTAATTGTTGGAGATTTTAACATACACGTAGATAACACAAATGATGCGTTAGGGTCTGCGTTTACAGATTTATTAAACTCCTTTGGGGTGAAGCAAAACGTAACTGGTCCCACTCATCGTCTTAATCATACGCTAGATTTAATTATATCACATGGAACCAATCCAACTGATATAGATATTATACCGCAAAGTGATGAAGTCACTGACCATTACATGGTCACTTGCATACTACGTACTGCTGAAATTTGTCATGTTGCGCCACGTTATCGACCAGGCAGAACAATCCTTCCAACCACTATAGATAGATTCTCAAATAGCTTACCTGATCTATCTCAGCTGCTCAGTGAACCCAAACAAACAGATGAACTAGAGGAAATGACTAGCACTATGAGCACCATTTTCTCTAGTACATTAGACATCGTTGCACCAATTAGATTAAAAAAGGGTAGAGAGAAAACTAAAGCACCATGGTACAACAGTGCTACACATGTTCTAAAGAGAGAAACTCGTAATTTAGAGCGTAAATGGAAACAAACTAATTTAGAGGTCTTTAGAATCGCGTGGAAAGACAGTATGTCACGTTATAAAAAGGCCCTAAAAGCAGCCAGGGCTGAGCATCTCCGCAAACTAATAGAAAATAACCAAAATAAACCTAGGTTTTTATTTAACACCGTGGCTAGACTAACAAATAAACAGACGTTACCTGAGCAAAATATTCCGTTACAGTGTAGTAGTAATGATTTTATGAATTTCTTCACTGAGAAAATAGAAAGCATCAGAAATACAACTGTAAATGTACTAGGGATGGGCGATATCTTATCGTTTGCGATATACCGCTGAAAATTCTCCCCACGATAAAAATTTGTCTCCTCGCGATAATAACGATAAGTCTAGTTGATGACGTAGTTTTGTGCGTGCCCGATTCACTGTTCACGTGCGGAGTGAAGCATGGCGGAAGGCGGACGTGAGGCTGAAGAGAAGCTTGTTGTTAAGCGAGGAGCTACCTTGTGTAGGAGCTACACAATTTGGAACTGGTTTGGTTACAGAAAATCAGAAAGCGGGAAGCGACATATGAGGCGCCGGACTGGACAAAAGCGAAACGAACTGCGACAGTGCGCGAGAGAGTCCGACTGTGTCTGCGCGAGCGAAAGTGCGCGAGAGAGACCGAGTGTGTCTGCTCACCTCACGCGAGCAGGGCTTATATGCTCCGAGAACGGACACACACACACACACACACACACACACACACACACACACAGGTCTGTTAACTTAAGCAATACTTTTAAAAAGGTAGTCTAATATTTTTCTGACTAACAAATTACTGACACAGTAAAGGGTAGATTTAAATAAATAAAAACGAAATTTAAATAAATAAAAAAACGAAATTTAAATAAATAAAAACAATTTAAATAAATAAAAACGAAATTTAAATAAAAAAAACGAAATTTAAATAAATAAATAAACGAAATTTAAATAAAGAAAAAAACGAAATTTAAATAAAGAAAAACGAAATTTAAATAAAGAAAAAAAAACGAAATTTAAATAAAGAAAAATGGAATTAAACAAAACACAACACAACTTAAACATAACAATCTGATATTTTACAGAAGAAAATAATTTATCGTCATGTGTATCGTTATCGCAATAAATACCTGAAATTATCGTGATACATTTTTTAGGCCATATCGCCCATCCCTAAAATGTACAATCTTTAATGGTGTCTTATGATTCAGCCTCAATTATCGCCCCTCAAGAAAAACTACAGCGCTTTACAACTATAGGACAGGAAGAGCTAAATAAACTTATCATTGCATCTAAACCAACAACGTGTTTATTAGATCCAATACCAACTAAACTACTGAAAGAAGTGTTACCTGTAGTGGAAGAGCCTCTCCTCAATATTATTAACTCGTCTTTATCTTTAGGTCATGTTCCAAGAAAATTCAAGTTGGCAGTTATAAAACGTACTCGGTTACTAATGTAACCTCGGTTCTCTCTAGAAGAGGGAACGAGTATTGCGTAAGGTTAGCTTACGCATCGGGTAAGTCTTCTTTCTTCGAGATCTGAAGCCAAAAAATTATCCTTAATTTTGTATACATTGTCAACGCAGTGCAGCAGCCGACAGACCTAGGCAGGCTGTATAAGCGTGCTCATTGGCTGCTCGGCGGCAACTGCTTAAGCCTATCGGTGAGCGCTCTGAACGCGACAACCAATGAGGGTTCGCGCCCTCCACACCCTTCTAACCGTCAGAATGGGTGTGGCCAGCGTGTATATATTCAGCGCTCATAGGCTAAAATTCTGGTTTTCGCAGTCTGAAGCGCAAAAGCTCGTGGCGCGACACGGCAGGTTACGCAATACTCGTTCCCTCTTCTAGAGAGAACCGAGGTTACATTAGTAACCGAGTACGTTCTCTTACGAGAGGTCTCTCGTATTGCGTAAGGTTAGCTTATGCATCGGGAACCCTTTGTCAACGCCGTGTGCGCAGAGCATCCAGCCCATGAATCCCAGGGAAACCGGGGAAAACACTCTGCTGGGAAATGTGGCCGGTCGGAGAGACGGGCCAGCGCAGTACAGGCACTTCATGCAGCATATGAAATAGAGCGGGGCGGCCGGTCTATAAACATATAACAGTACAAACAGTAGGGCCGGCAGAGCGAGCCCATACAGTACATAAGCACTCATAAGGGTAGGAGAAAAACGACATAGTCGGTCTCACATGAAGGGAAAAATTCCCGCGCGACAGAGAATAATACGGGCGGCCAGCAGCGCGGGCCAGCACCGACAACAGCGCGTAACGGGAAATAGGAAACAGAGCGGATCAGCCGGTCTGAGTCAAACACTTCACCCTAAGTATAGTACCAGAATAGCGCCAGCATATGAACGTAGTCTGCACACGAGAAATGGGCAGAGCATACATGTCACTTATGCTGACAGTATTTTTGCCTGTAGGGCAGGAACTTCCAGGTTATAAAACCTCACGAATGTTGACGGGGAGGCCCAGCCCGCCGCCATACAAATACCGTGATTAGAAATTCCGCTGGACCAGGCCCACGACGAAGCCATGCTTCTAGTGGAGTGGGCTCTGATGCCCAGAGGGCACTGCAGGTGTCTGGAGGCATAAGCTGCTGCTATCGCGTCCACTATCCACCTGGACAAGCTCTGTTTCGAGACGGCAAGACCCTTGGTGCATCCGCCGAAGGAAACAAAGAGCTGCTCTGAATGCCTGAAAGCGGCGGAGCGCGTGATGTAAACTCTCAGCGCCCGGACAGGGCATAGGAGGTTATCACTTTCCCCACTGTCGGATGCTGGCAGAGCCGAGAGGGACATAACTTGTGCCCTAAACGGGGTTCCAATCGCTTTGGGGATGTAACCGTGTCTCGGTCTGAGAATGACTTTCGAGTCATTCGGCCCGAACTCAAGACATGCAGGGCTAACAGATAGCGCGTGCAAATCACCCACTCGTTTGACTGAAGACAGAGCTATCAGAAAAACGGTTTTAAGCGACAGATACTTTAGATCCGCGGATTCAAGCGGTTCAAAGGGAAAAGCCTCTAGGGCCGCTAGGACCAAGGACAGATCCCACGAGGGAACCGAGGGGGGCCGCGGGGGATTCATCCGTCTAGCTCCTCTGAGGAAGCGGATAATGAGCTCATTCCTTCCCATTGCCCGGCCGCGCGTCGTCTCAGCGAACGCTGCAATAGCGGCCACATATACTTTGAGCGTGGAAGGGGATCTGCCCTTTTCCAACAGCTCTTGTAAGAAGGAGAGCACCCGCGGGACCCCGCATGCGCGCGGATCCAAGTTTTTAGTAGCGCACCATTTAGAAAACACCGACCATTTAGACGCGTAGAGCCGTCTCGTGGAGGGGGCTCTCGACTGTGTGATCGTGTTCACGACCCCTTCTGACAGGTCAACGGGTATCCGTTGATCACCCATGCATGCAGCGACCAGCACTCTGGATGGGGATGCCAGATCGATCCACCGGCTTGGGAGAGGAGATCCTTTCTCACCGGGATCGGCCATGGGGGTGAGTGCGACAGCCTCACTAGCTCTGGGTACCAAGTTTGGTTTTCCCATCGCGGGGCTATAAGCAGCACTGAGTGGTGCGTTTCTCTGATCCTCGAAATGACCTGTGGCAACAGGGAGATCGGAGGAAAAGCATACAGCGGGAGGCTGGGCCATGTCTGGGACAGCGCGTCCTCGCTCTTCGAATAAAACTTCGGGCATTGAGCATTGTCTTTCGACGCAAAGAGGTCGATTTCCGCTCTGCCGAATAGGCACCAGAGAAACTGGACTGTCTGGGGGTGCAGAGACCATTCTCCCGGGGGAATGTTGTCCCTGGACAGTCTGTCTGGACCGACATTCAGGTGGCCCGGCACGTGCGCGGCTCTCAGCGAGCGCAGCGAGCGGTAAGCCCACACGAGAAGGCGTTCTGTCAGCCTGCACAGATTCCTGGATCTGACACCGCCCTGTCGGTTCACATAGGATACCACGGACGTGTTGTCCGAGCGGACTAGCACATGGTGATCCCGTATGAATGGGAGGAAGCGCCTGAGCGCGTTCTCGACCGCTATCATCTCCAAACAGTTTATGTGGAGGCATTTTTCCCGGTCTGACCACAGGCCAAAAGCCGGTTTGCCCTCGAACAGAGCGCCCCAGCCTGAGGTGGAAGCGTCCGTCGAGATAACTTTGCGGTGTGAGATAGCTCCCATTGTCACTCCCCGCTGGTACCAGTCGGCCGCTAACCAGGGCTTCAGAGCTGAAACGCAGCTCTGAGTCACTCTGATGCGGATACCGCCGGAAGCCCATGCTCTGTGAGGCACTCGGGCATTCAGCCAGCGTTGTAGCGGGCGCATTCGTAAAAGACCCAGCCGAAGCACTGCTAATACAACCCAGTAACCTCTGAAATGTTTTGAGAGGTACGGTGCTGCCCGGCCGGAGGGACGCGGCCAGGTGTCGAATGCAGCGCGCGCGCTGTGTCGACAGGCGGGCCGTGTACTGATATACCTGACCGTCGAAGGCGAATCTCAAGAATGGCCTGTGACGGGGTATTATCAGGATCTGAAAAGCACGCGTCTTTTAGATCGAGAGATATAAACCAGTCCCTCGGGCGAATTTGCGCGAGAATTTGTCTGGTTGTGAGCATTTTGAACGGTCTTCTCATAAGAGCCTTGTTCAAACGTCTCAGATCCAAAATTGGTCTGAGAGCTCCGTCCTTCTTGGGAACGAGGAAATAACGGCTGTAAAAGCCCGACTCGCTCATGGAAGGGGAAACCGGTTCTATAGCCCTTTTGCACAGAAGTGTAGCTATTTCTGCTCGAAGTAGATGTGCTACTTCCCCATTCACTCTGGTCTCGATACGCGCTTGAAAGCGCGGAGGGCGGCGAGCGAACTGCAGAGTATAGCCCTGTTTTACTGTGCTTAGCACCCGTTCTGATGCGCCTGGAATAGCTTCCCACGCTTTTGCGTGTGCAGCCAGGGGCAGAATGGCCTCCGGGCTCCGATCGCCGCGCATCGGGGACTCGAGAGCTCGAAACGGAGGGGCGGGCGCGGCGCGCGCGCTCTTGGTGCTTAGATACGGCGGATCGCACGCAGCGATAGCTGGCTGTTTTACACACAGTGTCCCGGTGGCTTTAGACGGGGAACATAAAGTGTGAGGCGCGATGGCGGCGTCGGGGGCGAAAATGTTCGTTAGTATGTGTGAGCGCTCGAGGGCGGGCACAGGACTTACATTCAGGGGCGGGGAGCATATAAAAAGCGACCTCATGTGTCGCGTCGGCGTTTGTTTGCAGGCGTGCGTGTGTTTAAAACAGGCTCGTTGACTGCAATAGTAATATTTCCAGTCGCCTGAACTTAAGAGGGGACTGAGAAATGTGTGAGGATTGGCGGTTGTCCAGCCGTAGCGAGACTAACACACTCTCTTCTCTTTTCGCCGGTGAGTGAGGCGCGCACGCTGAACGCTGCTCGTGACCGTCCGCTTTGTCATCCCTTGAACGGCGCAATCTGCGCGGCCCAACGAGGGAGAGAGCGGGCTTGTTTTCTGTATGTAAGAAAAACTGGCCGCGAGCTCGGAGAAGCGAACAGCATAAACTTTAACTGCCGCGGTTTGCGCGGCTCGAACAGAGGGAGAGGAAACTCGCTCCGAGACCGTCCGCTTCTGCCATCCCTTGTGAGCGGCGTAGTTGCACGGCTCGAACAGAGGGAGAGTACGGGTATCTATCACATTCGCCTTATCTCCTGACGCGGCGGCGGCGCGGGCGAGAGCCGGCGGTTGAGCGGCCGGGAGGAAGAGGGCGAGAGAGAGCTCGAGGGAGAGGTTCCGGCGAGCTCCTCAGTCACAACAGTCTCCGGTGGTCGCTGCGAGCGGCGCTTCTTATTGCACGGCCCGGCAGGGACAGGCGGAGCGACAGCTTGGTCGAAAGCTTCAAGTCGAGCCCGCAGGGTCGACATTGAAAGCTCTTCGCACTGGGAGAGTGCGGTGGCGGCGTGCCCGCGGCCCAGGCGGAGAGCGCAGAGAGGTGGCGGTCTCCGTTGCTGAGCGGGGCGCGGCACGAGCCGCAAAAACGAGGCGTTTTTACAAAAACGCCTCGTGCTCTTTTAGAATACACACAGAAACAGTAATAATGTAAAGGATATGTCGCCGGATAGCGTAGCAGGCACGGATGGCTGAAGGCGGCGAAGACGGCCGGCTTCCTCAGGCGCTGTCCTAAGCTTGCTGGTCGCTGGTTTCAACGGCGGCGGCTCTCAAGATCCAGCGATGCGAAGAGCGTCGCTGAAGACAAGAAATTCAGAATTTTAGCCTATGAGCGCTGAATATATACACGCTGGCCACACCCATTCTGACGGTTAGAAGGGTGTGGAGGGCGCGAATTTCAGAGTTGCCGCGTTCAGAGCGCTCACCGATAGGCTTAAGCAGTTGCCGCCGAGCAGCCAATGAGCACGCTTATACAGCCTGCCTAGGTCTGTCGGCTGCTGCACTGCGTTGACAATGTATACAAAATTAAGGATAATTTTTTGGCTTCAGATCTCGAAGAAAGAAGACTTTCCCGATGCGTAAGCTAACCTTACGCAATACGAGAGACCTCTCGTAAGAGAACTAGAGCTTTAATGTGTGGCGTAATTATTTATTTTAAATAAATGCAGCAATGTGTGGCATAAATGGTACTTACGCAGACATTGATTTTTTCACCATGTCTACCTCATCAACACCTCCCAGTCTTTTCAAATATGCTTGCTGTAAAGGAGTAAAACAGAACAACAAAAAAATAACTTGTCTGTAAGATTAACTTGACACAATAGAAATCTGACAAAATAAAAGGGTCTAACCCTTTACCCCGGGTTATCATAATTTCTAACTAGGGGTGTAAATTGGACAGTTCATCACGATACGATATCGATTCTCTCAGCCAGCAATACAATATTTGTTGATACCTCAACAAATTCTGTGATACAATTCAGGGATATACTGATAGATTTATCGATATTTAGATATTATATGCCAAGTTTACACTCACAAATGCAACAAAAAATATATAACATGTTTTTTTGTTTGTGCATTTGAAGTAATATCAAACTGCAGCTGGGTTGTTTTGATTAAGTAATAAGAATCCAAAAACATACAGGTAACTTAACAAATAAAAGTTAATTGAAAGTATGTTTTATATTTTTTTTTATCAAAAGCTAAACTGAGTTTCAGGGTTAAACAAAACCAAGTAATTGCTATGATACATAATAAAACACTCGGTTAATCTTTGTAGCATTAATCTTCTCAACTGACATAGACGCCTGTCAAACTTTGTTGTTGTGATTGCATCCAATACAGCGAGCTTTTCCCTCACCACTGTAACATGCTGCTTTAGCAAGCTTCTGTGAAAAAGTTTCAGCTTTTATTTTCCTTTTACGTAAAAATAATCATTTAATTAATTAATTATCAATTAACATTTGGGAATAGTCACTTTGAGGCTAGAACTGTGATTGATTGCATATTTCATCTGAAACTTCGTTCGTGGAGAGGCAGCGGATGCGAGGACGTTAGGTGCACTGGTGCAACCTAGGAAAAAAATTTGTCGCACCCTTACAAATTTTGTTCGTACTCTAGGGCCCTGTGTTATTGTTCCTGCTCGCGACCTGAAAGTTAATAAAAGATAAGTTTTGTTACAAAACTGTTTCTTTACTGGATTAAGAAACATTACATGGTACCAGGAGTGGTGATCCAGAGATTGCGCTGCTTTCCAGCGTCTAAAGGAAAGGGGATGTAGTGATAGTGTAGTTGTAGATGTGAGTACCGAAACTAACCACTAGGTGTCAGTAGCATTACAGTTACCTGTGGAGTATGCAGACAGAGAGTCAGTAGAGTGGATGTGTTGTTGCTGTTCCTGCTCGCGACCTGAAAGTTAATAAAAGATAAGTTTTGCTACAAAACTGTTTCTTTACTGGATTAAGAAACATTACAGACTTAAGACGTGAAAATGATAAACTTTAGTTAGGATGCACTGTCCGAAAGAAACCGTTCTAGGTTCTGTACTGGTGATTCGAGAACCGCTGTACCTGTGCATTTGGTAGTAAGCGCATGCTCAGTATCAACTGCTCGTGCTCCTCAGTTCTCTCAGCACATCAGATCGGTGAACTGTTGAGTTTCTGGAGAAATATACTCCGGGGTATTGGTTTATTTCTAGTCGGAGGGAGTGAACCCCAAGAGGGAGAGGGAGTGAACCCCAAGTGAATCAGGTTTGGGCCAGTTAGTAACCGCGTGAACCTTGGCAGGGTCCATACTAATTCCCTGAGCGGAAATAACGGAACCGAGGAACGAGACCAACGGAACATGAAACGAGCATTTTTCGGCCTTGACAAACAATCTGTTCTCTAAGAGTCGTTGAAGAACTTGGCGAACGTGCTGCACATGAACTTGGAGAGAAGGGGAAAAAATCTAAATATCGTCAAGATATACAAAAACAAAAATGTTGAGCATGTCTCTAAGCACGTCGTTAACCAGAGCCTGGAAGACGGCGGGGGCGTTGACCAGCCCGAACGGAAGTACCCGATATTCGAAGTGACCTAGGGGGGTGTTAAACGCGGTCTTCCACTCGTCACCCTCTTTAATACGGACTAAGTGATAGGCATTGTGGAGATCCAATTTTGTGAAGATCTTAGCTCCCTGCAAGATTTCAAAGGCGGATGACATAAGTGGCAAGGGATAACGGTTCTTCACAGTTATGTCATTTAAACCTCTATAATCTATGCAGGGACGTAAGGAACCGTCCTTCTTCACAAAAAAGAACCCTGCATCAGCCGGAGAGGTAGAGGAAACGATAGTACCGGCGTTTAACGAGTCAGAAAGATATTTCTTGAGTGCCTCACGCTCTGGGGCGGAGAGAGAATAGAGTCTCCCATGGGGGGGGAGTAGGGCCCAGGAGAAGTTCAATGCTACAATCATACGGTCGATGCGGAGGTAGAGAAGTGGCCCGGGAACGACTGAAAACCGCTCGCAAATCGAGATATTCCTCCGGCACCCCTGACAAATCCCCTGGCTCCTCCTGAAAAACAGAAACAAAAGACACGGGAGTAACAGCAGACATTAAACACTTAACATGACAGGTGAGATTCCAAGAAAGAATGGAACCTGTAGACCAGTCTATCTGAGGATTATGCTCTACAAGCCATGGATGGCCCAATCCATTTAGAATGAAAAACTAAATAAGAAATAGTCTCTTGGTGATTACCAGACACGGTGAGACTCACCAGAATGGTAGAGCGACGTACCCTGGCAAGGGTACTGCCATCCAGGGCAAAAACAGTCGTAGGATCCTGAAGATCAACTAAGGGTATACCGTGCTCAAGGGCCCAGGACTCGTCCACAAAACTACCCTCGGCATCGGAGTCCAACAAAGCTTGACAGGTGATAGAGGAATTGGGCCAGGGGAGGTGAACAGAAAAAGTAGTGCGGGAGAGAGGCGGAGGGTTCATAGAAGAGGCGTTCACCAGTAACCCCCTCTCTACTGGTGAGCTTTGGCTTTTAACAGGCAGGTGGCAGCGAAGTGCTTGTCAGACCCACAGTACAGACATAGTCGATTGATGATTCGACACTGACGCTCCTCGGCTGATATACGAATTCCACCCAGTTGCATGGGTTCCGGCTCAGATGCAGAAGGAGGCGGGGCGGCCGTAGTCGATGAAGAGAGAAGGGCTGATTCCATGTTACGAGCACAGCGGCGTAAATCGAAGTGTTTCTCAACCCGAAGAGCTAAGTCGATCAAGGGGTCGAGGCGGGAAGGAGCTTCACGAGCAAGGACCTCATCTTTGACATCAGCATTGAAACCCTCGATGAAACGCGCCACGAGTGCGGGCTCGTTCCAGCCGCATGAAGTTGAGAGCATTCGGAATTCCACAGAAAAGTCAGCTACAGAGCGTCTTCCTTGACGAAGCGTAGACAGCAAACGCGAGGCCTCTGGACCATGAACTGAACGATCAAATACCCGTAGCATTTCCTCCTTAAACGAGGAATAATGACTGAGACAGTCAGCATCCGAATTCCAGACTGCCGTTCCCCACTCACGTGCTCGCCCCTTAAGGAGGGAAATGATGTAGGCGATTCTGGACCTCTCCTTGGCGTAAGTTGCGGGCTGAAGCGAAAAAACAACCTCGCACTGGGTTAGGAATGAAAGGCACTCGGTCTGCTCACCCGCATAGCACGGAGTATTATTCACCCGGGGCTCAGGAGCGTCGGGCGATCTTGGAGACGATGAGTCCATGCGGATCAGATGCAGCTGTTTGGAGAGATCGGTCATCTGCAAGGATAAGGATTCAACGGCGTGGCGAGTGGCGGAGATCTCCTCTTCATGCCTGCCCAGCATAGCTCCTTGGAGTTCTACCGCTGCCTGGAAGGGGTGCTCGTTCGCTGGGTCCATGGTCGGATTATTCTGTCAGGTATGTGGAGATAGATAGGACCCGAAGGCGTGAAGCAGATTCAGTTCTCTTTTAATAGAAACAGGCAGACAGAAAATAAGTCTCTTCTTAATATAATGTCCAACAGAAGATCGAGAGACAATATAACAGCAGGTCTCTACTCAAACACAAACAGAAAGCAGTGCTGATCTGTAACGTCTGGTCAGGTTGGTGAAAGCGGGGATGCTGGTGAGACCACGAACCCGCATCAACTCTCCACAGCAGGGTAAACTGGCTGAGCACAAAGAGAGAACAAAATAAAAGGAGGTAGATACCACAACGTGTAACACTCGACAGGACAGGACTGGAATCAGGACCTCTGTAGATAGAGATAGCGATCAGTAACATACGTGACAGTCAGCAATAATCCGACAGAGGAGAAGAGAAAAAGGGGACTAGAAATAGAAAGACTAATGATAGAAGATGGGAAACAGGTGAGGAGAGAGAGGAGAGGGAGATGGGGTGACGAGATACAGCTGGAGTGAAGGAGTGCGTGTAGTAATGAATGGGGGGCGGGGGGTGTGTGTGTGTGCGTGTGTGTGTGTGTGTGTGTATGAGGGAAAGGGAAAAAAACAGAAGGAGAAATAAAGAAAGAGAGAGCCAGGATCATGACACTGACATTATTTCAACCATATTTCAAGGTTGAAGGTCGGTCATGTGCCGGCTGGGGATGGAGAAGAGGCTTCACAGAACCGTTTTTGTGAGGAAATAGCTTATTTAATGAATCGACTGCCTGTCCACTAATCTTCAACATGTTTTGCGCTAAACAATACTTCCCAGGTAGGCAAAAATATGTGGGCTAACAATGGCCCAAATCCGGCAAGCCGTAAGAAATAACTCGGCCCAGATGAGGTTGCCGGACTCTGGTGAAACACAGGAATGAATGACGCGCCAGAATCGGCCCGAGTACACTGGCCCGAGTCCGGGTGCCGAAACTTAGCCGACATTGCCGGCATAGGGCTACAATCACGCCAGCATAAATTGTACAATTAGCCGGTACTGGCCCGAGTCTGGTTTCCAAAGGCAAATAAATGAAATGGAGAACTACATTTAATTAATAAGAACTACAAAAAAACATTTTGCCAAAAGCATTATTAGCTTGCTAAAATAAGTATATACATGTATAGTTCTTGTAACTTATTGGTTACCAAAAACTACAAAAAATTATTATTAAAGACTTAAAGAAATATATTATAAACTTAATACTAAGTATGCAAATATTTTTCATTTCAGAAGTTGAACTGCAGAATGGAAGCTTTTTTCAGAGACTTTAAATGTCACACTTTTGTACTGTAGGTGTTGTGCTTTACTGCTCTAAATTATTTGACAGTCACAAAATCCTCTTTGCTGGTACTTCAACTATGTTTTAGATGAGCTCAAACAAACCTTCACTTTCAGCAGATGAACTGAGAACCTAACATACCTTAGGAAGAATTTGTTTGTTTTAGGGCCCGCTCTCTTCTTCCCCCATCCCTATCAGATGCCAGCTGCAGCCATCTTTTTATAAATTTCTCAATTTCTCCATCCAGAGCACTGGCAGTATATAGATTCTTTAAAGGTGCCGTAGAATGGATTATTTTATTCTTTTATAATGTTTCCTGGGGTGCCCTTATAATGTTAGTATGTTTTTTAGATCAAAATTTGTTATAATTTAGAAATAAAAGGCATATTTCCTAGCCTGATTTCATTCCCTGGATTGAACACTCTGTTTGAAGGGGCGTGTCTGCTGTGAGACTTCAGTGTTGTTGCCCACTGCTGTGATTGGCTGACATGCTTGCATATGAAATATCTGGCATTACATGTAGAGCTATCTGGAAAACTTTTACTATTACAGCTTTTATACGTTTTTACTATTACAGCTATCGGGATTAACGAATCATGAGAAGTTTTTTAAGTATTTAGATCTATTCCCATCACATAAAAGGTTGCAGTGATGAGCATTGAGCAGATGACAGCCTGTTGATAGCGTGAATGAAGATCTTATCACTGCAACGCGATTTACTGATGCATAAACAGTGTTGAACGACTTTGAGAGAAAGATTATCTGTCTGAACTTGAACAATTACACATCAGAAATTCACATAACCCACTGGTTCTCCAGAGGCTCGGATGAAGGAACTAAAAAAATACTTTTGTGTTCATTTGTACATCCAAACACTGAGCAACTGCCATGCTTCGTTCGCTCGTTTGCAAGCCACGATGTCTCTCGAGGAAAAAACAATATCGCGCTGGATCTAGATAACACAGTGTAAATTATTGTTAATAAAATCACTACTTACCGCTTGCGGGAATATAACGTTAGTTGAAATTGCCCCCTTCGTCCGTTTGAGACGCCAAGAGAAGCCTGGCTGCTTGATATATGTTCCAGGTTAGAAAAACAGTCCGTGGTGAAACGGGCAGAGCAACTAACAACTTCGAATTAAACTGTAGCGGTATCAGATTATAGATAGATCTGCCTAGATTATCTGCCATTTTCCCTATGATCCTCCTCCTGCTTGTTTCTTCACCTGCAGAACTTCTGATGATTCGGCTGCGCAGTTCCGCCTGGCACTGAGCATGGGCTGGCATATGCAAATTTTTAGAGGCGTACATATTAATGATCCCAACTGTTGCGTCACAGTTGGTGTTATGTGGAGATTCGCCTGTTTTTCAGGGGTGTTTTTCAAAAACGAGATTTAAATAAGAAAGGGAAAACTATGGTGTTTGAGACTCACTGTATGTCATGTCCATGTACTGAACTCTTGTTATTTAACTATGCCAAGATAAATTCAATTTCACATTCTAGGGCACCTTTAAAAAGAAAAAAGGAAGCATAAAAAAAATAAAAAAATAAAAACTATTAGAATTCATCAGTCAGGTATATGTGTGTTGATATGTGGCATAAGTTTGCCCGTTTAAACTTAAAGCTGGTTTTCCTAACTTATTAAGACCAGATGGGAAGAAGATAAAAAATAAAAAAAACTAGCACTTTATGGTGTTATACAGTCATTTCAAAATGTAATATGGAAAATGTAAAAAGTAAAAAGTAAAAAGTAAAAATTATAATAATTCTGACATGAAAACTCAGAATGAAGTTTATTACAAATCTGATCACAGTCACACTCAATCTTCTCATCCAACTACAGGCAAGAAAGTGTCAATGTTTTTCCTATAATGCTGAAAATTAAGTAACACTATGAAACACAAATAAAACTTACTGAGGACAACATCTTTGATGGCAAGTTGTTCAAAGCCATATTTCCCATTTACCCCACGCCAATTAATTTGCTTAGCCAGCCGGTTTGTCATTAGTTTTGACATGATTCTCCACACACTCTCTTTCACAGTCAGCCCCCCTGCCAGTCCAAAATAGGTGACCTGAAAGACAATATTGACAAATGGTAGTCTGGGCCGTCGCAAATAGGTTGGGTGCCCTAAAGCGAAAACGTAAGAAAGTAGTGATGGTGAATAAATGAAATATTGTTGATTATAACGGACAGGGAAAGAGTAATAGGATTAGTGATACTAATGGTGGACTGTGTCAGTAGGATTGTGTCCTACCATGCTATTTTTTTGCCCTCCCAGCCAAGTAAAGAATGAGGTTTATTGATAAAATAAAATTGCAGCTCCACAATGATAAAGTTATTGCATTTGTGTGTTTAGAGGCTTTTTGGTGTTTAGCCGCTTTGATATGTTTGCTGTTTCTTAATTTGTACTGCCTTCTGCAATGTAATGTCTTCTCTGTAGGAAGGACAATTGCAATGGAGGGTGATTTTTACTCTTGAATAAAAAGTCATTGAAAGATCATTGTGTGACGCTATGCTGTTTGCATTAATGCAATAGACATTGAGGAGGGCACGTCCACAATATTTGATATTCTTGATGCTGCTTGATCTGCTGCACTGAAACGCTCTGCAGACATATGAATGCATTTAATTTTTTTGAATGCTTTTGCTTGTTCAGTGTGCAGTGGAGTGTATAGGAGTTTGTCACACGTACATGTATGTGCACAAATACACTGTAGCCCAGGGGTGCCCAATCCTGCTCCTGCCGATCGACTGTCCTGCACAGTTCATCTCCAACCCTAATCAAACACACCTGAAGCAACCAATTAAGGTCTTCAGGATGGCTTGAAAATTAAAAGCAGGTGTGTTTGATTAGGGTTGGAGATGAACTGTGCAGGACAGTCGATCGGCAGGAGCAGGATTGGGCACGTGAAGCGTTTGAGAAGCGTTTGAGAAGCTGGACATCTTGTTGGTTTTATACAAATTACTTAAACAGAGAATATTTGTTTTCAGTTTGAATCCGATCATTTAAAAGTACACACTAAAATGTTTATAAAGGTATATGGCTCATAAATGTGTGACAAGTATTCGCTGAGTTTTGTTTCAGTTTATAGACGTGCTCAAGAAAAAAAAGTTCACCGCGACGGAGAGGCAGAACGCACACCCTGTTTATTTTCTTTATTTTACAAAAGCACAATGTTTTGATTTGATTGTAAGTGGACACATACAAAAGTAGAAATATCACAGATTCTTTTTTTATATTTCTTTTTTTGGTATGACCATAAATGACGGAGTAATTTAAGTTTATAGTTCTACAATGTGAAGAAAATCCAGAAAAACGCGCGGGCGCGTTTGCCGACCTCAGAGGGTTAAATGAACAGCTTTTAGCAAACTCTATTGCTATACTGAGATGAGGAATATATACTGTATGTGTTTTGTCAAAGATAAAGTCATCAACTAACTAATGAATCCTTTACTTTGAAATACGTATGATAAAATGTATACTTTAGTTTTGAAATACATTGACTAGTTTTGAAAAGATTATAAAGTATGTATGTGCATGCATATATATATATATATGTGTGTGTATATATGAAGAGTTCAGATGCAAAAGCCTCTAAATGCCATCTGAAATTTTCTCCTAGAATGATCATTTTTATGAAGCTTGTATATTTAAGTTAGCTATAGGTGACACACCTGAATGAATGGCTCATTAAGTATGCAGGGACGTAGTCTCACCAGGTGTGAACTACTAAATATGCATGATGCTGTTGGAGCGTTTACGCCCCATCCGCATATTGGCTTTCCAAACTAAAAGTGTTTCACAAAACTAAAATCAATGTATCGTTTTATGTGAATGATTAGGCAGGATGATTTTCACATCATTTTGAAGAAAAAACTCTAGGCGATGAATTTTTAGTTTTTTCGATAACCATGCATAAACATTATTCTCTCAAAAATGAAAACATGTACATACATGTGGCTCACATATTATGGAAGTCCTGTTTGTGCTATATAGAGTGAATTTACACCTTTGCCATTAATATGTTTATAAGCAACTGAAAAAAGCACAAATGTCAGGGCATGTCAGAACATCTCAAGGACCCCAAAAACACCCCAGACCCCAGAGGGTTAACTGAATATTGACACTATTGGCTTGTTGGCCAAGCTGCTTCTCAGGCGATTTTTTAATTTGTTACTATTGTGAAGCTGCTGTGAAACAATATATTGTAGCTCATATATGTATATATATATATATATATATATATATATATATATATATATATATATATATATATATATATGTATATGTATACATATTATGGCAAGCCGTTCAGGAAATAATTATATTTATAATATGAAGTCTGAATATATAGAATGAATGTCTGAATATATAAAACGAATGTCTGAATATATATGGAATGAAAGTCTGAATATACTGTATATAGAATGAAAGTCTGAATATATGGGGTGGGGGCATTTGGACATTTACCCACTATAGTGGGTTATTGGACAAATAGTGGGTTAGTGGGATGTGGGAGTGGCTTAGGGGTCGGTGGGGTGGTTTATGGGGGCATTTGCCCATTATCGCCCCCTAAAGGTGTCCGTATAACACCTACTCCCGGGGCGACAGGTTAGTGCAGGGGTTATCGCGAAGTGACAAATGCCCACTATTTAACGGGCAATTGTCATCCATATTCGCCCTACGATCCCTCTGGAGCACTATGCGTCCAATGGCAGCTTATTTGTATGGGCGTTTTTCCACGAACCATCTATTTGGACTACCTTTCAAGGGCCTTAATTTTGGTAGATTCTTTTTACTACCGCGCGGACACCCTGTATGTAAATGCCGCTCTGTGGCGCGGCAGGATTTTGAACAAGGTCCTGAGCCGTTGCTGGGCGCCGCGGACAGACGGCGAATGGCGCCGCCGGTGTGTGTACACTCATGCCATGTAATAAATATATATATATCCAGTGATGCAAAGCTGAATATTCAGCATCATTACTCCAGTCTTCAGTGTCACATGATCCTTCAGTAATAATACTAATGCTGCTCAAAAGAAGCATTTCTTATTATCTTATTATTATTTTTAATATTATTATTATTAGTATTGAAAATATTTTTTTTTTATAGTATTTTTTTTTCAGAATTCTTTGATGAATAGTCGCTTTTCATAAATGTGTGCTATTCATTGATTATGAACTGCTTTAAAACCATTAGAATTAGAATGAGCATTAGCATTTATTTGTTTATTCACACATGTAGAGGCGTTCCAATAGGGCAGGCAAGCCATGCAATTGCCTGGGGCCCCCAGCATTTTAACACTAGAAGTGCCAGAATTCCATAACTACTAGAACTGCCGCAAGCGGTCATTTTGACCGCTAGATTCCAAACTCTATATCTTTAATGATAAATACCCAATTGAGAGATTAATGCATTTATTGTATTAGGATATCTTTTAAAAACAAAACAACACCAAACTGTACATTTAAACAAGTTTAATTATACATTTATAAATAATAATATCATTAGTAGCCTACCATAATTATCGCATATTCACAACAGATAGGCTATATTTACATATCCATTAAACATAACTCAGAACAAGATAATAACAACTAAAAGTATCTTATTTAATTATAAAACATTTTATTTTAATATAATAACAGAGAAAATAGGCTAATAGAAAAAGCTGGAAACGAGCTGATCTAAAACAAAACAAAGAAGAACCAAGAAGGAAGCGTAGGCTACAGAAACATAAAAACACTAGCCTATATTACAAATTGTATGTTAACTATTTACATCAATATAGTGCTTGGCTATTTAAACTTCAGAGTCAAGGCAAGTGACCTCTCTTCTCCTCGCACAATTTCCACACACAGGCTTGCGGCATTTGCAGCAGGTGTCGTGGGTTTTGTTTTGACTGCAGCTTCTCCGAACCTGGCACTGCCTCCGCTTTGGTGTCTGCTGCGGTGGTTGCTTCTGCTACTGACTGGAACCTTGTGCCAACTGCCATACTGCTCTTTTCTCCTCCATGAACTGTGCTCTCAGCTCCTCTGCAAGTTGCTGAGAGACAAAGGTCAACCGCGGGAAATGTAACAAAAGAATACCGCGAAATTCAGTGCAGTCAATATGACCGTCTATGGCCGAAATAGGTAAATATGTTAATTTGGTTTTTTTTGCCTTATGTGTAATTTATATGAAAAACATTTTAAATGAAAATACAGACACTTTTAGGAAAAGTCAGGTACCAGCAGGATTTTATTTATTTTTTTCAACAAAGTTATTGCAAATATAAAATTCAAAACGGTCAAAATGACCGTCATAGCACTTCTAGTGTTAAGGGGGTCAGCGGGTTCAACAATCATGAAATGTTAATATAAAGACGCAGCAACATCTCTGCATCCCCCTTAGTGGGACCCCTCTCTCGTTACGCTGGTTATGCTTTTACTGCCTCGCTTCAGCCGCCTTTTTCAAACTGGTGCAGCGCTTACTCGTAGCAGGTATGTAGAAAATGCATGATTTGATTCGTTAAACGTGAAAAGGACTTATCCGTCTGGCATGGCCGCTTGCTCTTACGTTAACCTAGATAAATGTACGCTATTATTAGGTGCAGAAGTGTTTGTGTGGAGTGTGGAGCGCACTGCATGACATGGAGGCGCGACGCGATGACTTACATTTTCCTATAAACAGTGAAAACAACTTAAAGGGTTAGTTCACCCAAAAATGAAAATTCTGTCAGTAATTACTCACCCTCATGTTGTTCCAACCGCGTAAGACCTTCGTTCATCTTCGGAACACAAATTAAGATATTTTTGATGAAATCTGAGTGCTGGATCACTTCTCCATAGGCTTCTAGGTGACCGAAACTTGCTGGCCCAGAAAAGTTATTAAAGAGATCGTTAATATAGTCCAAGTGACTACAGTGGCTCAATCTTAAGTATATCAAGTGACGAGAATACTTTTTGTGCGCAAAAACAAACAAAAATAACAACTTTATTCCACTATTAATTTCCTTCTATCTGGGCCTCGAGTTGGTTAACGTAGTGTTTTTGCGCAGCGCGTCTGTGTTGCACAATCTATTAGGCTACAACTTCAATGAAATACTGCACTATGCACAGCTAAAATATCAGAAAATGAATAACTGGTGAACGACAAGAAGTTTAATAAAAAGATGGTTTAATGTTTAATCATTTCTCCTATTACTCAGTTTGTGTGGATGGAGGCAGGACACGTCTCCTCGTTGCCCGATCTGCCGCCAGGTTGAACCACCTGATTGTGTGCTTGGTGACCTCCGCATCCGTGGCTGACCGTGTCACCGTGTTTTTTCTCACAGCACCTGTAATCAAACAGACAGATATGTTTATGTTTATGGTATGTAGCATCCAAAGCCAAGTATGCTTACACAATACAATATATGAGATGGGTATTAAGGAGATTAAATTTAAAATAAGAAACATGACTTACAAAGTTATAAACAGGGCTGTGGTGGTTAAAATAAGAGGTGGGTAAACTATGAATTCGTGATCAGGGTAAGGTGTGCTGCGCCTTTCGCTATCGATGTTTAAAAAAGACATCCAAAATGTTCAAACAATATCAGTGGTATTAAATGGTCCCTTGATCAGAGCACTGTATGTGGATAAATCAGTGTGGTTTTGTAATGTTTTAAGTTTGTTAGGGTCCTATAACATTCTATTTGGAGGTAAACTCTTAACATTACATTACATTAATAGGTGGATAAACTCTATTTCTAACATTTGGTTGGTGGATAAACTCCATTTACTTGCGTTTAGTCTCCACTACAGCCCTGGTTAACATTACATTTAGTCATTTAGCTGATGCTTTTATCCAAAGCGACTTAACATTCAAGCTATATGTTGCAGCAGAGACCTTAGTGTTAGGTTAACCATTCCAAAATCAACACTAAATTAAAATACAACTCGCATGGTAATTTACAACCCACACCACCCAAACAAAACTGCATTCCATCAGTGTGTATTATTATTACTATTATGGAGATCCAAGACAAATGTACAAGAGCAAAGCTATCACAACCACCAGGCTGCCAATATGTTTGCGTGCATTTACTTTGATAACATGATGGGCCTGTTGATTTTGTGCTACAGTGAGAGTTCTCTATAAAGAGAATACAGAATATTCCTTTGAATGTCAATTTAAAATGATTGTAAAACTGTAAGAATAATTAAGTTGCCACTGTCCTCTACCATAAATGCCTTTCTGACCAGTAGCTCTTCAGGCAGTGTCTTCATTCTTGTCTGGCTGATCTGGGCTTTATAAATCCCAACAAGTCTTGAATCACAAGGCTCCATAAAGTAAGGCTCCAGATGGCCATAGACATGACAGAGCAACATCTTTGGCCCACTTTCTTCCTCTGGCAACATGGAAACAACCTCACAGCATTCTAGATCACTGAGAGCAAAAATGTTGTCTGGTCTTTGAGTTGGCAAATTGGTTGCATGTCTTGCCGTTTCTTTTTTCTGCCTGTCCATCTCACCAAGGCGTTTTACAATCTGTGAAAGAGGACTCTGGCCAGAACGAACCAACCTTTTCAGGTGGTGCAAATAGTTCTCAAAACAGAAAGCACTACATTCATCAAGGCTGCCAAAGTTTTTGGCATCAGATGCAAGGTGCACCATAGAGTGTACGTTGTACACTAAGAAATCACTGCCGTATAGAGCTCTCCCTTGTTCCACAAAGAATGTCAGCAATTCACCAGCATATGAATTGTACTCCTTAGCAAGCCCTGGACTGATGAGAATACACAATGCCAAATTAAATGTCAAGAAGTGATGATTCATTTAGTCAGGCAAGACACCCTTCAGCACCATTTTCCCTGTGTAGAGGGCGAATTGGCGCAGTTTTGTGGCCTTCCACCTGTCTCCCAAGCAGTGTGGCTTCCTAGCAAACACCTTTGGGATGCATGGTCTAAGTGCCAAAAGTCTATCACTGACTTACTTGACTTGGCTGGATGACAACCTAGTTCCCATTGGTCCACGCAGCCACAACAGAATCAATTTCCTCATTACTCCAAGACAACACCAGTGCATGTAATCGGCCGGAAACTGATTGACCATGTTAATCGACAGCTGGCAAAATGGTGTTTCCCCTGAAAGGAGGTGGTGCTCCTCCTGAGTCTTCTCTCTGAATGACAGGTCTGTTCTGAGAGTAAGATTGCTACTTTCAGGATATATTACTCTGTGGCCATCACACATACCTTTCTGATTACATTTGTCACAGCCATAATACCCTGAATATTGTTTAATAACTTTAACCAGAGCTTTAGCTGGAGCATCACAGATCACACATTGCAAAGTAACTCTGATTTTTTCGTTTCCAACTTCCAATCCATTCTCCATCAAATCATGAAGATCTCTGACAACATCTTCAAGAAAGTCAAGGTTTTTTGGCTTTAAGGCTCCATAGCACAATGCAAAAGGAAAAACTGAGGGCGGAGACAGATTTATTTTGCACAGAACAGGCCACAATGACTGACTGCTACTTCTGAACAGTGGCAAACCATCAACAGTCTGAACAGTGGCAAACCATCAATGTTCAAAGAAATGTCTAGTTCACCTATATTAGAAGACAACTGTTAAATGTCTTCTTTTATTTGTGTACACATAATAAAAACAAAATGTTGTGTTTTTTGTAACACAAAGAAAATAAACATGATGCACGTTCTGCTGTCTCTCTCAATGAGAAACTCATTCTGAAATGCGACAGAAATTGACCTGTAACTCAGCGAATGTTTGTCACACAGATGTCTATACAACGTTTGGAGTCTCTATTTTTAAAGTATGTAAATTATATAAAAAACAAATATTCTCTGTTTAACCCTCTGAGGTCGGCAAACGCGCCCGCGCTTTTTAATGGATTTTTTTCACATAGCAGCAACATAAACTTAAAAAAATCCGTCATTTATGGTCATATAAATAAAATAAATACATGATTATAAACTATAGAGGGTCTTCTTTTTTGTGTGTACACTCACATTAACATCAAAACCTTGTTTTTATTTTTAAATAAATAAAATAAACAGGGTGCGCTTTCAGCTCACTCTGTCTCCGCAAAAATCTTTCTGAAACAAGTCTGGAAAATGAACTGAAACTCAGCTAATACTTATCACACAACCATGAAACATGCGTCTAAAGAAAGCTTTAAAATTCTACTTTTAAATAAAACAATTCACATTCAAAACAAATATTCTCCTGCAATGTAATCTGTATGAAACTAAAGAGAAGTACAGTTTCTCCCGTCTCATCTAATTATCTGTAATGAGTTCACACCCACTCGCAGAGCGCGCTATTCATAAGATAATGTGCTGAGGTTATCTATGCAAAATAAGGTAAACGCCCCCTGAAATGCCTTCAAACCAGCAAGTTTCATTCATTCACTTTCCTGCGCCGTTGGAAGATGACATGATTCACAGGTGAGGAAGCTCTTCAAATTTTCCTCAGAAGAAGAGCGGGACTCTGACGACGAACGTTTGTATTTTGAGCGACGAACGTTGAGCGACTTGATCCAGCCGTGGATAATATTTCGGATGAGTAAGTCTTTTTAAATTTACTTGCATTAGTTGACAAGCTATTTTATATAAACTAGGCTACATATTTTACTGGTTGGACCATTTCCATACTTGTCATTCAGAGTGATTTATATTTAAATGGTCTAGGCTATTAGAGGCTTCATGCAGTCTGTTTTCTTTCGTTTTTAATAGTTTTGTTTAAAATAACACATTTCGAGCTTTCTATATATTTCTCTGGTATTTTAGGCAAAGCTTATGAGTTTGGGTTCATTCATGAGGCGAGCTCCAGTTCACATGCCGACACGGAGCTCTATTGCCTGCTATTTTTAATTCTTATGTATTAAATACAGGCAATTGGTTGATGAAACAACGATTAAAATTAAGATACAATTATTACAAAACGAAATTCACTTTAAAGAAAGGCTTTATACAAAAAATAAACTTAAAGAAATGGTCAAAATCTTGTCTGCCCACTCCATTTGTCTCGCGATTGCGCATGATCTTACTCATGCTTTTCACTTTTCATATAATCAACATAAATGAAAAAAAAAAAAGATTTTATTTAAACCTAAATATCAACTAAATTGTTTTATTTAATGACTAGGCTACAACACATAGGCCAATTAGCCTACAGTACAGAGAAATTAGTTGATAAGCTATTTTAGTTTATTTTGCTCATTTTGCATTATTTTGCTTTATTTTGCTTAGAGCCCGCATCAACATAAGCATTTACTGTGAGATACCTGCAAATTTAGAACATTTAGTTCCTCCACATAGAGGAATTACAATAAAACAGATTGAAAAACAAAACCTTTGAATCTCCTCTTCTTTGTTAAGGCTGCTTTACTTGATGGGCCATTGGGGGAGTGTCTATGTCACACCTCTGGTCTGAATCTCATTAATATTGATGGGCCATTACCCCTCCCATGCATAAACCTCTTCTGACAAAAAAACTGTTTTACAACGTTTAAATCAATGTATTGTTTTATGAGAACGATTAGGCAGGATGATTTTCACATCATTTTGAAGCCAGAACTCGAAGCGACAACATACATTAGTCAAAAGTCTTGAGGACACATATTTAATTATGTGTTTTGTGGTCTTATTTCAGCAACTTTCATTTTTTATTTTTTCAAATAACCACGCATAAACATTATTCTCTTAAAAATACAAACATTTACAATCACGTTGATCAGATATTATGGTAGCCCTGTTTGTGCTATATAGAGTGAATTTACACCTTTACCATTAATATGTTTATAAATAACTGAAAAAAAAAAAAAATGTCAGGGCATGTCAGAACCAAGCGGCAACCTCCCCGTCTCTCTCTTGAAACCAACACGGAAGTGAGTTAAACTGCAATTCATTGACTGGCCGCTTGGGCTGGCTGTAGAAGTGAGTCAAATCTGTATCTCCCCCATGTTAAAATTACCAACTTTACAGCAGAAAAAAACATGTTTACAGCCTGGATCTCTATGTGGCTTTGGTCTATACAGCTCATTTTGCCCTTCATAACAACTGTGAGGGGGGTGAATTTTTTTATAACTCATCCGTTTAGTTGATTAATATTTAAATTTCTGCATTTAAGGGTGTGGCCACTTGAGTGACAGGTGGATTGCTGCTGATGTCAATGCTAGCCGTTTGTCTGCTGTTACTAACCGTCACTTCACCTCAGCAAATGTTAGCTGCTGAACTTGCCTTCTCTGCAGTGTTTGTGCTTTTTTTTCGGGATTATTTCATACAATTTAATACACTCATTACTTCGCCCACGGCTTAGGATTCCGTCGTTGTCGTCGAGTATCGTTCGAGAGAACAACCAGCGCTGTATTTCAGTTGTTTTCCTCTGTGAACATGCACTAATGGATGTCTGACAATTTCGTTGCTTTTTGGAGTTTTCAAATTTAAAAACGTCAATAAAGGCTCGTTCGTTCTGCTCTCACGGAACAGATGGATTATAATATGCTTTTGTACCGTCAGATGAAATCATGCAGGCATCGGCGCTTTCTCCGTTCATGCAATAAATGCACATCTTTGAATGAGCGCGGATTTTCTAGCGCATTTACTTGAACTTCATAGGCAATATATCTATGGTTTAACCCATTTGAGAGGCGGCCAAAATCAGAATTTAAAATGGACTGAATAAGCTCTCTACGAACTTGACGAGCGATGCCGCGCTGACGGACCATAGACTATAAAAAAAGAGTGACTGACATATGCACATAAATCACTGTCACACACACACTCTCAGAGTAATATTAAGTTACTGCATAATACATTTTCAACTAGCAGAATAGTACAGAATCACGATACACAGTCTCACTTGTAGCCATGTCTTTTAACTATTATAATATTTCGAAGGGCAAAAACAGGAACTTTTAATTGGCTTTACATCAAGTGTCACTTTAGCGCGAGGCCCTGTGCAGTCGCAGACTTGGTACTGTCAGTAGCATAACGTTATCAAGCATTACCCAGAGCCGTTAACAGCCTGAGCTAACTCGATCACGTCTTGCTATTTCTATTTGGGCGTGATTTCTCAGCCTCTCTGCCCATTTTCTGTTATCCGGGAGTGACGCAAGGCCAAGATGGCGACGGCCGGCTCCGCCCACTTTAGGCTTCAAAAATGCTCTTCAGAAACCTACGGGTGACGTCACGGACACTACGTCCATATTTTTTTACAGTCTATGGTCAGAACACCTCCAGGACCCAGAAAACCCCTCAGACCCCAGAGGGTTAAGTAATCCGCATGAAAGCAGCGGCATGTACAGTTTCTCAAACGGGTCCTAATTAACTATAATGTGACCACGCGCGCACAAGCGATTGACATGCAAATGATCCATGTGGAGAAACGCAGACCTGTAAACGCCCTCATTACCTCAAAACAAAGAATCAGAGACTTCAGTAACTTACTCCTCTGCTTTTCATCGAGTTTGTAAGACTGTGTTTGTGCTGTGCTGTGCTGTTTACCTTGGATTTACCTCAGAAGAATTAGAAGAACGTGATTTGAAGATGAGAAGATTTTTAAGGTAAGACATGTTAAACTGGTGGTGCCAGATTAAAATGTATGTTATGAAATGAGATTGGAGTAAAAACATGAACTAAGCCTAATATCGTCATGTTTGTATATGTATCTATATATAGACAGAAACATGTTGAAATGTGAACTAGACTGGTAGGCAACCTTTCATTGCTAAATGTATACATGTTCAACACGAGGATGTTTTTATATTCTATAATAAAACACAGAATGGTAAAAGTAGGCTAGTATGAGTGTATACTATGGTGAATATTATAATGTTTAGAACTATAATAGTGTATAATAGTGTTTACTATTAAATACTGTGTTTGTGGATATCTGCTCAAACGTAGATGTATAATATGGTAACAATAATTAGTTTAATAGTTTTGAGCGGCTTGATCGCTTCAGTAAATGTTCTCTGCACTCATTTGAAAAGCAAAATGCGCCAAAAAATAGGCTTAATTTTTTTTACTTTTTTACATTTTACAAATGTTTATTTTCGTTATGACATTATGAAATGAGATTGAAGTAACATATGATAATCAATATATTTTTCTCTAGTGCAGTGTTACTGAAGTGTTCCTTTGTAACCATTTATAGACTATTGTTATTATTTTATGCAGCACAGCACATAGCTTATGCCTACAAGGCACAACAAACCTGGTGTTCATTTTATATATATATATATATATATATATATATATATATATATATATATATATATATATATATCAGTGGCGGCTACTGGTCTGTCAAAGAGGGGAAGCTCATTTTCGGCCTACATCATAAAATTGTCCATTTATTTAAAAGTAAATTCTGCCCTACGTTCCTTTTCAAGAAATTGGTCTGTGAACCTGTCGTACCAACTAGGCGTCTTTTCCAGTGACTTGAACAGTGTCCTCTCAATGGCGAGCAGAGCTAAGCTGCTTAAACGGCCTTGGCCCATTGTGTTACGGTGTGTAGGACTTGAGCCGCTTTAAACAGGAGAAGCTCCTTTCTACACCTGCAGATGTAGCTCCAATTGTTGCCACTAATGAGAACAGTTTGTAAAGCTGAGGTATTGCACTGTCCAACTCCATGTCTTTAAGGAACACCAAGTAATCACACAGCTTTCCCCTGTTACCCTGCAAGCCCTGATCTGAATACAGGACTTGAAGTTCTGACCTCAGTCTCCCTGAATCAAAGTGATGACCATAACTTTTCAGGACACTTTGGAAGGCCTCCTCTGGAAATACCTGTCTCATGTCATCAAATTTCCCTGGATTGACTAATTCTAAGAAGAGCATACTTTCCAAATTTGAAAAACGTCGAGGAATCTGTTCCAAGATGTTATCAAGGATGGCCATGTACAGATTTCTGTATCGCTCTTGGGGATCCTGCAATTGGGTCAGACGGCACTTTCTCATGGGCTCATCTCGTGGCTCTGATGTGAGATCTGCTGTTTTGGCATAAACAGCTTGGAAAGCCCCCTCTGACCTCTTCTCTTTGACAAATGCAAGAAGAGATTCAATTCTTTTCTTGCAGTAAAGAACATCCAACGCCCTCTGCTGGACAATATCAAAGACCACATCAGTCTCAGAGAAGATTTGTTCATATGTGTACAACATGAACACAAACTCAAAATCCTCCAGTTTCCTCACAAAGCCTTTGGCACAATCCAGTGTATCATCATCCATTGTCGTATCTGCAATGATGTTCTCAAATGTCTGCAGGAGGCCATCATAATTGTTTGCCACAGTGCTCACTATCCGTGATGTGAAATTCCATCGAGTAGGAGCGTTTCTGGGCAACCTTGAACAGCCTGCAGACTCCAGAAAAGATGTCCTCTTTGTGGATTTTGAAAAAAATGTGGCAAACCCAGAGAGTGATGCAAAAAAAATTCTGCACCCAGGCAAGCATTTAGCCCCCTGTGACAGCACCAGATTCAGTCTGTGTGCATAGCAATGCACAAACATTGCACTGGGGGCTATTGCTTTCACTTTGGCCTGCAGACCATTGAGATCTGAAGCCATGACAGCAGCCCCATCTAAGGTCTGTGCCACAAGCTTATCCTTAAAATTGTAGCCCTGCATGTTCTCATTTAATATATCAAAAACGGACTGGGCATCTCGGCCCCCAGAAACATAAAAAAATCCAACAAAGCGCTCCTGAATTTTACCTGCACTATCTACATAGCGAACAATGACAGAGAGTTGGGCACGGCAGGATATATCAGTTGTTTCATCCACCTGCCGTCCAAAAAAGGGAGCATCCTGAATTTCATCTCTGATCTGATCAGAAACGGTGGCTGCAAGAGCAGAGATCAAGTCATTTTGAATAGTATGGGACATACCAGAAAACACAGTTGAGGACTCGAATTGTGTGGACAGGACAGAGTCATATTTAGATAATGTTTCTGTGAACTCCCTGTAATTCCCCTTGTTGGATGATTCACTACTCTCATCATGTCCCCTAAATGACAGCTCCTGCCGGCCAAGCAAGGATGTCACATCAATAAGGCGGTTTAGGAAGGCCCTGTTTTGTTTGACTGTATCATTATGTTTAGCCACTTGAATGCGAGCACCTTCATTGATTGCATGCTCAACCCTGATGCTGCCCATGCAGCTTAATCTTGCACATGCATTCACATGTGCATTGCTCTTTTCATGTCTTTTATATGCCCTGTCAAAGTTATTCAGATCTCCGAACCCCACCTTTGACCAAACAACACATCCGTGAGATGGTTTCATCAAGAGGCATGGCCAGCAGACAATTTTATTTGTCACAGCACTTCCAGTCAGCCAGCTAACTTTGTCATACCAGGAGAGCTGAAAAGACCTGTTATTTTTCCCTATCTTTTGCACTAAATCAATCTTAGAATTAAACAGCAGGGCAGATCAACACCTAAGTTTTTCCTCGTAAGGAACACTTTCAAATGGCTTCGCCAAAATCAGGTCGACAATATTAGCACTGCCTGCCATCGTGTGCAGTTTCACCCACGACGCTAGCCTAGCCTACTATATGAATGAATGAATGAATGAATGAACGATCTAAAAAAAATATATTAAACTCTGTAAAACTGAAACAAGGAATGTGGTGTATAATTGTGTGAAATGTATGATGAAAATCAAGCAATTTCACCAAGCAAATATCAAGAAATAGGTTGCAGCTGTTTTTATTTCGATTGTACTTGAGAAATCCGCGATGGGACTGAGCGCGAATAGCTTCAGCGATTCCTTATAGTACAAAATCGCTGTCAGTCAAAAGGAGATGTAGCCGTTTAACCCCCTGAGGTCGGCTATCGCGCCGGCGCGATAGGCTCGTTTTTTTCCCTATCAGTGAAAAAAAAAAAAAAAAAAAAAAATTACTTTTTATCTTATATGCTTGTGTTATACATCAATCGATCCTGTTAAGTGTGTATTATTTTTGTGTATACTCACAATAAAAACAAAGTGTTGTGCTTTTCGCCAAATAAAGAAAAATAAACATGATGCGAGTTCTGCCTCCTCTCTGTCATTCTGAAACGCGTCCGAAAATGATCTGTAACTCAGCGAATACTTCTCACACAGACACGTGAGATATGTCTTTATGAAGCTGGCATTCTCTTCTTTTAAGTGAAGTAATTAATATAAAAAACAAATGTTTTCAACTCATGAAATCCGTTTGAAAGCAAGGAGAGGTGCCGTTTTTTTCCTTCTCCCTCATTATCTCTAATAAGCTGAGGCCGCCCCGCCCCCGGCACTATTCACATGGTAAATAGTTTAGGTAATCTCTGCTTCGCACACGCCCCCCGATCAATGCCTTGAAAACACGAAGTTTCATCAGATCAGATTCACTGATAATTCATCGTGTTTAGAGAGGATGGCTCGTTTCTCCGGTAAAGACGCCCTTCAGATGATTCTGGACAGCGAGGAAGAATTCACCTTTTCCTCAGAGGAAGATTGTAATTCAGACGAAGAACGGCAGCATTTTCAAGAGCGAATTGATCCCGCAGAGGATACAAGTTCAGAGTAAGTTGTTTACTGTTATATAATTCCTTTTCTGATAATATAGAACTTTATATATATTTAATTTCTGAATTTTTAGACTATATTTTCCCTAGTTTTGGCTAGCTTTTGACAACTTACAGGAACGATTGCCTTACAATATCCCTAACATCCGTGGAACTTATATGCTCAAGTGTAAACCTTTTTTTAAATGTGATAATGTGATATTGCTCTTTAAACATATTTGTATATTAAATATATTTCACTCAGTTTTGATTAGCTTATGACACTGATTCATGCTAAAATACTGCATTATGCATAATGTAGATTGTTTGCGAATATCTGCTTATAGGTTATATGTGGTTTAGTGCAACTATATTTCAGCCTCCGGTAAAATATGTGATACTGTCTAAATACATTATATTTTTATATAAATGTTCTGGTTTTGGTTGGCCTATGACAGTATTTATCATGCTGCAGATGTTTTTGAATACAGACTGTGTAAATGTTTTAGTGATGTGTCGTTCGCGAACGATCCGTTTATTGCGTGCTTCACTAAATGCGTGCGGTCTATATGGCCCATCAATGGTCCATAACCATCAATTGCTCATCAGTTTACTTTGAATAATGTATGCTAACAGTTTTATTTTTATTTAATTTTTTTAGGAATGTGTCTGCTTCAAGCTCTCCTTCTCCAGCACCCCACAGAGGGGCACACAGGTGTCGGTCAGGTCTCAGTGCGATCGAGAATCATACTGAGCAAGTACATAGACGTAATATTTTACAGGTGAAATGTAGCCTAATTGTGTTTACATCATAATAATATAAAAGTAGCCTATACCTATTCTTGTGTGAAATGACAAAAAACGTTGTCTTTTTTTATCCATGGCCATTAGTGATTGATAATGATAATACAAGTTATTTTATTGTGTTATCAGCATTTTATTTTTTTAATTTTTTTTACAGATGTGACAATGAACATGTCCAAGCACCTGTCCCGAAGAGAGCCAAGGCTAACCAGCAGGCATGCAACAGGCAGTCAACTCTGGCATGGAAAACAGAGACTGATGTTGACATGGTTCCGCAGACTGTGCAATTCTGTCCTGCACGGGAAATTGGACCACAACTGAGTTCTGTATACTCACATTCGCCCATGAGTCTATTCAAACAATTTTTTTCAGAAAGTGCTGTGTCAACTCTGTGCCACAACACAAATGCTCAGGCTGCCAAAGCAACTGCAAAGGGCTGCAAATATAAATGGACAGATGTCAGCATCAGTGAGATGTACCGATACATTGGGCTGCTGTTCTACATGGCCATGGTGAAGGTCAGCTCCATCAGCGACTACTGGCGGCAAAGCAGTGTTTTCTCCGTACCATTTCCAGCTACAGTTATGTCCCGGGACAGATACCGCACCAAAGATGTGTGACTGTGTTCAGATGTGTGTGCTCTGCTGACCAACTTCCACTAACCACCAGCCTTCAGAAATCATTCTGATATGATGACTATTTTTTTAAATCAATGTTGGAAACTGTTGTGCTGCTTAATATATTTTTTTTATAACCTGTGATAGTTTTTTCAGGATTCTTTATTTTGCTCACATTTGATTTGCTTAGAGCCCGCATCAACGGGGCATGAGCATTTACTGTGAGATACCTGCCTTTACTTTTGTTTATCGTTTATCATTGCTTTGTTTATAGCAGACTGATTTTTTTTTTTTTTTGCTCACATTTGATTTGCTTAGAGCCCGCATCAACGGGGCATGAGCATTTACTGTGAGATACCTGCCTTTACTTTTGTTTATCGTTTATCATTGCTTTGTTTATAGCAGACTGATTATTTTTTTATTTTGCTCACATTTGATTTGCTTAGAGCAAATTTAGAACATTTAGTTCCTCCACATAGAGGAATTACAATAAAACAGATTGAAAAACAAAACCTTTGAATCTCCTCTACTTCTTTGTTCAGGCTGCTTCACTTGATGGCCCATTAGCCATTGGGGGGGTGTCTATGTCACACCCCTGGTCTGAATCTCATTAATATTGATAGGGCATTACCACTCCCACGCATAAACCTCTTCTGACAAAAAAACTGACTTGCAAAGTTTAAATCAATGTATTGTTTTATTTGAACGATTAGGCAGGATGATTTTCACATAATTTTGAAGAAAAAACAATATGCGACATCATCCATTAGTCAAAAGTCTTGTTTACACATATTTAGTATGTGTTTTGTGGTCTCATTTCAGCAACTTTCATTTTAATTTTTTTCAATAACCACGCATAAACATTATTCTCTTAAAAATTCTAACATATACATGCATGTTGGTCGCATATTATGGTAGCTCTGTTTGTGCTATATAGAGTGAATTTACACCTTTGTCATTAACATGTTTATAAATAACTGAAAAAAGCACAAATGTCAGAGCATGTCAGAACACCTCCAGGGCCCAGAAAACCCCTCAGACCCCAGAGGGTTAACAGACCCTCCAATCATCACGCAGAAGCCCGGCGTCCAGGCCAGCCCACTCCTCATTCACCCCCAGAGAAGCTGAGCTTCCATGGGCGGGACATAATCACAGCATTTATCCAATGACCGTCTAGTTTCGAAGCGCTGTGAAGTCAATGGAAGCTGGGCTTCAACGGGGGAGTGCACTGTGACGATACGGGAATGTATGAGAAGGAGATCGAGTCAGCCGACCTGCTGTACGTAACTGATTCTGAACGAACTCGTCTTTGAGATGAACGTTTTCTAACATGCATTTTTAGTCAATAAATGGTAATTCAATAGTACATATTTGACCATTCATTTTTTGACATTATAGGGGAAGCCGAGCTTCCCTTGCAGTCTTAAAGAAATCGCCACTGATATATATATATATATATATATAATATATATATATATATATTACATTTATTCATTTAGCTGACGCTTTTATCCAAAGCGACTTACAATTGCTATATATGTCAGAGGTCGCACGCCTCTGGAGCAACTAGGGGTTAAGTGTCTTGCTCAGGGACACATTGGTGTCTCACAGTGGATTCGAACCTGGGTCTCTCACACCAAAGGCAGGTGTCTTATCCATTGCGCCACACCACCCCATAAATATTATATATATATATATATATATAAAATGAACACCAGGTTTGTTGTGCCTTGTAGGCTTAAGCTATGTGCTGTGCTGCAATATATATATATATATATAATATATATTTTGTTAATGGAGATGATGATTTTGCAATTATACTGCCTTGATTAATGCTTGATTTACTTTGAAATGATGTAACCTAAATAGTAATAATGCTTTTGCTTAAATAGATGTATGTAACCCTATAATTGATGCTGAACAAAATATGTATTGTGTGATTTCACTATTGTTAAGAAAACTACTTACTTGCATGAAATGTATGTATTGACTGATTTAGAGTAGAAAGCACTTATGTATTAGAAATAGTTTTTATGATAAATGGAAAATGTACTAGTTAAGGTATGTGTTGCAGACGATTAGGAGAAGAAAGCAGATAAAGAGAAGTCGGAGGCGCCGTGAAGAGATACGCCGTAAACAACTGAGGACCGTGTCGAAGGAGTTGGCAGAACTCCATTTGATGACGTCAGAGGAGAGTCTGGAACCAGCATTTCGAAGCCTGTGTATAAAAGACTGAGAGAGAGACTGAATTGTTTGGAGACTGAATAGTGCAGTGTCCCTCGACGCCTGTAACTAGCTGATTGTCGAAACTTATTATTGTAACCTAACTGTTACTTTGATATAACTTTTGTTAACTTTAATAAAACTTATATTATATTATTGGCAAGATATTGTCTACCTGAGTAATAATTTAAGAACCTTAAGCAAGAACTGACCACAGGGAAGTCTGCTGAACTAATTGTAAGTACTATTTGAATGCTTATAGTTTTGTCCAGATTCGACTTTCCTTACCTACCTGAGAATAATAAATAAGTAGGTAAAAGGTGTAAAGGTATATATATTTATTTATACAGTGCTATGCATAAGTTTAGACACTATTACGTCCCACCTCTAGGGGAATATAAAACACGAAAGAGGCGCAATAAATAATAATTTGGGTTGTGGAAATGGAATCCCAGCACACATCACTCCGGTCGATAATCAAAAACAAATGCACAAAATTGAAGCAAAAAGTAATAAATTTATTAAAGAATAACAAGTGAAATAAAGAGCAACTCTTCAGGGTGTCCAAAAGGCCAAAATAACAAACAAAACGAATATAAAAAGAAAAGAGGGGAAAATTAATAACCTAATCAAATAACAAAAGAAAATACATTTATCTTACCTAACTCCCTGCCCAAAAACAGAGATCAAACAATTTCAAAATAAACAAAGCAGGACACCCCTACGCTCCACACTGTTAAGATGGTTTAGACATAGAGAACGGTTCAAAGGTTTATCACAAGATGCACGTTCACTTGAACTAATTAAAAATCTATAAGACAAAATTTGATCATCGGCCGGAGGAGAGATCCCGGAGCTCTCAACCCACGTGCGAACGAACCAAGAATGAGCTCCTCGATGAGTGTCAGCAGTGTCCTTTTAAAGACCCCGCCCCGACAGGACAACCAATGGCTGCTTACAACCCATAATTGACCTTTCGCCGAGCCCCGCCCCCCTTAGTTACTGTTGCTACGTCCGACAAACAAATGGTCAAACACGACCAGCGCGACAGATTGCCATTGCGGAAAGAGGTATACCCGTGCGTGTCAGTGACCATTTTTGGAGCAATACCTCCGCGATATCCTCCAGATCGAGACAAAAGGGGTTACAGTATGCAGTGGAGGGATATATTCAAAATATAAAAATACGCAATGAAGGAGACACGACTACTATCTACGTCTCTATCGAGGCTAATGCTTACCGGTGTTCATACACAGCATTTGTGATATGACAAAGAACGAGTAATCAAGTGTTTAAAAGCATTGAAAGACACTTACTGTTGTGTTTTTGTGTGAAAGAAAAAACTCTCTGAAAATAAAAGTGCTGTCAGCAATAATTTCTTATGTGTGGTTTTTTTCGCATAACACAATGACTAACATTTTAAATGCTGCAAAACACATGGGAGTTAACGTATATTCCCGATGCTGTAGTTTATTTGATCAGTCACTATATCATTAATCAAGCTTAATTTGACTTGCAGGGTGAACTGAAAGCTTTTACAATCTTTTAGCTATAACTTATATCATTGACAAAAGTATGTGGTGCATTTTCTTCCAAAAATGATTTTCTTTCTCAAATTCATGCTTCAAGTTGACAAAGCACAATAAACGAAATCACACAATAACTGTTTAACCAGACATAGCCTTAATTTGCATCTAAATAACTTTCCTTGATTGTCTTTCATAATGCACTTACCATAATATTTATTAGGGGGGCAACGGATCACAAAAATCGCGGTTGAGACCATAATATTTATTAGTGAGGCAACGGATCATAAAACTCGCGGTTCAGACAATATTATGTTTTTTGAGTTACAGATAGGATAGTTTTTCAGATCAGAAAAACAAAACAAAAAAAACTTTAAGTAGCCATCGATACCACAGCCAGCAGACGTATTTATGCTTCGTAATGTTCGACACATTTAACTGGGAGTGGGGCCGTCCACACTGTTTGTGTTTTCGGCTTTGGGAATGGAAAGAACACAACTCCTCCAGACAATCTCTCGGGGTATCTAGTGTCCGATTTACAAACGCCATGGGCGCACGCTTCACCATCTTGCTAATGTTTGTCGGACCTGCTCACATAGTAACGGTTGCTATGATGTGTGATTGGACAATGGCCGTTTTGGGGGAGGGGCCGGCGAAAGGTCAATTGGATAACCTGTTTGAAATTAGAGAAAACAAGAAAGAGAAAACGAAAAAACACAAAACAATAGAAAACAAGCAAAACACAGGTCGTAACAGACACCCATGCTAAAGTTGACTAAAAAGAGGAATAAAAAATCATCTTTTGGAAATTGAACTCAATGCCTTAATTAAAAAAATTAGGAAAAATCCAACCTTTAAGGACACCAATTTTCATTGTGAATGAATAATGTATCGTAAATAAATAAATGTTCTTCCTTAAAATACAGGGTGCATAAGTCTGGACACCCCTATGTTAAATTCCCATAGAGGCAGGCAGATTTTTATTTTTAAAGGCCAGTTACTTCATGGATCCAGGATACTATGCATCCTGATAAAGTTCCCTTGGCCTTTGGAATTAAAATAGCCCCACATCATCACACACCCTTCACCATACCTAGAGATTGGCATGGAGTACTTTCCATAAGATCATCTCTCAATGCAAATCAAACCAGCTATTAGGCTAACTGAAATAAAATCATACCAATCTCTAGGTATGGTGAAGGCTATGTGATGATGTGGGGCTATTTTAATTCCAAAGGCCAAGGGAACTTTATCAGGATGCATAGTATTCTGGATCCATGAAGTAACTGGCCTTTAAAAATAAAAAAATAAAAAACGTTTGTACGTTTAAGTTGTACGTTTGATGGAATATTTCTGTGCCAAAAATACTCCTTCCGGTTTGTCACAAGTTTCGGAAAGGGCATGTGTGACGTCAGATGTGGCGGAATTTCCTTATACGGGTCCTAAGGGCACTTCTCCCGGAAGGGCGCGCGCGCACCCGTAGACCAGAGCGAGAGAGTGAAAGCAGTACGCCCATCAAAGCGCTGTGTTTGCTGCAGTCACAGGACTTTGTTTGTTCCCTGCATTTCGACGATGATTGTTTTATAAACAAGGCCCAGTTCAATGCCGGATTTGCAGATCGTCTAATGCTTAAGGATGGAGCAGTCCCAACGATAAAGTTTCACGGTCGTGCGTTGGAACCACAGGTGGTGAGTAAAACTGCTTCAAATGTCTGTGTTGTTAGCTATCGCCGCGTAAGCACCGCCCACACGGCACGCCTCCAGCCGCTCGGTTTTTCCGGAAAGACTTGGTACAGCCTATCTTTCTTTTATAAATATAATAAAACTAAAGACTTTTTGGAGATATGAAGGATGCAATACTACTCTATAGGTACTCAAGATTAACATGAGATTGACTGAAACTGAGTGTTTCACCCCCCCTTTAAATCAATATATTGTCTTATCTGAATGAGTATGCAGGATGATTTTCACATAGTTTTGGAGCAAATATTCTAGGCTACGTCATACAATTTTCAAAAGTCTTGTGAAGTAATAATCAGTATGGGTTTTATGACCTTATTTCAGTGACAAATTTTTTTTTTTTTCACAAACCACGCATAAATGTCATTATCTCAAAACTACAAACTTTTACATACATGCTGCTGACATATTATTGTAGCAGAGTTTGTGCTGAATACAGTGTAATTAGACTTTAGCCATGAAAATGTCACAAGTAACAGAAATAAGCACAAATGTCAGAGCATGTCAGAACACCTCCAGGGCCCAGAAAACACCTCAGACCCCAGAGGGTTAAAACTGAGTGGGGATACATCTTCAAATGCTTTACAATTTGTTCTTTACACCCAAGGTATATATATTCCATGCCAGATTTTACCTGCAAGTCTACTCTGTCACAGGTAGCAAGCAATGTTCTCGCTGTTTTGGGAAGCTCTGGATTTCCTTTTTCTCTCAGAATTTTTAAGAGTGAATCAACGGCATTGTGTTTAATTTGGAACTCGCTGGTCCACTGAGCAAGTCTGTCACTTAGAGTAGGACTAAAAGAGGCCGAAGGTTCTTCACCACTGCTGTTTTCTAAGTTATTGATTGAATCACCTAGTGAGCACTTATTTTGCTCACTCTCACTACCTAATGCTTGTTCATTTTGCTCACTCTCACTACCTGATGCCTGTTCATTTTGCTCACTCTCACATGCCTGATGCACTGGGAACTGTCTGGTACATAATTTTTTTTGTGAAGGTTGCATATTATCTACTGGCAATCTCTCTTTGTCTAACATCCAAATCAAAAACAACATACTAAAAATGAAAAAAAAAAAAAAAAAAATCATACCCAGCAGTCCTTGGGAGACTCCATGAAGGATCTTGATTTTTTTTTTTTTTTTTTTTAATACTGGTCACTGTCAGAGAAAATGAAAAGGGGAAAGAGAAAATGGTAAAACAAATTAGAAAATGTGATATGTTAATTTACAGATGAAGCATTTAGCATTGATATATCGGAAAACTCAAACTAAAACACTTTTATGATTTGCAAATTCCCAAAAGTTAAAGGGATATGTCACAGGGTGACTAGAGGCAAGCGGAACCTTTTTTTTGGAGGATGTTTCCCCGCCGGAGCAGTACCGGTGCGACACCCGGCCGGTTCCAGTTGTCCCATGTAGGGCTGTGCCGGTAAACTTGACAACCGCACCACCGCGGTTGTAAAGCGCCACCGCGGTGGCTGAGTAGTACCGGCGGTTGTTCGCCTAAAAAAAATTTTTGTATATGAATGCTGTTTTACATTAATATTATGACACACAAAGCTTTGTTTACAAAAGAAATAATAGGTTAGCAATTAAATGTTATATCGCAGCCATGGAAAAGTTTTAATTCATGACGAATGAGAGAGTTGTACGTGAGCCCGTAAACTTAAGCTTTGTCGGCTTTGAATTCTGGTTTGCGATCTGGTCACCCGATTATCAGCGAATTTAAAAATATTCCATTAGTTATTCCTTATAGAAAGCTTGAATTGTCTACTTTTAAACAAAACAATTCAAAACGGAAAATAAACCGACTAGCATATGCTTCTATTCCGTATTGAAGTGTGCATTTCTCTCTCGCGTTCACTGCGAAGAGTGAGCATCGTCAACTTCATCTTTGCAGCCCGACACTGACACACACACACACACACAAACACACACAAAACACTTTATTAATAAACAATTCAAATGTCTCCTTGCTATATTTGACACGTTCATAATCATTACTTTTGCCGGTTCTTTGTGACAGCTGTTATGTGCGTTATTGGCAGCGTCACCCTCCGGTTACATGAACGCGTCACCGCCGCATCAGCACCAGAACATGGAGATTTTATTTTAGAGAATGATCGCACAACAGACATTAGAACATTAGATATTCTATAATTAAATCAACTAATCGAATATTCAAAAATCGCGACTCATCCCTGCATGGAATCTCTTTTTTCTTTTTCACTCGCGTCTCACCCAAAGACGCGTTAAACGTTTCTTCCTTCGCTTTTAGGTCGATTATTTTCGTATTCTTTTCTGTGGTAAAGTAGCCTAGAAAAACGCTGTAGGTCAGATAGCCTACATTTTTACTTGTACGTCAAATTCTTTTTAACACAGTTTGTGCTTGTTATTAGACATAAGGCGCGTCAAGTTCATTTTGTAAAGCGCGTTTCACACGCGCGGGGAATTTTAGTTTTGCTTTCTCTGGCAGCGCGCAAACAGCCTAAATGCCTTGCCCTTGTAGAAGATAAATTCGCTCTTCACACCTTTTACAAGTAGAAAACATGAAGATATCAGAAAAGAGATCGATGGTATCTTTCCTGCTCGTGTCCCACATCCCTCTCAAAGCGCAGAGCGGTAGGCTTTATCACGCGCCTTTGTGTGGAAATATTAAACGAAATAAAAAAAAATACAAATAGATTCAACTTTATTATATTATGTAAGTTACCAGTATTTACTGATATTTATTTCAGTGCTTTACAGGCTTTAGTGTGTTGTTTCTTTCTTTCTTTTTTTTTTTTCAAAACACCCCCCCCCCACCCCACCCCACCCCACCCCACCCCACCCCAAACACCGCAACACCGCCGGTATTTGGGTCCATTACTACCGCGGTGGTAAAAAACTGCCACCGTCACAGCCCTAGTCCCATGAGCTGTGATCAAACGGGGGGATTAAACGAGGAAATGAGTGTCAGGTGCGCGATGAGAGGGTGGCGATTGGGACACGTATCTGAGATGCGGATTATAAAAAGACACTTTGGGGTGAAGGAAGGTGTTGAAGTACGCAGTGGGAGAAACCAGTGAGAGAGAGAGAGAGAGAGAGAGAGAGAGAGAGAGAGAGAGAGAGAGAGAGAGAGAAGAGAGAGAGATGTTGTTGTCTATCTCTCACGCTGTCTTTGAGCCATAATTCCCTCCAGGTTGAAGATTTGTTCCTGCATGTATGCACCAGTCCGATGATTGTTTTGCTTAAAACTAACATTATGTTCTGATCTCTCAAAATCAGTCCTGCTCGCCGTTGTCCATCTTTTACGACAACTTTGAGTCCAAATACATGGAAGACGAGGATTCAGCCCCTGCACGTAAGAGCTGATTTGATGATTGTGTGCTTAAAAACTAAACATCATGTTGTTCTGATCCCCCCAAGCCAGTACTGGTTGTCGTCATCCATCTTCCCAGCTGCCCCCGAGTTAAAGTCCCATCGAAGACAAGGAATCCGGTCGAAGCTACGAGCAGAGGCCCTAGTTCACTGTGAGTGTGTGGATTGCAGTGCTTATGGTGGATATTTGCACGTGTGAAGTTTTCGAGTGCTTTGCTGAATACACGAGTGTGGGGAGTAAAGTCTTGCTTTTGTTCGTGTCTTTGACCTGTTGGATTGACTAACTCGAGGGGCGTTGGGTCTTATTAACCAGTGCTTGTTGAGTGTGTATTATACAGAGCCGTGAGTCATTCCTCCCTCGTTGTCCTGGCCTGCCTCGAAGAGGAGCCATTACCTGTGCACTTACCATTGTCCGGTCTGGAGCCGATCCGTTGAAGACGTGAGCCATTCCTCTCTCGCTGTTCTGGCCTGCCTCGAAGAGGAGCCATTACCTGTGCACTTACCATTGTCCGGTCTGGAGTCGATCCGTTGAAGACGTGAGCCATTCCTCTCTCGCTGTCCTGGCCTGCCTCGAAGAGGAGCCATTACCTGTGCACTTACCATTGTCCGGTCTGGAGCCGATCCGTTGAAGAGGTGAGCCATTCCTCTCTCGCTGTCCGGGCCTGCCTCGAAGAAGAGCCATTACCTGTGCACTTATCATTGTTCGGTCTGGAGCCGATCCGTTGAAGACGTGAGCCATTCCTCTCTCGCTGTTCTGGCCTGCCTCGAAGAGGAGCCATTACCTGTGCACTTACCATTGTCCGGTCTGGAGTCGATCCGTTGAAGACGTGAGCCATTCCTCTCTCGCTGTCCTGGCCTGCCTCGAAGAGGAGCCATTACCTCTGCACTTACCATTGTCAGGTAGTGCCTGGGGCCGATCCATTGTCAGGTAGTGCCTGGGGCCGATCCGTTGAAGAGGTGAGCCATTCCTCTCTCGCTGTCCGGGCCTGCCTTGAAGAAGAGCCATTACCTGTGCACTTATCATTGTTCGGTCTGGAGCCGATCCGTGAAGACGAGAGCCATCCCTCTCTCGCTGTCCTGGCCTGCCTCGAAGAGGAGCCATTACCTGTGCACTTACCATTGTCCGGTCTGGAGTCGATCCGTTGAAGACGTGAGCCATTCCTCTCTCGCTGTCCTGGCCTGCCTCGAAGAGGAGCCATTACCTCTGCACTTACCATTGTCCGGTCTGGGGCCGATCCGTTGAAGAGGTGAGCCATTCCTCTCTCGCTGTCCGGGCCTGCCTTGAAGAAGAGCCATTACCTGTGCACTTATCATTGTTCGGTCTGGAGCCGATCCGTGAAGACGAGAGCCATCCCTCTCTCGCTGTCCTGGCCTGCCTCGAAGAGGAGCCATTACCTGTGCACTTACCATTGTCCGGTCTGGAGCCGATCCGTTGAAGAGGTGAGCCATTCCTCTCTCGCTTACCATTGTTAGGTCGGGAACCGACCCATTAAAGACGTGAGCTATTCATCTCCCGTTGTCCTGGCCGCCGTGAAGAAGAGCCATTACCTGTGCACTTACCATTGTTCGGTCAGGAGCCGAATCGTTAAAGACGTGAGTCCTCCCTCACCCGCTGTCTTGGCCTGCCTTGAAGAGGAGCCATTACCTGTACACTTACCATTGTCCGGCCCGGAGTCGATCCGTTAAGGACGTGAGTCATTCACCTTTCTTTGCCCCGGCCTGTCCTGAAAGGGATTCGTTATTGATTACACACCACCGTCCAGTCTGGAGAGAATTCGTTAAAGACGTGAGTCATCCGTCCCGTGTTGTTCCAATCTGTCTTGAAGAGGACTAGTTATCTGCCTATTCACCACTGTACAGTTCAAAGAGGATCCCCCAGTCACGTACTTACCTCTGTTGTGTACATCTCGATCGAAGAGGGAAAAGACCAGGACCAGGAAGAGGAAGAAGTTGATTGAGTGACACTTTATCTTAAGAGATACTTTTAATTCAATAAAGATGAACTTTGTACCTTTTATCTGATTGTCTTGTCTGGTGGTGTACTCTGTTAGCTCCTCGAGGTGGTACGGTTCATAGGGGCGGTGCGTAAAGGTCCGGTTGCCCGCCCCGGCCTGTGACAGATACTTCTACTTAAAGTTCTGTCATTAAACACTCACCCTCATGTCATCCCAAACCTGCAAGGCTTTCGTTCATCTTCGGAACACAAATTAAGATATTTAAGAAATCTCAGATTTCATCAAAAGATCTTCATTTGTGTTCTGAAGATGAATGAAAGTCTTACGGGTTTGGAACAACATAAGCACAGAACATCAAAGTCCACTTTCCAAAATTAATTTGAAACTATAATTATTGTCAAATTCTATAAATGATTCTATAAATAAATATAATGAAACTGCTGTCTATCCTGCTTAAAGGAGAACTCGGCAACTCTAGCGAACTCTAGTCACTTCTTCGCTGATTTTTCCTTTTGTTGTCGCATGTTTTCCCCACGAGCTCCCCCTACAGCTGTGGGGGGGGCGTATATTTCACAACACGGTCGTAAAAAACTCACTTGCGGCGGCCTCCTCCCCCTCTCTATCGCTGCTCATGTGCGTTTGTTTTGATCGGAGCAAGCCAACTGTATCGTGTGGAGCTATGTCTACCGAGGTGGGTAATCTGGTAATACATCATACATGCGTGTGTTTATGTCGAATTGCCGTAAAGCAATTCGTGTTTCTCGCTCGTTCTCGTTCTCGCTTCTCACGAGACTTCCAATTTCTATCTTGCCGGGATGGTAGTCCCCAAGTTGCAAGGTTGGTTTTCCGCCTGGGAAAGCTGGGGGGAGCGGGGAAAGTCACCAATATCACCAGAACAGGTTGTTTAACCATCCAAATGAATTCTAGACAGTTTTATTAAGTTAAAAAAGTTGCCAAGTTCTCCTTTAAACCCATTTAGTTGGGGGCCTTAAGCACATTTTTGCGCAAATTAATCTAAAACCGCCAAATTTGGCACAGATGTAGCTCAGGTCATACTGAAATGATTTAGCTAGGGTGCCGGAGCCAGCGACCCTCGGGGCCAAGATGGCGGCCAAATCCAATATGGCCGCTGTCCGAAAAGGGTTCCGGCTATAACTTTTGAACCACATGAGTTACAAATACAAACTTGATATCTTTTTCAGCTTAATTGATCACGGGAAACACATAGGAATGTTAATATTTACAACCCAGTGCATTTGGACCCCTTATTCCTCCAATTACAATATGGCCACTGTCCAAAAAAGCAGTTTTGGCTGTAGTATGGGGCCTTACACCCCATTGTTCGTGCAAATTCCTCTACAAGCACCAAATTTGGCACAGATGCAGCTGACGGCATACTGAAATGATTTAGCCAGGGCGCCCGAGCCAGTGATCCCTGAGACCACCAGTGATCCCTGAGATCAAGATGGCTGCCAAATCCAATATGGCCGCCGCCTGAAAGGGATTCGGCTATAGCTTTTGAGCCAGATGAGATACAAATACAAATTTGACCATGGGAAACCCCTAGGAATACTTACATTTATGATTGGGTATATTAGGACCCCCCCATAATTCACTTAGTTCAATATGGCCGCTGTCCGAAAAAGGGTTTTGGCTACAAATTTTGAACCAAATGCATTACAAATGAGGATGTGGTATCTATTTAATTTTTTTACAATGACAAACACACAGGAATGCTTACATTTGTGATTGCCTATGTTTAGACCCCACATCTGCATTTACAAAACAGCAACTACCTGATAATTCATACTTTCCAAATATTCCCACCAATTTTCTAATTGAAAATGTGGGAAAGGCATATATGAGGGAGAGTCAGAATTCCAGCATAGATTTGGGCAATATTGAGCAAATATTGAGAATACTAGTTGACTGTATGGACTGTGGTGGAGCAGCTGTTTATCGCTACTCCGTGCATGTGAGCAAGATGGACAACAACGGTGAAAGATGAAGATGACAAACAACAGTGTTTAGCCAACTACTTCCTTAGTGTATCTATCATCTACTGTGTGAAACAACTGTGAGAGAGTCTGCAATATTGTATTATCATTATTATATGTGTTGTTTGATTGTGTGTATATTTGTTTACTTTTTATTGAGAGTTAAGAAAATTGCATTTGCTTCATGGTATTGAAAACTATGATTAAATAAAAACAACACAAAGAGGGCCATTGAAATAATAGGCAAGGCAAGGCAAGTTTATTTATATAGCACATTTCATACACAATGGTAATTCAAAGTGCTTTACATACTATTAAAAATAATCAGAAGAAATAAGAATATACAAAACAGTTTAAAATAAAGAAACGAGAAAGAACTAAAAATAATTAAAACAGTTTAGAATAAAGAACAGTTTAAAATAAAGAAACAAGAAAGAACTAAAAATAATTAAAACAGTTTAGAATAAAGACTAAAATAAGACACAGGATAAACAGTCGGACAAACAGTGACACAGTGCTCATTCATTAAATGCAAAGTTAAACAGATGTGTTTTGAGTCTGGATTTGAATGTGACTACTGTAGGAGCACATCTGATCTCCTCTGGAAGCTGGTTCCAGCTGCGGCTGGCATAATAGCTAAAAGCAGACTCTCCTTGCTTAGAGTGAACTCTTGGAACTTCTAGCTGATGTGATCCTAATGATCTGAGTAATCTGTTGGGTTTGTATTCCGTGAGCATATCTGCAATGTATTGAGGTCCTAGGCCATTAAATGATTTATATACTAGTAATAATACTTTAAAATCAATCCTATAAGTAACTGGCAGCCAGTGTAATGACCTGAGTACTGGTGTGATATGATCATATTTTCTGGTTCTGCTAAGAATCCTGGCGGCAGCGTTCTGTATGAGCTGCAAATGTCTTATGGTCTTTTTGGGAAGGCCAGTGAGGAGTCCATTACAGTAATCCACCCTGCTGGTGATGAAAGCATGCACTAGTTTTTCTAAGTCTTGACTGGAAACAAAGCATCTAATTCTTGCAATATTTTTCAGATGATAGTATGCTGATTTAGTTATTGCTTTGACATGACTATTGAAACTAAGGTCTGACTCCAAAGACACACCAAGATTTTTGACCTGATTTTTAGTTGTTTGACCTTTAGAGTGAAGGTATGCGTTCACCTTGAGAACTTCATCTTTGTTTCCAAACACAATGATTTCAGTTTTGTCTTTGTTTAACTGAAGAAAGTTTTGACACATCCAACTGTTGACTTCATCAATGCATCGGCACAGGGAGTCAATGGGGCTGTAATCGTTAGGTGATAGGGCTAAGTAGATCTGTGTGTCGTCTGCATAGCTGTGGTAAGAGATTTGGTTCTTTCTCATTATTTGGCTCATTGGGAGCATGTACAGGTTGAACAGGAGTGGCGCAAGAATTGAGCCTTGAGGGACTCCGCATGTCATGGGCGTCCACTCAGACTTATGGTCACCTATACTCACATAATAACCTCTCCCATCTAAGTATGACCTGAACCATTTTAGAACTGTCCCAGAAAACCCCACCCAGTTTTCCAGCCTGTCTAGAAGTATTTTGTGATCGACAGTGTCAAAAGCAGCACTGAGGTCGAGTAGTACCAGCACTGATAATTTGCCTGAATCAGTATTTAAGCGAATATCGTTTATTATCTTAATGAGCGCTGTCTCTGTGCTGTGATGCGATCGGAAGCCAGATTGAAAATTATCAAAGTATCCATTTGAGTTTAAGAATTTGTTCAGCTGGTTGAAGACAACTTTTTCAATGATTTTGCCTGTGAAAGGAAGATTTGAGATCGGTCTATAGTTGCTTAATATAGTCTTATCCAGATTGCTCTTTTTCAGGAGGGGTTTGACAACAGCAGTTTTAAGGGAGTTTGGAAAACTTCCATAGAAAAGTGAGGCATTTACCACTTCTAGGAGATCTGCTTCTAAACAGTCTAACACACTTTTAAAAAAAGATGTGGGAAGTGTGTCAAGGGCGCAGGTTGATGTTTTAAGGTGCTGAACGGTTTCTTTCAGAATTTTGCCATCAATTTCTTCAAAATCAGACATAGTAACTACTTTCTCAGGTTGTAGTCTGATCTGACTGACCCCAGCGCAACTCAAGGATGTGCTGATCACCTTTCTAATATTATTGATTTTCTCAGAGAAAAAGGTAGCAAACTCACTACACTTGCTGTCGGAGAGCATTTCACTGGGAATCTGGCTTGGGGGATTTGTTAGTCTGTCGACAGTAGCGAAGAGAGTTCGAGTATTATTTAGGTTTCTGTTTATGATATTGGAGAAGAAAGTCTGTCTAGCTTTGCCTAGTTCCATATTGAAAGCACGAATGGTGTCTCTATAGATGTTATAGTGGATTACAAGTTTTGTCTTTCGCCACATGCGCTCTGATTTTCTGCATTGTCTTTTCATAATTTGCACTGCTGTTGAGTTTCTCCAAGGTGCTTTTTGTTTACCATTCTTCCTGACTTTCACAGGAGCAATATCATCAATTACATTTTTAACCTTCGAGTTAAAAGAATCAAGGAGAGAATCAACCGAGTCAGCAGATATGCTCGGTCTTAGGGATATTGGCTTCATAAATAGTACACTAGTGTTCTCATTTAGGCATCTCTTCTTGACAGACACAGATCTAACTTCAATGGCAGGAGAGATCAATAAATCAAAGAAAATACAGTAATGATCAGAGAGTGCGACATCCTTAATATCATTCAATGAAATGTTTAGACCCTTACTGATAAGTAAATCTAGAGTGTGTCCACGATTGTGTGTGGGCCCATGTACATGTTGAATCAGATCAAAAGTTTTTAAAACAGTAATGATTTCTTTTGCCATATTATTTTCTGCATTATCTATGTGAATGTTAAAATCTCCAGCAATAGTGAAACTGTCAAACTCTGAGGAAATTATTGATAACAGTTCTGTAAAGTCTTCAGCAAAGGCTGAAGAGTATTTTGGAGGCCTGTAAATAGTGATAAGTAAAATCCGTGGAGCACCTTTTAACACAATACCCAGATATTCGAAAGACGGGTAATTACCAAATGATATTTGCTTACATTGATAGACATCTTTAAAAAGAGCAGCTACACCCCCACCTCTCCTTCCAGCTCTGGAGACACTCATAAAGGTAAAGTTCGGAGGAGATGTTTCATTGAGGATTGTTGCACTGCAGCTGTCTTCTAGCCAAGTTTCATTTAGAAATATAAAGTCCAGGTTGTATGTGCTTATAAAGTCATTGACTAGAAGTGATTTATTTTTAAGTGAGCGGATGTTTAAAAGTGCTAACTTAACAGTCTTGCTTTTTGTGTCCACAATCTTAGTTTGTCGTGTGATAGGCACCAGATTAGATGGGTTTGCTGTACGGCTTTTAAAGGCCTTAGACTTTCTAACATGTGAATGAACAGATGATACAGGAACACTGGGTTCCCGCTTGTTCTGTAAACATTTGAGAAAGTTACTGTTATCACAGCGGGGACCCGGCACAAATCACTTGGAGCTGGTATCGGTTGATTTTGTAACACCTCGAGCAGACGGTGGAAGTTGTGGGCCCTGGCGTTGTGGAAGGGGCCTTAATGCTCGAGGAGGAGGAAGAGGGGGAGGGGGGAGAGGGCGAGCTGCGCTCATAGACTTTGGTGGTAGTGATGTTTTTCTGGTTGATATCTGGGGGCTTCCAGCGAATTGGGTTCCAGCATACACTAGTTTTTCCATTTTCTCTGAGAAACACATCAATGGGGATGTAGGAGATAGTGATAGCGGTGAGAGTGGCTGTGGTGTTAATGGAGGCTGTAATATGCTGTCTTGGCTTTCCTGGTCGTGTTTGGGTGCTGAATCTGTTGTTACTGGTGGCTGTAATGTACTGTCCTGGCTTCCCTGGTCATTCTTGGGTGCTGAATCTGTTGTTATTGGAGGCTGTAATATGCTGTCCTGGCTTCCCTGGTCATTCTTGGGTGCTGAATCTGTTGTTATTCGAGGCTGTAATATGCTGTCCTTGGGAGCTGAATCTTGTGACATTTCTAATATGTCACAGTCTGACTCTGGTGAGCACTGTAGGCAGGGCTCAGCTGAAGTTGTGTCCGTGAGCAGAAGTTGTTTTGGCTGCATGGTGTTATCATTGTCTTTGTGAGATGTGTCAGCCGCATGTCCATTCAAGTCCTGAAGTGAAGTCCTGTGGTCATTCAAACTGTGTCCAGGTGAGTGTGTGCCATTCTGGTTGATTGGATTGGCAGAAGGATGATGAAGGGAGAAAAGGATATTGTCCTTTAGCACTCTTGAACCCAGTTTGTTTGGAAGATGGCCATTTTGTTGAAACAGTGGCCTCTGATTCCAGAAAAGATTAAAGTTGTCTATGAAGTAATAACAGTTTTGTCTCTCTCACTCTCATTTATTGTTAAAGGGAGTACTACACATGCAATTCATCATTAATGAATTGATAGGAATTCATCATTTCAATTGATAGAAAACATACTGAGTGGGCGAGATGCTCTTGGTCTTTATCTGTCTACAACTATTCCTGCAACTACATAGAATGTCAAGTAAGTAATCTGTATTTTCCTTTTCAATAGATGTATTTGTGTCAATCAATAGTCTAATGTAAGCCTATTATCAATCTCATCAAGTGAATTTTCCTACCAGGTCTTGGGGAGCCAATCTTGCTGCATGTCGTTGGTGCATGACAATGGAACGGAGGGGATTGACAACTGCTAGAAGTTGTGTCACCAATATGGCCTCTACCTCTGTTTGTAATGTTACCAGCAGCAACATCAGCTGGAACTTATGCTGCCTATGCCAACAAGAAGTTAACGAACCACTGCAAACACCCAATGAGGAAGGACAATTATCATTAGAAAGGGATCTAAATGGTTTCCTCGATGTTGCTAATGTTCTCCCTTCTTCTGTGAATGTAACTATTAATCTGCTGAATAATGATATCGCAGAGGTATCGCAGAAACACTAAAAACACACAATGCTAAGTATCACAAACGCTGTAGAAGCTACTGCAGTAGTTCTCGTGTTAAAAGAGTGCGAAATAATGATGATGCCCTGCCTTTAGTGAGTCCAAAAAAACTTGCCAGCCTAAAGCAGGTGGTAGGTCTATTCATGGTGCGATATGTGAGGGGGAGGATACAAATGACCTTCACAAGGCAGTAACAGATAATGTTGATTCTAATCTGAAGTCCTGGGCAGAAACCAGTAAAAACTTTAAGCTTATTGGAAGACTCCTTATCCAAGCATCCGATGTGCATGCAGCAGATGTTTACTATCACACCAAATGCGATGTTAGGTTGTGTGATACAGCAAGGCGGCAATCTCAGGACACTTCCAGTGTGTCAGAGGGGGAAGCATCTTCCAAGGAGTGGGGGACAACGTTTGACCATCTAACCATTGCACAAATAGTTGCCCTAGTTGAGCATTCAAATAGCCCTTTTACAATTTCCTATTTATGACAACTCTACAGGGACATTATGGAAGACCGCGGACATTCATGTATTTATTATGAGCCCCACTCAACACGGGTTTAAGAAACACCTCCTCAGCCATCTCCCTGACTGGGCAGAGTACCGAAAAGGCAAGGACACATACAGTAAACACAGCGTCATCGGCCGTAGCGACGACAACAGCAGTTCAAAATATGCTAGTGCACTTTCTTTTATAAATTTGAATTCTGGAAAAAGTGGCTGAAAAGTAAATTTCCCACCCTGGATACCGGTCTGTAATTTTCCAGATGTGCTGGATTTAGAGTGGGTTTGTTAAGCAGTGGGGACTGCTTAAATGCTGTGGGGAAGGTACCAGTGTGAAAAGAGGTGTTGATGATGTGCGTGAGTGCGGGTACAACTGAGGAAGAAATGGCTTGAAGTAGATTAGTGGGAATAGAATCAAGCGGACAGGTAGTAGGGTGATTGGAAAGGAGTTTGGAGACTTCTGCCTCTGAAAGCAGTGTGTGTTAGCTGTTAAGATGTGTGTGTCAGTGTGTGGTGTGGTGAATTGGCCGCTGATGGTGGTTGTTTTATTTATGAAGAGTGTGGCAAAATAGTAAGCTGTTTGGGTTGATGAAGGAGGAGGAGGATTAAGAAAAGAGGAGAAGGTTTTGAAAAGCATGCGATAGTCAGAAGAATTGTTAATTTTTGTTGTGATAGTAAGTCATTTTTAGAAGTAGAGACATTAGCAGAGACGGAAGAGAGGAGGGATTGATAAAGACCTAGGTAAGTAGGATCTTTCGATTTGCGCCACTTCCTCTCTGCAGCCCTGAGTTTAGAACTATGTTCGCGGAGAACATCAGATAGACAGGGGACAGAAGGGGTGGTGCGGGGTGGCCTGGAGGTAAGGGGGCAGATGTTGTCCAAGCAGGATGTTAAATTGGAGAAAAGAGTATCCGTTGCACTGTTAGTATCTAGTGATGAGAGTTGATTAGAAGGAGGAAGTGTGGATGAGACCAAAGAGGGTGAGCATAGGTTTCACCGAAAGGTGACCTCTGGAGGAGTTTATGTTGTGTTCTGAGGTAGGTTGAGGTTGAGAGTGAGGAAGAAGTGATCTGAAGTGTGTGCAGTGGAGTGACCAGTGTATGGTCAGTGGAGCAGTAGCGCGTGTAAATAAGGTCCAGTTGGTTACCTGATTTGAGAGTAGCCGCAGTAGATACTCGTTTGAGGTCAAATGAGGCCAGCAATGTGTGGAAATCAACAGCCTGAGGTTTTTCTTGGTGGATGTTGAAGTCTCCAAGAACTATGAGAGGAGTACCATCCACAGGGAAGGATGAGAGTAACACATTCAACTCCTCCAAGAAACTGCCAAGCTGATCTGGGGGACGATAAACAACTACAAAATGGATTTTAATAGGACTGGTGATGGTAATTGATTGCGATTCAAATGAGCTGTTGTCACACAGAGGTGGTAAAGGATAAAATGTCCAATCTTTCTAGATGAGAAGACCAGTACCTCCACCCCTTCCGGTCAGACGAGGAGTGTGTGAGAAAGTGAAGTTAGTGGAGAGGGCAGCAGGTGTGGCAGTGTCCTCTGATCTGATCCAGGTCTCAGGCAAGGCCAATAGAGGCCTGAATTACTAAAAATGGATGTTATAAAATCAGCTTGTTTACAGCGGACTGGCAGTTCCAGAGACATATAGGAAAAGAGAATAAAGTACTAGATGACAATGGAAAGGTATGCAGGATGTTAGGATTGTACTAACTCCTACGTTTGTACTGACTCCTACATTGACTTCCTGCTCAGCTACTGTTCGGACGCTCTTGCTACTGCTCCGCGCTTTGCTCTATCGCTTTTACATTTTATCTCCTATTTTTTTATATTTGATTTCCTTTATTTTATTTCCTTTTATCACCTAATTTTAACTTAAGCAAATCAGCACAGTGCTCATACGACAAAGTTTGGATTACTACAAAAAACTGAGAATTCTTTTACCCGACCAGCTTACATACCGGGAAAGGAAAACACAACTGCCTACAAGGATAAGAGAAAATGCCTCTTCTGGAATCTACTTGCTGCACTAACTGCCACAGACTTTTACAAAGGATTGCAGTTCTTGAAACAAAGTTACTTACGGGACCAAACCAGACGGAGCACACAACAGAGCTTCGTCATGGACACCCTCAGCATACCGGTGAGTTCCATGAAACTAGTACTCCTCGACAGATAGAGAAACAAGCCAATCGACTTACTAATCGATGGCACAAACAGGGAGCGAGACCCAAAGGCACTCGAGACATCAGATTGTCACGAGCATCACATATTGCCGCAGTAGCATCCTCTACCCCAGATACAGCTCTGACAAGGATTGCAAACACTGGTCTACTACCACCGCCTATACATCTTGAGAACAGATTTGAAGTACTAAGGAATGTAAATGAGGAATCCCCAAACGTGATGAATGTGATCAAACACAGACTGAATCAGCCAGTAGCTAACACTGATGCTAACTGGCGCTCAAGGTCGAGCAGACAGCGGCACTCAGCTCAGAGCGCAGCCGAGCCCAGGACTCTGATAGTGGGGGACTCCATAATCAGAAACATTAGCGGCAGGGATACAACTACGTGCTGCCTTCCACAAGCAACAACTTCTGATATAAACAGGGAACTTCAGAACATTCTGATGAAACATAAGACTGCAAATCGACTCATCATACATGTGGGGAAGAATGATATTCATAAAGAGCAGTCAGAACTCCTTAAGAAGGATTTCCATGAACTTTTTGAAACACTTAAAAGACTGAAAGTTCAAACATTCATCAGTGGACCACTACCAGCAAGAGGAACAAACAGGTTTTCACGGTTACTTGGGCTTAATACATGGCTGCAAAAAACCTGCAATATAAAAGCAATCTTTTCTGGAGTCAGAGACAACTGTTTCATCGGGATGGCCATCACCCAAACAAACTTGGTTCAAGAGTGTTAAAGGACAATATCTTCTTCTCCCTAAATCATCCTTCTGCGGTTTGTGCCAATCCACTCAATCTGAACAGCACACACACACCTGGACACAGTATGAATGACCACGGGACTTCACTTCTGCAGCAAAATGGACATGATAACACCACTCCGCCACAACAACCTCTGCTCACGGACACAATCTCAGCTGAGCCCTGCCCACAGAGCTCACCACAGACAGCCATATCAGAACTGCTTGAAGATTCAGCACCCAAGGACGACTTCCTGGAAAACAGCCAGGGAAGCCAGGACAGCATATTACAGCCTCCGATAACACCAGAGCAACAGCCCCTTTCACCAGACACTTTTTCCCTCTCTCCAGCATCGCCACTTCTGTGCTTCTCACAGAAAATGGAAGAACTGGTGTATGCTGGAACCAGACTATCCCACTCTTTTGCTGCAAGCCCCCAGATACCAACCAAAAAAAGACAGGCACCATTACCACCAAAGCCTGCGGGCCCAGCTCGCCCTCCCCCTCCTCCTGTGAGAGCTCTTCGTCCTCTGCCACAACGCCAGGGCCCACACCCTCCTCCATCTGCTCGAGGTGAACCAAAAACAACTGATACCAGCTCTCAGTGATATGTGTCGGGTCCCCGTTTTGATAACAGTAACTTTCTCAAATGTTTACAGAACAAGCGGGAACCCAGTGTGCCTGTATCTTTCTCTATTGCTGTTCTATTACATGATAGAAAGTCTAAGGCCTTCAATAGCCGTACAGCAAACCTAACTAATCTGGTGCCTATTACACGTCAAACTAATATTGCTGTGGGGAAAAGTAAGTCTGTTAAGTTAGCACTCTTTAACATCCGCTCACTTAAAAATAAATCACTTCTAGTCAACGACTTCATAACCACAAACAACCTGGATTTTATGCTTCTAAATGAAACCTGGCTAGAAGACAGCTGCAGTGCAACAATCCTCAATGAAACAGCCCCCCCTAACTTTACTTTTATGAGTGTCTGCAGAGCTGTTAAGAGAGGTGGGGGTCTAGCTGCCCTTTTTAAAGATATCTATCAATGTAAGCAAATATCATTTGGGAATTACTTGTCTTTCGAATATCTGGGTATTGTGTTAAAAGGTGCTCCACGCATTTTACTTTTCATTATTTACAGGCCTCCAAAATACTCTCCAGCCTTTGCTGAGGACTTTACAGAACTGTTATCAACAATTACCTCAGAGTTTGACTGTTTTGCCATTGCTGGAGATTTTAACATCCACATAGATAGTGCAGAGAACAATATGGCAAAAGAAATCAAAAGTGTTTTAAAAACTTTTGATCTGACTCACCATGTACATGGACCCACACACAATCGTGGACACACTCTAGATTTACTTATCAGTAAGGGTCTAAACATTTCATCGATTGTTATTAAGGATGTAGCGCTGTCTGATTATTTCTGTATTTTCTTTGATATATTGATCTCTCCTACTGTTGAAGCTAGATCTGTGTCTGTCAAGAAGAGATGCTTAAATGAGAACACTAGTGTACTATTTATGAAGGCTATATCCTTAACACCAAGCATATCTGCAGACTCTGTTGATTTTCTCCTTGATTCTTTTAACTCAAAAGTTAAAAGTGTAATTGATGATATTGCTCCTGTTAAAGTCAGGAAGAAGAGTGGCAGACAAAAAGCACCTTGGAGAAACTCAACAGCAGTGCAAATTATGAAAAGACAATGCAGAAAAGTAGAGCGCATGTGGCGGAAGACAAAACTTGTAGTCCATTATAACATCTACAAAGACAGCCTGCATGCTTTCAATATGGAACTAGGCAAAGCTAGACAGACCTTCTTCTCAAATATTATAAACAGTAATTTAAACAACACACGCACTCTTTTTGCTACTGTAGAGAGACTGACAAACCCCCCAAGCCAGATTCCCAGTGACATGCTCTCAGAGAACAAGTGCAATGAGTTTGCTTCTTTCTTTTCTGAGAAAATCAATAATATCAGAAAGGTGATCAGCACATGCTTGAGTTGCCCTGGGGTCAGACAGATCAAACCACCTGAGAAAGTAGTTACTATGTCTGACTTCAAAGAAATTGATGGCAAAATTGTGGAAGAAACCGTACAGCACTTTAAAACATCAACATGCGCCCTTGACACACTTCCCACATCATTTTTCAAAAGTGTGTTAAACAGTTTAGAAGCAGATCTTCTAGAAGTGGTAAATGCCTCACTTCTCTCTGGGAGTTTTCCAAACTCCCTGAAAACTGCAGTTGTCAAGCCCCTCCTGAAAAAGAACAATCTGGATAAGACCATATTAAGCAACTATAGGCCGATCTCAAATCTTCCTTTCATAGGCAAGATCATTGAAAAAGTTGTCTTTAATCAGCTGAACAAATTCTTATGCTCGAATGGATACTTTGACAATTTTCAATCTGGTTTCCGACCGCACCACAGCACAGAGACAGCGCTCATAAAGATAATAAACGATATTCGCTTAAATACTGATTCAGGCAAATTATCGGTGCTGGTACTACTCGACCTCAGTGCTGCATTTGACACTGTCGATCATAACATACTTCTTGACAGGCTGGAAAACTGGGTGGGGCTTTCTGGGATAGTCCTAAAATGGTTCAGGTCATACTTAGATGGGAGAGGTTATTATGTGAGTATAGGAGATCATAAGTCTGAGTGGACATCCATGACATGCGGAGTCCCTCAAGGCTCAATTCTTGCGCCACTCCTGTTCAACCTGTATATGCTCCCAATGAGCCAAATAATGAGAAAGAACCAAATTACTTACCACAGCTATGCAGACGACACACAGCTCTACTTAGCCCTATCGCCTAACGATTACAGCCCCATTGACTCCCTGTGCCAGTGCATTGATGAAGTCAACAGTTGGATGTGTCAAAACTTTCTTCAGTTAAACAAAGACAAAACTGAAGTCATTGCGTTTGGAAACAAAGATGAAGTTCTCAAAGTGAACGCATACCTTCACTCTAGGGGTCAAACAACTAAAAATCAAGTCAGGAATCTTGGTGTGACACTAGAGTCAGACCTTAGTTTCAGTAGTCATGTCAAAGCAATAACTAAATCAGCATACTATCATCTGAAAAATATTGCAAGAATTAGATGCTTTGTTTCCAGACAAGACTTAGAGAAACTTGTGCATGCTTTCATCACCAGCAGGGTGGATTATTGTAATGGACTCCTCACTGGCCTTCCCAAAAAGACCATAAGACAGTTGCAGCTCATACAGAACGCTGCCGCCAGGATTCTGAGCAGAACCAGAAAATATGAACATATCACACCAGTCCTCAGGTCTTTACACTGGCTCCCAGTTAAATTTAGGATTGATTTTAAAGTATTATTACTGGTATATAAATCATTCAATGGCCTAGGACCTCAATATATTGCAGATATGCTCACTGAATATAAACCCAACAGATCACTCAGATCACTAGGATCATATTAGCTAGAAATACCAAGGGTTCACTCAAAGCATGGCGAGTCTGCTTTTAGCTATTATGCCAGCCGCAACTGGAACCAGCTTCCAGAAGAGATCAGATGTGCTCCTACTGTAGTCACATTCAAATCCAGACTCAAAACACATCTGTTTAGCTATGCATTTACTGAATGAGCACTGTGCCAATGTTCGTCCGACTGTTTGTACTGTACTGTATTTTATTTTTCTAAACTGTTTTAATTATTCTTATTTCTTTTTATTATTTTAATTTCTTCTATGTAAAGCACTTTGAATTGCCATTGTGTATGAAATGTGCTATATAAATAAACTTGCCTTGCCTTGCCTTGCCTTGCCTACGTGTGACTTTTGATTTACGTGTGTTAGTCAGTGTTGGGGAAAGTTACTTTTAACTCTTTCCCCACCAGCGTTTTTAAAACAAAGTTGCCAGCCACCACTAGGGTTTTTGATGATTTTCGCTAAATTTTAATGGCCCGCAGAATATTTTCTTCTATGAATATATGAACATGCTATATCAAGATAAAGATCTGAGCCTCTGCTTTTAAACTATTTTTTAAAAACTATTTTATTTTATCTTCATTTGTTTTGTTTTTTTATTGCCACTTGAACAAAGGTAGGTTTTGTCAAAAACACTTAGACACTTAGAAAAAGCTTAGAAAAAGGCATTTTTATCAAACAAGTTCATTTTCAAACAGAATACATTCAGATGTTGTTTACTTCATTCTGTTACGTTGGGGTTGAATGATAGGAGAAAGTAGGATCCATGTGCAGCAAACTTTAATAAATAAATCCAAAACTAGACAAAACTCAGACTTGGGAAACAGAACACAGGAACAAAACAGCCAACATACAATAACAGTCAAACAAGAACTCACAAAGACAGGGCTGAAACACAGGGCTTAAATACAGGGGTAAACGAGCTAGACAGGATAACAAGGGGGCGTGGTTAATGGAAAACACCTGGGATGACTAATAAACAGACAGGGAACCACTAAACATGACAGGACACAAAACCACATCGTGACATAGCCCCCCCCCTATGGGCGGCTCCTGACGCCCATAAAAACAACAAAAAGTTCAGGAGGGCGGTGAAGCGGAGGCGGTCTCGGGGGCGGGATGGAGGGCCAGGCCCGTGGAGCAGCAGAGGGCCTGGAGACTGTAGCAGGACTGGAGGCCAGGGCAGATCAGGCTGTGCAGGCGACCAGGGCAGATCAGGCTGTGCAGGCGACCAGGGCAGATCAGGCTGTGCAGGCGACCAGGGCAGATCAGGCTGTGCAGGCGACCAGGGCGGAGCAGGCGACCAGGGTGGAGCAGGCAGTGCAGGCGGCCAGGGCGGAGCAGGCGACCAGGGCGGAGCAGGCAGTGCAGGCGACCAGGGCGGAGCAGGCGACCAGGGCGGAGCAGGCAGTGCAGGCGGCCAGGGCGGACCAGGCAGTGCAGGCGGCCAGGGCGGACCAGGCAGTGCAGGCGGCCCTTCAGGCGGCCAGGGCGGAGACGACCCTTCGGGAGGCCATGGCGGTGAGCACCATTCGGGTGGCCACGGCGGAGAGGACCCTTCGGGTGGCCACGGCGGTGAAGGCTTATTGCCCCCCCCCCAAATTTTCTTGGGGAGGTTAACGGACTTAGGCGCCGGGTAGGAGGAGTCCGGTGGCGAAGGCGTGTCAGGGCTGGATGAGACAGGCGGTGAAGGCAGGTCAGGGCTGGACGAGGTCTGCGACGGGGGCAGGTCAGGACTGGACAGGACCAGCGGCGAAGAGGGCTCTGAGCTGGGCAGGACCAGCGGCGAAGAGGGCTCTGAGCTGGCGTGAAGTGCAGGCTCGGCTGGACTGGCGTGAAGCTCTGGATCGGCAGAAGTGACGTGAACAGTCTCTAGATCAGCAGAAGCGACGTGAACCGTCTCTGGATCAGCAGAAGCGACGTGAACCGTCTCTGGATCAGCAGAAGCGACGTGAACCGTCTCTGGATCAGCAGAAGCGACGTGAACCGTCTCTGGATCAGCAGAAGCGACGTGAACAGTCTCTGGATCAGCAGAAGCGACGTGAACAGTCTCTGGATCAGCAGAAGCGACGTGAACAGTCTCTGGATCAGCAGAAGCGACGTGAACGGTCTCTGGATCAGCAGAAGCGACGTGAACGGTCTCTGGATCAGCAGAAGCGACGTGAACGGTCTCTGGATCAGCAGACGTGACGTGAAGAAGCTCAGGTTCAGGAACAGGCTCAGACTCAGACTCAGGAACAGATGCGGTCTCAGGAACAGACAGAGGCTCAGGAAGTGTGGCGGCGGCCATCCTTGGAACCAGAATCAGGCGTGGCCGCCTTCCTGGCTGGAGACTCTCAGACAACATGGTGGCGGCCATCCTGGGAACCAGAATCAGACGTGGCCACCATCTTGGCTGGAGACTCCCCAAAGCTGCTGCTGGATCCATTAAGTGGTGAGTTCTTCTGTTACGTTGGGGTTGAATGATAGGAGAAAGTAGGATCCATGTGCAGCAAACTTTAATAAATAAATCCAAAACTAGACAAAACTCAGACTTGGGAAACAGAACACAGGAACAAAACAGCCAACATACAATAACAGTCAAACAAGAACTCACAAAGACAGGGCTGAAACACAGGGCTTAAATACAGGGGTAAACGAGCTAGACAGGATAACAAGGGGGCGTGGTTAATGGAAAACACCTGGGATGACTAATAAACAGACAGGGAACCACTAAACATGACAGGACACAAAACCACATCGTGACACATATATAAAGCCTTCCAAAAGAAATTAAAATTATACATACATGTAAAATAAATCAAATTTAGCCACTGTAATTTGCTTTTGAGTGGTACACAGAGTAACATTTCCCATGATGTAAGGGGACGCCACAACTTTTGCAGTAGAACGAGGTATCCTTCTGCAACCCCTTACGTACACAGACTCTGCATCCTCTGGTTGGGTGTTGCTTTTTGGGAGTGGGCAGGATTGGAACTAGTTCATGAACACCAAAACTGACTTTCAGCCTGTTTGTTAGGTCAGTTTTGTATGGGGCTCTTGGAGTGTTTTCAGTTGGAGGGTCAACACTTTCCTCCCCACCCATCAGCATACTCTTGAGCTGGTCCATGATTTTATAACACTCTGGATGAATGAGAGAAGAGTGTTACAATTACCCTGTGGGTTTTTTGCTTTGAAAATGACAAAAGAGTTGAACAAACTGATATGAAATAGACACATGACAAATTTCTTCGTCCACTTGTGTGACTTCCTGATAAAAGGGTATTACACAAAGTTTTGGTCTAGTTTGTCAACAACATTCATTTCATGATTGTATTCCACAATGCATGCTGGTTTTTGCTTTGCAACTTTTTCTTGATGACCTTTCTGCCATACCTCAACACTTTCCATGTTGTTCTGATGGAATGTTGTAACCATTTTCACTGTTTGTTTGTCTTTCCATGCCAAGACCATCACATTTTCGTTGTGACGCATGATTGTTTCCTCAATCCTAAGGTCAGCATTTCTGACATCTCGAATGACCGGCGGTTCACCTGTTTTTCCTAATTGTACCACAGAAGTGTTTTTTTTTATATCAAGTAGGCGCTCACACAGTCGTACAGAGTTGTATAAGTTGTCCTTAAACAATCTGTAGCCATGATCTACTAGGCGATCAAGAAGAGAGACAACTGTGTCTCCCAGGGTAGTGCTTTCCCGACAATAGGGCTTCATGTTCAAACAGTACCCTGAATCAGAATCGCACAAGATGTAGGATTTTATTCTATATTTGATGGGTTTCTGGGGATTGCACACCCTGAAAACTAGGCGCCCACGCCACTGAAACATCCCCTCATCTATGCAAATGTTTGACTTGGGCTGATACATTTCGTGAAATTTGGACACAAGGTGATTCAAGACAGGGCAGATTTTGTACAGCCTGTCAGTACAATTGTCTGGCCTTGTTGTATTATCATTGAAGTGAAGAAATATCCATATGATTTCAAACAAATATGTATACAAATAATATGTAGTATAATGTAGTATAACTTATAACCACAATTAAAGTGAAACCACAAGTGTGGTCATGCTTCATTTCAAATCTGAGGATATCTCTAAAACTATGCAATTTATGAAGCATATTGTTTAAAGGGCCATTTGCAGTAGATTGTCTAATGTCTGGCGAGAACTGCTTAATTCCTCTATTGTTTTCACTCAACAAACCTTTCACACCTCTGCTGAGAATGAGACGGTCTTCATTATTCTTTCTATATCATTATTCAACACCACTTTTCATCCCACTATACATTAATCCACCTATTATCTATCTAGAAAACAAACAAAAAAAGTATTCTTGGGACTTTATGTGAATTATGATAATAAATATATCATAAAATAGATATAGCTCCTGGTGTGACAGATGCATTACAGCTATGTAACAATTTAAAATATTACCCTGATAACATACATCACGGAGATGTCTATTTGAGGTGCGTTTACATCTGGAAGACGTATTTTTTGTTTTTGCTCATCTGCAATTCATTTATAGGATGTATCCTGTCAGATGTCAAATAGACGCTTAGAAATTTTATTTAAGATGTTTATGTAAAACTGACATCTTAAAGATGTCTATCAGATGTTAGTAAACAGCAATGCTTTCCAGATGAAATGATCTTTAACAGACATTTTGCAGACATATCTGTGCTACCTGGGTAATATTACACTTTTACTCAAAACTCACTTTAAACCACCATCGAGTGTTTGTATAAACCTCCAATCACGATCTAATGCGTATTTTAGTCATATGTTGTTAAAATGTTATATTTGCCATTTTATATGGAGCTAATAGCTACACCTAAGCATGTATAATGTAAACATTCTTTATTCATATGTGTCAAAATCACACACAAACCATATACCATCATAATCGTATGTTTATTAGCTTCTTGTTTCATGTGTAGAAAGGTTTCTTTGGGTTTGTTCATGGAGCTGAAAAGGAGGAAGTGTACATGACAGCGTCATGCAGAAGGGCTGGAATATAGTCATGTAAGATGATTGACAGCTTTACAACAAATGAGAGAGCACTGAGATCATATCTGATGCAAACCAGGAACAGGAGAGACAGCGCTGTGTATGCTGTTATAGCTCTTCAGATTGCAAAACTCAGAGTGAAATGAATAGAAATGGTATTCTCTATGACAAAATATTTTCCAAGCATATGAAAAATCAGTATTTCTCCAAATTTGCGCACTTTTGTACTAAGAGCCCTAACGGACGCTGTTCATTGAAGCTAGGTTAACACAAATACACCAGAGCAGACTTAAATGAATATGAAATAACTGAATTATTCTATTCAAAGTATAAAAAATTACAGATAGTTTTTGTTTTTACAGAAAAAATTCTGAACTCCTGACAGAAATTAAGAAATTAATGTCACTGCAACAGTTTTTTCATAATATTTTTCAAATATCTAAAGTCTTTAATCTTTCTAATGATAGGCCTGATGTTTTAAGAGTCTGATGTTTTAATGTGAGGTGAATGTTAAACAACAACAAATCTGGGGACATCTGCGATCTTTGAACCTAAAGGGGTTAAGAACTCCTTTCCAATTGAAACTTCCACCAGTTCTTCAACAATGTTGGCAGGTAAAATGCTTCTCTCCAGTGTGAATTCTCATGTAAACTTCCAAGGCTTGCATGTTGATCAAAACTCTTTGTTTCTAGTGTGAATTTTCATGTGGTATTTAAGGTTTCCTTTTCGGTTGAAACTCTTTCCACACTGTTGGCAGGTAAAAGGGCTCTCTCCACTGTGAATTCTCATGTGAACCTTAAAGTTTCCATGTTGATCGAATCTCTTTCCACACTGAGGGCATTTGTAAGGCTTCTCTCCAGTGTGAATTCTCATGTGGACTTTAAGGTTTCCATGTTGATCGAAACTCTTTCCACACTGAGGGCATGAATAAGGTTTCTCTCCGGAGTGAATTCTCATGTGCCTGTTAAGGATTCCTTTTTGAGTGAAACTTTTTCCACACTGTTGGCAGGTGAAAGGGCTCTCTCTGGTGTGAACTTTCATGTGGTAATTAAGGTTTCCTTTTCGGTTGAAACTTTTTCCACACTGTTCACAGGTATAAGGCTTCTCTCCCGTGTGAGTTCTCAAGTGGACTTTAAGGTTTCCATGTTGATAGAAACTCTTTCCACACTGAGAGCATTTGTAAGGCTTCTCTCCAGTGTGAAGTCTCATGTGGACCTTAAGGTTTACATGTTGATAGAAACTCTTTCCACACCGAGGGCATTTGTAAGGCTTCTCTCCAGTGTGAAGTTTAATGTGCCTGTTAAGGCTTCCTAATTGAGTGAAACTTTTTCCACACTGTTGGCAGGTGAAAGGGCTCTCTCCAGTGTGAACTTTCATGTGGTAATTAAGGTTTCCTTTTCGGTTGAAACTTTTCCCACACTGTTGGCAGGTGAATGGCCTTTTTCCGGTGTGATTTCTCATGTGGACTTTAAGGTTTCCATGTTGATCAAATCTCTTTCCACACTGAGGGCATTTATAAGTCTTCTCCCCAGTGTGAATTTTCATGTGCCTGTTAAGGCTTCCTATTTGAGTGAAACTTATTCCACACTGTTGGCATGTGTAAGGCTTCTCTCCAGTGTGAATTTTCATGTGGTAATTAAGGTTTGCTTTTCGGTTGAAACTTTTTCCACACTGTTGGCATGTGTAAGGCTTCTCTCCAGTGTGAATTTTCATGTGGACTTCAAGGTTTCCATGTTGATAGAAACTCTTTCCACACTGAGGGCATAAATAAGGTTTCTCTCCGGAGTGAATTCTCATGTGCCTGTTAAGGATTCCTTTTTGAGTGAAACTTTTTCCACACTGTTGGCAGGTGAAAGGGCTCTCTTTAGTGTGAACTTGAATTTTCGTGTGGACTTTATGGTTTCCATCTTGATTGAAACTCTTTCCACTCTGATGTGATATGGAAGGCTTCTCTCCCTTGTGAATTCTCATGTGGTAATTAAGGTTTCCTTTTCGGTTGAAACTTTTTCCACACTGTTCACAGGTATAAGGCTTTTCTCCAGTGTGAATTCTCATGTGGACTTTCAGGTTTCCACGTTGATAGAAACTCATTCCACACTGAGAGCATTTGTAAGGCTTCTCTCCAGTGTGAAGTCTCATGTGGACCTTAAGGTTTACATGTTGATAGAAACTCTTTCCACACTGAGGGCATTTGTAAGGCTTCTCTCCAGTGTGAAGTTTAATGTGCCTGTTAAGGCTTCCTATTTGAGTGAAACTTTTTCCACACTGTTGGCAGGTGAAAGGGCTCTCTCCAGTGTGAACTTTCATGTGGTAATTAAGGTTTCCTTTTCGGTTGAAACTTTTCCCACACTGTTGGCAGGTGAAAGGCCTTTTTCTGGTGTGATTTCTCATGTGGACTTTAAGGTTTCCATGTTGATCAAATCTCTTTCCACACTGAGGGGATGTGTAAGGCTTCTCTTTAGTGTGCATTTTCATGTGGCTTTTAAGGTTTCCATGTTGGTAGAAACTCTTTCCACATTGAGAGCATGTGAAAGGTTTCTCTCCGGAGTGAATTCTCATGTGGTAATTGAGGTTTCCTTTTCGGTTGAAACTTTTTCCACACTGTTTACAGGTAAAAGGCTTCTCTCCAGTATGAGTTCTCATGTGGACATTAAGGTTTCCACGATGATCAAATATCTTTCCACACTGAGGGCATGAAAAAGATGTTTCTCCGGTATGAATTCTCATGTGCCTGTTAAGGATTCCTTTTTGACTGAAACCTATTCCACAATGTTTGCAGGTAAAAGGACTCTCTCCCACATTAATTTTCATGTCGACATTATGGTTTCCATCTTGATTGATACTCTTTCCACTCTGATGTGATATGGAAGGCTTCTCTCCCGTGTGAATTCTCATGTGATAATTAAGGTTTCCTTTTCTGTTGAACCTTTTTCCACACTGTTGGCAGGTAAAAGGGCTCTCTCCAGTGTGAATTCTCATGTGGACTTTAAAGTTTCCATGTTGATCAAATCTCTTTCCACACTGAGGGCATGTGTACGGTTTTTCTCCAGTGTGAATTCTCATGTGGATTTTAAGGTTTCCATGTTGATAGAAACTCTGTCCGCACTGAGGGCATGAATAAGGTTTCTCCCCGGAGTGAATTCTCATGTGCCTGTTAAGGCTTCCTATTTGAGTGAAACTTATTCCACACTGTTGGCAAGTGAAAGGGCTCTCTCCAGTGTGAACTTTCATGTGGTAATTAAGATTACTTTTTCGTTTGAAACTTTTCCCACACTGTTGGCAGGAGAAAGGCCTCTGATCTTTCTTTTCCATTTCATTCAGTTCTTCACTCTCCTCTTTCAGCGCCATACGGTCTAAGGCAAAAAAAAAAAAAAAAAGTAAATAAAAAAATACATCAAAACCATTTAGACATGTAAAACATCAAAACCACCAACATGTATCAGAGTGAGTGAAGCAGAAATATTTCCTGCAGAGTAGAGAGCGCCTTTCTGAAGATACTCTCAAATATTGTTTTATTGAAGTTGCGAAATTTATACATAGCCTAAATGCACAGTACAAACATCAAAGTTAAGAATGAAGGAGGAGAAGAAATTGAAAGGGAGTGTGGAGAAACTGAGTTTGCAAAGATTCATTTTGTGCTATACTAACAGCAAAGTTTGAAATACCGTTGCAGCGCTATACTGGTAACAAACATCCCGACATCCAGACTGATGAGAGTGCCGTTTAGACGAATATGTAAATATGCGCTGCATTCTTTCCTCTCAATAACAAAAATAAGTGAGAATTTTCAAGGTGAGAAAACAGCAGTAAAGAAATCATTTGATCAGTGTTGTGGATATATATTTGCATGAGCTCTGCAATTAGACATTATCCAGTCAAGTCACATCATGTTTATTTATATCCTACTACTTTTAAAAATATTGCTTTAAAGCCACAATATCATGACTTATCCATAGGCCCACTGTAATTGACATTTTTTCAAGAAAACAAAGATGCATAATAAAGAGAAATTTATTGTCAGAGCGGAATTTGAGCGAATGCTGTAATTCCGGTGAGCTGTACATGAGTGGAACGTGAATGATCAAGTGGACAAACGGCTGCTTTTAAATGCTCATGTGCACTTTGTGAAGAGCACTCTTGGGATTCGTCTGTGTGCAATTTAGTGTTGAGTTCCCTCAAAAGGGAACCAGCTACACTGTGCTGACCATTGACGCTATGGGGAAGTTTCTGCATAAACAGTCTCGGAAGCAGATGTGAAATCATGCCAATTATGTTGGCTGCCGATAATGATATGGCGTGAAATGGTCTGTCAGATGACTATAAAATGGAGCCTGCATTGAATATCATCATCTTCGTTTCTAGGATAGCACTATATGCGAAATCGTCTGTCTTGTTTATTGATCGTTTGTCAAAAGAAAAAAAGGTTGGAAAGATGGCAAGAAAAAAATTCAGGTTGGAAAGATGGTAAGCAAAAATTCAGTAAGTATGTGTCTCCAAGTCCGCTCTATATTACGGCTGGTGATTCACATAACTTTTGTGTGGTTTGTTTCACGGAGCATGCACAGTCAGCACTCAAGTGGGTTGGCTACATGCATTGTAAGCGTCTCTCTGTGAGAGTGTTCTGTCGCTCCTGCTTTGCTATTTTCTCTGAAGAGAAAGGCCAGGTTCGTGTTCCCCATGATTTGTGGTAGATCAGATTATGGGGGTCACAAATGGAGTTGGCGATCGTCATATGCTCTGCTTTTTCTCAGTTCTCACCAGCCAACCCAGAAGCCCCCAAGCAGTTTCTTCTGATCTGAACGAAGGCCCGGTGTTGGGTATTTCTGGCTCTGAGTTAGATGTGGCAAGCCAGGGAAATTCAAGGAAATGCTATTCCTCTACCCTGCTCATGAGGAATTACTGGAGGTTTTGACTCAAGTTGTAGAGAGACTCGAGTTGAGTCTTGATTGACTAGCTGAAAAGCAGTAGTGTCATCGTAAAAGCAAATTAGATGAATGCCTCCTTTCTGGTAGAGCACAACCTCACTGGGTCGGAGCCTTCCGTTTTCCCCAGATCCTCAAAGATTGTAGGGCTAATCAACCACTGGTACAGGACAATGCCTAAGATTGCTAGTAAATTCTCTCTCACCTGAATCAACATCGTCCTTGAAAGGGACGACTTTGCCTCCTAAATCAAATGTACTTTCTATTTTTTTTTTAATCATATTTAGTCAACCTTGTCATGTTTTGTTTAATCAAGTTTAAGTCGATTACCCCCAAATTTCACAGACAAGGCTTAAGCTTAGTCCCCGATTAAAATGCATGTTTGAGCTGTTTTAACTAAAAGCAACTTACACTGGCATATCTTAAAATATATCTGTGGCATTGTTTTGTCTCAAGATGCACACCAGTAGTTTTTCAAGGCACGTTTATAACAGCTACTTGAATCTCCTATTTAAACTAATGCCTAATCCTGATTTACTATAAGCCCTGAATATTGAATCATGTTATTGATCTGAACTAAACACAACACTGGCTTGCATAGTAGGGGTCTGAAAGACACTTAACTTTCAGTAATTTATTAATATGACCACACTGACTGACATCATCGGATGAGAACAAAAGTCGAACCGAATTAGGCTGGATGATGGCGTTATCATTTTCTGTAGATCTGCTTTACAGATGAATCTCATCTTGCAACATCAACACTGGGATTAAACTGAATTGAATCAACATTAGGCTGCCTCAAACTGAATAACAACGTTGCTGCCTTTTGTAGAACTGCTTATAGCTAAATTTAACTTATTTCAAATTGAAAAGATTCACACTGTTAAGGTGGTCACACACCAGACGAGAAGCACCGCACCATCGTACACCGGAGTCATCCTTTTCATTATCGCTATGCTACTCCACGGTATTTAACTAACTCTAAAGTGTGTTGTGACCTGGTACCTCCAGTAGATGGCAGCACATAGAGAAACATATACTTTTACACTCAGGTTAGTGTATGGGGAAAAAAATGGAAAAACAAAAGATTAATGGCAAAATGAAAGATTAGAAATTGCTACGTTTATTAGGCCTAGATACATTTTTCCTTTATAGCCTATTTTATAGTCACATGGTGACGTAGCTATGCCGCTGAAGTAATGGCTGGACTTCAAACAAGACATTTCAGAAAGGTGTTCTCTGTTAGAGTTTAACTCCCTTTGGGGTGGACTTTGAACTTTGTAAATGCAGATTGTTTACATTAATGATGGGTCATTAACGAATCGTTCATTTTGTCTGTCATGTGACAAATCAATGAAAGACTCCAGAGGTAAAGTAATCATTTATGTTCCTGTCAACTTATCTTTGGGTTGGAGGACGTGTTCAGGGAATTTGGCTGTTGAAAATATAACATTTAAAGCCACTAAAAGAATGAAATGACTTTAACATTAGTTTATTTTGATGAATGAGAGTCAGTAAAATCAGTGATATTTCAATCACTGATTTACATGCACAAACAAATATATTATGCACTAAAGGAAAGGTAAAATGAAAAAAACAATAATTCTAGGTCCCATTTAATGAGAAGAATATCCCATACGTTTGCTGCCACATGGAGTTTAGGAGAAGAAACACATCCTAGATCAACTTCTGATGCTACATTTACAACTACTACATCCACACTAATCCGAATACACTTGAAAACACCGTCCGTCCACATTGAGACTGCGGTTTTCTCCTGCGAAAAAGTAATATGAGTATAGTAAATAGTATGAGTAAGGTAAATAGTAAAGTAGTATGAGTGAGGCATTTGAAAACGATTACACATTTAGTCATGTGACGCCTATGATACCCATAAGGGCCCTCTATGTGCAAGATGTAAAAATATTTACTTGCAGTTGCTGTCCTGTAGCAAAACGGGCAATTTTAGACCATACATGGTGCTGTATTGTGCATAAGTCACAGCTGAAGGCCGTTGTTAGAAACCCCTTTAGCCGTGACTTATTCATGATTTAATACACGGCTCTGTGGAATACTTGATTCTGATTGGTCAATCGCACCATCCAGCGGTATGTTATTCCCAGATAACAACCCCTCAAAACAGATACCGCAGGCTCATCTGGGTTACTGAAGTCAGCAGCACCATACGCCTGCTAGGAACGTTTTTTCTTGGTGGAAGTTTTACCTTATTGCTTATATAAAACGGTAACCACACAATACAAATATTAAAGCCAAAAATATGTATTAGTGCACTGTGCAACTTTCATGAAATCACTAAAAGCCTTCCTTCCCCTGGAAAAAATAGTCCCTGACCGTAAACAGCAGCAGAAGTTACATTATTTCGCCATTAGATAGCGACAAAGACTGTCTTTATGAGCGAGTCAGTCAGTAGAGAGGACTTTTATATTGAAAGGACTAACTTCTTGTGAACACGGAGAAGCAAGACGCAACTGACAAATGACTTACGCGTGTAAGGCCATGGAAAACCACTTAACTGTTAAAAGGACAAGATATAGCAGTGGACATTCAAACGGATTTTTATAACGAATATAGGACTGACCTGAAGGAAAATGTTATATCTACTGTAAATGCAGGTATATTTGGTTACTCGATCTTTCACAATCAGGGTTCCCACACCTTGGTTAACTTCAAATTCAAGAAGCTTTCGAGGACTTTCCAGGTCCAATACCCTCAAATTCAAGGACTTAATGTAGGGACACATTTCAAGTGAGAGCAAGGTTACATCATGTTACCTTGTAAGATACATTGTTACAGTTTTCATGTGTCAAAAAATGTGCAAAAAGGCTTCTTTTTTTTTTTGAGATCTGATATTCTATTTGTCATATTTCTATTTTGCATAAAACTGAAGAATATTCGGTATATTAACTTTTGCATGGATTTTATTGAAAAGAGCTTAGGCTCATGTAACCAGAAGTTTTAAAGGTGCACTGTGTCATTTTTAGCGGCATCTAGTGGTGAGCCAACAGAACCAACAGAAGTTACGGTGGATGACAGGAAAATATTGTTTACTTTATTATTCATTAAAATTATATGTTATTACGAATATCATTGTTACTTGTTCATCATTGTGTCAGTGTTTTATTCGCTGACTTTAGCTAGCTTCTTTGCACGAACAACAACAGTGACGAAACGAGTTTGTCTGTTTAGGGCTCCTGTAGAAACATGTCGGCACAAAATGGGTATTTCAATGTAAGGGGACCCGCGATGTATGTAGATAGAAATGGCTCATTCTAAAGTAATAAAAACATAACTTTATGTAAGGTCTTTATACACCATATAGCTATGTATATGATATTTCATTTCTGTCAACAGATCCTTCTAAATATTACACAATGCACCTTTAAGATATATGAATATGCTTTTAAGTTTTTCTTGCCTCATGGGTTTACATTATATCTTAACAAGCAAAGCAATTCAACATTACATTACATAAAATATTTGGGCAACAGATTATCACAAATGTTTTATGTTTATTGAACACAATGTACAAGTCCTATTCGGATGTTAATTGTTTCTCATGTGGATGTCTGTAAAAATAAATTTGCACCATGCATGGCACCTCAGTGATAAAACTCATGCATTCAGATGACGATTTATTGACGGTGGAGGAGCGAGTTTTGTAAGTCCACCAACACCAACACTATTTACATGAGATAAAAATGAAGATGCATGGTTTGTATTTTTAATGTTGTGCATAATATCCTACATATTTTAAAATTGGATCATATATATTGCTGTCACAATAACGGCCCATTTCAAATGTTTACGTGCTTTTTTTCCTTTTTTTGTTCGCTGAGGTGGAGAGGGTAATGAAATATTTCTTGTAAATACTTTCCAGCATTTCAGTAATAAAAAAGTACATCTTTAAAATTACAGTTAAGCGCAACAGTTATCGTACGTATGGTGATCGGCAGAGATCAAAATGGATTTAAACTGTGAATTTTGAAGTGATCTCTTCTTGTAAACTCAGAGATGTGGATTCGGACGGCAATTAAATCACCACACGACCTTGTTGTTTTTCCAAAAACAATTACGCCGGTGCTGGGAGAAAAACACTGACATTCTGGATTCGGACGGCAATAAAGACCAACACCTGTAAATTATGAAAATACCTAACGACCCCACGAGAAACAATTACCGTCCGAATAGGGCTACTGACTGAACAAATTTGGGTTCGGTGTAAGCACTGAAAACATATCACAATATAGTGCAGATCAAATACATTATAAAACATTCCAAATATCTTGAAACTTGTATTTTCCAGGCATCACGTTTCAGCCTATTTTTGCAATGTTTCACGGTGTGTCTGTGAAACATTGAGGTACCATCGTAGTAGTTTTGTGCGCGCATGAAGTCATGGCAACGTACAACACAAAGCACCTCACGTGGGAAACACTTAACGTAATGCATAAATGCGCGTGACTGAGGTAAATCAAGCAAGCTAGTATGCATAGGCCACGAAGTGTTGGCGAAATAACACATTAGCGGACCGGAGGGAATAATATGGCATTTTTTCCAGAAAACTTATTGCACAAAATAAGACTTCCAAGGACCTGTATCTATGAATGTTTATTTTCAAAAACTTTCCAGGGCATTGAAAAAAAAAAATCAGCTTCACAAACTTTCAAGGATTTCAAGGACACGTGGGAACCCTGCACAATACTTTACTCTATAAGCTTCAATGAACAATATCAATGAGAATATATGTTTAAGTTTCTAAAAGAGTGGTTGCTGGCGGTGTTGTGTAGTGATACATAGAATCGTTGGGTGAAGCAGTAGTAGCCGTGTTTTATCGTGAATAAAACACAGCTATTAAACCAATCAGAGTCAAGGACTGGAACTAACCGTTTGATAACTTTTAATATTGCTTGATTTAATATTTCCTGCTTTTATTTGGGGTTTAATGTTAATATTTAAAATTAGTAAAAAGTGATAAAGTGCTCGAAACGGCTCTGGCAGGTTAATAAAGGTCTTTTGAAGGGAAGCGATTCGAGGGTTACTCTTTTGGCGTAGGTCTACTTGCATACGGCCGTCTGCCGGAAGCTAATTATTTTAGTCAATAAAGTTTTAAATATGGATATGTTTCTTACACGAACGCATCGCTTCACAGAAGACCTTTATTTACCCCCCAGAGTCGTTTCCAGCACTTTTATCATGGATGGATGTGCTTTGATGGACTTCCAAAAAAATATACCCATTGACTCCCATTATAAAGTATGGAGAGTCAGGACATTTTTTAATATAACTCCGATTGTATTCTTCTGAAAGAAGAATGTCATATACACCTAGGATGGCTTCAGGGTGAGTAAATCATGGGCTAATTTTCATTTTTGGGTGAACTATCTCTTTAAAGGCAGCATTAGTATTTTTCTGGTCATGTGATCAGCATGTCTGTCCACATGAGGGACCTGCTCCGTGTCAAATAAAACCGCTTTAAAGGTGGAACATGCAATCTCCCAAAATCGTTGTTGACGAATGTTGATATTTGAAATCAACCCAAACAAACCCACTCTTCTCTTCATTGCTCCGTCTCCAAAATTCACTAACACTTTATCACCCGCAGAAACAATGCAACTTCAGCGCCCGTTTTCAGCCCTTTACATGTAGGTCTCTCTAGCGCTGGAAAGCTTTATATTTTATAAATATATAATTATACATTGGATAAAGCTTTAATATAAATGCTGGTCCTAGAGCTCTTGCCTGATTATAACTCTTCATTTTTCAGTGATATTCCTCTGAGATATTCTCTTTTGTATTGTCTCTCATCTCACTTTCAACAGTCTTTCTTCAAATTTCCCCCTTGCTTGTTCTCTCTCCTCCACCATCATACGCCCCCTAATGCTGATTGGCTAAATGTTTGTTGTGGTGCTCGGTACGAAAACTTTTCAACATCGTTTTTGAAAAATCTAATTATTGCACCTTTAATTAGAACACTCATATGATTCTTCAAAAAATTATAATTCATTTCTGTAGAGCTGGACCTTTTAATAAGGATCAAATGACTGAGTTCAGCTTTGAGAATGAAACCAACCTGTTTGTTCCTCAGTATCTTCTTGTTTCACACTGAATACTTCTTCAATCTTCATGTCTTCACTCTCCTCTTTAATAAACGGCACGTCTTCACTCTCCACTTTAATAAACGCCATCTTTATAATAGTGTCACGTGGATCTCAGTCGCTTCACCAGGAGTTTTTCTTTGTGTTTCTCCTGTTTAAGATGAGAATAATTAACAGAAAGAAAAAAACACACACCAAGCGTCCCAATCAGCTCTCTAGTTCAGTAGTCAGTAGTCCTTAAATTAACTGATTAGACAAAAAAAAAAAAAAAACCACACTCAAAACTAGGCCTAGCCTACAATTTCATAAAATAAGGTAAATTTAGGCCACTTAATATTTAGTTATGCTTAACATTAGATATTTAAAGATGTGTAGATTACATTTAATAGATAACATTTGCAGTTGGTTTGTTAAAGGGGTCATATGATGCTATTTTCAAAGATCATTATTTTGTGTATTTAGTGTAATAGAATATGTTACCATGTTTTAATGTTCAAAAAAACACATATTTCACATACTGTGCATTATTGTAGCTCCTCTATGCCCAATCTTTCTAAAACGCACCGAATTCTAAAAAGCCCCTCCTTCCGAATTGCGTAGTGTGCTCTGATTGGCCAGCTGACCCAGTGCATTTGTGATTGGACGAACACCTCAAGCGTGTGTTGGAAATGTTATGCCCCTTACTCTAATCGCAAGATTCAGCTTCCAAAGCAATTATAAAGACAGTTAATCATGTCATCAGTTTTACCATATAAGTTCGAGCTCTAGTCTGATTCTGAAATTGCAGATGACCAAGCCGAAGCCGATCGATCAGTTTGTCATCTTTTCAACAAGTTATAAACAGAGAATAGAGAATACTATGTTTGTACACATAAATCTCATGCAAATGCATGCTAGCACCAGATTGCCCTAGCAAAGTTGGAATTATCCCCTTTTTTTTTCTTTTTTTCTTTTTAGATATAGCCTTTGTGCACAGCCGGTCTTTTACTCTCCCAGGTTCAGAAAAATATGCTGCACACAGACGAACATTTAGGTTTGTACTGTTCTGGATGGCAGACGGCCGTATGCAAGTTGACTTCCGCCAAAAGAGTAAACCCTTGAACTTGACGCACAACGTAATGACGAACGCAGTTGTCCAGTCCTGTTTGTTTGAACCACGAGAGGCGTCAATTCCCATCATTGCGTTGTGCGTCAAGTTCAAGTGTTACTCTTTTGGTGTAAATTGATGTGTATTTTAGTCAATAAAGTTTTAAATATGGATATTTTTCTTACACAAATACATCGCTTCACATCAGAAGGCCTTTATTAACCCACTGAGATGCGTGGAGCACTTTAATAATGAATAGATGCGCTTTGATGGACTACCAAAGACATAGCCTACAGCCATTCACTGCATTATGAAGCTTGGAAGAGTCAGGACATTTTTTAATATAACTCTGATTGTAGGCTATTCGTCTGAAAGAAGAATGTCATATACACCTAGGGTGCCTTCAGGCTGAGTAAATAATGGGCTAAATTTTCACCCATTTTTGGGTGAACTGTCCCTTTAAGAGGCCCATCTATCACTGTTTTCCATGTTCGTAGAGTTAGTTTCTGGAGTAAATATATAGGCAATAATCTGTGTGTTTACACAGTCTTTTTTAAAAATGGCGGGTGCTGCTGTTTCACGTGTGTTCGGCCAATCAGCGAACACTAACGTCGCAGATAGTTCCTATAGTGCTGGTTTAGACCCTACTCTGAAGTAGAAGGTAAATTTGTACGCCAAAATCCAGGTACTTTCGCCAATAGTTCTAGAAACTATGAAAAGGTTCCTCCGATGCGAAAGTCCCTTATGTTACTGTCTGGGCTAATAAAAAGAAAAGATGAACATTAGTTCACAAATAATGTATATTGTTTAAATTGTTACTGCCTTTAGTACTTATTTTAGAATAAATGTTAAAATGTGTAAAAATACTAACTTGTTGTGTATAGGCCTACTTGGTTTTAATAAATAGTAGAACATTACATAATTATTGCAAAAAAATAAACAAATTGTTCTTGGTTTCACTTTTTTATGTAATGTTTATTTACCCAGAAGAATTAAGTGTAGTGGATGTAAATTTACATTTGATATAGGCTACAGTATAAAAATGTGAGGACTCCTCATTTTAAAACACCACCACTGGTTTAAACATGTAAGTTTTAATTATATTCTAGATACATAATGTGATTTGTATGTGTGTGCTATATGCATTTTAAATTTGAAAGTACAGTAAATTACAATATTCATGTATATTTGTGCGACCGCGTCGCAATGTGTGCCAAATGAGCGATTATTGTCAATGCAGTTCATTTCAACGGATCGGCCCTATCCCGAGTAGTGAACACTGCACAGGGAACTCACCTTTAGTTCACGTTCAGTTTTGAAAAGCTCCGTTTCTGCTTCTCTGCTTGGCAGTGGCCGAAATTGCTTTTACTATAAACTGATTCACGATTTAGGGAATAAAACGAGACGCAACTTCATAAATGAAAGCATCACAATGTTATATTAAATTATAAGTAATTCACTTTGCATTCCTTGTAAAAACTATACGATCGATTGAACTGTTTGTACGGATTTAAACACCTTAAATGCTTAAAAATACAAACCTCACTACAGTCGTATCAGATGCATGGTCGCGGCGCCTCCTAATGACGTCACATCGCCAGACCAAAATAAAAGTCTAAAAATCACAGATTAATCGATGTACATACAAAATGTACAAAACGTATATCTTATATAAATATAAATGTATTAATCTTCAGCTCACCAATGCTGCATTTATTTTATCAAAAATACACCAAAAACAGTAATCTTGTGAAATATTTTTACAATTTAAAATAACTGTTTTCTATTTTAATATATTATAAAATGCATTTATTCCTCTGATGGCAAAGCTGAATTTTCAGCATCATCAATCCAGTCTTCAGTGTCACATGATCCTTCAGAAATCATTCTAATGTGCTGATTTGCTGCTCAATAAACATTTATTATAATTACCATGTATAATGTTACAAAAGATTCACTTCATGGATGTGCAGCCAACAAATCTGCAGCAATTGTGTAATGCCATCATGTCAATATGGACCAACATCTCTGAGGAATGTCTCCAGCACCGTGTTGAAGTTATGCTATGAAGAATTAAAGGGGTCATATGATGGTTCTAAAAAGAACATTATTTGGTGTATTTGGTGTTTACGCAGTAAACGCATTTTACACATACTGTACATTATTGTAGCTCCTCTGTCCCCCGCCTTAAGGGTGCCTGAAACCGCCTGAAACACGTAGATTTTTACAAAGCTCATCGTTCTGAAAAGCACGGTGTGCTCTGATAGGCCAGTGATCCAGTGCATTGTTATTGGCCCAAAAACCTTAAACGGAAATGTCACGCCCCTTACCATATTTGTAACATCAGCTCCCAAAGCAATAATGACAGGTGATAATGTCATTACTACCTTATCAATTCGAGCCTGAATCTGTTCTTATCAGAGCAGGACTCTGTTCTTTAAGAACATATTAATCTTTTTTAAGAACTCATCAAGAAAGAAATGCTTGTATTCTCTTTACTACACAACATACATATGACACTGTTTTCAACAAAAAAGGAAACATTTCGGCCGCTCATTCACACTGTGTTTTGGGGACCTGAAAACACAAACTTTATAATAAAAAACGAAAATGTGCGCAGGGTTAAGCTGTGCTATTGGGCTGCTGCATAACCGCAATAAACAGAAGAAATTCTTGGAAAGTACATGTTTTGAACACCAGCCAAACTTAAGAGAATGGCACCGTATGCCTTGCATTTTATGCTAGACTGGCAAGAAAAAATAAGCATGGCTAGGAAGCATAGTTTCCTACACAATGTGTATACGATATGAATAAAACACTTTGTCAAATTATAATTGAAAGGATTATTATTGCAGCTTCCATTAGTGTATGAAATTTGTATCTAACAAACTATAAATGAGAAACACTGAATAGTTGTGATATACAAAAAGCACTGAGCACGTGCAAAAACTTCAAATAAGACCTTTTTATTGCTTTGAACGATTTAATGTTGCAAAAAACGTGTGCCAGTAAGAAATACATTGAAATAATACATCAAGAAAATGGCTTTTTGTAAATGACTGGTTGTGATATTTCTATGAACACAGTTTTGAAGCTAAACAAGGCCAAAACAGCCCAGATGGCCTTCTGATAGACGTCTCTGAACAGTGATGGACTGGTGTAGAAATTGTCTACATAGAGCCTGTGTACAAGATCTGCTACCAACACCATCACTGCTGAATAGATGATTTCTATTTGAAGTTGAGGTGAGCCATGAACAGTTGACTAAAGTGTGTGAAGCACAATCTAATCAAAGCACTACACTTATTGCTAATTTTGTTATGCAAATGATTTTAATGCAAACATTAGTTTTTGTTTGCTGGTCTACACACACTATGCTATCAAAGTAAAAAGAAAATTACAATCATTTTCAGTTAATGGCCAAAAGTATTTGAGCAGTTGTACAACAGGAGTTAAAGTTAATTTAACTAATTTTAAGGTTTGCTTTTCAAATAAATATGATGAAGATGGTTAATGCTATTATCCCCTATCCACCAGGGACATGCTCAGACCAGCCCTCCTGACACCCCAACAACTAAGATGGTACTTAAAGGCTGCAGGAAGTGTCGTCCCATGCAGTACGACCACATTGTGATCATGTTGGATGGCCATTTAATTACAGAGGACAGCGAGGACATCTCAATGGCACTGGGCCTCATCTATATGGTTCTATACAGCACCATTTGACAAATGTGCTATAAAGCTTCTTAAGTGTCATATAGACCTTTTGTAGCCCCGCCCCTTTTCAGCGCTGCACTCGTTGTGTTTTGTCTCCCGGTTTGTATTTTCACGGCTGAACAGCTTGTTTTATTAATCTAAATCTAAAATCTACTGACATTTGTTAAGACATCTGCTTTAAGCATTACAATGCTCGTGTTAACTTTCGTTAACTCTACAATAAGTAAATTAATAAAAAATTTGGCATTTCACACAATCAAGGTAATTTATTTATTATACAAGTTTGTAGGCCCTTCATGCTACTCACACAGAACTTATAACAGATAATTAAATGTATATTAGAATATGGAAGCATAAAAATAAAACAATATATACAATTATTTATATACGTACATACTGTATAGACAGACATACTTATTACACCCATTAACCTGTTTTGTGACTTTTTAATCAGATTTCTGCAAGCAAATATGCAGAAATTCATGTATGTACAACACAGTTAACTCATTCAATTTCACGGAAAATGGGTGTTTGTAAATTTGTAAGACACACACACACTTTAAGTATCTTGTTGATATTTTGTTTGAACTGGTATGGAATGTGGTCCAAAATGTGAAACAATTTCAGTCGCTGAATTGAACGCTCCACATGTATCCTAGTAACTGTCTATTGACAAGGAAAGACGGGATGTTCAGGGAAACTCTCTCTGGCAAAATGTCCCATTTGCGAAGCCCTTGTCTGCCATAACCATATCACCTGGTTGTAAATGTTGGAGAAGTCAGCTGTTATTGCCTTGTCTGAGGCACTCCTACCATACAGGTCACTGGCACAGGTAATAACTCTGTTAGGCGCAACACCGATTAAAGCCTTAAGTATGGTCCGTCCTTTGTACTGGCTGTACAAATGACACTGTGTATCAAGCCTTTCTGTGTTAGAGACGGCAACCTCTGCAGTCGAGCACCATCCTATAGTTAGGGAAGGGCTGGAAGCAGTCTGGCAGCGATGTTTGATTCTTGGCTGTGGAGGAGGGGATGTTGTTCTCAAGCAAATCGACATACAAAATGTCAAACAGGGCACTAATGATGGTGATTAAGATGTTGGTTACTGTGTCTGTGCTATAATTAAACCTTGTTGCAAGGTCTATGTGGCCACAATAAAATCTAAACTTCATTAAGGTCAGGAGCAATTGATCAACTAGGGGCATCATTTGGACAGTCCAATCAGAATGATATTGTAGCTTGAATTTAGAAAGAAGCACTTCCAAAAACAGGAGAGTGGAAAGTCGCAGAGAAAGTGGTAAAATGACAGTTGAATGTCACTTGTTTTTTTCAGCTCTGATCTATTCAAACAACCTGGGACAGCACTGCAGCATGTAAAAAAGCAAGCGAAAGCGGTAGGTAGGTAGAGAGGACCCGGCCTTTGGACCCGGAAACAGTATTATCGGAGAGTGGTTACGTCTCGACTTAACAACCGGTTAGGGACTTGTCCTGCCATGGTATCAAATTCTCATGTTTGATAATTGCTGAAGCTTTTCTCACGGTATTGTCACAATATTGAAATATGTTGGATATTAGGATAACCACGGCCATGATTATATGTGTCATTCTCAGCCATTAGTTGAGGAATAATGGAATGCAATGTTTCTGTCCCTGCGGCTATATTTGTCACTGGAAACGAGTGCAGTCCATTCATGGAGGTGTGTGACACCATTGGTCTGACAACCATCTCAAAAAGTCAGTGGAGGTGTGTGATAGTGGTTCAACATACAGAAGGGCTGTCATCCCAGAGGTCAACAACGCCTGGACAGTACACAATGAGGCTCAACTGAGCACTTCATGTGATGAGCCGCTAATGTTGTCAGGAGACTGCAGATATGACAGCCCAGGTCATAATGCTATTATTTGGATATTAAGTCAACGTTTATGGTGGCACAGGAAACTGTAAAAGTGACAGAGGTGAGGAACAGTTATTGGCTTGATGTGGATGGTTTGGAGAAGTGCCTTTCCAAGTTAGGAGATTATATTGTGACCGAATCTGTTTTGACAACCGACTGCTACCCTTCAGTGCAGAAAGTCATGCGTTAGGAATATAAATCAATACAGCATGAGTATGACCTCTGGCACATTGTGAAGTCTATCAAAAAACGATGAAGAGTTGTTTGAGTGGATCAGAATGGTCACAAACCAAATCTGGTTTTGTGTCACAACATGTCAGGGTAGTGTGAAGAAGTTAAAAGAGAAGTGGATTTTAATCCTGTATCACATTCCCAATGTGCACAACTGGGTATCTGGTGAGACAATGACCAAATGTGAGCGCCCTGCACACACCCCTGAGGAAGAAAGTAAGCGTCCATGGCTCCTTCATAGCTCTGCTGCCTTTTCAGTTTTCTAAATTTCATATTATTGCCATATCAGAGACTTGGCTCAATGAGAACAGAGAATGTGACACCAAACTCGATGGATAAGACCTATTTAATGTGAACAGATCTAACAGAAAAGGAGGTGGTGTAGATATAAATGATCTTCTCCCTGTCTTTACTACACTGCCACACTTTTTTCAAAATAAAAATACAAAGAAACAAGAAACATACAGTCTAAAACGACTCAAAACAGCAACAGCCATAAAAGCCTTTAAACAAGAATTAAACATACAGACTTGGAATGAAGTCTACTTAACTAATGATCCAAATGAATCTTATGATAAATAAATTCTTGTCTATTTTTATCCACCTATTCAATAAACATTGTCCTGTGCACATGCAAAAGCAGTCAAAGTATGAAGCCAAACCCTGGATCACTAATACTCCTTTTCCACCAGCATGAACCGGGTGCTAGTTCAGAGCCTGAGCTATTGCCAGTTCGGAGTGCCTTAGCCTATGCCGTGTGGTTGATGTCTAGTGTTGCTAGCTGGGCAGATAAACATAATCATGTTTGGCTTGGTCCCCTCAAAGTTGCGTTGGATTTTCTCTTCAGCATAAAGGTTTAGAGACCCATCTATCACTGTTTTCCATGTTTGTATAGTTAGTTTATGGAGTAAATATATAGGCTATAATCTGTGTGTTTACATTCTAGTTGTTTTAAAAATGGCGGGTGCTGGTGTTCCGCGTGCGTTCGGTCAATCAGCGTACACTAACGTCACGGGTAGTTCCTATAGTGCTGGTTTAGACCCTACTCTGAAGTAGGACCTAAATTAGTTCCTACAAATGGAGTTCCTAGAACTAAAATCGTTCCTAGTTCCTGCGGTGCGAACACGCCGACATCCGGGTACTTTAGCCAATAGTTCTAGGAACTGTGAAAAGGTTCCTCCGGTCGGAAAGCGGCTATTGATTATGAGAGATTGGCCGCACCTGTGGGAGAGAACAAAGACGCGAGTGATATGTGAGAGAAGGATATAAAAGCAGCGTTTTACAGGAGTGTGGAAAGGTAAGCTGTGACGTTGATAATTTGTGGCGTGAGCTTTTCTTGGGAGAAATCGACAAGTGCAGTGTGAGAGGACGTGCTCAGTTCATCTGGCCAGCTTCTTCCAGTGAATCCGTGCATGTGGTGATTAAAATTATCAGTCGTGGAGTTGAGGAGGGAAGGATCATACATCGGAGCTACCATTAGAAAGATAAGTGTTCCACTTTGTGTTGTGAGAAACAAGGCGACAGTAGAGGAACATCTTTGACTGTTATCTGGAATAAAGCTGTGTTGTTTCACTAGATGTCCGCCATCGACCGGCATTGGAAATATCTCGCTGGATTTGAGCATTGTTCTAGTTTTGGGGAATTGGAGTGATACTGCGGTGTCTGCTGAACTTTGCACGATTAATGAGAGTGATATTGCGGTGATTGCACGTGTGGGGCGGAGTACAGTGTTTGCAACGAGGGAAAAAGTGCAACAACAACGTGTCGATGGACGGAGGATCCAAGCATCTATGCTGAGCCACCACAGCTGAACGCCCACTGTGAGTACTCTCTTTTGAAGTTACACTGAACGTTCTGAATGTTTCCTCTCTTCATGCTGTTGCATTATCTATATGCTGAGCCACAGTTCAAAGCGCTGCCTTCTATGCTGAGTCACCACAGCTGAACGCCCATTGTGAGTACTCTCTCTTGAAGTTACACTGAACGTTCTGAATGTCTCCTCTCTTCATGCTGTTGCATTGATATCTATATGCTGAGCCACAGTTCAAAGCGCTGCCTTCTATGCTGAGTCACCACAGCTGAACGCCCATTGTGAGTACTCTCTCTTGAAGTTACACTGAACGTTCTGAATGTTTCCTCTCTTACATTTACATTTTACATTTATTCATTTAGCTGACGCTTTTATCCAAAGCGACTTACAATTGCTATATATATGTCAGAGGTCGCACGCCTCTGGAGCAACTAGGGGTTAAGTGTCTTGCTCAGGGACACATTGGTGTCTCACAGTGGATTCGAACCCGGGTCTCTCACACCAAAGGCATGTGTCTTATCCACCACGCCACACCACCCCTTCCCTTCCCTCTCTCTTCATGCTGTTGCATTGATACCTGTATGCTGAGCCACCGTCTAAAGCGCTGTCTTCTATGCTGAGCCACCACAGCTGAACGCCCATTGTGAGTACATTCTCTTGAAGCTACACTGAACGTTCTGAATGTCTCCTCTCCTTATGCTGTTGCATTGATGCCTATATGCTGAGCCACCACAGTCTAAAGCGCTGTCTTCTATGCTGAGCCACCACAGCTGAACGCCCATTGTGAGTACACTCTCTTGAAGCTACACTGAACGTTCTGAATGTCTCCTCTCCTTATGCTGTTGCATTGATGCCTATATGCTGAGCCACCACAGTCTAAAGCGCCGCCTTTTATGCTGAGCCACCACAGTCTAAAGCGCTGTCTTCTATGCTGAGCCACCACAGCTGAACGCCCATTGTGAGTACTCTCGCTTGAAGTTACACTGAACGTTCAGAATGTCTCCTCTCTTTATGCTGTTGCATTGATGCCTATATGCTGAGCCACCACAGTCTACAGCGCTGTCTTCTATGCTGAGTCACCACAGCTGAACGCCCATTGTGAGTACTCTCTCTTGAAGTTATACGGAACGTTCTGAATGTCTCCTCTCTTTATGCTGTTGCATGGATAAGCGGAGTCATCACAGTCTAAAGTGCTGCCTTCTATGCTGAGCCATCCCAGCTGAACGCCCCTTGTGAGTACTCTCTCTTGAAGTTACACCGAGCAGCCTGAAGGTCCTTCCTCGTAAGCTGTATGCGTTGAAGCCGCCGTCTCGCGCCACTACCTCCAAGAGCCTAGTCCCCTACGTTGAAGCACCACCATTGACGGCTTGACCTGACTACCCGAACTACGATCTCTGCCTACCTGGAGCGGTGACCCGAGTTCGATTCAGATCTCCCGAGGCCAGAGTGGCGGCTCCACGCAGCCTTCGAAGAGGTGTACTACCCGAGTCTAGAGCCCGAGGCCGTTCCGGCGGCGCATTGATCCTGAAACACAAAAGCCGAAGAATAGAGGATATAGCTACTTACCCACATTGACGCCGTTCCGAACCTCCTGTAGTGGTGCCTCGCTTGGCTAGCCGAATCCCGATCCTGCGAGGTGGAAAACAACGATAAAGAGTACCCCCATCGAGTCTCCTGTGCCCACTCCTTTGCAAGAGACAGAACGGCCACAAGGAGTGAGGTTCTGCGCCCCTGTGTTCGAGAGTCTTCCCTCCAGTGCCATACTCGCCCACCAACGGACTTGACCTTGGTGTCCAGATACTTACCCCCCCCCCCCCCCGTCTACATTCAGAGCAGCCTCCAGTTTTAGAATTATTCAAATAATAAAGTCTTTTAAATTGTTATTCTGTTGTCTGTCGTCTCTGGTCTGTGGGGTAGCTCCTCGGAAGGGCACTGCCAAGGGGTTAACGGGGAGGTCGGTCGGCGTGGTGCCACCGTATCCCCGACCTGTGACACAAACACATCAGGCTTGTTCGAGATGCATCGGCTTCTCGCAGACCGATCAGCGCATGACATCAAAGCACTGCGAGGGCGATCCAGAAGCACAAGGAGTCGTATGCTCTCCAAACACTCCGATCAGTCCGCACCGCTCTGATGCTTCTCCAACAAGCCTTCCATCATCAATGGTGGTCGTTGTGTTACTTTTGATGCTTATGGCTTTGCGAACCTACATCGGCATCCAAACACAGCGAATCCAACGCATTCGTGCAGCTCGCCGTAACTTGCATAGACAGAGATCACAATCGAGCTGCCATTAGCTCGATTAGCTGCTATTTTAAAAATGTAGGTCACAAGTTTCTGTTTGTCTTGCTGGTAGCCCCGCCCTCAGCCCCTGACGCAAGCGGTTCTTACTTCTAGCCCAGCAATGTTTTGGTGCTACTTATGGCTCGGTTCCACTGAGCGGTACGGTACGGTTTAGTACGGTACGCAATTATTTCCGTTTCCACTGTCAAAAGTTGTGAATGGTACCAAAATGTCGAACTGTACCGTACCACTTTTCCGGAACCCTTCAATTGGGGTACCTAGCACAGTGGTACGGTACTAAAGGGTGGAGCTAGACTCACTGCAGAACGTTGATTGGTTGACCGAGTATCGTCACTTGCACATGCTACAAGGGGAATGACAACATAAGAGGTGCCATTTTTTAATATACAGTTGAAATACAATACTACTATTATTGTGTCACGAAATGTAGTTTTAAGAGTTTTTCAGGCGAGAATGTAGTTGTTTAAAGCTCAAATCTGTGGTTTATTTATAAAGATGTATGAAAATTTGATCCAAGTTGTGAGATCCATTCCAGGTGATCACCGGGCACTCAATATACAAAACTGTATATTATCATATTCTTTTGTGTTGCATTATTTTTTATTTTTTATGTTGTTGTCTTCCTGCCTCGGGACTACAGGTGAAAATTAGCATTTATACTATAAGCTGGCTCATTTACAGTCTGTACAGAAATGTTAGATTGTTCGTTAATGTGCGCTGTCCCGAATAAATAAATAAATAAATAAAAATAAATAAATAAAATGTACCCTGCTTGGAACAGCCTTTCCTCGGCTAGTCCTTCTGATGTTTGCCGCCGACTCTGACGTCTCTGTAGTGGTTAAACATGAGATATAATTCGTCTTGTGTATATCTAATGGGCGATCTTTGGTCTTGTGAAGCTATAATTTGTTCCCTGGCCAATCGTTTTGGCTGAGGGCTAAGTGAAATTTCATAACTTTATATTTAGACTATTTAACTTTACCGTTGTAACGTTAGACTAGAGCGCTTTGTATGTTTGACTGAATTGTTTGCTTTATTTCTTATTGTATAGCTTCTTGTACCTTTCACTTATACTTTTATAATCGCTAATATTGATAAAACTGAAATTTAACAAAAAGAGACAGGGTTAAGTTTTGTCATTTTTAATTTTATTACAGTGAAGATGATCAGAGTACAAATGCACATTTTGCCTGAACCATTTTAATAAGTTTAATATTTTCTTTAATTTAAACGAAAAGAGGCAGGGTTGTGTTTTATATTTCGTTTTGTTATAAATAGGCTAACGTTATGCATGCAGTGAATACAATACTCGTTGCCTGAACCACATTTGTGTGGCTATAATGTTTAAGATTTCTTTAAATGAAAACGAAAAGAGGCAGTGTGGTGTTTTATAACATATTTCGTTTTATTGTTGCCTAAAATGTACATACAGAGATAACTGGAGTAGCAGAGCGAGCTGAGTGACGCTTTCAAGAACGCGCTGTTCCATTTGCAGAATTACCGGACTCGTGTCCTCGGGAGTCATTCTCCTGAGTTGGACTTGGCAAGTCTTGGTATTGAGAAACGCCTAATGTCGGCGCTTGGCTTCTTGTGACAAACATGCCGAGAAGCAAGAACAAGATCTGCTGTATGTCATCCATTGTTGTTTACTATGTCGCTTTCTTCTTCGGGCAAAAAATTACGTCCATCGCTTCTTTCTGGCATAGGCTAAACCACGCCTATCAAGTAAGGGTACTGTTGGCTGTGGAAACACAAGCCGGATCAGGGCTTTGCAGCCCTATATCTGCTATAACCACACTATGCAAGTTTGCCAAACCGGGTTGCGTTTCTGTATGAGTTCGAATGAGACATAAGAAAACTACAAATTTGACTTGCTTTACGTCAAGCGTTACAATAGTCATTATTTAGTTTTTCTTCGTTTCTGATGTCGCAATACATCATACTTTCATGAAATCATGCAACATACTCTACCTTGTCTGTGGACATTGTTCATTCCAAAGCCGGTGCTATATAAACAGCGAGCTTCCAACCTGTAGTAGTCAGCTGCAAATATGGCTTGACCCCAAATTCTAACAAAAGGTTTGTCAGTGGTTTACAGTAGTATCAGATGTACTTAAAAATATACTAAAAGTTTACCAAAGTTTGACTCCAAGAAAGGCCCCATTTTCAAAATGTCGGCCATCAGGTCCTTAAAATGACCATTACTACTTTGTATTCCTCCTAGACCAGGAATACTGGTGCCTGATACATGTTTTGGCCATGTAATATTCTAATTAGCATATTTGCATGATGGATAAGTGATTACAAGTACAATTATATATTAAAGCAATTGGTTACAAGCATATTTATGCGAAAAATAAGTACAATTTCCCTTAAGTATTTGCATATTTCTCCTTTTTCATATCGTTTTGCCTAGTGTTGGTGGTTTCTGTGGTTCATAACCATTGTTTTAATTCCAATAAAGAATACATTTATTAGAACTGTGTGGTACTGTAAAATGGATTCCACACTCCCTCACTCTGCAAAGGACTGCAGGGATTAGTTTGACCGGAGGGAATGCATACAGTCTTAACTTCGGCCACGGATGAGCAAGGACATCTATCCCCAGAGGCATCGGATGAGACAGGGAAAACCACAGGGGGCACTGTGTCGAGCTCTGTGACGCAAAGAGGTCCACCTCCGCCTCCAAATGCTCCAAATTTGAGCCACTGTTTGGCGGTGCAACATCCACTCGACAGAAAGTCTGCTGCGACATTCACGTCCCCTGGAACGTGAACTGCTCTCAGCGAAAGAAACCTGTCTTGAGCCCAAAGGAGGAGGTAGCGCACATGCCTGTCAAGGGTGTGCGACCGTGAGCCTCCCTGGCAATTTACATGGGACACTGTCGGTACACAATCCGTTCCACCTGCACGATCTGTTCTACGCATGCCTACTAGATGCAGTAGAAAACGCACATGCGCAAATGATAATTCTGTTTTGCGACGATTTACGACACTGCACGATCTGTTACACGCATGCGCATATTTGTACCGCGAGACTTTCATTCACTCACAGCGAAAGAAAATGGAGTTCAGCGGAAGAAATGAGAAGTTTGCCCTTTACGCTGCCGTTAGGCAATATTTGGTTGACGGGTTGGTGGATGCGGCGTTGAAGAAGAAGGTCTCACGAATGGCTGCAAATTTCGTTATAAGAGGTAAGTGAGTGTGGGTATTTGAAATAATATTAGCATTGTTTTAGTTAACACGTGTGAGCATGTCAGTAATGTTCCATCTAGTCAGACATAGTAACCGCCAACATTTTTCACCACAGGTGTTTGCATCCCTGAACAAAGACACATGTGCACATAAGTGCTGTATTGTAATACCAAACAAAGCAGCAAAATCATTACGTAACAAACATTGTTTGTCTATCACAGAAAGTAAATTATTCTACACTGGCCCCAGTGCACAATTCATGATGGCGGCGTCCTATGGCGGCGGTTAATACAAACCGGCTAATATCTTTTTTTTTTTTTTTTTTTTGCCCAGCCACCACCCCCCCATCTTCGGAGGTCAACTTTATTTTTATTCATATAACAAAATAAGACAGATCATATGTTTGTAAATAATAAAGAATGACAAGCCGTAACAGGGAGACAGGGAGGTACACAGACAAACAGTCAGACAGACACACGGTCAAACAGACAGACAGACAGACAGACAGACAGATAGACAGACAGAGAGGAGTTATAAGTGTGGGATTGGTATGTCTGTAAGTGTGACTGTTAGGTGTTGTTAAGGCAGATATATTCGAGGGGGGGGGGATGGTTGGAGGGGAGGGGAGGGGTGGAGAAGGGGTGAGTGGGAAAGCACGTGGTCTACATTAGCTGTTGAATTTGTAGAAAGGTTATGAGAGGATTCCAGGTTTCTTTAAAGGCAGATATATTGTTCCTTTTATGAGCTATGGTTTCTTCTGTCAAAATGAATTCTGTAATTAGGTTAGTCCAATGGGTGAAATTGCAAGATGATTTTGATTTCCAGTTTTGAAAGATTATTTTTTTAGCGATTGCTAGAGAGACAAGAACTGGGGTTTTGTATTTGGAGGGGATGGAGGTTTCTGAAGTATCTCCTAGGAGACAGAGTGCAGGAGACATTGGAACTCTGCAGTCCAGGATCGAAGATAGTGTGTTGGTTAATGTGGTCCAGAGAGAGTGAACAGGCTGGCAGAGCCAGGTTGCGTGGAGATAGGTATCTGTGCTCCCATAGGTGCACTGTGAGCAGGTGTCTGTGTCAGATTATTTCATTTTAAATAGTTTACTCTGAGTGATGTAGATTCTGTGGATGGTTTTATATTGTATGAGTTGTAAATTGGTATTGGTGGTCATAATAAAAGTGTTCCTGCAGATCTGTGTCCAGAAATCCGGGTCGGAAGATAGCATGAGGTCACTTTCCCGGCTAATATCTAGTAGATTTCCTGTTGGCAGAGGCTGCCGTCAAGGCTGTCCTCTCTCACCTCTCTTATTTTCTTTGGTCATCGAACCCCTGGCTGCAGTAATGAGGGCAAATACAAGCATACTGGTTATTAGAGTTGGCTCAGATGAGCATCGTATTTCACTTTATGCCGATGATGTGTTATTATATTTTAAATACCATGAGACTTCGGTTGATGCAATTCTTTCCATTATCGGAGAATATAGCACATTTTCAGGATATAAAATTAACCTAAATAAATCTCAGGCCTTGTACTTGTGTGCTCCCCCTGAAGCTGGTTTGGGTTCCCCGTTTCGCCTAGCTCCCTCTAGTTTTCAATATTTGGGAATAAATATTACACCCGATTTGTGTGATTTATTCAAAGCTAATTACACCCCATTAATTACCAAAATTAGTCAGGACTTGTCTGATTGGTCAAATCTCCCCATTTCATTTCTGGGCAAGGTTAATGTAATAAGGATGAACATTCTTCCCAGGTTGAATTTTCTATTTCAAAGTTTGCCCTGCTATTTGACTGTTGCTTTCTTTAAAAAAAAAAAATTCTATCATATCAAAATTTATTTGGAATAAAAAAAGCCTAGACTCAAATTTTCTACTTTACTGAAACCCAGAGAACTAGGAGGGATCTCACTCCCTAACTTCCAGTTATATTTTTGGTCTGCCCAGATCAAAAATATGATAAATTGGTTTCTTAATAGAATGGATTCACGGTGGGTAGGAATTGAGTCTTCGAGATGTTTCCCAAACTTGTTATGTACTTTACCATTTATATACAGTGTACATAAAATTGAATCAGTGTCCAATATTTATACGGTCTCAAACACTCTCCTGGCTTGGAAAGATGTTTTGAAGTATCTGAATATTCCATATATTTTATCTTTAAAATCTCCTATTTCATCCAATCCTGATCTACCCCCTGCTATTCAGAACATTGGTCTTCAATCATGGAGACTGAGGGGAATTTTGGAGCTTGACCAGTTATTTGACATGGGCAATCTGAAATCATTTCAGTTATTAAAACAGCAATTTACTTTACACAATAATGATTTCTACAAATTCTTGCAACTAAGACATTTTCTGGAATCACTTTTAAAGGATGATAGAATACGTTTTGATCTTTCTGATATACTGTAGGAAAACAATTACATTCTTCAATTTCCCTCAAAAGGAAGATTTCTGTTTTTTATAATATGTTATATAATGTCGGGCCTTCCTCCTTTCACCCTCTGAAACCGATATGGGAAAAAGACTTTGAGACAAATTTCAGTGATGAGGCGTGGCAATCGATCTGCTCTGGTGTCTTTTTTAGAGGGGCTTCAATATTGAATCACGAGCAAAACTTCATGTACATGTACAACTTCATGTGAAGTTCATGAAAAAGTTCATGTACAGGACTTATTTAACACCGGTCGTCTCCATAAGATTTTTCCAAATGTTTCCCAATTTTGTTTCAAGTGTAAGGCTGCGTCCGAAATCGCGTACTATGTGAGTAGGTACTACATTTAAATTAGAACGTACTTCACGACCGTTAAAAAAAGTACGTTCTATATAGTATGAATACGGGTAGTATGAATGGAGTCCGGACGTACTACATGCGCCATGTTGGAAATGTCACATGACATACGCTGTCAACAGAGCATGTCACGTGACATAAGCTATCATAACAGCGCGAAAATTTAAAGAGCCCATTCCACTGACTGCACCAACTGCGAGTGATGTTTTTAGTTCTGCTTTCTGCCTTCATCTGCGTTTTTACATCGTTCGAGCTCACAATTCTGAGGAGGCGTCGGTCAGCTACTCGCAGATCACGCCTTCGTTGAGAGCTTTTACGGAATTTCTCAAATAACGTAAGTATCATCATTTATTTAGCTAATAAATTTTACCTCAGAAAAACACACAAACCTGTGAACAATGACAGATGTTGATTTTTGGCAAGGAAAAAGTAATTTATTTGCTTGTGCTATTACTATCAATGAATAAACATGAATGAATCAATAGAGATAACGTTACATATGTAACTTATGTGTGTGTGTATCTCTATTGATTCATTCATTGATGGTAATAGCACACGCAGTGTGCTTGTATGCGTGTGTATATATATATATAACTTACAGCTTGTGAAATTACCATCAATGAATGAATCAATAAAGATACATTTTTATTTAATTTTAATGGCAATTTTAAATTTGATTTAATGGCAATAGCTCTTTTTCATTACCATTAGTGAAATAACTGAACATAAATATACAAGCTTGATCATTTTAATTATAAATTGTCAAAACAATTTGTTGAACTTGATTTTAATTTTTAATATTTTAATAATTTCTCCTATAATTCTAGGAGAAAATTTCAATTGACACTTAGAGGCTTTTACATCTGATGTCTTCATTATATTTATAATTTATATAATATATACACACATACATATATTCAAATACATCATGCATAAGAAATGGATCGTATACATATAAATACAGACATACTATATTTATAAATAAGCCAACACAAGAAACAAGTATCTTGTTAATTAAAGTTGTATTCTAAAATAAAACTATATACATGTTTACAGATTGTGAGCCCTACAACCTACTGCCACCTGAATGCTGCTGTGCCAATTCTTCGGCTGTATTTTGAAGATGGAGCTGACCTCCTCCCCAACCTCAGACTTTCACGGCAGTCCATCCAGTCCTTGATTGCTGCAGTGAAACCTGATTGCGACCATGGGTGGGAAAAGGACGTTGAGGTGCTTGTGTTCCTTTACTGGCTGGCCCATGCAGCATCATACCGGGTAGTGTCACTCGCCTTTGACATCCCAAAGTCTACTGTGCACGACATTGTGCACAGAATGAGCAAGGCAGTCATCGGGATTTTGAGGCAGCTCATCGCTTTCCCCAGTGCAGATGACCTGGAGGCGGTGGGAGCAGGTTTTGCTCAGCTGGCAGGGTCTCCCGCTTTCAGTGTAGTAGCTGGGGCAGTAGATGGCTGTCACATCCGCATCAAACCACCAGCAAGTGACGTGCAGTGCTACTTCAACCGGAAGCTGTTTAATTCTGTACAGCTGCAGGCCATCACTGACCACCAGGGGAAGTTCCTCGACATTTTTGTGGGGTATCCTGGGTCTGTGCACGATGCCAGGGTGCTGAATAACAGCCCTGTGTACACTGGCCACCTGTTTCCACCTGCAGGAAAATGCATCCTTGGAGATGGTGGGTATCCTTTCCTGAGTGCGCCCATCTGCCTCATGACGCCATACAGAGAGCCTGTACAGAATGCTGTACAGGCTTGCTACAACAGGAAGCATTCTCGTGCACGGAACATCGTCGAGAGGGCCTTCGGGATGCTGAAAACGCGCTGGCGTTCCATTTTTTTCAAGGCACTGGAAGTCAGCCCTGCTTTTGTGCCAGATGTCGTTGCATGCTGCACGGTGCTCCACAACCTCTGTCTTATCAATGGGGACATAGTTGATCCAGAAGTTGCGGAGGATGACGATGGCCCATCTGAACCCCGCAACACAGAAGCCAGCGCAGGAGAGCACGTGCGGGACAATCTAGCTGCAGCGGTGTCTGCACCAGGCAACTGTGTGCCTGCTCTTCATGAGCACGATTACCTGTAGGACAATTAACACAGGTTAAAATCAGTTCTTGTTCTTAGATTGACAGTGTTCCAGGTTGTCTGTTAGTTATGTTAGTTATTATGTATATAGTTAGGTGTGTGTGTGTGTGGGCACAGCCCACAGGGTGCTGTGATGCGTACAGTGCAGTAGTAGTAGTTCAGGGCTGCCAACTTTTGAGTTTAGCTTGGAGTGAGATTTTTTGGGGGGGGGGGGATGGGTGGTATGTAAAAACAAATATTGCATCACAATAAGTGTAATTGTGATTGTCAAAACATTTGGTAACTAAATAGAATTTTATGAAGTTTAGTGACAACATGTTACAATGTTTACATTGTACAATGACTGGTATAGGATACTGTTTTTATTATTGCTTGACAAAAATTTCAAGATTTCATTCCATTCTTGTGATTTGATTCCGATTTTGATTCAATATGGACTAATTTGGATACATGTTTATTTAAAATTTTATTTTTTATTTACTTATAAAACATAGAGGGCCCAATCTGCTGGTATTATTAAAGGTTAAAAATAACAAATTAAATTAAATATAATGCAGTTTTTGTTATTATAACAATTATTTAATGACATAAGTAAAAATATAATAAATATGTAATATAGTGCTCAGCAAAATCTCCTCTCTAGCTATTTTTTCTATTCAATTAACATGCTATGGTCATTAAATGGCTTTCCTGAGGTAAATGTAACGTTATGTGACATAATTGTTCTCCTGCTGTTATATATTGACCTCTTTCAGTGGTTGAAAAACACTAATTGGTCGATTTATGTATACTTTCGGTAAGTTGTACTGCATCTTTAAATAAAAAAGTAACAGATGATCGGTTCACGTGCACTTGAACTGAGGCGCTCAGCGATCTGTCACGTCACATTTACAAGCGCCAAACGTATTTTTGTCTGAATTTCGTAATAAAATTGACAGAATCTAAGAGCTGAGAATTAGTTTAATATTAAAAGTACCTTTGCTCCGCAATTTTTCTGTGCGTGAGAAAATGGATGTGTGGCGTGAGAGCGTGTGAAAAGTGTCAATTGCGTGAGTCTCACGCTCAATGCGTGAGAGTTGGCAGCCCTGGTAGTTAGAGAGGTGCATGGCTATCTGTGTGCATCCCTCTGTCTTACAGCTCACTGCCGCTGGACAAAGCCTCTCCATCACCAAGACTCCTGTCGGGCCTCCTCGCGGCTGCACATGGTAACTGGGGATATTGCAGACCCAGGCTAATCGACAGGGGATCTCGGAGCTACAGTGGTCCCTAGAGGTGACACCCACCAACCACTGGCACACTGCCTTAGGCTGTGTGTGAATTTGTATAGCAAATCTTTAAAATTCTAACTACATATCACATACTTGAGCTTAATTACAAATGATTTACTTCAAATCCAAATCCAAAATTACCCAAGGCATGAAGTCCTCATCTTGTACACATGCTTTGAAAGAAACATATATTGAATTATTTTAAAGTGATGCCCTACAAATGAGATTGCTAGTGTCAAAGTCCCTTTAGATCTTTTAGAAATCTGTGAAAATTACCTTACTGAAGCTGCTGAAGTTCATTTTCTTTCCTCATCATGACACTATAATAAAAATGTTTTAATACTTTTCCTTTTGGTGGTGCTTTAAGCTCTATTATACTACTTAATGCCAAAGTTATGATTTTGTTTTAAGCTTTGTATTCTGTATCCATTTAAAAGTTATATACACAAAAATAAAACATACATTTTAACAGTGTCTGGAGTGTGTGGGTATTTCTCTACAGTGCGGCACTTGTTTCAAAAACCATCTGGAATCTGCTACAAAATACACACACAAAACACTTAAAAAATATTAATTACTCAATGCCACATATTAAGCACTTTACAACTGACAATCTAGCTACTGCAAATCCCTGGGAATTAAGTGTTTTGTAATAAAACTTGCACAAACAGCATTACACAGTGAACTTACTAACAAATAAATGAAAGAGAGTGTGTACCATTTGATTCCTTTATTATTTTTTTGCAATTATTTCTAACAGCTGAAGAAATCTTTCCTCTCTCTCTTTTGTCTCCCTTTCTCTCTCTCTCACTTCTCGGTCTCTTCTTTCTTCTCTTTCTCTGGCCTCCTGTTCTAGTCTCTTCTCATGCTCTCGTCACTCTCTTTCTTTTCTTTCCTCCTTTTCCTCCATCTCTCTCCTCCCTTTCAATGGCATCTCTGTCTCTTTCAGCTTCCCTCTCCTCCATCTCATTGAGGATGGAGAGGTAACAGCAACATCCGGGCCAGATGAGGCAATAAGGGTGGGTGGTGTGATGGAGGTTCTGCCCCCTATTGCCTCATCCATGGCAGAATACCATTTCCAGGATGCTGCTGTAACCTCCCCATCATCAGTGCTCACCCCAGTCTGTGGACATTTCAGATCCTACAAATATTTGAAAACAGAATATCAAGACAGTCAATTACATTGTAAAACATATGATTCGTTAAATGATCGCATTACAGGGCCAAACATGAGCATGATTCAGTCATGACAGAATTCTCATTTTAGGGTGAACTACAATAATAATAAAAAAAATCTTACTTTATATTTTTGTTTAAGGTTCTCCCATTTTTTTTTTTATCTGAAGAGCAGACATTTTGCCCTCTAGCCTCTGCTCTGTGATAAAAACTCTGCAATAAATGCACAGAAATCAAGCGTAAAAGGAATGCAGTAAGAGCTTGAGTAGAAATGTTTACATCTACAACTAACTTACCATTGAATCTACACTTGAATAAATTAACATATTACATTTGTCTTGTATACTTACTCAAAACCTTTAATTGCAGCGTTTCTCTTTCCAGTGAAGAGGGCTTCATTAGCCACTCTCCACTGTATTAGAGCACGGGTGTGTTCATCAGTCCCTGCAAAATCAACACAGAATTTAACGTGATGAACCATGGTCAATCATACATCAATACTCACTTTTGGGAGATATATGTATAAGAAATGCAGACATACAATTTTATTCAGGGAATGGATGTCCACATTGCTGACCTATTTGAAGTCCCTAAATGGAAACTAAGGGAATCTAGTTTGCCGGTAAGTTGCATAATGTGTTGACAAGTCCAGCAGATACACCTCTTTAAGTGAAGATATGTCCAAGGAGATCTGAACATAGTTTTTTTTTTTCATAGGACAATGTGGAATCTAAAGATATCATCATTTTGCCAGCATGGTCTAGGGGGTCACAAACAGCAAGCCACTACATGCTTTGTGTACAGTTACATTGTTTTTTAGTTTTTCCTCTATTTTTAAACCAGTTGGTGCTGACATTAATAGGGTATGTTCTTCACAGGTGTTATTAGTTGCTAAGAAGGAGGCTATTTTTCTGGACTCATTATGTCCAAATGAGTTTGGAGATGAGAAATACCGAACCATATTTAGGTTTGAAACGCATAAGCAGAGGACATTAGCCAGTTTTGACCTGTGACCGATTAAGGCTAACACAGAGAAAAGAAAGTGCATGTAGTTACATGCTACTATGGGAATTAAAGTTAATACATGATAGGGGGCGTTTTCTACATTTTTTTTTCATCCAGTTAAGCCTGAACAGCACTCTGAAAATCTTCAATCTGATGACACTGTGTAACAGCCTTAACAAATACAGATCAAACTGAGTGAAATGGACTGATATCCTGTTCAGGCAAAGCCTTGTTCTCTGGCTTTAGGTTTGATTAAAAGCCTTGTTCTCTGGCTTTAGGTTTGATTAAAAGCCTTGTTCTCTGGCTTTAGGTTTGATTAAAAGCCTTGTTCTCTGGCTTTAGGTTTGATTAAAAGCCTTGTTCTCTGGCTTTAGGATTGAGTAAAAGCCTTGTTCTCTGGCTTCAGGTTTGAAGTTATAACAGTTATAACATTAAAACAAAGTGGGAAGTGCTTTATACAGTCAACCTACCCAATGTAAAGCATACCGCTTCTGATCGGGTACGGCAACAACACAAGGACAAAACGTAGCAGAGCTGCAGTACACCGTTTCTCCAAAGGGGGGCTCCAAACCACCAAACTCAATACAGCTGCTTAATTACGGTGAAAATCACATACAAACACTAACCTACATTTCTAACTCTGTTACACCTGTACACCAATAATGCGATTATTTCCAATGATCAGAGTAAGGAGTTAATCGCAGTAAGATGTTTACATGACTGGAGCAAACCTCTTCACTCCTACATGCAGTTTTTATTTTCTGATTATTCACACATAGCCCAATGCAGAGCACAAATGATGAACTCATTTACTGTCCACTGTTTTAATTTACGTACGTTAAATAACAAATGGGTTCTTATGGACGTATTTTGTTATTCTGTGCCGTGATGAAGACAGAAATATTATGTCGGTGCCTGTAACAGTTTTATACACTGCTTTCACGTTATTTGAGCTGTTTCTGGATGAAGGCAGACTGCTAAGTCGTGTTGACAGAGTCCAGGGAAAACTTCCTAATGTCAAGTTTAAAATGAATAAGCGCTTAAGGTGCGTGACAAAAACACACGCGCACTTCAGTTAGTGCGATTAAAGTGTTTACATGGCCGCATACTGCGATTAAAAACGGTGTACGCCACCTGTTTTAATACGATTATAGTTGATGCGATTATGAGCTTAATCACATTAAGTATTGTGTTTACATGATGTAAAGTATAATCGCAATATTGCTAAAATCCCATTATAATCGCATTATGAGGGTGCATGTAAACGTGGTCAATGTTTTCACCCTTTGTTACATTGCAGCCATCTCCTAGAGACATTTGTTAAATTTTTTTTCTTCTTAATCTACACTCAGTACCCCATAGTGACAGCAAAATACAGAATTGTAGAAGTTTTTGCAAATTAATAAAAAATAAACTGAAAGGCCGTGTTGCAGGGTTAATTTTTCAACGAATTTGTGCAATTTGCTTGTTGGTAATAAACATTTAAACTGTAATCCATTGTATTTTATGTTGTTGGGTATCACAGAACGGAATATAATACAAAAAAGTAGGTACTATCTTACAGCGGTTTGCAACGATTCTCCTTTCCCCCACAATGCATTGCATTACGTCACCTTGGGGAGAGAATTTACCAAAGCCCGCCTTGAGAGCATTGAGAGTGACTAGAGCGACGAGTAGTAGACGAGAGTATTCAGATAACGCAGATTATAGATAAGTAGATAAATACATAGATATAGATAGACTAGATTTATAGATAGACAGACAGATAGATAGATAGATATAGATACATAGGCTAGTATAGAGAGAGATAGGCAGACAGCCAGATAGCATAACGTTAGCATAGATAGCTAGCAGCTAGATAAATAAATAGATAGAAATATATAGTAGGTAGATTGACAATGGTGAACTACTGTGTTTGTGCTGGGTGTAAAAACTCCACCCAAACAGGACACAGGGTCCATGGCTCCCCTCCACTACAGTCATGATCAGTCTGACATCAGAAAAGCACATTTCGTGATTCATGAATATGAACCAAAATAAAAGTGCAATGTCCAGAAGCTTGTCATATTTAGCTAGTAGCGCCTAGATATTTAGCTAGATAGCGCCTTGGCTAAAGTTAGTGTTTGGATCACTGGTGATAATCAAGCGACTTTCACAACAGTGTGTGTGTGTGTTTGATTTAGCTGCTTGATTTAAAGTGGATGGAAATTGACTATTACGGTTTTCTTTCATACGTATTTAACCGTGATTGTGTTGCTGACCATTTTGGATTTCTTTGCGCAAGATGTTGACAGAGACACAATGTAATTTGAAGCCCCCTAGAATGTCTCACGGTAAATCTTGGGTATTTCTGGGATGATTCAATGTTTGAGTGGTTGATATGCTGTCTAAAACATACGTTGCCAAATTCTATGCATGCAGGACATTTCCATACACGTTGATGAAATTACAACATAGCCTACACCAAAACATAACCTCTTAGATTTGCCATGATTGTCATATGTGTGGGTATGTTTACTGGCTCTGCCACAGCTGTGCAGGTGAACCTAAAGCCCAAGATGGTCAGTGTGGGGACTCAAACGACTTTCAGGATGCAAACTTCCACCCCCCTCACTAGTCCTGAACAAACTGATGAAGAAGAGGATCCCTCTGTCATCATCAGTGATTCATCATGGGTGCCAGAAGACCAAATGTCTGATGAGGGTGAGGAGGAATTGTGTGAGGAGGAGCCATCTCAAACTTGTCACCGCCACCAAAAGTGAGATAATTTAAAACCAACATAGACCAACTTTGAATTTTCATTTTTGTGTATCTGGTAGTTTGAATGACACCCCTCCCCCCCTCCTCCTCCTCCTCCTCCTCCTCCTCCTCCTCCTCCTCCTCCTTTTTTTTTCGTTTAGTGGCATTGATAAATTCATTGTTTGCAAAGCGGAACTCATGGCCCTGTTTGCCATCTGCCCGGCCTGTTGTGAGAAGTGTGATAGTAGAATCGTGCAGCAGGGAGGAACATTCATTAAAATAGAGCAGGTAGGGTTTTGTTTTCACAAATTTAGATTAAAATCATTATTTCTTACTCTGACAATGTCATCATGTTCTGCTTGCTATATTTCCTATGCAGGGTAATCTCATGTGTGTTTCCATTGAAAACAAGAAACATTTGACCAGTAGTGTACAGTACTTACTCTATATTGAATCCTGATGTACTGTTGATTTTTTTTTTTTTTTTTTTTTACATATCTAGGTCTGTGCATCATGTGGTTACCAGCGTTTCTGGCAAAACCAGCCGATACTACACAGGAATATGCCAGCCTGCAACCTCCTTTTAAGTGGGGCTATTTATTTTACTGGATGTTTGGCCTCCCAGACATTGCGAATGATGAGCCTGTTTGCCCTTCAGTGCATCAGCGTGAGCACCTACTTTCGTCATCAGCGCCATTACACGATCCCTGTCATCATTCAGGCCTGGCAGAACGATCAGGCCAAGAATCTGAGTGACCTCAGGGCAATGGAGGCCTAGTTGTTGCTGGTGACTGCAGGTAAAGCAGAATTGTTTATTCTATGGCATTACTTAATTTTACATACAACCTGGATTCTATATTGCAGGTGACATGGTGGATTGTCTTTACAGACACTGGTTAATAAAAACTTGAAACATAATTCAAATTTGTAATTATCCCCAGGTCAAAATTCTCCAGGGCACTCTGCAAAGTACGGGTCATACTCGTTGATAGAGGAGAGAGTGAACAAGGTGGTGGATGTGCAACTTGTTCAGGTAAGCCGGATGTTATACGACAAAGAAATTAAGTCTGTGGACTGCAACTTATATAGCACTTTTCCACTAGTACAACCATGCATAGGGCTTTATCATGTCTTTCCTAACTTTGAATCCTGTACAGTGTATTATAATGCTTGGACCAGCAACCCTCTGGTTCCTTCACGCCTCCTTCACCACCACAAACATTCTACACTTACACTGTTATGTCATGTTGCAGAGCTCAGAGGTCCCCAACAGGTGTGAGCTTGAGGGGCTCAAGGGGCTCAATGCATCAGCTTGCTGAGGAGGCAGGACCTGCATTTGTCAACCCTTATCACAGACAGACATCGCCAGGTAAATACAATATAGATGTAGAATGTAGATTTATGAATTGCACTGAGGTTGGATGTTTGTACTTTTGCTGATGCACTGATGGCCAGACAGTGCAAGCATCCACAAAGTTTGCTTTCTAACTCTTTAGGTTACCAAATGGGTGAGAGAAGAGCTGTGCCCTGAGGGAACACTGCATTATTTTGATGTGTGGCACGTTGGGAAAAGTATGTATCCATTGTTGGAACCTTGAAGCAGTTTTTGTTATTGCATTTCAATTAATACCATTTGTCTAAACCAGGTCTGGGGAAGGCCTTGGATACAGCCTCAAAAGACAGGCAGTGTGACCAGCTGCAGTTGTGGAGGCCAGCTATAGTAAACCATCTTTACTGAACTGCAGCCTCAACCCCAGATGGCAACCCAGCTGTGATGGAGGCCAAATGGAGAAGCTTGGTCAATCATATCCAGGACATCCACAACCATGACACCCCTGCCTTTTCCAGTTGCGCTCATCCCCCTCTGGAGGGGGATCAACGTGATAAAGAGTGGCTGGAACCAGGTCAGTGATGCGCGGGTCAATGTATAAACAAACCGCACCCGACCGACGTTTTCAACTAACCCGCCCGCAACTCGGACCGCAAAAAACGAAAAAGAAAATATTGTACCCGACCCGCTTCCTGACCCGCATTTTTTTTTAAAGTAGCTATAATGCTCATCGTAGCGTCTTAATATAACTTAATATTCTAATTTTGTCAAGAATTATAAAAAATCGTCAATATAAGCTCATAATTTGTACTAAAATAGTCTAAATGTTTAGTTTTAAAAACAGTTTTAAAAAGCTGGCTATGTCTATTTTGATGTTTCTGCTCAAGTTCAGCAGACAGTGAGGTTCGGGTTTGTTCCGATCAGAGCTCGTGAGCGGAGAGCGCATTTCTGAATATTCCGCTCCGCTCACGGTCGCTCGCCCAACCCAGATGGCCTGCTGGTTCGAAAATATGTGGAATAAGGGCTGCCTCCGACTAATTTTTTTTCTAGTCGACTAGTTGTTCATTTAAGCCATTCGTGGACAAATCGCCCCTTTATATTAAATTAATTACTTAAATAGGCTAGCCTACAGGAATAAGCGTAATGACCGCACGCATAAAGCTTGCCACAAAGAACCGGTTAAAGTAATGATTATGAATGTGTCTAAATTAGCAAGGAGACATTTAATTGTTTAGTAATAAACTGGTGTTTTCTGTGTCGCTGCAAAGATGAAGTTGACAATGCGGAGATTGCGGACTCGCCATGGACGCCAGAGAGAAATGCACATTTCATATGGATTAGCCTACATAATCAGAGAGTATAGCCTATTTATTTTGGTTTGAATATTTTCGTTTAAAAGTAGACATTTCAAGCTTTCTGTAATATATGGCCTATATTTATCAAATCTGTGAGGCACAAGCTGAGTTTCGGCGCCCTCCAGTTCACATGCAGTGATCGCGTACCGGCGCCTTATTTTGTCTGCTATATATTTGCTTCTTATTTAATAAATACGGGCAATTGATTGATAAAACATTGATCAAAATTAAGATACAATTTATACAAAACGAAAATCTTTTAAAAAGAGTTTTCTATAAAACAAAACTTAATGAAGTCGTCAAAAACAGCGCCAAAAACAGCGCCGTTGCTAGGAGGGCGTCAGCGCCTCTGCCTCTCAGCGCCTCTGCCTCACGAGTGGATGATAGCCCTGAAGACGCCTAGCAATGATATACCTTTACTGGTAGTATACCTTTAGTTAAGTTATCGCAGCGCGCTAAGAGACAATGTTATCGGAAAATGCAGCCCAGGTATATGCATAATGGAGATTCCAAAGCTCTCTTCTTTGGTCAGAACCATGGAGAGCGATCGAGGATTTACTTTTACAATGCAACACAATATTTAAAGAGCATCAAGCTATTAAAATCTATATTATGTATACGCACAGATAATATAACAGTAGGCTATATTAGTCAATATTTTTTTATTAGGTTAAGCAGTGATTGGATAACGTTTTTTTATTTTTATTTTATTTAACGTTTTTAATTTAAGGCCCACCCACAATTGGTCTGGCTTATCCAAAACTGGATTCCAGGAACTGGAACTGGCGCCGTGCCTGGTTGGTCGTGCCAGTTTTGTGGTTATCAAATGTGTAAATAGCATCGCAAGAAGTAGCCTACACATGACAAAGCCAGCACTTTGGTCATCATCTTTCATTATTTCGGCAAATGTCTCCCACACTTTGCTCTTTCTATTTGTGTATTTGCGGAGCTTCCACTCCCCAGTCTTCACCTATTTTCTCTTGCCGCCTCCATCTCTGCCTGCAGACTGAGCTCGTGCGTCATCTTCGCGCCAGTTATTCAGCCAATAAAGTGTAAATTAAATTTAAAACGTATTAATAGAAAATTGTGTCTAGAACTATATAAATGACAAAGGTTTAATTGGCATCTTTATTTCAAACGACCCGACCGACCGCGACCCGAATATCATTAAAAATATTTTTGGATGACTCGTAACCGCGGGTAACCGCGGGTGACCGCAGGCACCCGCTCATTTCGGATCAACCCGCGCATCACTGAACCAGGTACAGTACACAGTATGTAGTATTATGCATGCTCTATAATTCCTATGCAGGATAATCTCATGTGTGTTTCCACTGAAAACAAAAATCTGTCTGTCTATCTATCTCTCTGTCTGTCTATTTGTCTGTCTGTCTGCCTGTCTGCCTACATATCTTGGTCTTTGCAGGCTCAATGGGAGCAATAAAACTGGAGAGCATTGTCACAAAGACGTCCTTACTGAAGGATGTGAGACAGCTGTCTTTCACTCCTTCCACTCCCTCATCCTACACTTCGCGCCCAAGCACACTGGATTTTCATACCTGGGCATGTATAGCAGGTCAGTGCTGTGCAATGGAATACATAATGCAGTATTTTATCATACATACACAAGATTTTTGTTTCAAAGGTGTTCAAATTTGTTATTCTGTAGGCTTCTCTTAGCGGCACTACATTATAACTTCAATGCAAATAGAGAGATAGCACGAAGAAGCGATGGAACGGAGAAGTTTTGCGTGCGATACCCACGGTTTAGAAAAGGTGCCTATGTAGTGCGTCCCATCAAAGAGAAGGCCTCATAAGGTAAGCCGTGTCATGCAGTTGTATCATATTTTGACATGGCGAATGAGACATCTGATCAGTGACAGCAATCTTTATACAGTATTTTATCATTATTATTATGTCTGCAGGTTATGCAACATCATTAATCGAGGCCCTTCGGGAGAGCTACACACAATCACCAAAGGCTCTTCAAGTCTCAAGGCTCTTCATGCCCCCCCCCCAAACCCCCCCCATCGCCAAATCATTCGAACAAATTCCTAAGGAGGAGGACATCAGCCTCTATCTAGCCCAGCAGTCACACTACAACAAATCTAATTAACATTTTTATTTAATTTTTTTCCCAGACAGGTCCAATCATTTAGTTGTAAGTATTTTATTTTTGTTGTTAGTTGTTTTAGTTGTAGTAGTTTTATTCCTTCCTGTCTGTTCATTTGGTGGTGGTTTTCTGCATGCCGCATGTTTTGTTTTGTCTTTGTGTGCTATTTATTGCTTTGGTTTTTTACTTAGTTGTTTGCACAAGATCATTCCTTTTTTGTCTTTGTAAGAACCATTAATTGTAGCTGGTGGTGGGACCTTGCTGCTGTTGTGCCTACACTGTGTGCTCCATGTGGTTTTACAAGGGGTTCTGCATGCTGCATGTTTTGGGCACTGTCTGTGTGCTGTGGTTTTCTTTTTCTTTTGTTTGCATGAAATTTCTTTTATCTAATTTAGATTAACAACATAATTTACCAATCATTGTACCTGGTGTGCGCTTTTGTCTTGGGTCACTATGTGTCTGCTCTATGTGCTTTTGATATCACTGCATGTATGTATGCATGTATTTGTGTGTGTGTGTGAGAGAGAGAGAGAGAGCAAACCATCAGCTGACCTGCAGGTAAGACCACACTATTGCAAGGTAATTTTATGTTGATTTTTTTGTGCCTAACCCTTGAGTCTTTTCAGATTTGTTTATTTTATCAGGACTTCCAACCGGTCTCTCTCTTCTGTAATGTACTCCCATTACTTGGGATAAACTAATAAACTGTTTTTATTGGAATTCACGTGTTCTGTGTATTGTTACATTTTAAGGGCAGTTAAGCGATCACAACAGAACAAGCATGACTTAAATCTTGAACTGAAAAATACGTAATTTTATTAATGTTGTACATGCCAATATGGTTTTTATTCATTTTCATCCAAACGAGGCCATTGAAAGCCATGATAGGTCTCGTCACCACTATGAAATTGTTGCCTGACAGCTGAAACCAGACAGGAGGGTAGAGGCTTCCTTATATGCCTGCCAAGAACTCCATATGCCCAGCGTATAGCCTGCCTGTATGCAGTGTACCGGTATTGCCTAGGGATGAGTATGTTGGAAACATGTTTATTGTCTATACAACACATCTCTAGTCACCTATAACTGTTTAAGTTGGTTCATAAGACTTTGTGTAAAAAGTAAACAAACAATTAACATACTCGTGCGTGCTGGCTTGAAGGGGACCCTGATCCTGCCTGAAATGTGTGTATGCTATCTTCAGCACAAACGGATTCAGGTAGCATGCCTCAAATCCTGGATGCTGAGTGAGGCACGTCACATCTGGTCGCAGGGTGAGCTCCTTGAACAGCGACCAAAACACACTCACTTGCCTACAGCACAAGCTTTCCAACGCAGTTTCCATGGGACGGCACCGCCCACACAAGCACCTGCCAAACACAAGGACAGACACGCGGCGGCTACGTTTGCAACAACATTTTCACCGGAGGAAGAGATAAACTGACAGCTGAATCTAAACATATAAGGAGAAGAGATAAACATATAAGGAAGCCTCTACCCTCCTGTCTGGTTTCAGCTGTCAGGCAACAATTTCAGCTTTGGCCAAACGACCTTCTCTGTGAAGAGCTCCAAACTCTGGAACTCATTACCATCTGACATCAAGATTGTACCTGACTTTAAAGTGTTTACTTCCAGGCTAAAAAACTAGTTAAAAACAAACCAAAAGTGTACTCATTTTTAATTATTGTAAGTAGGTAAGAGTTGTATATGATATGCATGTTTATACATCATGTTTATATATATATATATATAATATATATACATATATATATTTATTTATTTTTTAAATTTTTTGAGGTAGTGTAGTATGTAAATTTTACGGGTAAACTTCATGGGTAAATTTTATTGTGTATAAAGGTCCAACCAGGGACAGGAGTTGTTTATATATTATGTTTATATTGTTTTAAATTGAAATAGTGAAGTATGTAAATTATATTGTGTCTAAAAGCCCAACCAGGGACAGGAGTTGAAAATTAGCATTTGCTATAAACTTTTTAAGCAGCACTTCAGTGACAAGCTTGCTTTGACACTATGTTTGTTTGCATTGTCCCTGTCAAATAAATAAAAATAAATAAATAAAATAAACGCTTAGAAACGCCCATATAGCTAGCATGAGGCCTTCTATTTCTAGATGACAAAGACAAAGTTTACCAGTACTACGACACTATGACAAAGGTTACCGGTACTTATCTGAACTAACTTCATGATCACTGCCACTAGATATAAAGAAAACGTTGATTTTTCACTCGGTGCTATTCAATGACAGTAAAAAAAAAAAAAAAAAGTGACGTTATTGTGCACTGCTGCTCGTAGACTAGCTCCAGTGCTCATTGCTGCGTTGCTAAATGATAGCAACTCACCAGGACACTTCACCAACTCTCCACTCATTCTCCTCGGACCATGCATTTAATTGGCTTTGACGGCCATCAGTTCTTGGCAATTCCTCATTTGCCCTCTCACGTCTGGCAGGTTCGAAATTATACGGCTGCGGGCCATCATACATGTTGGCTCTTGCCACCTCTTCCTCATCCCAGTCAGTCGCCATAGTTCTAATACTACAGTAGGATGAGGCTACCTTTCCTCCACTTCTCCCCAACGTGACGTCATCACCGAATTGCGTAAAAAAAACAAAACGTTAATACCAAAAACGTAAAAAATTGGTCTTTAAGACCATTTTTGAGACATTTTAAAAATGATATACATATCTTGAGTGATTTATGTACCCATTAATCGACAGTGGTGGTTAACCTGCAACATGGGCTTGAAATATCCAGAATTTCAGAAATTGGAACCTGCCCACACTGCCAAAAGTACCAATACCTGGTTTAATGACCAAGGAGTCACTGTGCTTGATTGCCATGCAAACTCGTCTGACCTGAACCCCAAAGGGAATCTATATGGCATTGCCAACAGGAATATCGGAGGTACGAGATACAACAATGCAGGTGAGCTGAAAGCAGCTTTTAAAGAAACCTAGGCTTCCATAACACCTCAGCAGTGCCACATGTGGATTGCCTTCATGCCTCTTCACACTCACACTAATGCAGTATTTCAAGCAAATGGAGGCCCAACCAAGTATTTAGTGCATATACGTGAACATATTTTTCAGAAGACCGACATTTCTGTATTAAAAATTCTTGTTTTTTATAGGTTGTATGTGAAATTCTAATTTTGTGAGATACTGAATTTTGGGTTTTCTTTAGATATAAGCCGTAGTAATCAAAATGAACACACATAATAGAAATATTTCGCATAGTGTCTAATGAATCTATATAATGTATGAGTTTCACGTTTTACATTTGAATTATTGAAATTGACAAACTTCCACAATATTCTAATTTTGTGAGACCTACCTGTATTTACTTTGTGCATGTTAAAGTTTATATGAGTTAGCAGATGCTTTTGTCCAAAGTGGCTTACAAATAAAAACAATACAAAGGTTCGCAATTAATAGCCTAATGAAAATACAATAATATACAAACCATAACTCATAATAACTATTTAATTTATGCTGAAAAGATGTCTTTAGGCCCCTTCTGAAAGACCCAAAACATATTATGTTGTAGTGTAGTCTTAATTTATGGTATTTTACTTTATCATAGGAGGAACAGGTAGAAGTGGAGGAGCTGCCCCTCACATTGCAACATATGTACCAGGCAGAATACATCGTGAGGAACAGTCTTGGGCTTTTCACTGGCCAGGTGCAAGAATCATCATACATGTTGGTGGATCATAATGACCAAATGAAAGCGTGGAGGGTGCTGATGGAGTCGATGAAGTGCGATGCCATGGAGTGTCACAGGTCGGGGTGGAGCGCCAGCGGGCCGCCCACCCCTTCTCTTGCGTGCCGCCCCTGAGGAGCTGGCCGTGGACACGAAGGAGACAGGCAGACACAGAATTCAAAATAAATATACTCTTTATTAAATAATAAAAACAATTTTAAAACGTCTCTTCAGCATTCTCTTCTTTTGGGGAGCAGGTTCTTCACTGGACTCAGACAGAGAGTGGAGGATACGTATATCTCACAGCATTAGCAGGTTCTTCTCACAGCACTAGCAGGTTCTTCACTGGGCTCGGAGAGTGGAGGAAACGTATAACTCACAGCATTAGCAGGCCCTTCCAGCATTAGCAAGCTCTTCCAGCATTAACAGGCTCTTCCAGCACTAGCAGGCTCTTCACCAGCCTCGGGCAGAGAGAGGAATGAACGTAATTCACAGCTTCCGCGTTCTCTTCTTCAGCGAGCTCTTCGCGTATCTCAGCACCTTCAGACAGAGAGAGGTTAATGGCATTTCACCAATGCAGCAGGTTCAGGCAGAGAAGAGATTAAAGTGGTGTTTCACCAATACAGCATATTCAGGCAGAGAAGAGGTTAATGAACAGCTGTGACTGCGAGTGAACAGCAGAAACAATTCCCACACTCTCATATCCACCACACACTGCAAGGTTCCACTCGTGCTCATTTCCACAATAAAACTGCAATTCAACAGACTCACGGTGCACCCAAGGCTTCCGCCCGCATTCCAGCCGAAGTTTTCTCTGTCTCTCTCTTGCTCTCTCTCTCGCGGCCTCCCTCCGCATCAGCGGCCGCGGCCGCTCACGTGCTGCGCGCCTCACATCTCCTCGTGCCCTCCTCTCCCTCCTTCTCTCTTCAAAATGGCCTTTTATACTCAACTTTTGGGAGCATGTGCCCCAATCAGCACTCTAACTCCTCCCCCTCCACACCTGCCGCTCATTTCTTTTCTTTTTCTTTAATCACCCGGTGACATCCTCCCCCACCAATCCGCTCCAGTCCCTGGAGCGGGATGCTGAAAAAAAAAGAGAAAAAGAAAAAGGGAAGAGAAAGAAAAAAAAACTGGTCGCCATACCCTCGGCCCACGGTCGCTCAACTCAGGGCGGCACCCTGCCGACTACGCCATTTATGTCACAGGTCGGGGTGGAGCGCCAGCGGGCCGCCCACCCCTTCGCTTGCGTGCCGCCCCTGAGGAGCTGGCCGTGGACACGAAGGAGACAGGCAGACACAGAATTCAAAATAAATATACTCTTTATTAAATAATAAAAACAATTTTAAAACGTCTCTTCAGCATTCTCTTCTTTTGGGGAGCAGGTTCTTCACTGGACTCAGACAGAGAGTGGAGGATACGTATATCTCACAGCATTAGCAGGTTCTTCTCACAGCACTAGCAGGTTCTTCACTGGGCTCGGAGAGTGGAGGAAACGTATAACTCACAGCATTAGCAGGCCCTTCCAGCATTAGCAAGCTCTTCCAGCATTAACAGGCTCTTCCAGCACTAGCAGGCTCTTCACCAGCCTCGGGCAGAGAGAGGAATGAACGTAATTCACAGCTTCCGCGTTCTCTTCTTCAGCGAGCTCTTCGCGTATCTCAGCACCTTCGGACAGAGAGAGGGATGAACATAATTCACAGCTTCCGCGTTCTCTTCTTCAGCGAGCTCTTCGCGTATCTCAGCACCTTCAGACAGAGAGAGGAATGAACATAATTCACAGCTTCCGCGTTCTCTTCTTCAGCGTTCTCTTCGCGTATCTCAGCACCTTCAGACAGAGAGAGGAATGAACATAATTCACAGCTTCCGCGTTCTCTTCTTCGGCGAGCTCTTCGCGTATCTCAGCACCTTCAGACAGAGAGAGGAATGAACAATTCACAGCTTCCGCGTTCTCTTCTTCAGCGTTCTCTTCGCGTATCTCAGCACCTTCAGACAGAGAGAGGAATGAACATAATTCACAGCTTCCGCGTTCTCTTCTTCAGCGTTCTCTTCGCGTATCTCAGCACCTTCAGACAGAGAGAGGAATGAACATAATTCACAGCTTCCGCGTTCTCTTCAACGTTCTCTTCGCGTATCTCAGCACTTTCAGACAGAGAGAGGTTAATGGCATTTCACCAATGCAGCAGGTTCAGGCAGAGAAGAGATTAAAGTGGTGTTTCACCAATACAGCATATTCAGGCAGAGAAGAGGTTAATGAACAGCTGTGACTGCGAGTGAACAGCAGAAACAATTCCCACACTCGCATATCCACCACACACTGCAAGGTTCCACTCGTGCTCATTTCCACAATAAAACTGCAATTCAACAGACTCACGGTGCACCCAAGGCTTCCGCCCGCAATCCAGCCGAAGTTTTCTCTGTCTCTCTCTTGCTCTCTCTCTCGCGGCCTCCCTCCACATCAGCGGCCGCGGCCGCTCACGTGCTGCGCGCCTCACATCTCCTCGTGCCCTCCTCTCCCTCCTTCTCTCTTCAAAATGGCCTTTTATACTCAACTTTTGGGAGCATGTGCCCCAATCAGCACTCTAACTCCTCCCCCTCCACACCTGCCGCTCATTTCTTTTCTTTTTCTTTAATCACCCGGTGAGAGGAGCCTTTCACATTCATTTTTGAAAACATCCAGGACATGGAAACCTTCATGATTATTTGCAAAGACACCCTCAACCTGAGAGTAAATGCTGGAGTTTGGGTGCACAGTCACCCATATACATTTTGTTAGTGTGAGTGTATCTGGGTGACTGTGCACCCCACACTCTGCGTGTGTTTGTGTGCGTGTGTGTGTGTGTGTGTGTGTGTGTGTGAGAGAGAGAGAGAGAGAGAAAATTTTTACTCTTAAATAAAGATACTCAAAAAGTGTACTTCACTACTGTCCACCGCTGGTCTCATGTCACTTCTGTGTGCACACATGCTTCTTTCAAGTCATTTCCATTGTCAGTTTGAAATACTCTATAACGTTTCCCCAGACTTGTTTGTAGTTCTATCTTCATGTACGTGCAGATAGTCTAGGCAGAAATGCATATTATGTTCCTTATTGTCTTCTGTAAACAACATTGAAGGGATTATTTTCCTCATTTAGATTATATATATATTAGCCTATAGAGACCCATACTAATACAAAATGACTCAACTTAAAAGTTAACTAATATTAGCAGCTTTTAATAAAAAAAAAACGACACAAACCGTCTTTGACAATACTACTGACCTCAGACCAAAACATGGCAAGTTAATTAAGTTAAGCCTAATACCATACAGCAATGAATCGCAAAGGAGAGTATGGAGGAAACTGATCATGTATGTTCATGTAACAACTCACAACTCCTTTATTATTTTGGATTGGCAACCACATAAACACATCGTAATGCATAGCATAAGCTACATTTAAAAGCATCAAAATAATCCCGCTGTGAAATGTTAAACACAATACAACTAACGTTACACAAATATGCCGCAAGTTGTGCCGCCTGGCCGTCAAGTGTTTCATCGCATGCGTGGTACCGATAGTGTAGGAAAACCGTGACGTTTTCTACTACGTAATTACGCGCATGCGTGAAACGGATCGTGCAGGTGGAACAATGACAATGACATGACATTCCATCAGGGCCGGGAGAAAATGATCCAGAGCCAGAGAGACGGCTTGCAACTCGAGGCAATTTATGTGCCACGAGAAAAGCTCACCCGTCCAAACACCGCACGCCGGTCTGCTCTCGAAGACCGCACCCCAACCAGTCAAAAAAGCGTGCGTCGTGACAAGCTGGCGACGGCAAACTACACCCATCTTCACCCCCTGAAGTAAAAATGGGGAGTCTTTCCACCTCCAAAGAGCGCAAAAGCAACTGCGCGACACTCTCAGCAGGCAGAAGACAGACCAAGAAGGGCGGATGCCCCTGAGTTTCATCCACCACAGGAATGGTCTCATATGAAGGAGACCTAAGGGCAGCACAGGAGAGGCTGCTGCCATGAGCCCCAGAAGCCTACGACATATGCCCACCGCTGTAAGATGGCCGAGCCTGAAACGAGCTAAGCATGCACAGAGACTGGAAACTCGAGCAGGGGCCAGATGGGCCTGCATGGATAGAGAATTGAGTTGGACACCCAGGAAAGTGTTCTGCCGAGAAGGAGTTAAGACACTCTTCTGAGCATTCAACCTGAGACCAAGAGACCGGAGGTGGTGGAGAAGGACGTCCCTGTGACGACACACCAACTCTCTGGAATGAGCCAGTCGTCTTGATAATTTAGCACACGGATGCCCTGGAACCTCAAGGGGGCCAGAACTGCATCCATGCACTTGGAGAACGTCCACAGAGCCAGAGCTAGACCAAATGGAAGGACCGGATACTGATACGCCTTTCCCCCAAAGGCGAACCAGAGGAACATCCTGTGCCGTGGAATGACCTGGATGTGGTAATAGGCGTCCTTCAGGTCCACGGTGACGAACCAGTCCCCTGTTTGAATCTGTGCCAGGATAGTTTTTAACGTCAGCATCTTTAACTTCCCTTTGTAAAGGGAAAAATTCAGGCAACGCAGGTCAAATATGGGGCGCAGACCCCCATCCTTCTTTGGGACGAGGAAGTAGCGGATGAAGAAACCGCAGTTCAAGTCTGAAGGTTTACCTGAATTTGACTAAACCTGAGGTTTAGTATAATGCCACCTTTATACTCAAAAACATCTATAGAGGATGTATTACACATGTATTACCTTATTCAAATTGAAATTAGTGACCATTTTAGAGGGTTCACACACAGGCCTCTGTTTGGACTAATTCAGAGTTGTTTATGATCAAAGTTATACAACTCCAATTTAAGTTACTTTTGGGTGCAATAACTTTTACATTGAATGTCAAGTCTGTGTTTTAGCAAAAAAAAAAAAAAAGGGTATGTGTCCAAAAACACGTACTGAGTAGGAGTTACATGACATAGGCTAAATTGTTTACACCTCTGGTTCACCCCAAACAAAGATAAAACCTTACAGTAATCTCACAAAATCATGTATTCCATAAGTATGTAATCATGTCAGTGCAATTTAGACAAGTCCAATGGATTCACAGACCCAGAAAACATGGGGTTAGACACCTAGATTACTTGGCTATGTCAAATAATGAAGGACTTAGGATATTTTAAAGGGGTCATATAATGCCATTTTTGTACAAGTTAATGTGATTCTTTAGGGTCTAAATGAAAAGTTTGTAATATACTTTAATTAAAAATTCTCATTAGTATTGTAAGAAAACACTCATTTTACCTGGTCAAGTCAAGTCATCTTCATTTATATAGCGCTTTTAACAATGTAGATTGTTTCAAAGCAGCTTTACAGAGATAAGCGTATAATTTAAGGTAACAGAGATTGTTTTGGCTTTATAGCGGTTCTTTAATAAAGTTATTTTCCAGCTAAAGTTAGTTTTGATTGATTCGCTTCCATTGCAACGATCATTTGTTATAAAATTAGGGGCCGCTAAGACGACACCATTCTCTCTACACAGACTTTAAATGCGAACCTGTGATAAACGCTGATGGCATTCACATGCGCATTAAGAATGGGTTCTATAGTTATGTGTGTTTGAATATATGTGCGCAGGTTTGTAATTCCCTACAAACCAAGCCTAAACAAAGTACTGGTCTTTCCTTAAAATTTTGATACAGAATTTTATTTTATTTTGTCACTTCAGGGTACAGCAGGTACGCAAAATTAATTTTCCCAACAACGCTTTATCTGTAGAGTGGTAAAGGGATCCTCCATAGGGAGAGACTAGTTGGCACTTCAGCACTGTGTTGTCATCAGGTTCAGGCGAAGGTCCTTCGTCAGATCTGGATACAGCCTGGATCCGGCAGGCTGCGGGAAAACCTCGGGATAAACAAAGACACTAAAATTAGCGTAGATGCCATTCTTCTTATGATGTAACGAGTACATCAGGATTTATGGGAAGTGTTCCCGGTTCCAGCTGACCTAATCTATGCAGCCTAACATTGAATTATAGAAGTCTATAATGTATTATGTGAATGCTAGGTCAAAGAGATGTGTCTTTAATCTAACTTTGAACTGACAGAGTGTGTCTGCTTCCCGGACAATGTTAGGAAGACTGTTCCAAAGTTTTGGTGCTAAATAGGAAAAGGATCTACCGCCAGCAGTCGATTTTGATATTCTAGGTATTATTAACTGGCCGGAATTTTGAGATCGCAATAGACATGAAGGACTATTATGTGTTAAGAGCTCGTTCAAGTACTGCGGAGCTAAACCATTTAGTGCTTTGTAAGTAATCAGCAATATTTTCAAATTTATGCAATGTTTAATAGGGAGCCAATGCAGTGTTGACAGAACCGGGCTAATATGGTTATACTTCCTGGTTCTGGTAAGAACTCGAGCTGCTGCGTTTTGAACTAGCTGTAGTTTGTTTATTAAGCGTGCAGGGCAACCACCCAGTAGAGCATTACAATAATCTAGCCTTGATGTCATGAACGTATGAACTAATTGTTCTGCATTTGTCAATGAGAGCATATGGCGTAATTTAGATATATTTTTAAGATGGAAAAATGCGGTTTTACAGAGACTAGACACGTGACTTTCAAATGAAAGATTGGTATCAAAGAGCACACCCAGGTTCCTAACCGATGACGAAGACTTAACAGAGCAGCCATCAAGTGTTAGACAGTATTCTAGGTTATAACGAGTGGGAGTTTTTTGTCCAATAATTAGAATGTCTGTTTTTTTCAGAATTTAGAAGTAGGAAATTACGAGTCATCCAATTTTTTATATCAGCTATGCATTCTGTTAATTTAGTGAATTGGTAAGTTTCGTTAGGTTTCGAGTATCGTCAGCATAACAGTGGAAGCTAATTCTATGTTTCCTAATGATATCTCCTAATGGTAGCATGTACAGAGTGAACAGCAACGGTCCTAGTACTGAGCCTTGTGGTACGCCATACTGAACTTGTGATCGATAAGACATCTCTTCATTTACAGCTACAAACTGATAACGGTCAGATAAGTATGATTTAAACCATGCTAGTGTAATTCCACTAATGCCAACATAGTTTTCTAGTCTATTTAAAATAATGTTGTGGTCAATAGTGTCAAATACAGCACTAAAATCAAGTAACACTAATAGAGAGATACAACCACGATCGGATGATAAGAGCAAATCATTTGTGACTCTAACGAGAGCTGTCTCGGTACTATAGTACGGTCTAAATCCGGACTGAAAATCCTCACAGATATCATTTCTTTCAAGAAAGGAACACAATTGTGAGGATACTGTTTTTTCTAATATCTTTGACAGAAAAGGCAGATTCGAGATCGGCCTGTAATTGACTAATTCTGTAGGATCAAGTTGCGTTTTTTTAACAAGCGGTTTAATCATAGCCAGCTTAAAGGTTTTTGGTACGTATCCTGGAGACAAAGACGAATTAATGATATTAAGAAGAGGATCTATGACCTCTGGAAGCATCTCTTTCAGTAGCTTAGTCGGTATAGGATCTAACATACATGTTGTCGATTTAGATGAATTAACGAGTTTGCAAAATTCTTCCTCTCCTATAGCAATAAATTAATCAAATTTTTCCTAAGGGAGACTACAATGCACTGCCTGATGCGATACTGTAGTAGACGGTTGCATATTTATAATTTTGTCCCTGATATTATCAATCTTATAAGTGAAGAAGTTCATAAAGTCATTACTGCTGTGTTGCCTGGAAACTTCTGGGCTTGAAGCTTTCTTTTTAGTTAGTTTAGCCACTCTTTCAAATAAATACCTAGGATTATGTTTATTTTCTTCTAATAGGTTTGAAAAATAAGCAGATCTAGCAGCTTTTAAAGCCTCTCTGCAAGTAATCGAGCTCTACTTCCATGAAATGCGAAATACCTCTAGTTTTGTTTTCTTCCAGTTGCGCTCCATTTTTCTGGCTGCTCTCTTAAGGGCCTGAGTGTGCTCGTTGTACCACGGCGTTGGACTATTTTCTTTAATCTTCTTTAAGCGCAATGGAGCAACTGTGTCTAAAGTGCTGGAAAAGAGAGAGTTAAAAGTTTCTGTTCTTCTGTTCAAGTTCTTCTAAGCTATCCGGGATGCTGAGATGATGAAACTGATTAGGAAGATTATTGATAAAGCAATCTTTAGTGGCAGAAGTGATAGGTCTAACATATTTATAACACGGAGTCGGCTTTGCAGCCTTGGCTAAATGTAATTTACATGAGACTAGATAATGATCTGAGATGTCATCGCTCTGCTGCAGAATTTCAACGGCATCAACATCTATTCCATGTGATAATATTAGATCTAGAGTATGATTACGAGAATGAGTAGGTCCTGACACGTGTTGTCTAACTCCAATTGAGTTTACAATGTCTTTAAATGCCAATCCCAATGCATCTTTTTCATTATCTATGTGTATATTAAAATCACCAACAATAAGAACTTTATCTGCAGTCAATATTAATTCTGATAGAAAGTCCGCAAATTCTTTGATAAAATCTTTATGGTTCCCTGGTGGCCTGTATACAGTAGCCAGCACAAATCTCAAATGTGATTTATCGTTTACACTATACATTAAGCACCAACACTTCAAAAGAAGTATATTTAAAACTAGATTTCTTAGTGGTTTTGAAAATAATACTATAAATTACAGCAAAACAAATTTCAGACGAGGTTCATGTTTATAACAGTAATCTTGCGTGGTGGACTCATTTAAAGTAATGTAATCGTTTGGTTTTAGCCAGGTTTCTGTCAAGCACAGCACATCTAGGTTATTATCTGAAATCATATCATTAACAATGAGTGCTTTTGGAGTAAGGGATCGAATATTCAGCAACCCAAGCTTTAGCATTTGCTCATCTGTATTATATCTGTTTTTTATTTGTTGAACATCAATTAAATTTTTAACCTTAGATGGGTTTGGACGTTTTTTGGATTTCCAAATTCGGGGAACAGACACAGTCTCTATATGATGATATCTAGGTGAAAGAGGCTCTATGTGATGAGATTTATCTGACCTTGGTGACGCGAGGCCGCTAACAGACAGTCGGTTAAGCCAGTCTGTCTGCTTCCTGACCTGGTGCCCAATTTGTAATTTTTTATCTCTAAGACTATGAGCCAAATTACTAGAGAGAAGAGCAGCACCATCCCAGGACGGATTAATACCATCTCTTTTCAACAGGTCAGGTTTGCCCCAAAAACTTTTCCAATAGTCTATGAATTCTATATTATTACGCTGACACCACCTAGACAGCCAGCCATTGAGTGAACACAATCTACTAACTATCTCATCACTCCTGCGAACAGGAAGGGGGCCAGAGCAAATTACAGTGCTTGACATCGTACTTGCGAGTTCACACACCTCTTTAATATTAATTTTGGTGATCTCCAACTGACGGAGTCGAACATCATTTGTGCCGACGTGAATAATGATCTTAGAGAATTTACGATTAGCATTAGCCAGCACTTTTAAATTTGCTTTGATGTCAGGTGCTCTGGCTCCCGGCAAACATGTGACTATGGTGGCTGGTGTCTCTATTTTCACGTTCCGTGTGATCGAATCACCAATTACTAGGGCACAATCAACAGAATTCTCAGTGGGTGTTTCACTGAGCGGGGCAAATCGATTTGTTATGGTAATCAGAACGGAAGAGTGTTTTTTTGATCCGCGACTAGAGCGATCCCTCACTTTCACCCATTTGCCTGGCTGCGCAGGCACTAATTCAGTCGGAACCGCATCATGTAAAGAGTTCACTATGCTAGGCGCATCCAAAATAGTATCTAAAGCTCTAGTACTCTTACTATCCTCAATTAAAGTTTGGATGCGTGTCTCTAGTTCTGAAATCTTCTCCGTCAGCCTAACTGTCTTCTTGCATTTATCACATATAAATCCAATATTGCCGACAGAGAAGGCTATGCTAAACATGTGACATGAAGTGCAGGTGACAATAAAAGGACAAGACATTACTCACCGTGTTTGTTGACTGATTCTTACTCACCTGGGCTTTTTATGAACTCGAAGGCGCGGGCGCGCGAGAGAAAATAAATATAATTAAAAAAATAAATAAAAAATAACTGAGCGCATGGGTGTCGCGTTAACAGACTAGCGAATTACTAGCGTGTTGTGCTAATAATAACGGAAGCTAGCGATGTCAGGTTAATCTGAGATGTTGGGTAAGCTGTATTTAGTAGTATAAACAACTAGAAATGATAGTAAATGATGGTTCAAAACAGAAAGAAATACGAGGCTAAGACAGAGCTTACAGCACCGAAGCGAACAAACTCGCAGCAGGCAGCGAGGCAGACAGGAGCAATCGATCACAAAACCTGGTCAAAAACAGCTGTTTTCAGCACGCCATTTGAGTGCATGTGTCTTTAAATGATAATGAGCTTTACTCACCCCGCCCCTCTGTTATGTGGGGCGTTTTGACACAACACACGTGGAGTGTTGCCTTGACAACAGTTGATGGTATATGCATTTGCAGGATGTAAACAGTATTTTGCAGGTATTTGTCACAGTGTCTGGGCTGTGTTCTCTGGGTCACCACTAGATGTCCTCCTTCCCCACGGTGTCTGTCACATTTGAACTACATTCCCCATGATCCTTGTCTCTTCATTGCACTCAGCTGTCCCTTGTCACTCATTATTACACTCAGCCAATTCCCCATTAGCATTGTCATTTACCTGTGTATTTATACCCTGTCTGTTTTAGTATGTGTTACGGAGTCCTTGTTGTATATCACGCCACTTCTGTGTTCTGTTCCTGCCTGTTATTGTTTTTGTGTCTCATGTTGGATTGCTTATTTGGATTTTGGATTTCTCCCTGGAGGACTACGATTTGGATTACCCTTAATAAATGATTATACTGCTATTGGATCTTCCCTTGTTTCATTAAGTGTGGATCGTGACAGTATTGTGTTACCATTTATCTTCATGCAGTTATAACTGTTTTTTTGACATTACTTCTTAATCAGTAACAGACACCGTTATAAACCATCTACAAAAGTAAGCTTAGTGTAGTGTTACCACGTTAACTTTAACACCTGCGTACACAGTTTGTAATAACACAATAACCATAATGCGTTGTTCTTTATAAACGTGGAATTATATTGAGAACGTTGTACATAGAAAACCTTAGCCGCATTCATCGTGAAGCGTGCAAGCGATTTGCAAAGATTAATACAAACTCAGCCACTGCGTCTTCAGCGGTTCGGATTTAGGAACATCAAAATGACTGCTGTGTTCGTTATTACACCCAAGAACAGAACACCACAATCTCTTAGACGCCATTCTGCTCCACCGTATCAACAATGGCGGACTATGATGACAGCTCGCTCAGGGCGGGTCTGTGTTGAAACGCTGCTGTCAATTAACAATCCTGGGAGGGGCGTCCTTGATTTGAGACAGGGGAAAACATATAAGGAGATAAAAAAAACCCCACTGGATGGATTTTTATCATTATATGATGGTTGTGTACAGGCACTGCCAACATACATTTCAGTACAATCAACTTGTAAAAGTGCATGTACCATTATATGACCCCTTTAACTTAGGGGCCACTAACACGACACCGTTCTAACAGAAAACCCTCAACGCGCTCCGCCCATCCGCACAAAATAGTGCCAGGTGACTCAAGAACGCACTCCCGGAAATAGGTTCCAAGGTAACAAATCATCCCTCAACAAACTACTTGTCTAGCCTTAAAAATTTATAATACAGAATTATTTATCGCATCCGTGTAGCCACGTGGTGAGTCTGTACAGATAAAACAAAAACATTTTAACTGTACAGAGGTAAAGGGAAGGGAAGGAGGCCTTAACAGGGTAGAGCCTAGTTGACACTTCAGGACTGCGCTGTCATCGTGTCCAGGTGCAGGTCCTTCATCAGATCTGTATACAGCCTGTGTAATAGTGTGAAAAATGTATAATTCATCAAACTTTATTAAATAGATGAGTTGCTTCTCAATTAGGTGCAGAGAGAGATTGAGCAATGGATGATCCATATTTCATTAAGGTGGGTAAGGTTGGAATATTAAATTGAGACAGTATGGAAATTGTAATTGTTTTACCCAGCATTTAGTCTTTGTGCTTATCGAACATTATAATTGCACACTGCCCTGTACTGCATGAGTTTGATTAGAAAGATGTGTTGTGTTCTTTTGTGTAAGAAACCCCTCTTCTTCAATCAATGGTATATTCCTCACGTGTTGTGCTCTTCAGTTTGCGGGAAGCACTATGAAGAGAGGTATGTGTCTCCGTTAATGGACAACTCAAACAAGGTCTTAGAGCATATTAAATAGAAGTTACGATGAAATCAGAACAAAATATGGTGGTGATACTCAGGCCAGCTGACAGTCTTGCCTGGGCCCGGGACGAGATAATCTTAGATGGATTTGACACATCTGGGGTTGCATCACACATTATGGAATAGAATGTTGTTTTTTGCCTTTCCCTCAAAATAGTGTTTAGGACACGCTGAGCACAAAGTTCAATAAATTCGTTTTGGCTGTCAGGTGAAAGGTAATGAGCTTGGAGTCTCTTTTCCTGTTGCTGGTGCTCTCTAATGTTTTGTCATTTAGGATACTGTCATACTTTGCCAACAGCTCAATTATGGCAAGAAAATTTCCATTGTCTGGCTCATCTAGTGTATTTGTGCTGCCCCTGAATGGCAGATTCCTGAAGGCTAAGTACAGTGTTACATCCAGCAGTCGCTTCAGTAGTGCTTTGTTTTTTTCGATTTCTGTCTGCATCAATTTTTGTTGTTGGCTGTCAATTCCAGAAGTCTGTAGGACAGAATGTTGTAGGTTCTTCCATTTCCAATAACAATGTTTGAGTGCACGGTTTCTCTTATGTTCTGGAAATCGCTCATAAAGCTTTCTGTATTTTATATTCGATATTTTCATCCCATCTGTGGAATTTAGTGCACTAGTTGACTTTTTCTCTACTTCAAAGGAGAACAGCAAGCATGGTAGGCAAAATAAGGCCTTTTTTGAGCTGCTATATATTATCCAGTCCCTATCGATTTTTTTCCCTTCCATTGTGGGATGTGGAATATGTCAAATAGTTTGGGAATTCCCTGCCCTCTCTGAGAAAAGCGTTCGTTTTGCCATCACATGTACGAGGTTCACTCTATCAGAGTCGGTCATTCTAGTTGGCCATAATGCAGGATCGCTGAAATTAAGTGTGTGATCAGTCTCTGATCCATCCTGCTCAGACTCTCCGACGGGGCAGCGGGCCCCTCCTGCATCACTGTGACTCCTCTCTCTCTCTCCTCTCTCACTGGTAGCCTGGCTGACTCTGTCCCTCCGCTCGGGGTCAGCGGGCCCCTCCCGCATCACTCTTTCTGTCACCTGACTGCAGCTGGATCTCTCTCCTCTCTGTCTCATCCTCTCTGACGGAGCTACCAAACTCAACTGTTTCTGTCAAAGATAACGTGTTGTGTCAGGCTTTTATACAAGCTAATGGACGTTAACGTTAGAGCTGGCCTGTTAGGTTACGTTACAAACAGGGTTTTTCCTGGGTCAAAAATGGTCATCGGTGGTGGCCGACAGACACTGTCATCCTTTATTTGCCCTCTTTTTTAAAAAAAGCTGTGATTTTACCACTGTATTTCAAAGTTTTGTAAGATAAAATCCTTCTTTGCTAGACCTGATAATAATTTTTTGTATATAATCATATCAATATCAAAAAGTAGAATACAAAAGTAGCATTAAAAAGTTTATTTTGACTAATAGTCTAATTTTCTACCATATACAATTGAATAAAATTAACACCTAGCTAACAACAACTTGATTTGCAATTTCTTTCTGTTTTCACCTCACTCCAGTCTAAAATAGGCTAAATGATTTTTTAAAGTAATTGTTCTACATATTGTCATATAACCTGAAAATACTGTAGTTTATTAACCCTTTAATGCACAACATGGGTCTAAAAAGACCCGACTGAGTTTTCATTTTCTATATCTTTGCAAGAAATTAATTTCATCATTCAGTATTCCAGGTATTCCTCAATTAACTTGTTTTAGATAATTAAAAATCCTAATTAAAAAATTTAATTTCTTACTTTTCTAATAAAAAATATTTTTGTATCGCAACCCTTCTAATGCGCAACATGGGTCTAAAAAGACCCGTATTCATTTCCTATGTTATTTCAGTGATGGCGTGTTTCTTTGCTGAATCTTTAAAATATATGTATTTTATAATTTGTTATTCCAGGTATTCATTAAATATCTTGTTTTTGATTTCCTCAAATCATTATGTTTATGTTTCCTTTCTTACTTTATAAACAAACACAGTTTTTGTATTTCTACATTTTTTTTACATACATGGGTCTAAAATGACCCGTATTCATTTCCTATGTTATTTCAGTGATGGCTGAGTGTTTCTTTGCTGAATCTTTAAAAGATATGTTTTTTTTGTTTGTTTTTTGTTTATTCTTATTCCAGGAATTCATTAAATATTTTGTTTTTGATTTCCACAAATCATCATGTTAATGTTTCCTTTCTTACTTTATAAACAAAACACAGTTTTTTTTATTTCTACATCAGTTTTACATACATGGGTCAAAAATGACCCATATAGAAACCATTGATATATGCACATTTTTGCAAGTTGGAACATTTACTGCAGAATTCTATTCACCTACCACACATTTCACAACTCAACACGGCTACTTTTGTATATTTGATACAAGTCTTATTTTATTTTAACCACAGAAAATATTTTATATTTTGTAAAAGATGGACATAATATTTGAATATTAGGCTATGGTTACCTTGACCTTGTAATCCTAGTGAGAAATTACTTGAGAGAAGGAGAAACATGTCCAATACTATTAGGTAGTTAGCTGGTGACATATTCTAGCTAGCTAATGTTAGCTAATTAAAAATTAAAAAAGATTGTATTTTAAAGCTTATTTACATGTAGAAGGCCTAACAGTTCATAATCCTTCATATGCTGAAATGATTCAATGTTTTAAGAGTTTAGGGTTCTTTTTTCCCGCCTTTTTGATTTTCGAACTGTAACTGTCAACGCCACCTCATTACTGGAGCTCAGCAGTCATCCAATTACACAGATTGTCAAGACACCCTCAACAGGTAAATTATTTATTTCTTAATATCTTTTTAATCTTTGTAAATCTTTTTTAAACTTTCAAGTTGTTAGTGGTTTCCTGCTAGTCATTACCTTTTTTTTTTAGTTTACATTTAAGTGTGAGCAGCTCTCTTAAGTTAAGGACACTTTTCTCTACTCCACTAAGTAGGCTAACAGAGAAATATAATGTATGTCACAAAAAAAAACAAAAAAAAAAACATTAAAGTCCCATGACTTTATATCCCTTTTTTCTTTTAACATTGTAAAGGGCTCACATTCTGTCCATTTATGCTAATTTTGGCCTTCAAAAGTGTAATTTCTTTTTACATACACAAATAGAAGAGACACACTGAAACTGTAAAGATATATATCTTAGCTGTCTGAGCGAAACCTTCATTTTTATTTTTTGTCATAAATCACAAGTTTTGGACACAAGGTTTCTGTCCAATAATGACAATATATAATAACTATATACTTGATAAACTGTTTTATGTGCATTTGAAAATATTCTTGTGCTTTTGAATTTCTTTACACAGAGTGTGAGTATGGCTGGTCCCAGTCAATCAAGATTAACGGTTGAAATGGTTGTAGAGATGCTGCATGAAGAACAGGATGAGTAAGATGAGGCAATTCTTAGTACTGATTCAGACTCTGTGATATCTGATGCTGATGACCTAGACTATGTGCCACAGGGTCAATCTGGAGTTGTGGGTGTAAATCCAGCTCTTGTAGATGAAGAAGATTCCTTTGATGACATTGAAGACTTGTCTGATGAGTCCTCTGAAGATGAAACTCAGACCCAGTCAGATAGAATGAGTAAAAGGGGGTCTTACTGAACATCCTAAGGAGCTGCCCAGGACATGTACCTGGTTCAACAGCTATCTCACCAAAAGATGCCTGGGATATGTTCATCAGTGACAACATCATTGAGGAGGTTCTGAAATGTACCAACTTAGAGGGACGAAGAACAGCAGCAGCAAAAGGGAAAACATGGAGAAGCATTGACAAAGAGGAATTCATGGCCTTTATTGGTTTGACCCTCCTTGCAGGGGGGGATAAGAGCTGGGATGTGGCCTTGCGGGAGCTGTTTCTGGATCCACTGCAAAATCCAATGTACAAAGCAACCATGGGGCTCAGGAGATATGAGGATATCCGCAGGTTCATGCGATTTGATGACAAGAGGACCAGGGAATTACGACTGGAAACAGATCACATGGCGGCATTCAGGTATGTCTGGGACTGTTTCCTGGCTAGTTGCAGAAGACGGTTCATCCCCAGTGACTGTGTCACCATAGATGAGCAGCTTGTGCCATTCCGGGGCAGGTGCAAGTTCTTGCAATACATGCCCAGTAAGCCTGCAAAGTATGGATTAAAAATATTCTGGATGTGTGATGCAAGGGTGACTTATGCGATAGATGGAAATGGTTTACACAGGGAGACAGCCAGGAGAGGAGGTTCAGCGGAACCTTGGAGAGAATATCGTCCAACAGTTGTGTAGCGGAATCAGACAGACAGGTGAATATAGAATACTTAAGTGAATATACTCTTGAAATGATAAAACCTAGATCACTGTACCAATCTTTTATGGTGTGTATTTTATTTTTAATTACCATTTTGAGAAATTGATTTATTTGCACTATGCAATACAATACATTAGATAATCTATTAATTGTTTATTTTATTGTTGAAATTGAGAGTTTTATGTTGAGTAAATTGATTTAAGTAATTACATTTAAGTAATTTAAGTAATTGTTATATATATATATTTTAATTATAGGTCGCAACATCACAATGGACAACTTTTTTACCAGTGTCCCTTTGGCTGAGAAGCTTCTTGAGAAGAACCTGACCATTGTGGGAACTCTTCGCCAGAACAAGCGGGACATACCGCCTGTCATGAAGCCATCCAAATTGAGGGAGAAGTATAGCTCTAAATTTGGATTCAATGGCAACATGACAATGGTAAGCTATGTGCCAAAGAAGGGAAAGGCTGTTGTCCTCCTGAGCACCATGCATGATGACAAAGCAGTGGATGACAACAGTGTTTCTTTCAAGAAGAAACCAGAAATTATCAAGTACTATAACAAAACCAAAGGAGGAGTGGACACAATGGATCAGATGGTTCGCACCTACTCATGTAAGCGGAGAACACGGAGGTGGCCCATGGTGCTATGGTACAATGTACTGGATGTTGCCACCCTCAATGCCTACACCATCTTCCCTGCACATCACCCTGATTGGGTGGTGTGACCAATGCAAGACGGCTATTCCTCAAGGAGCTCGTCAAAGAGCTTGTCATGCCTTATATGAAGAGGCGCTTGGAGGGCATGCCTCGCCTTCAAAGCCATATCATAGAGGCAATGGGAAGATGTGGGATAGAAAAACAAAACACTCGGCCACAGGAGGACATCAGACAGGAGGTCCAATCGAAGAGGAAGAGATGCAGAATATGCCCAGCTGCCAAAGACAGAAAAGTCAGCCTGGTGTTCCCAGTGCACCAGGCCGGTGTGCAAGGAGCACAAACGTGTAGTTGTCATTTGTGAGGCATGTAAGCACTAAGATGGCAATTTGAGATGCCGCTGTACCAGTGTGATTTTATTTTGTTTGTTGTATTTTCTTTTATTTGATCACATTCACCACAATTCAATAAAGTTACACAGTTCAATTTATCAGTTCAAGTTATCAGTTATCTGTGATATGTGAATGCTATGTGAGACAAAGTGGCAAATAAACATTTCAAGTGTTAAATGTGTTGTCTAAATGACTGCTAAAATGATTAATTTGACAAAATGTTGTCTTTATTCTTTTGTTTTATCATGCTTGATAAGTAAATTTGATATAGTAACACAAAACCTAGAAAAAATTAAAATAATAATTTTTGGTAATTGAAAACAAGAAATTTTTAATATTTATAAATCATGGAATTTATAGATCATGGAATATTAAATGCTTAAATAAATTGATCTCAAAAGATAAAATAAAAAAAAAAGTCCAGCCATGCATGAAATAACATAGGAAATGAATACGGTTCTTTTTAGACCCATGTTGTGCATTAGAAGGGGTTCCCATAGCTTGCGCATCAAAGCGTTAAGGTTAAATCTTCGCTAACCACTCTTATTTAAAAAAAATGGGGTAAGCACACTAACATTCTCATTTTAAGAGGTGTTCTGTGTTAATTATCTGTTTATCATTTAGAATATAAATTATATTATAAAGTGTTACCGATTTTTTATACACTGATTCAGACGTCTCGTGAGCTCAGTGTTGGACAGATCAGTTGTTTTAACCATTCATTAAAGTGAATGGTTCAAAGGAGTCATTCGTTTGCGTATGGGACGTGTCATTAGTGGACGTGTAGCTTAAGGCACGCATTGTGTGTTTATCTTGGCAGTTTAGGACATTGCACAAGATTTGTGTCAACACAGAAAACATTTCATCACTGGATAGGTTTTTTCGTTTACTGAAATTGTGGTTTATGTCAGCTGAATGGGCGGAACGCTTTTTAGAGAACATAAAGCAACAATGTTAGCACAATTTTAGCACAACTCACACCCCGCGGTAATTCAGGAGAAAAAATCTCCAAATGCTCCACGTGAAACTGCGGTCTTCCGACCAGGCACGGCGCCAGGATTCCAGTTTTGGATGGGCCAGACCAATTGTGGGTGGGCCTTAAATTAAAAACATTCAATTAAAAACGTTATCCAATCACTGTTTAACTTGATAAAAATTACTGACTAATATACTCTTATATTATCTGTGCGTATACATAATATAGATTTTAATAGCTTGATGCTCTTTAAATATTTTGTTGCATTGTTAAAAAGTTTCGGTGCATAGGACAGACCTATCCGCGATCGCTCTCCTTGGTTCTGACCAAAGAAGAGCGCTTTGGAATCTCCATTACGCATCATACCTGGGCTGCGTTTCCCGATAAAAGAAAAAGCGGTGTTCTTTATAAAAGAAGCACTTCAGAAATAGTTGAAATTGCATTTATTAGGACTCATGGGATATTATAAAAAATAATCTAAACTTTAATATTCTATATTTAGACTGTAAAAG